>NC_090647.1:462061075-462706075 GCF_040937935.1 Hyperolius riggenbachi
GAATACTTTTGCAAACCATTGTGCGTGTGTGTCTGTCTGTCTGTCTGTCTGTCTATCTAATTTTTATTTTTTTTTGTATAAAAATAGGTTTCACTGACTTTACGGCCTTCCACTGAGACTACCAATGTATATTTTATAATAAAATGGAAAAAGCAGGTCGGGTGCAGGTCTGAAAAATTATACCCGTGCAGGCCTCTACTCTGTATTTTAACCTCCCTAGCGGTATTGACTGTTATACACGTCCAATCAAAACATACTGTGAACAGTATCGACGTACATACACATCAATACTCTCCTGCACTGTATATTAGACCCTTGTTTGACACATTTTGGTCCTCCTCCTAATGGTTACTGTTTTTGTCACAATTTTTGTGCTGCTTGGAACTCTGTTGTACATTTTGTTAGTGTATCCATGTTCCCCTTGCCGTCTTATTGTGCTTTGTAAAGCGCTGCGGAATATGTTGGCGCTATATAAATAAAAAATAATAATAAGTTACGGGAAAAAAAATAAGAAGGATATGATAATTGGATCAATTGTGCACAGAAATCCTGGGGAAATTGAATGCCAGGGAGGTTAAATGATGAAACAGAGCAGAGCTGATGAACCTTTGAACTTCCTGGCAGAAATCCTTAACCACTTGAGGACTGCAGTGTTAAACCCCCCTAAAGACCAGGCCTTTTTATTGTTAATTGGCCACTGCTGCTTTAAGGCCAAGCTGCAGGGCCACACAACACAGCACACACGTGATTCCCCCCCCCCCTTTTCTCCCCACCAACAGAGCTCTCTGTTGGTGGGGTCTGATCGCTCCACAGTTGTTTTTTTTAATAAATATTTATTTTATTTTTAATAAATTTTGCTGTTTTTAAATTTATATTCCCCTGCTCCCTCCCTCTCTCCCCCGCCAGCCAATCAGGGTGATCAGCTGTCATAGGCTTCAGCCTATGACAGCCGATCACTCCCCAGTCTCAGGAGGGGACAGCCGTGTCACACGGCTGTCCCCAGTACAGCTCTGCTGCCGATCGCAGCGCTGTACATGTAAATAGACGGCGATCACGCCGTCTAACAGTCTCCCGAGCGGCGATTGCTGCTCGGAGACTGAAGAGGGGGCGGAGCTCCGCCCCCTGAGCAGGAGATGCGTGCGATCTCCTGCAAAATGCAGCCCCACGACTTGACGCCAATTGGCGTTAGGCGGTCCTGGGGATGCTGCCGCGACCACGCACATTGGCGTGGGGCGGTCTTTAAGTAGTTAAACAAGAACCAGTGAGAGACAGGTTGAGATAAGTGCTTCAGAAAATAAATTCCTACTGCGACTGCACTGGAGCTGGAAAGGTAAATATTGACCATGCCGGTGTTCAGAGGCTGCTAGCACTGGATCCAGGAGGGTGAAGAGGATGGGGGGGAAGCCTCATTAGGATCCAGAGGCTTCCCCCTGCCGAGGCAAGTACCTCCCAGGGGCTGTTTTCTTACAGATTTTCTTTAAACCTGCAGTCTACAATATACGTAATATTCTAATTTTCTGAGATACTGAATTTTCTTCTTCATTAGTTGTAAGCCCCGATTTCCAAAATGAACAGAAACAAAAACAATTGAAATGTATTACTCTATGTATAATGAATCTGTACAATATAGGAGTTTCACTTCTTGAATTAAATTACTTATTATTCAATTATGGTACACAGATGAAAATACTTTACCTCCGCCCTCCTTCCTTGCAGAGTCACGAGCGAGCGTTGAGTCGGTTAAAACTCACCTGATTGCCGATTCCAGCGTTGCATCTCCATGGCCACAGGGCATCACGTGACATGGCGTCAGGACGTGCCGGCATATTGCACGCTGGTAGCTAGCATGTAAGACGCTGGCAGGTCCTGACAGCATGTCACGTGATTCCCTGTGGCCATGGAAGCGTGATGCTGGAATCGGAAATAAGGTGAGTTTTAACCCACTCTTATTACCCTTATTACCCGCTCGTGATTCTGCAGGGAAGAGGGAGGAGAGGAATCCGGCGCAGGCTGGATGCAACCCGCAGGCCGTAGTTTGCCCAGCGATGTTCTAAGTTACTGAGATTTGTACAGGTGTGTATTTTTTTTATCCATTCATAAATAATCAGTCTTTACCTTTAGCGTCTCCACTTCTTCTCCATTTATGGCAGAAAGCATAAACACCTCATGAAAATGAGGCCACCCAGCCATATTCTTCACATCTAGGGGTGCTGACCTCCCCTCAGCAGTAAGGTCTGCAGACACATCTGAGGTGACATCTGGCAAGCAGGAGCTCTCCTGGATCCGCTCGCCATCTTCCTTCAGTGAGGTGGCATCAGCGGTTTTACTTTTATGTGCAGATTTTACTAAAGGCTTTACCTTAGCTCTTTTGCCCTTCACTACACCGTCAGTCAGTTTATGTATTGTGTCCAATAATGAGCCTTTATCCCTTAACAAGTCAACCTAAAACAAGAAAAGGCAGCATTAAATATTGCATGACAACTATAGAGCACACTAGATCTGTTCACTCACTCCAAGCAGGCAAATTGCTGGCAACTTTAAAAAGCAAAAATAAAAACTCCACCTTCATTAACCTCCCTGGCGGTAAGCCCGACCTACACTCGGGCTAGCCGCCGGAGAGGATCACATGGCCCCCGGAGAATTTTTTTAAAATAAAATTTGATTTATAGGCTTAAGCTAGCACTTGGCTAGCTAACTATGTCTTCCAAGTCCCTCCGCTCTCCCCCGCTGCCATTACACGTACCCCCCAGGGATCCCGCGATGGCGCAGCCTCCCAATCAGCTCCAGGCTTCGCTATGGGGAGGATCGGGACTGCGCATGACGTCATGTCCGATCATCGCCATAGCGACGACTGAAGCCAAATGGTGAAGCTGCGGCTCTCGCGGGATTGCGGACTGGTAAATATTATAGTTAGCTAGCGAAGTGCTAGTTTAAGCATTTAAATCAAATTTTATTTTAAAAAAATGCTACCGCAGACGCAGCCTCAAACTGCCTACCGCCAGGGAGGTTAAACAGATCTAAAACATACAAACTCCAAATATTTGACACTTAGACAAGACAAATAACATTTACATTGTGCTTTTCTCCTGGCGGACTCAAAGCCCTTGAACTGCAGCCACTAGGGCGTGCTCAGTAGGCAGTAGCAGTGTTAGGGAGTCTAGCACAAGGACTCCTTACTGAAAAGGTACTGGCTTACTGAACAGGAAAAGCCGAGATTTGAACTCTGGTCTCCTGTGTCAGGGCTGGTGCACACCATGCACACCAAGAGCGCTTTTCAAATTGCCAGCGCTTTGGAAAGTGCTTGGCTACTGAAACCCTATGAGGGTGTTCCCACAGCAGCATTGTGATTGTTCTAAAATCGCAAACGCGCTGCGTGTAGTATTTTTTGGTGTGACTCAGCTTATTCATTAAAACAAAAAATCGCTATCGCAAATCGCTAAGTGCCAGCAATCAGGGGCATAACTAGAAATTACTGGGCACCCTGCAAAACTTTGGATGGGTCCCCCTCCCTCTCCTCGCTTTCTGCACAGGTAAACTAAGAAATCATGTTATTTAATTGGCTAGTGCACTCTTGAATGTGTTTCCGCCATGCAGATAAAAACAGACAGCAGTTAAGCAATGCAGGCATTTTCTTTATCAATTACATTAGCTTCTGTGATAAAACGTGCATGTTTTCACACATACAGACACACATGGTGTGCAGAAAACGACAGACGAGTGTGCTCCCAGCCTCAGCTTATTACACTGACTCTGTCCATCTCTGATGGAGCAGAACTGGCTCTGTGTGCAGACTTCTCCAGCATCACTACAGTAATGCACTTGGTAGGGCACTTGGGTAGGGCACGAGAGGTTGGGGCTGGGTGTTGTACACAAGAGCCTGCTGCACACTGAATAGGGGCTGTACACAAATCTTTGTCTGCAAAACTTTGAAGGATTCCTCATCAGTGGCTGAGCAGATGCAGTCTTTAGAAGAAATGTGCAGATTGCAGAAAGCTTTTTCTCTCCGCGCTCTTAGTGGTCAGTCTCTCAGGACAGGGAAAAGAAACTTCTTCACCCACTGGGCTCTCTGTGGCTTCTGGGCCCCCCAAGCAGCTGCATCCTTTGCAGGGTCTATTGTTACGCCCCTGCTAGCAATTGCAATAGCGATTTTGGTGTGTACTAGCCCTCAGAAGCAGAGCCTTTAAAGTGGATCTCCAGCCCACAAGTTAAACACAGCACAGCAACCTTATGGTAATAGAAAGTTATAGGTATCTGCGCTGCCTTGTCCCTCGAAGCTGTCCCAAAGACCCCACATCACCCGACTTCAGGCGTGTGACCTCGCCTCCCCGAAGTAAAAAAAAACCTGTCAAGATGTTTACTGGCGTAAACATCTTGGCGTTTTTCTCCGGGTAGGCAGGGTTACGCGCTGGAAGTTGGCCATTCGGGACGGCTTAGAGGGATAAGGCAGCGCAGGTACCCATAAAACTTTCTTTGACAGGAAGGCCGACGGATTTTAGCTTAGAGGCTGGACAACCGCCATAACCATTACACTATCCAACCACAACTTAATTTATTAAAAAAATGACTATTTTAGCATGGGGCCAAATAAGATTTGAGAACTGCCAGATGTAGCCAGAGTGACTATATACAATTTAGGTACAGAATGAAGGACCCCTTAAGCTTGTGCCATTTTTAGAGATGTCAGTGAGGTGCTAATAATCCCATCCTCAAATTTTATGCAAATTATATGCAGATTGGAAATGAGCCAATCAAATGCACTTCCTGCCAATTTTGACAGGCTGAATGCCAAGTTGCATACAATTTGCATTACAATTGTGTGCAGCTCAGAATTTTTTTTTTACAACTCATTGACCATCTCTTGTATTTTACTCTCTGCTTTGCTCAAAGTCTGCACAAGGCAGAAAGTAAAACTGCTTGCACTGTCTTTAGGTTTACTAAGACTTTCATCACTGTGGGGAATGAAGCAACACATATTAGGGATGCAGTACACCTTCAGTCACCCACACACTATGGCTCTACCTGGATGGCATTATGTGACTGTAGAGCAGCACTGTGATCATGTGAGCAGATCGGCAAACAATAGCGATCAATATAGCTATGTTCCTGCTTTGTTACAAATGAAAACTGTTGCAATGGATTAGGGTTCAGTCAAGGTACATACAGATGTTTTTTTGACTTGCCTGAGAGTATCCTTTTACACTTGGTGCGGGGAGGCCGAAAAGTCGCACCGCACATTATAGCCGCAGTGCGATGCAAGCAAGAAAAAAAGTGAACATGGAACTTCCAGGATTACAATGAAAGTCGCACGATAACGCAATGCAGCGTCTAAGATACACTTCCGTCGCATTGCATCGCATGCAGGGTGTCATGTTCCATTGCCTGCAATGGCCGTTGCGACAAGCTGGGGTGGGAGACAGTACCGCGATGCAATGCACTGCACCAGTTTAAAAAGGACCCTAAAACACTATGTATGGCAAATAATTCCTAATTTGTCCTCAGTCAGTCAATCTAATTACAGGTAGTCCCCGGTTTACGGATGCCAGACATACGAACGACCCAATCCCGTCGCAATGACATTTCCGCGTCGGGGAAGTTTGAAGAAGCTTCAAACTTCCGCTGAGTGCTGGCGCATGTCCCCGCAGCAGTGTTGGACTCACCTCCGAACAAAGTCCAGCGCCGTCTGTCCTCCGCTCTCAGTCTCCTGCTCCATAGAGTACGAGGCTATATGGAGCAGGAGAGCGTAGGACAGACAGCGTTGGACTCTAGCTGGGTGAGTCCATAGGCAGAGAGCAAGGGGACAAAGCGGTGCATAGGAAAGGGTGGGGGGGTAGAGTCGTGGCAAACAGTACAGAGGCACAATGTGTAAAATCGGAGGCAGGGTTGTGACAAAGGCAACAATCCAAAAGGGGGGTACAAATGGAGGCACAGGGGTACAAGCAGAGGCACATGGGGTACAAAAGGCATAGGGGGTACAAACAGAGGTGGGGACATAAGCACAGAGGGGAAGACAAACTTGTACAGAGAGTACAGGGGCACTGAAGGGGACAAACAGGCATAGAGGGAGACACTGGAGGCAAAGCGGACAGAGATAGCACAGCGTTCCGACTTAAGAACGGATTCAGGTTAAGAACGAACCTACAGTCCCCATCACGTTCGTTAACCGAGGACTACCTGTACAGTACAATCCCTTTATAGGAAACGCCGAGGGACCAGGAAAAGTAGTTTACAATGTCAGAATTGTTCTTACATTGTATATTTATACAGATGCCTTTGTTGGGACTGGAGGATTAAAGGACAAGTGAAGTGAGAAGAATACGGAGGTTGCCATATTCATTTCCTTTTTAGCAATACCAGTTGCCCCACACACTGCTGATCCTCTGCTTCTAATACTTTTAGCCATAGACCCCGAGCAAACATATGCAGATCACGCGTTTGATATTGTCCGATCTGACAAGATTATCTGCATGCTCAATTCTGGTGTTATTCAAACGCTACTGCAGCCAAATAGACCAGCAGGGCTGCCAGGCAACTGGTATTGTTTAACCACTCCAGCCTTCAGCCGGTTTTCACCTCAAGGTGCGTACACACGCACTACCAACGGCGACGGGTCCGCCGGACCCTCCAGCTGGGCAGTTTTGTAGCCGATATTAGCACGTGTGCACACGCTCTCGGCGGACTGATAAGGCTGTTTCTGAACAAATTGTGCACAGGGGATCGTTCAGAAACAGCCTTATCAGTCCGCCGACAGTAGTAGTGCGTGGTACGCTACTACCGGTACACTACTGGTAGTGCGTGTGTACGCACCTTTATGCATCCGAGCAATTTTCACCTCCCATTCATTTGTCAATAACTTTATCACTACTTATCACAATGAATTGATCTATATCTTGTTTTTTTTCTGCCACCAATTAGGCTTTCTTTTGGTGGTACATTTTGCTAAGAATTACTTTTTTCTAAATGCATATTAATGGAAATATTAAGAAAAAAAAATTGAAAAAATTATTTCTCAGTTTTTGGCCATGATGGCTTTAAAATAATACATGCTACCATAATTAAAACCTATATATTTTATTTGTCCCGGTTATTACACCATTTAAATTATGTACCTATCACAATGTATGGCGCCAATATTTTATTTGGAAATAAAGGTGCATTTTTTTCAGTTTTGCATCGATCACCATTTACAAGGCTTCAGCCTATCACAGCGGACCACTTCCCTGTGTCCCAGGGAGGCAGCCGTGTCACCAGCGCTGCTGCAGATCGCAGCGCTGTACTACCCTAAGAGATGGTGAGTCTCCCGAGCGGCGATCGGAGACTGAAGGCAGAGCAGAGCTCCGCCTTCCAAGCAGGAGATGCGCACGCAGCCTGTGCGCGATCTCCTGCTAGCCCCTTAGAGAGCCGTTCACGTCAATCAGCGTGAAGCGGTCCTGCCGCACTGCTGACGCCAATTTGCGTGGAGCAGTCAGCAAGTAGTTAAAGCAGAACTGAATAGTTAAAAAAACAGCATGTTTCACTTACCTGGGGCTTCTGCCAGTCCCTTGCAGCCTTCCTGTCCCTCCACGATCCTCTATTCTCCCGCTACCAGCTAGTTTCGGTCGACGCGGCAACTGCGCCTGTGCGACCAGGGCCACGGGTATCTATCTTCGCATTCCCGCCCACAATAGCGTCCTTCGCTACTAGCGCAGAAAGACATTGTGGGCTGGTATGCGAAGAAAGATACATGTGGCTTGGGGCGTGCAGGCACAGTTGCCATTGACTTACAAGTCGATGGTATGACCGAACCGACACTTGTCAGCCGTGGGAGAACGAAGGATCGTGGAGGGCCGGCATGGGACAGGAATGCTGCAAGGAGCTGGCAGAGGGCCCAGGTATTTTTTTACACCATACAGCTCCGCTTTTAGCCTTTCAAATAAGATTGGCCAATCACTGATTAATTGTACTATGAGGGTTTACCTATACAATTGGTTCATAGTATTCAAAATTTGTAGGCCCTCATATGTGTATGTACCCTTCTCAACACCAGAAATCATGAAGAAAATATGCTCAGGTGTCCTCCATCACAATAAAAACACTTCAGATATGCAGTGAAGCAGCACATCATCTGAGGGTGATGGTGCAGAACACTGCAATGTTCCTGTGCTTGGACCTACCTTGTTCAGCACAAGGATGCTGGGGGTCGTTGCGTACTTTGACAAACACTTGAGGACTTCCCAATGCAAAGAGCTTCGCATCCACCTCTCTGAAACGTCTACCAACACCAACACTGCAAGATAAAGCGCCACACTGATGACATACAGCTATTATATAGATACCTGCACACATTGGGACTGAAAAATAAAGAGCAAAGCAAATTCAAAATGGAGCAAAAAGTGAACCATTTTCCTACAGCAACCAAATGCATCATTGTTTCATTTAAAAAATGAAGCCTGGTTGATTACTCTAAGCAACCATTTCAAGCAAAGCCTGAAGCGCAAAAATAAAAATTATGATATAATGAATTGTATGTGTAGTACGGATAATGAATAGAACATTAGTAGCAAAGAAAAGTCTCACTTTATTTTATATTGGGTTTTTTTTCAGGGCTGTGGAGTCGGTACAAAAATCATCTGACGCCGACGTTTATGAAACCACTGACTCCGACCCAGCGTACCCAAAATTGCTCTGACTCCACACAGGGCTGTGGAGTGGGATTCGGAGTCGAGGAGTCGGGGCAATTTTGGGCACCCGGAGTCGTGATTTCATAAACTGAGGAGTCGGATGATTTTTGTACAAAATCCACAGCCCTGTTAAGTATTAGACTAAGGAGTCAGAGCCATTTTGGGTACCCGGAGTTGGAGTCGTGGTTTCAGAAACTGAGGAGTCGGAGTTGGAAGATTTTTGTACAGACTCCACAGCCCTGTTTGTTTTGTTTTATAACATTGCTTAATTATGTCACAGTTGCAGTTTTATAAACACTGTTATTTAAGCTATAAAGCAAAGCATAAATAATGACCCTATGAACTGTCCTGCAGTAAAACCTTATCTAAATCTGTCTCTCGCTGTTTGGCTGTTGTGCTTCAGAAAACGGGACGGTATTTGTGGGTTGAATAGCTCAGAGAAGCCAATTGCATAGATAACTGAAGTTTTTTTTTTTTTTTACACTTCCTGTACTGGAAAACAATTTTATATTTGTTAGCTGTACTACACATATATTTCACTATCTCATTAGCTTATAAAAGGGGGTAATAGCTGCCACGAAAAAAAACCAAAAACCACAGAGACAAAGGGAGCCCAAATGGTGCCGTATGTCACACTCGATAGATACTCACAAAGGGAGGTTGCAATTGGGCTACCAACCACTGCAGGTAGGTGGAGATCAATAAACCCAACTTCACTCGGGAGTCCCGGTGAGCTAGAAATAGTCGCACCTTTCAAGGGAAAAACTGTCCTAGGGAGCCGTAGACGAGGCCCAAGGGTATCCCCTACCCAGAGACAAGGGGGGTATTAAATGCACAAAAAGGATGAAAAAGGGCCCAAACGATGATAAAATGAATTAAAATCTATAAAATAAATAAGGTTTGAGATGGCTTACCTCAATGAAGACACATTCATACACAAATGAATAATCTTTAAAGGACAACTGCAGCAAAAGGGCTATGGAGGCTGCCATATTTATTTCCTTATAAGCAATACCAGTTGCCTGGTTAGCCTACTGATCGTTTGCCTCTAATACTTTTAGCCATAGCCCCTGAACAAGCATGCAGAAGATCAGGTGTTCTGACAAAATCAGCTGCATGCTTGTTTCAGGTGTGATTCAGACACTACTGCAGCCAAATAGATCAGCAGTGCTGCCAGGCAACTGGCATTGTTTAAAAGGAAATAATTATGGCAGCCCCATATTCTTCTCACTTCAGTTGTCCTTTAATAGCACTGGTAATGCGTTTCGTAGGTCTCCGCCCACTTCCTCAGGCCAAATCAAGTGCCACGCCATGTTCAGAGCCAGAAATAGAGCGCTTATTTCTGGCTCTGAACATAGCGTGGCACTTGATTTGGCCTGAGGAAGTGGGCAGACCCACGAAACGCATTGCCAGTGCTATTAAAGATTATTCATTTATATTGAGGTACACCACCCTCAAACCTTATTTTATAGATTTTAATTCATTTTATTATCATTTTGTGAGCCTTTTTATCCTGTATGTGCATCTCATAAGTTTATTTGCGCATCAGGTTTGCTTTAATGTTTGAGCTTTATTTGCATACTAGAATGCAGTAAATTGAGGATACCCACTTTCAAGGTATATTTTTCTGGCTTTAGCACCAAACACTATATTTATATCTTGCTGTATGTTGGTATGCAGCACCGCCCTTCCAATGACATCAAGTATAGGATGATTAGCTATGGGTCCTTCTTCTCCCAGTGCACTCTGAGAAACCTGGTGTTTTTTCTATTCAGCACAGAGCACCCAACACCCAACCATTCCCCAGGGATGCACCTGACAGGACTAAAGATTTTGCCCCAGTGATGAATTTCAGATTTTAAATCAGGGTGAGGAATAATTTTACAATGGGCAAACAAAGCCTAAATTTATAAATGAATATTGTAAAAAAAAAAAAAAAAAAAAAAAGCAATTTTATTAATTAGGTTATTTTCACACGAGTTCCTCTTTAAAAAGGGACCCGGAGCTAAAATGGGCAAATTTTAGCCCCTCGTAGCCGGTGAGGACCCTTGGCGTCCTGGCTCCCTCCGTTCTGCCCCCGCTGGCTCCGTTACAGCGGAGACTTTAGGCCAAAGTCGTGCACAACTGCACATGTGATGCCCCTCCCCGTAAGTGTTTTGCGCATGCGTGGTTCATTTATTCGAGGACCGCGTGTGCGCAGAGCGGTTACAGCAACGGGCATGTGGAGGGGCCAAGCATGCACAGTTGTGCATGACTTTGGCTTAATTCACCGTTCTAACAGAGCCACAGGGGACAGAAAAGAGGGAGCCCAGATTATGCTGAGGGGCCTCACTGACTATGAGGGGCTGGAGGAAGCCCCAGGTAAGTTCATTTGCCCATTATAGGGTCCTCCTCAGGGTCCCTTTAAAGGATTCAATGTACAAACAGAGAACAGGTATACAAAATGCCCCAAAGTCGGTGAAGTGGGAGCACACTTTGCAGAATTGCATGCGTTTTCCAGAGGAGTGCACTTCTGAAAAACACATGCGATTTCTGTGGAAAGTGCTCCTAGCGTTCTATGCCTAGCTTCAAGAGAAGCTATACTAGGGGGAATACAGCCACTGCTAGAGGTTATCTGCTTAGCTGATGCACAGATCTTTGGTCTTCAGTCTTGTTTGCAGCAAGCATTAGCCAGCTGTGTCAGAACACCTGACCTGAATACTGGTGCTGCTGGGTCAGTGATTCACAATAGATTAGAGGCAGGCAAACAGCGTTTTCTGAAGCAATGGCACCTTCCACATCTCTTACTTCAGATATCCTCCCAGCAGTCTCTGGGGCAGGATGGGGAGATGCAGCTCAGCAGCATAAACACAGCCAGATGCTGCAGCTTATGATTGCGGTAATGTACCGGCTCAAGGAGAAGTGAGCACTTCACTGAGCACTCATGTGTATCCAGCTATTCAGCTAAATTACTCTTTCAAAATACACATTTTAAAGAGCTCTCAGCAGACTTCAGAACACGGGTCAAGCTGCCCATTCTCATTCCCTGCGTGTATGGACTGCATTGACCTTAAAGTGACCTGAACTAAAAACTTTCCTTTCCTTGATCTCATCTGTACCACGTTCTGCATACCTAAGTGACACTGTACCATGAATAAAAAGTGTCACTTAACGTAACTGGCCAGAGCTGTGGAACAGGTTGTCTCTGACATGAGGCCGGACATCTTGCAAATCTGAAAACATTTCCTGCATCTGACTCTAAAGACATACCTCCCAACTTTTTGAGACAAGTAAGAGGGACACTTTAACCACTTCCCTACCCTGGTCAATGCAGACTACATGTACATTTGAGGAGAAAATGCTGTCACATTATGTGTATTTAAAAAAAAAAAAAAACTGCCAGTTTGTGTGTGTATTTTGAAATAAACTATGCCAGTTTACGAGTATGGGAGGGGGGCACACACTGTGCCAGTTTGTGTATTACGAAATAAACGGCGGCAGGTATTTTTTCTTGGGGAAGGGGGGGGGGGGGGGGGGGGGGGGGGGACTGTGCCAGTTTGTGTATTTTAAAATAACTGTGGCAGATTATGAGTATTTGGGGGGAGACTGCCAGTTTGTGTGTATTTGAGGGGAAAATGCTGCCAGAGGTGTATTTTTTTGGAGGGGGTAGCTGTCAGATTATGTGTATTATATCCGACCACTGGTACTGCAGGAACCCTATTTATTGCAGTCGGCATTCCCCCATGTAGTCTGAAAAAAGTTTGGCCCTCCATGCGAATAAAGTTGGGACAACACTGATCTTAAGCCCCATCTACACTATTCGATTCTTTGTACGATTCGATGATTCTATTTCCGATCAGATTAAATCCGACATGTCCGATCGGGATGCCATTCGATACAATTCCATTTGCCATCGTTTTGCAATGGCAAATCGAATTGAATCCTGATCGGACATGCCGGATTTAATCGAGAATCATATCGTGTAGATTGGGCTTGATGGTACAAAGAGCAAAATCTGGAAGATATCAAATCCTTTAGCTGATCTACCACATAGTTAAATAGTGTATGGGTACCTTAACTTACTGAAGATAAAGGGAACCTGAAACAAGAGGTATATGAAGACTGCCACACGCACTTCATTTTAACTGGTTTGGGACTGCATGTAGTTTAAACTACCCAACACTCATGGCTGCCTAAGCCTGATGCAACATAGTTTTTAATGCCACCCAATCCCGTGCACAGGACGCTATAGCGCATCTCACCGACACTGAACGTGGCACACCAAAACGTGGTCAGGAGCAGTTTTAATTGGCTCCGGACCACAGTGATCAGGAGTAGAGATGATCAATGACATGCAAATTATTCTGAAATTATGCAAATGTATCCAGTTTGAAAATGGATC
Source organism: Hyperolius riggenbachi (assembly GCF_040937935.1). Classification (NCBI taxonomy): domain Eukaryota; kingdom Metazoa; phylum Chordata; class Amphibia; order Anura; family Hyperoliidae; genus Hyperolius; species Hyperolius riggenbachi. The sequence continues at coordinate 462,074,114 of NC_090647.1, forward strand.
AATCAATTTAAACCCAGATTTAAAATGATTGGTCCATATTCAAGCTGCATATATTTGCATAAACATTTGCATAGATTAGCAACAACTTAGAAGAATTTACACTTTGATCATCCCTAATCAGGAAGTGTAAGAAGAAAAGGCTCTGGTCCTTAAAGAGGAACTCCAGTGAAAATGATGTAATAAAGTGCTTCCTGTTTAAAATAATAATGTATAAATGATTTAGTTAGTCTTTGCCCATTGTTAAGTCTTTACTCTCCCTGATTTATATTCTGACATTTATCACATGGTGACATTTTTACTGCTGGCAGGTGATGTCAGTGAAAGGAGATGCTGCTTTTTTGTTTTTGCAGTTGGAAACGGCTGTTATTTCCCACAATGCAATACGGTTCACAGTCAGGAAACTCTCAGGACCATGCTCCTTACATCACACTGTGGGAGGGATTTCACCACAATATCAGCAGAGCCCCCTGATGATCAGTTTGATAAAAAGGAAAAAAAATGTCTTATGGGAAAGGGGGCATCAGCGACTGATTGGGATGAAGTTCAATTCTTGGTTACGGTTTCTCTTTAAAGGGAACAGAGCCATTGGTAAGAAAGCAGTTACCAGTTGCCAGGTAGTCCTGATGATTAATATGGCTGCACTAGTGTCTGAATCACACACCTGAATCAAGCACGTAACAAATCATCAGATTTTTGTCAGAAACATCTGATCTGCATGCTTGTCCAGGGTCTATGGCTAAAAGTATTAGAGGACCAGGCAATCTGCATTGTTTAAAAGAAAATAAATATGTCTGCCTCCATTTCCCTCTCAATTCACATGTCCTTTAAACACGCAGTGTTCCCCAACCCTGTCCTCATGGCCCACCAACAGTGCATGTTTTGTGGAAAGCCACAGAGGAAGTTAAAGCGGACCCAAACCAAACATTTTTTTAATTAAAAATATTTAGTTGCACCACTCTGACACATACAAAGATAAATAAACACTCCTTCAAGCCTATGAGCATTTCAGTGCATGCTTTTCACCCCTCTCTTTTCATAGCTAGGGTTATACAGGTGGCAGCCATTAGCAATTCCTCCATTACCGGACACCATCTACTCCACCAGTTTGCCGGAAAAATCCCGGCAATTTGAAAGGAAGGGAGGGGTTCCTCCAATAAATGTAAAATATTTTATATTTGTCATCATGCAGCTGAAAAAAGGCTGCTATTTATTATAATTTAGAAAATAGATTATTTTTCTGAAATCTTGTATTTTTAATTTGGGTCCACTTTAATCAGCTCTGCTGAGACACTAATTACCTCACCTGTGATTGTGTGTGGTTTCCTGCATAACATGTACTGTTGGTGGGCCTTGAGGACAGGGTTGGGGAACTCTGCTTTAAAAGGACATCCGAGGTGAAAATAAATTAATGAGATCATCAATTGTATCTGTCCTCCTCCTAAAAATGACTTTTTAGTTATTCCACAGTTTTATTTTATATTTAAACCTACGTTTTAGGTTTTTACTGTTTCATGGCCTTTTTTCAGTGACACATTCATTAAAGTATGCCAGAGCTAATCTATGAACTATTGATGTTTTTAAATCTCTTCCCTCCTCACAGAAGCCATTTACTGCCAGGAAAGAGTTTTATGGCTGCAATTCCTTATCAGTGTGGGTTAAGCTATAGTCCAATCCCTTCCCGACCCAGACGGAAACGGTCACTTGAATACCTGATTTTTGCACTCTTTTAGGCAGAGAAAGTAAATAAAAAAAAAAAAAAAAAAAAAAAAAAAAGACAAAACAAAACAAAACACAGCATAGTTATTAGCGTCCTTTGCACTGTACATACACATGTCTACCTCATCCTGTCATCTCAGATTTCCTTTAACTTCCCTGACCCAAACATTTTAAAGCAGCAGCGAAAGGATACTAGTACAGTGATCTGGGGATCCATATTTTACAATATTAAAAAAAAAGGATCTAATAATCTAATATTCCCACCTGACCACAGGAAAGCCAGTACTGTACTGTCCATTTCTGTGGCTGGAAAAAAACTGAATAAAACCCATTCTATCAGCTTAGAATCCACATTATATATGACAGCCTGTCTATAGAATACACACTGCCTCACATTAGCGTATTTTTTGAATCCGCTGAATGAATCTTCATTTATGAAAAACATCCCTGAAATATAGCTTAGGTGCACTGGTGCAGATAATATGTGTTTACCATCCACATTCCTGATGCATATCTGATAAGAGCCTCCACACAGTGCAGCTGTAGTGCTTGATTTTATGCAGTACTAGCCAGAAAAAAGCTCAAGATTCCAGCTGAAGTAACTGTCACAGGAAGAGAATATGAGGAGGAGAATATAGGCACTCATTTATGATTTCATTTGCAATTCTAAACTGGCTCTGGCAGACACTTGCTGAACAGGCGGCTCCGTTTAAAGCCAGCCTCACTTCAGAGTACCTCAGGGGTATTCCAGCCCACTGCTACGATGTGTACCGGCAGATACTCCATTAATCTTCACACTTTATATTCTCGGGCTATGTACACAGCGCTCTCTGCTACACAGACAGCGATAGGCTCCTGTTCTACATCTGCTGCGCACCAGTAAGAACAGGTTTCCTGCCCCGGGAGATGAGGCGGTGTATCTGCTTATAGAGCTCTCACTGAGCGGATGCTTCCTCAGTGACCTGCTTACAGCTTATGGAGAGTGTGAATAGAATGTGCTTACCTACGTCGGAAAACTTCACTGATTCCCAGGGGTCCTGCTGAAGGGATTTCTCCAGGTTATGCCTGCAAAGTGAATGACAATGCGGTACTTTCAACTTACAGAGCTACTTACGGCACGATGTAAAAATTTAAGTTGACCTCAACTCAAGCACAGGACAGAAGGAAAACACAGATTATTCCACCATGTATGTATTGAGAGCATTAACTGTCTGCTTCCATAAAAGCAGGAAGTAGACACACTGCACGGTGGCGTAGTGGTTATCGCTGTCGCCTTGCAACGATGAGTCCTCGGTTCGAATCCCAGCCAGGTTAACATCTGCAAGGAGTTTGTATGTTCTCCATGTGTCTGTGTGTGTTTCCTCCGGGTACTCCGGTTTTCTCCCACATACAGATAAGTTAATTGGCTTTCCTCTAAATTGGCCCTAGACTACGATACATACACTACACAATACATACATATGTCGGCGCTATATAAATACTAAATCATAATAAAGAAATATTTATAGCAGGATTTCTATCACCTGCAACAAATTAATGTTTTTCTGTAAATATTATTATGCTGTTGCTTATCTTTTAGAGCACAAAGGAAGTTTTAAGCTCAGGTCCACTTTAAGGACTGCTGAGTGATCACATTATTGGTTTAAAAAAACAAAACAAAAAAAAAAACAAGATGATCTACTTACCTGTGGCTTCCTCCAGCCCCTGGCAGCAGCTCCGCTCCCGTGTCCCAGGGTTCCCTGCGTTGCAGAGGTCTTCTGCGCCTGCTCGCTGTCCCGTTGTCGGGAGCGTTCCATGCAGGTGCAGTATTTTTGCACTTGCACAGAACGTTCCAGGCTACATGAGCACGGCAGCAAGCAGGCACAGAAGATGCCAACCTTGCCGGCATCTGCAACGGAGGGGTCCCTGGGCCACCGACAGGGAGTGGAGCTGCGGCAAGGGACAGAATATATATCGGAAGATGCACTTTTTCTCCCCCAAAAGTGGGGTGAAAAAGTCTATGCGGCTTATATTCTGAATACACATAATCGGGGGGCGTGGTCTGGCCGCTCAAAGTAATAGCCGCAGAGTAGATCTTTTAAGCTCCCTGGAAGCACACACACCCTGTGGCATGCTACATCCAGCTCATCTCAATCGCACAATGCTGACTAATGCTAATTGCTCTCTGGCAAGGATTGGTGCTCATCTGACCATGTAACACTAGTGCTTATTGGAAAAGTGTTCTAAGCTGTCTGTAAGCACGCTCATCCTTGCTACATCCAGCTCCTTCTAGTCGCAAGATGTCCCTAGCAAGGATCGGCGCACATCCGGTCACATAACACCAGCGGAAGCCCTGATGGAAGAAGGATCATGTCTTCCTGCAGCTGACACCAGGAAGCGAAGACCACAGCACGCCGGACTACAGGCTAGCTATCCTGTGTGTGGAGGAGTCGGAGATACGCGCACCAGCAGTCGCAGCAGACATCGCTGAACACCTGCTACCCTTAAGAATTGGTGATAGTTGCGAGAGCCCACACGAGCTTTGTACAGGAGACAATTTGGTCATCTGGCTGAGAGCACATAGGCATTGCGATTCCGAGCAGGAGACCATTTTGCTGGCATTGTGATCTGATTGTTGTGGAGATCTGCCTCTCTATTTTAAGATGGAGTGGTGGGACTCATTTATAGATTTACATGCAATGAAGTTAAGAGAGTCTTGAAACGTCTGTTGCCATACAGTCTTTCGGACATCAGCAATATGTCACTGCAGCCATTAAGCTGTCCTATGAGGATTTATTATACCCTGGAGTGGCATGAATCATAGTGTCTATGTGCTCTGTGTGTATTTTGTTATGGTTTAGGCTACATACTCTTTCCTCCTTTGTAATTATGATTTTATAGGGCTGAACGGCAGACTGCGGGAGGATGGCGAGAGACTCGCACGTGCTTATGGAGCTCGAGGAAGCCCCGGGTAAGTATCAAATCTTTTTTAAATGCTATCTCTGGTTTCCTTTAAACTGATCACAAAGAAATAAAATAACCCTGGAGTTAACATAAGGCATTTTTTTAAAAGTAACTTACCTTTTTAATTTGATTGCATTGACCATACCCGGGGTGTCCAGGAGAATCTGGGTTAAAAACCGATAACCAATTATTAACATTTTTTCCGAAGAGTGAAACTTGGATATAGGCACTAGGCACAATTTACACATTTTATTCAAATCTTTGCAAAGACTGTGCAACTACCAACTTGCTGACATACACATGGCCGCTTAGATCCTAAACCATATACATTGTACTTTTCATTTCTATGAACACAAAGCATTGCTGCTGTGCACTTACCAGCTGTGCGTCGCCTTCTGTGACAACACCCTGTGCTTGGCAGCGAGTAGTGTGCACTTTACTGGAAACCGGAAACAGCTGGAGACAAGTGAGAGAAGTGTCAGAAAAGGCTGGACATGGTTTTAAACAGGCACTGTACTGAAAATAATTGAATGAATAAAACTGCTTTTATTTTAACAAGATTCCTTTGTAAATTATTTAGTTAGCGTTTGCCCTTTGTAAAATCTTTCCTCACCTCGATTTCCATTCTGAAATTTATCACAGGTGGCAACATTTTTACTGCCAACAGGTGCATCACTGGGGAATGTGTATTTACTGCTTGTTCTGAAGCCAGTAGGAATAACTGGTCTCCCAGAGTGCACTGAGAGGAGAATTCAGCGTAAACATTCTGGGCTGTGACATCATTGGGAGGGCATGGTTACATACCAATATATAGCAATATTTAGACATAGGAAATGTTTCTGATGCTGAAACCAGGATCATTAACGTAAAACTGGGTATCCTGAATAATTTACTACATTGCACTATATGTCACTACGGTGTGCCCTTAAAGCAGCCTGAGCACTGTATCTATAAAAATATTAAAAGTGAACCTACCCCCTAAGGGAGGTTTGATGGTGGCTTTGTGGTGGTATATAATAAAAGTCAAAGCTGTACACAGACAACTTTATGTATCTCCGAAATGTCACTAGAGTGGTTTTTAAGTAGTGGGCCGTCTGTAATTATCATTTACCACAATAGTATACCATCTCACCTGCTAGTACTGCGTGAGGCTGTGCAGTGCTAATGCAGCCTCCCTCACGCTCTGTCCATGGCAGCCCTCACACTGCAAATTGTTTCATCTGTGGTATAGCCTTTTACTGATGAGGGTTCAAGTTATAAAACAATGTAATAAGAAGCAAGAGGAGCATAAGACGCACTTAGATTTAGAGGACAAAAATCAGGGGAAAAAAAAAATTATATACCTAATCTGGTGTATCCATGTTGTAGGGGCATCTTTTTAATCATCTACCCCCAATTGCTATGTCCCCTTTGTACCTCATGTCCCTCCTCCCCACCATGTCCACCTTTGTCCTCTGTCCGAAATGTGACAAATGAAGTCGGAGGTAGGCCAGCTTAGTGGGATACTAAAATTACTGGGGATGCCCATGGAAGCTCTGCTCACTTCGCAGACATCCACAGACTGGAAACAGGACATGAGCATCTGTCATAATCCTTCCTCTCACTGCCTATGTTTCTGCTCTTTGCCACCCCTTTCTACAGAAATTCTGGGAACTTCAAGGGAATGTCCGAGGAAATGGAAGAGAGAAAAAAAAAAAAAAGCCAAAAGCTCCTTGCAGCCGTCCTGTGCCCTCGCCGCAGCTCCGGTGGCTCCAGTTCCCCTCCGGTGTAGATGCTGACCTCGCCAGGTCGGTAACTACTGCGCCTGCGCGAGAGCCATTCGGTGTCACGCTGATGTCATCTGGAGTGTTCTGCGCAGGCACAGAACTACTGCATCTGAGGGGACCCCCGAGCCAACGCTGGAAGCGGAGCTGCGGCGAGAGCACAGGACGTCTGCAAGGGGCTGGAGGAAGCCCCAGGTAAGATTATTTTTGTTTTACATTTCCTCAGATGTTTCCTTTCAGTCAATGTACATAGTTAAAGAGTCACATGGTTACATCTGATGGCTTCCGTTTTAAAAAGTGTACCTGTAATGAAAAAAACGTGCCGTATGGGGTACATACCTCAGGAGAAGGAAGCCTCTGGATCACAAAGAGGCTACCCTTGTCCTCTGCAGCACTATTCCAGCGCTGGGACCCCCGAAAACGAGCTTGTCAAATGTTGTCAGCAGCTCACGCAGGCATACTAGCACTGATCCACTTGACTTTCTTCAGAAAAAGACAGGCTGGATCAGGTCCACGCCACTGCCTGAGCAGCACTGTGCTAGTGCGCACGCAAGGAGGCCACAGTTCTGGGGTCCCAGTGCTGGAACTGGGCTGCAGAGGAGGATAAGGAAAGCCTCTTTACAGTCCAAAGGCTTCCCCCTCCCAAAGTATAAGAGTTTTCCATTTTAATAAGTCACTGGTTTATTTTAAGCAGCTTGCACTCATGAAATGGGGATTCAGTCCATCCACTTTGCCTTGTTTAATTTTGGGTTTACCTGGGCTTTAATTTTGGAAATAGGACTATGGTTAGCAATACACTGTATACCTTTCTGCCAAGAAGCTGGTTGGATAAGGTTGATTTTCCTGCATTTGGAGCTCCTATGATGGCAAGTTTTAGGACTCTGGGGTTCTCTGGCTGGTCTGCAGCCTGTGAAAGCAAACTCTCTTGATCAGCTGTGAAGACAAAAGAATGAAGAATGATAAGAAAAACTAAACTACATATATTAAACAGGGAACTCATTCTGGCTAATAGTAATGGGCAAAAGGTTTAAATAGGATCTAAAATTCACTCCATATACAATTTGCTGGTTTATGGTTTTGTGATCGTCATGATGGACTGCTAAACAGTATCAAGGGACAGCTTAGAGATGCTAGAATTTCACACAAGGTGATCATGAACAATCATTGCCAATAATGTAAATATATTGACATTCACAAAATACACGCAATGCTTACCTTTATTAAAGGAGACAGCCGGAGCCGGAGAGGCGAGGACGGCTTCAGCAGAGGATTGTCCGCCCACTCCAAGCAGACGCCCTATAGCAGAGTCCTTTGAATACTGGCATGCTGTAAATGTGGTAATCCTCTGAGGCTCGCACTTCTTTACAAGGATGACACGCGCTACAAGCAAAGTTGCAAACAGTGAGCGACAGCAAAAACATTCAATTATTACATTACGCTTTATAACCTCTCTGGCAGAGTTGCTCACAGTGAGGTTATTTGGGATCTATTTCAGCAGTAACTTTTAGGCCCCATTCACACTTAAAAGTGCAAAACTGCGGGAGTGATTTTTCTGCGATTTAACGAGGAAAAATCACTGGACACTGCAGCGATTTTTCTGCGATCGCGTTTAGCGGGAAATCGCCTGAAAATGGTGCAGGCTACACATTTGCGTTTGGCGATTTGTGTTAATCGCCATCGATTAACGCAAATCGCCCAAGTAAGAATGGGCCAATAGGGTATTATAGCACTAGCGCTTTAAAAAGCGCTAGAGTTTTGCTGAAATAAACGGCAAGACTCTCGTGTGAATGGGCCCTTAGGCTTGGTTCAGATGGTTGCTTGCACGTCGTATATGCCGGCTGCTTGCACATCATTTACTGCGACGTCCGTCTTCAAGCGCTGCCCATTCAAGTTGAATGCGCAGAACCTGTATCATAGTTTCCCACATTTTACCCAAACTGAGTTTTTAACCCTATTTTCACCATCTGAGCCAACCCCAGAAGCATGGGTCGTTTATAGCCCCACCGTTTACCCCTACAAGGGTGAAAAGCCCTGAAAATGCTTTTCTGCATGCTTATTAGTTTCCCCCCATGCCAAAAAATGGCTCAACCTGCTCCTGCAAAAGTTCTGGTGGCGTTAATTACTATTCCTCCTCCAGGTCGCCTTGGATAGTGGGGAAAGATGTAATTTTATTTATTTATTTGTTGTATTTATAAAGCGCCAACATATTACGCAGCGCTGGACATTAATTTAGGTTACAGACAATATTTAGGGGTGACAAACAGCAATATGACAATACAGGAATACAAGAAAACCAGATCACACAGCACAGTATGAGTACAAGGTAATGCTTAGTCAGTCACTGGATGGGAGCATGGAGTTAGGCAAGTTAGGTTCACTCAAATGCATAGCATGGGTGCACAGTAATAGAGGTGCATGATCAGGTAGGACACAAAAGGAGTGAGGACCCTGCCCAAAGGCTTACAATCTAGAGGGAGAGGTAGGGACACGAGAGGTAGGGGACCAGAGTTCGGCTGTGGGTTTAGAGCAATTGTGAGGGGTGGTAGGCAAGAGTGAAAAGGTGAGTTTTGAGGGCCTTCTTGAAGGTGTTGAAGGAGGGGGCTGCCCTAATGGGTGGAGGTAGGGAGTTCCATAGTGTCGGAGCGGCTCTTGAGAAGTCTTGGAGGCGTGCATGGGACTGGGTGATGCGGGGGGCGGTCAGGCGAAGTTCATTGGAGGAGCGGAGTGAGCGGCTTGGTGTGTATCTCTGAGTAAGATCAGAAATGTAGGTTGGACAGGTTTTGTGGATGGATTTGTAGGTCAGACACAATATCTTGAATCTGATTCTGGACTGGATAGGAAGCCAGTGGAGGGATTCACGGAGGGGAGCCGCCCTGGTGGAGCGATGGGAGGAGTGGATAATTCTGGCAGCCGCATTCATGATGGACTGCAGTGGGGCTATTCGGGTCTTAGGGAGTCCAGACAGAAGGGCATTGCAGTAGTCGAGGCGGGAAATTATGAGGGCATGGATGAGGAGTTTGGTGGTGGCAGGGGTCAGGAAAGGGCGAATCTTACAGATGTTACGAAGGTGGAAGTTGCAGGACTTTGTGAGGTTTTGGATGTGGGGAGTGAAGGAGAGTGCGGAGTCCAGGGTGACACCCAGACAGCGGGCTTGAGAGGTAGGGTGAATAGTAGTGTGGTTAACAGTGACCTGCACATCTGGGAGGTCCAGGGATGACCGGGGTGGGAAGATCATAAATTCCGTTTTGTCTAGATTTAGTTTTTGGAACCTAGTGGACATCCAGGAGGAGATGGCAGATAGGCAGGAGGAGACCTTGTCCATGGTAGTGGTGGATATGTCAGGGGTGTGGAGATAGATTTGGGTGTCATCTGCATACAGATGATAGTTAAAACCCATGGAGGAGATAACCTTGCCAATGGAGGGAGAACAGTAGAGGGCCAAGGACCGAGCCTTGGGGGACTCCCACTGAGAGGTGGTTGGGGGTGGACGAGGACTCATTGAAGGAGGTCGTGAAGGAGCGGTTGGAGAGGTAGGATGAAAGCCAGGTCAGGGCGAGATCGTGAATGCCCATGGATTGGAGGGACTGGAGGAGTAGGGGATGATCTACTGTATCAAAAGCTGCTGAAAGGTCAAGGAGGAGGAGAATGGTGTATTTACCTTCAGCTTTAGCTAAGGCAAGGTCATTGACCACTTTGGTGAGAGCCGTTTCGGTTGAGTGGGCAGGCCGAAATCCAGATTGCAGTGGGTCTAGTAGTGAGTTGGCATTGAGGTACTGGGTCAGGCGTTTGTGAACCAGACGCTCAAGGAGTTTTGAGGCAAAGGGGAGGAGGGAGATCGGGCGGTAGTTGGAGGGTAGCGAGGGGTCGAGGGAGGGTTTCTTGAGCAGAGGCAGTACAGTGGCCTGCTTGAAGTCTGAGGGGAAGGTGCCTGTGGATAGGGAGAGGTTAAACATGGTAGTGAGGACTGGGGCCAGATCCGTGAAGTGAGGCTGAAGTAGATCAGAAGGGATAGGGTCAAGGGGGGGGGTAGTGTAATTACAGTGTTTTTATCGTAATTTGTGCTCCGTCTTCTGACAGCGCCCAAATTACTCACTGAGCGCAGCTATAGCTATAATTCCTATTACGGCCTATGGTGGCACCAGCTGCGACAAACCTCCAGCGCTGTTTTTACAGAGCTCCCCTCATGTGTGTGTGTGTGTGTGTAGTTAGTAATTGCCCACCAGAGGAGGGTTCCATTTTTAACATTTCTTTTCAAGTCTAGGATTACAATCACTTTTTCTGATTCATTCTAACAGTTAAAAAAATCTGATTAATGCTCCACACACACAAACATTTTCCTCAATAATGAAAAAAAAAATTGATTGAGAACTAAGAAATTTGCTTGGGTGTATATATCACCGGCCAATTTTCATAAAAATTGTTCGGAAAATCCACCACTCCCCGTCGACATATTGAGAGAAAAAAAAAAAAAAGAACTACAATCAGATTTCTTGCTTGAATAAAAATAAAAGCTTTAAATTTTTCTGGAAATCCGATGGATTTTAACAAATTGCGGTAAATGTAGAGCTTTTATTGTATCATATGTGGCCACCTAGAGGGTAGTAACATGTTAGCTCATACTAGCATTCATGTATGCTACTATGACAATACATCCTAGTTTGTTGGAATAGGTGTTGGGGGGGGGGGTGGTTGGGGAATAGGCTATTAAAGTTTTCCCAGTTTGCTTTGCCATGAAGAGCTCACGATCAGAAGCTGCAATATACAACATACACGCCCTCCATCTTCTCATGCAGAAGATGAGTTATAGATACACGCTGACATGAGATGACAGCGGTCGCTGCATGGAGGGACACTTGTGCTCATGCTGCCCCCCTCCGAGGAGAAGACGTATCGACACACAGAGGACACCGACCTGCTCTCCTTCCCACCAGAGCCCGGCCACAGCAGCCCCCCGCTGTCCTCAGCACGGCACACCACATCGTCGCCATCCCACCGAGTCACATTACTTTCATGCCCGTTTGCATGGACGCCACCATATTGGAGTATGCTGTCGCGTTCGTTACGTCATTAGTAAGCGTCCTGGGATATTGTACGCCATGTTTAATACTGGCAAAACAGTTGTTGCTTTGTGATTTCAAGTAAATAAACGTCCAGGATAGGTTACTGTAGTAAACGTTTGTTCACTGTGTTAGGATTGATGATTAGAATGAGTAGAAAGCTAGCCATGCACGAGAATATAAAAGGAAAGCAGCTCTTCCTGCCTGCAAATTGATAATGTGGTGATTGGATCTTTATCACATGCTCCATTGATATCCCCTTCCCCATATTTGCCTTTCTGGGCACCTTTTTGGCAATGTGATCCACAGGGACATCAACAGTTCATAGGCTGCGCTGTCTAAAGGTGGCCATTTTCTAGCAAAAAAATCAAATTTTTAGCGAAAAATCGTTTGAGCGATCAGATAATTCTGATCAGAAGTAAAATCAGTCACTGTTAGAGATGTCGACGAACATCTCGCCCTGTACTACTTCCGGGTCACTATGACCCAGAGTAGTACGCCAGCGCTGGCCCGGCGGTGCGCGTCCTAGAGTGTGCTCCTTGTTGCCGGGCTCTTTCTGTTATGCGTATGTGCGTGACGTCATGAGTGACGTCACGTTCATGCGCAGAGAATGCCCGGCAACAGGCGCGCTATCAAAGACGTGCACCGCCGGGCCGGCGCAGGCGTACTACTCCGGGTGATAGCGAACCGGAAGTAGTACAGTGACTATAGAGATTCGCCCGCGAACGGTTTGGGCTATCTCTAGTCACTACACCATTAACTAACCAATCTTTGCGTCCTATCTATCACAACAGACAAGAAAATCCAAATTTTCATTTGACTAAAATTGGACAACTTTTTTTTATAATTATTAGTAACAGATTGTGCCCATCAATGGAGTTTATTTACAACTAATCCGATCAGAATTTCTGATCGCTCAAACGATTTGTCGCTAGAAATTGGACCATTAGTGGCCACCTTAAGGGCTCTTTTCCACTATGAAATGGGATCGCAATCGCAATCGCGTTTCAATTTCCACCATGCGATTGCGATTGAGCTACTATACTCATTATAGTCCAGCTCGATCGCATACAAAACGCGGCAGGACAACGATTGCGCTTTGACCAAAATCGCATCGCAATCGGATCGCACTAATGGAAATTGCTGCCGCAGTTTCCATTAGTTTAATGTACCTTGCGATTTGCGATCAGAAGCAAATCGCAAATCGCAGGCTAGTGGAAAAAGGCCCTAAAGGGAACCTAAACTGAGAAGGATATGGATTTTTCCTTTTAAAATAATACCAGTTGCCTGACTCTCCTGCTGATGCTGTGTCTCTAATACTTTTAGCTACAGCCCCTGAACAAGCATGCAGATCAGGTGCTCTGACTAAAGTCATACTGGATTCGCTGCATGCTTGTTTCAGGTGTGTGACTTAGCCTCTACTGTAGTTAAAGAGATCAGCAGGGCTGCCAGGCAACTGGTATTGTTTAAAAGGAAAAATCCATATCCCTCTCAGTTTAGGTTTCCTTTAATGCCTAGTACCAACGATGCAATTTTCCAATCACTTCTATACAAAATAAATCAGAAAAATGATCGGAAATCACATCGGATCTGCCGGGAAAAAAACAATTTGACTGCCAATCTGATGGAAAATTGGATCGTGTGTACTAGGCTTAAGGTGTGCTCCGTGAGTTGCAATTCACCGCAGAATCATAACACATAGTTGCTGGGTAAATTCCTACCAGTGCGTTGCAATTTCAATTCATTAAAATGAATAGTAATCACAACTGCATCAGGAAGTATTGCATTACGATAGCACTTGCACTTTCCGCAGCGTGAATGTGAGGAAGGCGCTGCCTAGGCTGGGAGCACACTTGTTTAAATCACGTGTTTTACTATAGAGAGGAAAATGCATGAAAAATTGCATGTATAGAAAGTCTATGGACCAAATTGAAAATCGTAGCTCTGAGATTTGCATATTAGTCAAATTCTTTGCTCATCCCTGCTTTGCTAAGAGATTAGGCCTTGGTCACATTATTAGCAGTTAAAATAGTTTATATGATTATAAATTAGAAAGTGCAGCTGATTTCATTTTTGTGTGGTAATTATTATGAAAACTACTTGCCAATGGGTATTCTCTTCAAAATGTTTTGTGGTATAACAACAGAGGCGCCAAGTAGAGTAAAATTAGTTAAAATTGGTAAAAAGGGGGAAGTGGGTGGACTCACCTCCCTTCTGAAAAAATGGCCAGACAACGGGCAGGTTACTTCAAGTTTAAAGTAACATTTATTATGAGCTCCAAAAGTGCAACGCGTTTCACGGGTAACAGTCCCGCTTCTTCAGGCAAACAATTTTTGGAGGGAGCAAAGTCGGGTCAAGAGCGCTATATCTGGCTCTTGACCCGACTTTGCTCCCTCCAAAAATTGTTTGCCTGAAGAAGCGGGACTGTTACCCGTGAAACGCGTTGCACTTTTGGAGCTCATAATAAATGTTACTTTAAACTTGAAGTAACCTGCCCGTTGTCTGGCCATTTTTTCAGAAGGGAGGTGAGTCCACCCACTTCCCCCTTTTTAACAATTTTAACTAATTTTACTCTACTTGGCGCCTCTGTTGTTATACCACATAACTGTTTAGTCCACCCTTGGTGGAGGGGTGTATCCCTATTTCCTTCTATCTACAGAGAGCGACTTCTTAACCCTGAGCGGGGTCAGGTTACAATTCTCCCCGCCTGCTTATCCAGTGGTTGCCTTGGAGGCGACCCGTCCTTGTGAGTATAACCATTGTGTGTGTTTGCATCAGACATCACCTCATTAACATACTACACCATATTGGGCTCTCGGTTCTCCCCCTTTCTTTCAACCTCTTCAAAATGTGGCTTTTTATTTTAAGTCAGAGCCTCGTGACTCTCACAGCCCTCGACAAAAGGTGACTATGAAGCCACCTGTTTTCTAAGGTAGGCCATACATCGGTTATTACTGGATCAATGCCTACATAGGGGAATACTGTCCCAAGCGGATACCTGTTCTATTTTAGACTCCTGTATGGCTAGCATAAGCCTTTTTTTCTGGTCATGTTTGCTTCCCATAGGCATAATAGTTTATTCTGCAAATCGCTGGTCATCAAGGTGCTTTAGCCAACCAGCCATCTGTAAACTAAACCCCTATATAAAAATAAAGGTGCCATAAATGATTCCATTTTTAGTGAACAATTTTATTTACGACCCGATTATTCAGACTGTATTGTGTGAAAACGCAGTAGCTGGTGGGCCCAATCAAACCTGAATAGTTGCGTTAGCGATTGCTTTCTTAAAGAACTGGTGGATTGGCATGGCAGATTTTTTATACATGGATTCTTAAATGCTGGTGATCGATTAAATACCATTTCGATCTGTATGATCTGATCAAAAATATGATCATGCACAAAAAATGACATGCCTTTAGTCTGTTTCAGGCAAAATAATGATCTGCGATTGCTTTAGGTGACAGCCGGGTGTCTGTACAAGCATCTCTTCTTCTGCTCGGAATGAATAGCAAGTGTAGTGGCTAGATCGCTTTATAGTTGCCCTCATCTGGGAGTGTCCTGCTTCTTTTCCTCTCTCCTCTCTATTGGACAAAACATGCAGGTCAGCATTTTTGTCTGTGAGAAACTGCTGGTTAGACTGTCACCCAAAACAATCACAATCATCTCAGGGGTCAAAGTATCCATGCAGCTCATTAGCCTGAAGCACTGCAAACTGCTGCCTGCTGCACTGTTACCGTAGAGAAATAACCTTTAAAGTGAACCTCCAGACTAAAAATCTAGCAGAACTGAAAAGGCTTGGTGTTTCTTTAACAGTTTCACAGCATCAGAACTTTGTTTTTCTTAACAAAGCATCATTTTAGCTGCATTTTTAGCTAAGCTCCACCCATCAAAGAAAACTGCCCGGGCTTTTTTTCCCCTGATGCTGTGCACAGCATGATGGGATTTCCTATGTTGTTATTCACGTTGCCTAGCAACTGGGAGGGGTGATCAGCACACAGGACAGTTGGAACTGTGTCTCATGCTCCCTGTCACCTCCTTTCAACCAAAAAGATGTCTGCTCTCATGAAATCAAACATTTGCCTGTTCTTTTAAAATGGGGTGGGTAAGAGATTATATTACCTATCTATTTTAATTAACATAAATAATGTAACTTAATGACAGTATGTTTGTTTGGCTAAAGTTCGTCTGTATAGATTACAGCTCTGCATTTAATACCATAATGCCATCTCTGCTACACAGCAAGCTCTCCCAGCTACACATACCTGAATCCATCTGCAAATGGATAACCGACTTCTTAACCGACCGAAGACAGCGTGTTAGACTTGGTAAACACACATCAAGCTCTCTGACAGTCAGTACTGGTGCACCCCAGGGCTGTGTGCTTTCCCCACTGCTGTACTCACTTTACACCAATGACTGCATCTCCACAGATCCATCTGTTAAGGTTCTGAAGTTTGCAGATGACACAACAGTAGTTGGTCTCGTACAAAACGGGGATGAGTCTGCATACAGGCATGTGGTGGGGCAGCTTTCCTCCTGGTGCAGCAGCAACAACTTGGATCTAAATGCTCTCAAAACTATGGAGATGATAATAGACTTTAGGAGATCTCCCCCGAGCACCTCCCCTTAAGCATAAATGGACCCACAATAACCCAAGTAGAGTCATTCAAGTTTCTTGGGTCCATGATCTCAAACGACTTAAAATGGAACAACAACACTGCCACTATTTTCAAGAAAGCGCAACAGAGAATGTACCATCTACGGCAGCTGAAAAAGTTTGGCCTACCTCAAAATCTGATGGTGCAGTTCTACACTGCAATTATCGAATCCACCATAACATCATCTATGACTGTATGGTTCGGCTCCTGCTCAGCATTAGAAAAGGGGAGGCTGCAGCGCATCATCCGATCAGCAGAAAGGATAATTGGCTGTAGCTTACCTTCCCTGCAGGATCTTTACGCTAGCAGGTGCAGAAAGAGAGCAACCAAAATGGCCTCTGACCCCTCTCACCCAGCTCACTCCATCTTCCAGCACATGCCTTCAAAAGTAAGATTCCGGTCAATCGCTACCAAAACCTCCAGACACAGGAACAGCTTTTTTCCTCAAGCGGTAGCCATACTTAATGCTGAACCACGTTAGAGCTGCTAGGGCTTGATAGTAATTAGCACAGAACTGTAAATGAACAATTCTCACATTGCTTACTGCCACTATACTTATAATGTCCTTAACTTGTAATATTCACACTCTCTGTCCTTGTATTGTTTTTGTTTGTGTTTGTTAAGCAACTGCCAAGACAAATTCCTTGTAGGTGCAAACTTACTTGGCAGAAAATAAATTGATTCTGATTAAAGTGAACTGGAGCTGAAGCTCGGGTTTGTCGGCAGCCCCCGTTGCAGAGCGAGGCCCCCTCCAAAACGGGACCGCACAGCTTCACTTCCGTATTGTTTTTTTAAACTGTTTTTATTAATGATGAAGCATGTGAATAAAATACAAACAGTTCAAGAGAATCATCGAACAACTCACATGCATTGTCACATTTTAACATTCACAGATTATATTTCAGATGAATCAACAATTATTCGCCAATATAAGCAACATACAAAATTATATGTCATATATGGGCAGAAATCAAATATAGAATCCTTTGAGATAGTTAATAGATTTCTCTATCAAATGTTAAATTTTTCAAGTGGTTAGAGAGCTCCGCCATAGAAAGAGGTAGCTCCTCTATTATACACATTGAAAATCGCTATTCATGGAAGACTTAGTCGTCTTTCCAATTAAAAAAGAAAAACGAAAACAAGAATTTATCTCAGTCCCCACTATAGTGAAAATCTTAGAACGCCCCTTTAAAAGGTTCATTCCTATGGCCTTTAATCCAACAACTCAATCACTATCTATTTATATCCCAGATTGATTTGTATTCCAAAATCTCCGCCCATAGCTCAACATCTATAAGTTGAAGATAAAAAACCTAAAATTACTACTACTACTAAAAACTAAGCTACGCTATCAGGCACCCTTTATATAACCTTAGCTCCACTTTCTTTTCCCCCCACTCCTCTCCTCCTCTTCCATCCTTCAACATTAGCCCACTACGTAAGTCTTAATACCTCTAATTCAGATTTCCAACTTTCCCAAGTATCCACCAATTTTACCCATCAAATACCATGTAGTATTCTCAAAAAATGTCATCAGATGGACAATCTGATCACTATTAAAAGTATTTTCAATATATTTTTGCCATGTTAAGAAAAATGTTCTTATTGTCTTTGCTTCTTGCCTTTCCAAGTTCAAGCACTCTAATTGTAAAAGATGTTTTAACAAAATATTTAGCTTATCTATCGTGGGCGGTGAGCTATCCAACCACTTTTTCATTACTGCTTTTTTAGCTGCTATTAAAACCATTTGTTCAAATTTATTTATAGCTTGAGCCTTCCCATTTTCAACCTTCCCCAAGCTATGGAAAAGGCAATATATTAAATCTACTTGTCTGCTATGTCTCGTTATGGAATCAGAAAAAGACAATGTTTCCTCCCCAAATTTTTGAATAGAGCTACAAGTCCAGAACATATGGTTTAAATTGGGGGTAGGGTTGTGACATTTTGGACATCCACTAATGCCTTTCTCATCTAAATGCTTATAGGGACCTATAATGGGGATGTATGCTCTATGTACAGTTTTAAAGTATGTATCTTGCCATTCTTCTCCCAGAATCACCCTTCTCATTGCTATCCAACCTTCTTTAATATATTCTGTGATTTCGTCTTTAGATATTTTTCCCAGGTCAGCCCATTTCTGGAGATGCTGTGAAAAACCTCTGGTCTGTTTCTGTGTTTCCCTCGGGTATGAATACAGCCATGATAAAGATTGTTTTCTTTTAGGGTTACTCAAGAGATCATTAAAACGTGGATCCCCCATTAATCTTTACCCAAGGTACTTTGGACTTGACTATAATAAAAAGCATGAGATAGCTTCACTTCCGTATTAATGGCCGCGCTGTAGCCTCACAAGCTAGCCCGCTCATGCACAGCAGCACGCAGTCCGCGGCTCTGGCTTACTGTCCAAGCACAAATGGAAGAGGAGCTGCGTGGCCCCGATCTGATTAGTGACAATTGTCGCTAATCTTCCAGGGGGCAGTGCTCAGCGACGGGGGACAGCAGAGTAGAGAGGGAAGCCTCAATAGGACCCTGAGGCTTCCTTCTCTTTAGGTAAGTATCTGGTTTTGTGTACCGGAGCTTTGGCTCAGGTACACTTTAAAGGTATCCTTTAGGGCCTGAGCCCACTAACGCAGTTGTGTCCGCTTCTGTCCAGTTTTCAGCATCTGCAACATTGCTGTGTTGCTGAAAAGCGGGCACAACTGCACACAACTGCGTTAGTGGGCTCAGGCCATGAAAGGTTATTATGGCGTAGTGGTTAGCGCTCTCGCCTTGCAGCGCTGGGTCCCCGGTTGGAATCCCAGCCAGGGCACCATCTGCAAAGAGTTTGTATGTTCTCCCCGTGTCTGCGTGGGTTTCCTCCGGGTACCCCGGTTTCCTCCCACATCCCAAAAACATACAGATAAGTTAATTGGCTCACCCCTAAATTGGCCCTAGACTACAGTACTTGCACTACATAATACAAACATAGACATATGATAGTAGTAGGGATTAGATTGTGAGCTCCTTTGAGGGACAGTGACAAGACAATATATATATATATATATATATATATATATATATATATATATATATATATATATATATATATATATATATATATATATATATATATATATATATATACTGTACAGCGCTGCGTAAGATGTCGGCGCTATATAAATACTAAATAATAATAATAATAATACTTATACTGTTGCTTATCTTTTAGAGCAGAGAGGAAGTTCTGAGTTAAGGTCCACTTTAAAGGATAACTGTAATGAGAAGAAGATGGAGTCTGACATTTATTACCTTTACAATACCAGTTGCCTGGTAGTCCTGCTGATCTCTTTTTCTGCAGTAATGTCTGAATAACACCAGGAACGAGCATGCAGGTAATCTTGTCAGATCTGACAATAATGTCAGAAACACCTGATCTGCTGCATGCTTGTTCAGGGTCTATGGCTAAAAGTATTAGAGGCAAAGGATTAACATGATAGCCAGGCAACTAGCATTGCTTAAAAAATATATAAATATGGCAGCCTCCATATCTATCTTGCTTCAGTTGTCCCTTACACGGGACATAAACTCAGAGCACCATCCCTGTTCTAAAAGATAAACAACAGCATAATAACCAAAAACACTCTTACTGCTACCGGCCCCCTGCAGCTGTCATATCCCACGCCGTCCTCTATGATCCTCTACGTTCCCCCGCTGCCGGTTACCGTCCAATTATTTGTCTAACTAGATGAATGCAAATGTGCCTGTGCGGTCTCGCACATCCTAACTCCCGCTCGCGTCTCCGGGAGCTTCCTGTGCAGGCGCAGTATGAAGTTTTCTCGTACTGCGCCTGCGCAAGAAGTTCCCGGAGATGTGAGCGGTAGCTAGGACGCCATTGCATTCGTGTAGTTAGACAAATAATTGGACGGTAACCGGCAGCGGGGGAATGGAGGATCGTAGAGGATGGCGCGGGACATGACAGCTGCAGGGGGCCAGTTGAAGCCCCAGGTAACTTGGTAAGTGTCAGTTTCTGTTTTTAAAATACCCTACAGAACCCACATCCTATGTTTACAAATCAGCTGCTCTACTGAGGCAGTCAGCTGGCACACCTGAGAGATCAAATTACAGTTGAGATTATGTTGGGGATGTTTGCTGTGTGAGTGACAGTAATCTGTAAAATAAGCAGTAAATTAACATTGAAATAAGTAAAAAAAAAAAAAAAGGGAGAGGGCAGAAGTAATGTCCCTTTTGTCATCGCAGATAAACATCTTTTTTTCATATCACATTTCTCAGTCATTTTTCTTATCACATTTCAGACACTGAACAGTAAAACAGCAGGATAGATAAGCTACATAAATATTTTCTTATTTGATTATTTATTTTCTGTTTGTTTGTTTTTTATGTGGAGTTTCACCCCACTTTCAGCATTGATCAACCGTGCTTTGTGAATGAGCACCCATTTGATCAATCTGTCAAAGTCCAACAGTGACTGATCCATCCTTCATGCCCTCACTGCCCTCTTCCACAATGGCATAGCAAGCGTCTCGTCCGCCTACGTCACTTCTGGTGTGTGATGTGAGAGTGCCCGGCCCTGCACTGTGTCAGTCGGGGATCAGCTTCTTCATGGTCTCGCGGCCGCGGAATCCCGGGTAAGTTGGTGACAGCTGCTGTCCCCGTGTCGCGCTGCTGCTGGCGATCGCTGCGTCCTCCTCCTGTGCAGGCAGAGCATTGCGTAGTGCGGGCATCACATTGGCGCTGCTGCAGGCTGCGTGTACTCCGCTATTGCAATCCCTGCTGTCCCTTCCCATTCATGCCACTGATCCGCTTCCCTCATTGGGAAGACGAGCGACATCTCTGTAACCAGGACAGCCACCCTCCCCCGCTGCTCTGCCAGAGAACAAGGTCATGATTAATGAGATCTGCAAAGGAATCATGTGCTGATCATCTCGCCGTGCACACCTGTCAGCAGCTCTGCAGTGCTCTGTGCAGGTCCCCATTCCTTCCTTTGTGCACTGGTGTCACTAGCTGTGACATTAGCTGTCAGAGTGCTGGGATTCTCGTGTGTGCCGAATGTCTGGAGCCTTTACCTATAGTGGTTATTACTACGTATGTATTCTGATCTTCTAAAGGTGCCCACACACCATGCAATAAAAATATCCAATTTTACACCAATCTGATATAAACGATTGGTTGCACCAAAAAAATGAAAGTTTTTTTTTTTGTTTTGTTGCAGTGAGAAATATGATTTCTGCTTTATGTAAGGTGATTAGAGTGGTGTATTTTTCTGATATATTTACATTTTTTTGTGTGGAAATTGTATGATGTAGAATAGATTGACACTTTCTTTGTTTATAGATCCATATATTTTTGTTCAGAGTTTTCCATGTTTTTTTTTCCATACTTGTGTGAAAATTGAATATGTGTGTGTTACATTGCTCAGATTTTTCAAATGTTACAATCAACCAGAAAAAAGAGGATCTGCAACTGATTATTATAATTTATAATTTCTGGAAGACAATATGAAAGCAATAGTTAAAGCTTGCATTCTCCAGTAAAACACCTGCATATGTATTAATGGTCTTGATAGTTCTTATCATATTATTCATATTGGTTAGCTGAGAGGTCACTACTAATTTTTTTTTCTAGACTAGTTTGGCTAGATTGTACTGTTCAGCTGTCTTCAGGGGGAGTTTCTGCCATTGCAGTGTGCCTTTTTTCTTGTTTCATTTATAAGCAGCATTTGTTACAGGGAAGTAAATTATTCAGAATGGAATTATAGCTCTATAGGAAAGACCATAGAGAACCATGGCTTGTGCCTCTCTACGATCTAGGTCAGTGATTTCAGCAATGGTTAGTTGGGATGGAAAGCTTGCAGCTTCTTATTTCTGTGGGATATGGATGCAGGAAGGCTGGTGGCATCTGGCTGGCCGTGTGGTGTGACAGCAGATCCACTCTGCTATCCTGTCATGTGTTGTTGACAATTCTAAACATTATGACACTCCCCTTTCAAGTTTTTCTTGGAAGTGACGAGATGTAATTTGCTGCAGTTGTATTGTCCTTTAACAGATGTCATCCTCTTCATTTTCATGTTGCTGTTGTGACATGTGTGACACTGCGCCAATTAACCAGTTCACCCCCAAGGGTTTTTATCCTAACGGACCAGAGCAATTTTCAGTTGTCAGCGCTCCTCCCTTTTATTCCCTAATAACTTTATTACTACTTATCACAAGAAAATGATCTATACCTCGTTTTTTTCGCCACCAATTAGGCTTTCTGTGGATAGTACATTTTTCTAAGAATTTTTTTATTCTAAATGCATTTTAATGAGAAAAACAGAAAAAAAAAGAAAAAAAATCATTATTTCTCAGTGTTCAGCCTTTATAGTTTTAAAATTAAACATTCTCCTGTGGATAAAACAAACACGTTTTATTTGCCCAGTGGTCCCGATAATTAAACCGTTTAGATTATGTCCCTACCACAATGTATGGCGACAGTATATTATTTTGAAATATAAGTGGTTATTTTTCTGTTTGTTCTGGCCATAATTACAAGCCCCTATGTAATAAATTAAAATTAATTTCCCCCCATAAAATATAGAATAAAAAAAGCTGAGTCCCTAAGGCAACTATTTATTTATTTTTTTTAAGCTGATTTTTTTTTTACAAGTGTTTTTTTTGGGGGGGAGGGTTGGAAGTGTAATTTTATTAATGATGTGTATATACTTGAAAATGTATGTATTTTGTAAGTGTAATATACTTTTTGGCCACAAGATGGCGCTGGTGAACACTCATAGGACGTGTTCACTTTTTTTTTTTTTTTTTTTACACACTTTATTAAACTGTTACATTTCCTGTTTATGTGAATGGACGTAGCCGCTGTTCGCGGTCACGTCCATTCACTCCAGGCACTGCGATTGGGTAGAGGACTGTTCAGTCCTCTTCCCCAATCGCCCAGCACGGGATCCCGACGGTAATGGCGGCGGTAGCGGCGGACACACGGCGGTAGCAGCGGCGGGAATGCGCGACGTATTAAAACGTCATGTTGCTGTTAATAGAGGTAAGCATGACGTTTTAATACGTTAGGATGGCGGTAAATGGTTAAGATACCTTTTCTGGAGCCCTGAAAAACATTTTTTTTTTTACAATTAATGTGATACAAATTATGTCATCTCATATATCCTGTGGCTCAGTTATATGGATCTGATCCCCTTCTTCTATTGCTGACTGTAAATACTGCTATGGACCATACAAATCCCATTACCCAATCACATACAGTGGGTTGCAAAAGTATTCGGCCCCCTTTAAGTTTTCCACATTTTGTCATATTACTGCTACAAACATGCATCAATTTTTTTGGAATTCTACGTGAAAGACCAATACAAAGTGGTGTACACATGAGAAGTGGATCGAAAATCATACATCATTCCAAACATTTTTTACAAATCAATAGCTGCAAAGTGGGGTGTGCGTAATTATTCGGCCCCCTGAGTCAATACTTTGTAGAACCACCTTTTGCTGCAATTACAGCTGCCAGTCTTTTAGAGTATGTCTCTACCAGCTTTGCACATATAGAGACTGAAATCCTTGCCCATTCTTCTTGCAAAACAGCTTCAGCTCAGTCAGATTAGATGGACAGCGTTTGTGAACAGCAGTTTTCAGATCTTGCCACAGATTCTCGATTGGATTTAGATCTGGACTTTGACTGGGCCATTCTAACACATAAAAATGTTTTGTTTGAAACCATTTCATTGTTGCCCTGGCTTTATGTTTAGGGTCATTGTCCTGCTGGAAGGTGAACCACCACCCCAGTCTCAAGTCTTTTGCAGTCTCCAAAAGGTTTTCTTCCAAGTTTGCCCTGTATTTGGCTCCATCCATCTTCCCATCAACTCTGAGCAGCTTCCCTGTCCTTGCTGAAGAGATGCACCCCCGAGCATGATGCTGCCACCACCATATTTGACAGTGGGGATGGTGTGTTCAGAGTGATGTGCAGTGTTAGTTTTCCGCCACACATAGCGTTTTGCATTTTGGCCAAAAAGTTCAATTTTGGTCTCATCTGACCAGAGCACCTTCTTCCACATGGTTGCTGTGTCCCCCACATGGCTTGTGGCAAACTGCAAACGGGACTTCTTATGCTTTCTGTTAACAATTCCTTTCTTCTTGCCACTCTTCCATAAAGGCCAACTTTGTACAGTGCATGACTAATAGTTGTCCCATGGACAGAGTCTCTCAACTGAGCTGTAGATCTCTGCAGCTCGTCCAGAGTCACCATGGGCCTCTTGACTGCATTTCTGATCAGCACTCTCCTTGTTTGGCCTGTGAGTTTAGGTGGACGGCCTTGTCTTGGTAGGTTTACAGTTGTGCCATACTCCTTCCATTTCTGAATGATCGCTTGAACAGTGCTCCGTGGGATGTTCAAGGCTTTGGAAATCTTTTTGTAGCCTAAGCCTGCTTTAAATTTCTCAATAACTTGATCCCTGATCTGTCTTGTGTGTTATTTGGACTTCATGGTGTTGTTGTTCCCAATATTCTCTAAAGCCCCATCTACACCATGGGACATTGAAGCGATCCGGCGGCTCGATTAGCCGCCGGATCGCCTCTTCCGCGTGCCCGCCGCGTCCCCCGCATTCGATTCCCCGCTCGTCCCCGCCGGCGCCGCTTATCTCCCGCACGATTCCCTGCCATTGTCCCCTCGCGGGGATCGAGCAGGGAATCGGCGGTGCGAAGATCCGTCCTGCCGGATCTTATCAATCGAGCCGCATCTACGCGTGTAGATGCGGCTTTAGACAACCTCTGAGGCCCTCACAGAGCAGCTGTATTTGTATTGACATTAGATTACACACAGGTGCACTCTATTTAGTCATTAGCACTCATCAGGCAATGTCTATAGGCAACTGACTGCACTCAGATCAAAGGGGGCCGAATAATTATGCACACACCACTTTGCAGTTATTTATTTGTAAAAAATGTTTGGAATAGTGTATGATTTCCGTTCCACTTCTCATGTGTACACCACTTTGTGTTGGTCTTTCATGTGGAATTCCAATAAAATTGATTCATGTTTGTGGCAGTAATATGACAAAATATGGAAAACAGCAAGGGGGCCGAATACTTTTGCAACCCACTGTATATGGTCCTCCTCTCACCGTCCTTACCACAAATATTGCTGTGGATAATTACCCAAATCTTATCACCCAGCCACTTAGATCTGATCTTATCCTAGTGTATGCTTGAGGGTCACACATACTACTATGGTGTGGACCTTTACCTGAATCCTGTCACCCATTCAGGACATCCCCTTGCCTTGCCATCCTCAAATGCTGTTGTAGACCTATACCTAAATCCAAGGCTGGGGATTCGGAGTTGGAACAATTTTTGGGTACCTGGGGTCGAAGTTGGTGGTTTCCGCATGCAGTATTTTAGATTTTTTTTTTAAATTTGCTTTCACAGTGGGACGTTAAAGTCCCACGTTACAGCAGCCTGTAAAGCAGCCCAACTCACAGCAATAATAAATCAATGGGCTGTTCACACACAGTGCCCATGTTGCGTTGGAGTATAACGCAGCACGGTAAATGAAAGTGCAGCGTTCTGTGCATTATACTCGTATGTAGCTGCGTTCGGATGTTTGCACATGCTCAGTAATGTTTTTTTTTTAAATGTGCCGCATGCGCCGTTTTTGTTCGATACGCATGCGTCTAAAAATACGCATCACGTACGCATCAAGAGACGCATAACGCAGATCAATGTAACGTCCAACTTCAAAGCTAACATGCGTTGCGTTAGGGGCACGTTATGCGAAAGAGCCCTAAATCCACAATTTTTTTTGTGCTGTGAGGCTCTGATCGCATCTAAAATCGCAATCGCGTTTTGCGATTTTGTGAGTGAGTCACCCTAAAAATGGTACAGGCAGATTTTAGTTTTTTTTTTTTTATCGCCGGCACTCAAAAAAACCGCAAAACGCCCTATGTGTGAATGAGCCCTAACAGTGCAGGGGTCTTAGAGAGCAGGATAGTGACATGCAGGGAGCATTCGTGGAGGGGGCAGGAAAGCATTACAAAATGACTTGTTTAGCACTGATATGTCATAACAATATCTGTAACTAAGTTTGAATTTCATTTTACTTTTTAAAAAGAAAATAAAAGGGAGCATTACATGACCAGAATAGAGAATAGCAGTATCGTCTAGTAATGCATTAGTACAAAAGTGATTAAAGCACACTTGGGGCTTGATTCACAAAAGTGTGATAACTGCGATCACGGCGGTTATCACACGATCTGCCGTGCGTGAAGGTGAAGGTTTGCGCGCATAAAGGATTACGCTGTGTGATAAATGAAGGTTTGCGTGAAATGCGCACGTCATCGTGCACAAACCTTCATTTACACGCAAACGTAATCCTCGTGCGGCAGATCGTGTGATAACTGCCGTGATAGCAGTTATCACGCATTTGTGAATAAAGCCCTTGAAGTGAGAGGGTTGTGGAGGCTGCCATATGTATTTCCTTTTGAACAAAACCATTTGCCTGGCTGTCCTGATGATCCTCTGCCTGTAATACTTTTAGCCAAAGACTCTGAACAAGCATGCAGATCAGGTGTTTCTGTCTGAAGTCTGACTGGACTAGCCACATCCTTGTTTCAGATTTGTGAAATAGACACTGCCACTGCAGTCAAAGAGATCAACAGGACAGCCAGGCAACTGGTATTGTTTAAAATGAAATAAATATGACAGCCACCATATCCATCTCAGGTCAGGTGTACTTAAACTTCTGCTACTGGTATACGCAAGTAGGGTTAGTGCTGTTCTAAAGTGACTCTGTAGTGGGTCTCTGTGCCCCTATGTGGCAGTGAGACCCCCAGCAACTCTGGACCAAGTGATGACCAGGTGGAGGTGGGACGTGGTTGAGCTGTTGAAACAAAAAGTCCAGCCAAACACCGGGGCCCAGCAGATCCTTGTTTGTTGCAGCCTGTGCCGGTATGGTGGCAAACGTTTATAGTTTACAGCCTTGCCACTAGTTTACTGTCCTGCAAACCTTTATAGGTTTGCTTTAAAGGAGAGCTTCACCCAAAGTGTGCATTTCTATTGCTGACGGCTTCCAAGAGATTGACAGACCTCCCTACTCAATAACGCCAAACTTTGTGTTGTCGTAAGACAATCCATTGCCATTTTTTATATCTTCACCTCCTTTTGATAGGGCCATAGGGAAGGTATCTCTTTGCTGAACCCTATAGTTATTGTGTATTATTCTGCATATGAGAAATATCATTGGCATGTGACCCCCATCCACATCTGGGGGATGAGGGAATTTGGGTGAGGATGGCAGGCACCTGTGTTAGCTATTGGTAATCAGGCGCCTAAGCTGTGAATTTGGCACCAAATGTCAGTAGTATTCTCATGGCTACAGCTAGCGGGTCATATGTGTGCCGGGGTAAGGGAGTTTCGTTTTCGGCACTTGGTGGGTTAGGGTTAGGCATTAGGTGGGCAGTCCTTGTTAGGCACGTACAGGGGAGGGGATGGTTCAAGTGAGTATGGGTGCCAGGTAATACATAAGTAAAATATTAGTAAAACTGTTTTACCGACATTTTCTAGGTAGCAGAACCACCCGCACCCACTCATGCGGTGGCGCCACAATACGTACTTGGGGTGGGGGGTGGTATCTCACTGCTGCAGTTTCCAAGACATTCAGCTTTCTGACTTCAAAGCAATGTTGAGGCAGGGGTCACACTTATAGGCTTTCGTACGCGTTTTCTGCACAGAAAAACTGACTTCAACTGAGAACTCATGTTAATCAATAAGCAAGGTCACACTATAATGCAGATTTCGCACGCAGAAAAAAAAACTGACATCTTGCGCAATTTGTCAGTTTTCTCTATAAATTACATTAGCTGCTGTAAGGCAGGGGTCACACTTGTCTTTCAGTTTTCTGCAAAGTGTAGAAAACTGAAAGACAAGTGTGACCCCTGCCTGAAACATTTGCTGTAGGGTAGAGTTGTCCTTTAATACCGTCTCTATTAAATACTAGAGCTGTGTTGTTTGTGGCAAGACTTGCTTGATTAGATTTGCTGTAGGAGATAAATCCTCTGTCTAGTATTGATCTGCAGGCAGGAAGAAAATGTGATGTCATGCAGCGTTCCTATTGGTCACTTTCTTCAGCAGAGGTGCTTTTTTATCGACTGTGTCAAGATATTACTTTGTAATGTAGCAGGATAAATTAAGTGAGCTCAGATTATGTGTCGTGTGATGACTTCTACATCTGCAGCAAAGACGGATGGCTCTGTTGCCCAGCACAACCAATATATTATGTGACTGGGGAGACTTTCACGGATTATTATTTTCACTATTCTGTTGAAAAGGTTACAAATTCACAAACTGTTTTTTATCAGGGTTTTTTGGCATACATATTAAACTTATTCATTTTAAGAATGCCAAGCACTGCTGGAGGTATCCTGTGCATCGCAGAGCAAGCCTGGCAGGCTATACTTTATCATTTAAGATAAACATGATATTAAAAAGTAGATTAGAATGTTTTATTTCTACAGTAGTAAAACTCGTTTATTATGGGTGAATATAATATTCCTTAAAGTGGACCTGAACTCTTTTACAGAACAAAAGGAAAACATAGAGAAATCCACCCTGCGATGTATTTAGAGAGTTTAGCCCAGGCATGGGCAAACTTGGCCCTCCAGCTGTTACGGAACTACAAGTCCCACAATGCATTTGCCTTTATGAGTCATGACTGTGGCTGTCAGACTTATGCAATGCATTGTGGGACTGTAACAAATATGTTTCTTTAAAGGTCATTATGCTGTTGCATATCTTTTAGAGCAGAGAGGAAGTTGTGAGTTCAGGTCGGATTTAATAGCTCTGATTTAATTAAAGCTCTAGTTCATAGTTGGTAATAGTAAATAGAGGGATTATGCTACTTCTCACACAATTTTCACATTTGATGCAGTTGTTGATTTGGAAATGTCAGGAATTCTCCTCAGAAATCTATCACAAGTGGTGCTGCTTGGAAAATGGGAGCTGAGTGCCCAGCAGAGTACCTTCTCCTCATCCTGCCCACCTCCTCTCTCTGCTTATTCCTGAGGAATAAAGGTGGGTGGGGTCACCTGTTTCCTCACAGGAAAACACTTGCTGGCCCCTTCTCCCTGATTTAAGCCTTGTTCACACAAGTGACGTTGCTGTGTGCTTTTGACAGAGCATTGTGCTGTGCGCTTTGCTATGTACAGCTTTTTCCATTGATTCTAATGTACCATGTTCACATCTATGTGCTTTGTTACTGTTCGTTTGGAAAACGTGGTGCTGCAGGCATTACTGTGTGTAACACTGTGTAGCGCGTAGCAATGCGCTTTGACGATGCATTTTTTACCCCTAATTAACAAAAAAAAAACCTTTTCAAATAAAAACAATCTTTATTGACAAATGCTACTTTGAATAAGCAAAACATGCTGAACAAAATGCATTCAAATGCGTTTAAGCGCATATAAATGCATGGGTCCGCTTAAAAAAAGTGCCCCAACATGCACTGAAACACATTATAAATGCACATCAACGCATGCATTTTTTTTATCATGCACTTAGATATATTTCTGAACACACCCAATGTGAAAAAGGCCTTACTTCATGTTGGTGATGGTGAGATGGAGGAGGAGTTTGCCTGAAGCATAGACTCAATAGGCACAACAAGACAGCATTGCAAAGCCAGCTATCCACATAATAATAACAACAAATAAATGATGCAGAAAAAGGTTTACATGCAATTCCATTAACTTCTTGCATTGCAAATAGTATGGTGTGCCTGCGGTCCTGAAGGGGTTAAAGAGAAACCGTAACCAGGAATTAAACTTCATCCCAATCAATAGCTGATACCCCCTTTCACATGAGAAATATATACCTTTTCTCAAACGGATCATCAGGGGACTCTGTATGGCTGATTTTGTGGTGAAACCCCTCCCACAATGTGATGTCAGCACCTCACAGCTCTGAGGTCCTGACATTACACTGTGGGAGCCTTGTTGCATTGTGGGAAATAACAGCTGTTTTTAACTTTCAAAAAAGCAAGCAGCATCTCCTTTCAGTGATATCACTTGCCAGCAGTAAAAATGTCACTGTGTGATAAATGTCTGAATGTAAATCAGGAAGAGGAAAGATTTTACAATGAACAAACACTGACTAAATCATTTATACATAATTATTGTGAAAATTAAGCACTTTTTTTATTACATGATTTTCACTGGAGTTCCTCTTTAAAAGCAAAATGAGTGTGGGTTTTGACCATGTCTTTTAGCAGTCTGTTGAAACCTGGAAGATCCGGAATTGCTATTGGCTGTGCTGATGTCAGATGCATACAGAAGCCAATCATGCATAACTTGAAGTGACCTTTTATGAAAACTGAACACCTGATTTAATGGTTTTAGAAATACTCGTTTCAGTTTAGTAAATGCTTTTGTAGATAAAGAAATAACTGAGAATCCCCAAGAGGAGATGGACTAGTCCAAAACTTGTCAGATTTTCACTACCTATTTTAAGTGACAGCAACATAGGAAAAAGGTAATTTATAGTGCATTTTCCTCTGGGAGACAGTACAATTATATGCATGTATGTTAAATTTTCTTTTTTTTTACGATAGTTGTCCTTTTTAATGATTTTCTGTTGTTCCATGTTGAAGCCTGATGGGAACAGCATATCAATCATGCAGTTTCCATTTGCTTACTAGAGGGAAATCAACAATATCTTTTAAGAGATCAGCGCTTTGATTAATGGCATCCAATAGCCAGAAATCCCCACCTCATTCCCAGCCGAAGCAAATACAGAGCCTCCTGTTTTCTGCACAATCAGTTCATTCTTCTAGATGACATCACCTGATTTCAGAACATGATATCTGTGATAATGTGACCACATCCATAATCTAGAATTATAGTTGCATCACTGCTTTATTACAACTGACATTAGCTGTAATAGACTAAGGACTTATTAAGGAACATAAACATGTTTTCCTTGCCTGGACTGAGATGTTTTTTACCACTGAAAAGTATGATTGCTAACGCACTTGCTACCATGATTTTCCCAAAATGTAAAATATTTTTTTTCTGTACAGTTCTTTATGATTTTGGAGTGATTTTCAGTTTTAATGGCGCTGTTGTGTTTTTCCGACAACTCGTTTTATTAACAAAATGTAAGCATGGAAATCTCAGAGATCAGGACTTCTCAGCAAGGCTTTGGGCAAGTGACGGGGCGGGGTTTAAGATCACCCATTCAATGGCCGATCCCCTGTGAGGATACAATAAAGTACATTTACTGTAAACTAGTTTTGACTTGAGGTAATCTTTAATCCATTAGCAAATTCAGCAGAGTTATCTCGTTTGAGATAAGTGCCCTGCTTTTGACCTCATGTGGCAGAACTCGTGCCGTAAATTTTTGGAATGCTTTGATCTCTCTCTACTAGCAGAATATATAGAAACTGAAGGCGGAAGACCTCTGTTATTGTCTCACACTGCCCCTAGTGACAAGTGGCCATAAATACACAATACAGCAGTACTAATTCGAAGCAGAGAAATGTAACAAAGAAGAGATAAAAAAAAGTGCTAAAATAAATTGGCCTGGAGCACTTGCAAGCCTCTAAATAAAATGGCTGCTAGAAGGTTAAAAAAACAAAACGTACAGTTAAAGGACTTACGAGGCCAAGCGTGGATCGGAGGAGTTGGCCCTAGAGCTGCGCAGCCGCATTCGCGGCCAGGCGGACTGCGCAGCCGCGGCCAGAGGAAGCGGCCATCTTTGGAGGGGAAGGAGAGCCCGACCCGGGCCGTGGGGTCGGGAGCCGGCCCGGGGGGGATAATGAGCGGGGGACCCGGCGGCGCTGCACGGAGGGCGCGGACGGCGTCCTCCATGCCTGAAACTTAGAGGCAGGTAATTAACTTTTTTCACGTAGTTGGCCTCGTAAGTCCTTTAAGTTAATTTGTTTCCACCTAAATTGGCCCTAGACTATGATGGACATATGACTATGGTTTAGATTATTAGTCCCCCCTGAAGGACAGTAAGTGACTAGGGATGATCACAGATATGCAAATTATTCTGAGTTCATGCAAATTTATGCACATTTTTATGCAAATATATGCAGCTTGAAAATTGACCAAATTGGCCCGTTTTTAAAGGAAATGTCCAAGCAAAATAAAAAAATGACTTTCACTTACCTGGGGCTTCTCCCAGCCCCATGCAGCCATCCTGTGCCCTCGTAGTCACTCACTGCTGCTCCAGTCCCCCGCTGGCAGCTTTGCGACCTCGGAGGTCGGCGGGACGCATTGCGTACATTTTTACGCATTCCCGCTAGTGCAGGAACATTAACACATGCATTTTTACGCGTTACTGGTTCAATGCGTAAATTTTTACGCAATGAACCAGTAATGCGTAAAAATGTATGTGTTAATGTTCCTGCACTAGCGGGAATGCGTAAAAATGTACGCAATGCGTCCCGCCGACCTCCGAGGTCGCCAAGCTGCCAGCGGGGGACTGGAGCAGCAGTGAGTGACTACGAGGGCACAGGATGGCTGCATGGGGCTGGGAGAATCCCCAGGTAAATGAAACTCATTTTTTTATTTTGCTTGAACCTTCCCTTTAAACTGCATGCATTTGCATAAAATTTGCATAATCTTCAGAAAACATTGCATCTCATTGATCATCCCTATTAGTGACAAGACTTTATATACTCTGTACAGCGCTGCAGAAGCTGTTGGCACTATATAAATACTAGATGATAATAATAATAATAATAATAATAAAAGCCTGTGCTCAACAGCAAAGTATAACTGTAAGCTACTACATTTATGTTTTTGCCGCACAGAATGCATTATAAAAACATTATAAAAAGAATTACCTACCTGGGGTGTCTAAAAACAGAGATTGCACCTTCAATCTACACAGTTATAAAACAGTGATGTCACTTTCTATCTAACAAAGAGTAATCTGAATTTCACTGGAGGTACGCTTTTAATTTAACAAGTGTGAAAAAACACTTCTCACTAAGGAGATGTGCTGCAAGGGGCAGAGTCCTGTAAGTGAGAATTTTAAAAACATTTTATCTTCCATGTCGGCTGCCAGACAACCAATAAATGGCATAATAAATCAAGCAGCTAGTGCTAATTAACAGGAATTAGACAGATGCCAATGCCTAGGATGTGAGCTTAGAGCCAGATCAATGCCCTTGTTGCATATTATTGCAATCTTTATGCTGTATCATGCTGCAGTCCGCTGTATGAATAAACATTACACTCTCCTGTACTTCTGAAAATCACATTATGACAGTGTTGGATCAGGCTTCCGCCTCACACCCTTCACTCAATAACCAGCTGTCAGAGCGGCTTTGATTTACAGCCAAGCTGGCCAGTACACACAGGCCAAGTGTGACATTCTGAGGCTTTTCTGAATGTCACATTGTAAAAATACATTGCATGAAGAGCTGGTGATTGCATTTTCAAAGATTCCATCAAAACTGGGATCTGATTTAGGAAGTACTATGTGTGCGCACACTGCACAGTCAATATGCAACTTTATTACAATGAGGAGAGCGCTGTGTGTTATTTAAAGCAGCTGTTCCCAATCTATGAGGTGGCTGCACTGGTGAGACTGAAGAACATTCTCCATAAGGACCAGGGAGCCAGGTTAAAGTCTTCGATACTTGAAATTCAGTGCTCTCACTGGGTCAGCTGTACTAGTTGGCATGTATCCTTTCTACTCGCTGCTCTGCAAACCTTTTGGTTGTTTTCTGTAGAACAGAGGGCACCAGGGGCCTACCATAATATGCAGCCTTTACCATTTTAATACTGTAGATCTAGAATATGCTGACACTGGATACTATCCAGACAGAAGAGATGGAGTTGATTAGGTGGAGGAGCCAGGATGGAACTGACTGCCAGCAGAGTAGTGAAACATAAAGGAGTCGGTGGAGGAGCCGGGAATGGAGTGGGTTGCCAGCAGAGTAATGGGACATAAGGGAATCGGGTGGAGTAGCTGGGAATGGAGCAGGCTGGTGGCAGGGTAGTGGGACATAAGGGAATCAGGAGGAGGAGCAAGGAATCGAACGGGCTGCCAGCAGAGTAGTGGACATAAGGGAATCAGGAGATGGAGCGGGCTGCCTGCAGATTAATGGGACATAAGGGAATCTGGTGATCGAGCTGGGAATGAAGCAAGCTGCCAGCAGAGTAGTGAGACATACATGAATTTGGTGGAGGAGCTGAAAATGGAGCGGGCTGACATCAGAGTAGTGGGACATACAGGAATTCGGTGGAGGAGCTGAAAATGGAGCGGGCTGCCATTAGAGTAGTGGGAAATAAGGGAATCGGGTGAAGGAGCTGGGAATGGAGCGGGCTGCCAGCAGAACAGTGAGACATAAGGGAATCAGGAGGATCTGGGAATGGAGCGGGCTGGCAGGAGAGTAGTGGGACATAATGGAATAAAGTGAAGGAGCTGGTAGTGGATCAGGCTGCCAGAAGAGTAGTGGGACATGCAGGAATGTGGTGGAGGAGCTGGCTGTAGGGCGGGCAGAAGGGAATCAGGTGGAGGAGCTGGGAATGGAGCGGGCTGCCAGCAGAACAGTGAGACATAAGGGAATCAGGAGGAGCTGGGAATGGAGCGGGCTGCCAGCAGAACAGTGAGACATAAGGGAATCAGGAGGAGCTGGGAATGGAGCGGGCTGCCAGCAGAACAGTGAGACATAAGGGAATCAGGAGGAGCTGGGAATGGAGCGGGCTGCCAGCAGAACAGTGAGACATAAGGGAATCAGGAGGAGCTGGGAATGGAGCGGGCTGCCAGCAGAACAGTGAGACATAAGGGAATCAGGAGGATCTGGGAATGGAGCAGGCTGGCAGTAGAGTAGTGGGACATAATGGAATAAAGTGAAGGAGCTGGTAGTGGATCAGGCTGCCAGAAGAGTAGTGGGACATGCAGGAATGTGGTGGAGGAGCTGGCTGTAGGCCGGGCAGAAGGGAATCAGGTGGAGGAGCTGGGATTAGAGTGAGCTGTCACAGAGTATTGGAAACAAGGGAGTCAGATGGCGAGTGTGTGTAAACTGTGCATCTGTGGTTTTGGAATTCTGTATTTTAGATATACAGATGTAATTA
Source organism: Hyperolius riggenbachi (assembly GCF_040937935.1). Classification (NCBI taxonomy): domain Eukaryota; kingdom Metazoa; phylum Chordata; class Amphibia; order Anura; family Hyperoliidae; genus Hyperolius; species Hyperolius riggenbachi. The sequence goes on from NC_090647.1 coordinate 462,109,332, forward strand.
GCTGTGATAGCAAAAAGCCGAAAGTGCATACTGCAGCCCAAACAGAACTCTGAAAGGAGCAACAAGCACGGGAATCTGTTCTCATTACAATCAAATGGCAAAATGTCACAGCGAGTGATTATGTGCTTCATAATAATTGACTTGCGCTCATCTTTTATCTTTGAGTTCAGTTTGATTAGTGTGCGGATTTACTGGAAGATTTTTCCACTCTAGAGCAGCAGGATAGGTGGTCACAAGGTCAGCTGACACATCTGTATTTCATGCTGATTTGGACAGTGTTTTCCTTATGGGGAAGATCACGAGACCTTTTCCTGAGACTTATTTGGACAAGTGAAGATCACAGCTTGAAAATTCCTGACTGAGCTGATAATTGCTGCATCATCCCAGAGCTGGAGCTGTGTGGAATAATCTGACAGGTTTAGTTTGTGGGTTATAATTCTCCTTGTCCCGGGTATGTTCATGCCATACGTGCCTTGTGTGGAAGGATGGGTTGCCTCCTTGCTTCCACCATGATGGGATATATGACTGAGAGTGGTTGGAAAGAAGACCTCCTGCACATAGCAGTGAAAATCAGCAGCAGACCAGGGGCATTGGCATTGGCACCGGATGTACGTCAATCCTGTTCCGTCACAGCCACAAAGGGCAATGGTTATCTTGATAGAAGAATAACAAGTGAGGGAGGCTGCACCATACGCCCAACAATGAATGGGGATGTGGCCATAAAAAACATGCAGTATCATGTGAGAGGAAAGAATGACCAAAATAACACCATAATATAGGTTATTCTTCTTTATTAAGTTCCACATGATTTTAATCATTAATTAAACCATATCAAAGTCAGTCTTGGCAATGGAGTCTTTCATGCAATATAATGGCAATTTCTATTTTATCAAACTCCATTGCTTAAGGGCCGAGGTCCTCACACATTTTTGGCACCACTCAAATTAATGGATGGGACAGAATTAGGAAAGGTGTGGTTTCATCAAGCAGAACACATTTCTTCATTTCTCAGTCCATCCTAAACTCTGGCCTGGATATGACACTCAAGGACTGGAGTTCGACATCTGTGTCCTAAAATTACCATTCCAGTGCTAATCCTGAGTTTAGGCTCTACAGGCAGTTCCCGATTTGCGAACACCCAACTTACAAACCCCCTGCCGATGTGAATTGCCTGAAAATGAGACATTTGATTCTGTGGAAACAAGACACAGACACAGAGGGGGGCACTGGAGGAACGGAGAAAGTACAGTGGGCAGAGATAGCACAGTTTTTCTACTTCAGATTCAAGTTAGGAACAAACCTATCTGGAACAAAACCAGATATACAATACAGTGCTAGTCATTAGAAAAATTGTGCAAAAATTGCCAAGATTGACTTTGATATGGTTTTATGAGTTGATTACTATATAAAATCACGTGGAACTGAAAACTGTGCTATATTGGTCAATGTTTTCTATCACAAGATCTTGATAAAAGACACGCCACCTCTGAAAGAAGACAAGAAACAGAACATTTATACTGCGCTTTTCTCCTGGCGGACTCCAAGCGCCAGGCTGCAGCCACTAGGGCAGTAGCTGTGTTAGGGATTCTTGCCCAAGATCTCCTTACTGAATAGGTGCAGACTTGCTGAACAGGAAGTGCCAAGATTCAGTCACTGGTTTCCTGTGTCAGGCAGGGCCGGTACACTATTCAGCCATGGACTAGGGTCGCAGTAAATTGTCAGGTTCTTCATTTGTCAGTCTGTACAAATTAATAATAGTTTTGCACACATCTGTCTCTGATTACAAATGTACAAGTCACAAATGAATGTCATAATTAAATCTTGTATAAACATGTTAATCCCAGTACTCCCAGTGTAGCTCTTTTTAAAAAGGTCTGTGTGCAGATAGCATGAGAAACCTGGAAGTTCAGCAAAACTCATAAGCCTTTCTCTGCGTCATTGTCATTTCAGTTTTCATTCAGAACTATCTTATCTCCTTTTATTGGTTTCATTATTTCATCTAACTAGGGGCCTCTTCAGTGATAGACGTATTCTCACTACCACCCCACTAGAGTTGGTTGTATGTTCCCCACTCAAAAACAAAAAACAATAAAACTTTTCATTTGTCTAGTTTCACACAGGGGCCGGGCGTTGCGTTGCAAATCGTGTAATAGAAGGATTGCAATGGAACAGAGGAGAAAAGTCACATGTTGCCTTAGGCATGCATTTGAAACGCACACAGTGAAGTGTTTAGCACATGAACAGTATGCTTCACCACAACTGTAAATGCATACATTAGAAGAAAATTGAAGTGAGAAGTTGCCTGGCAGCCCTGCTGATCAATTTGGCTGCAGCAGTGTCTGAATAACACCAGTAACGTAATCAGATCTGACAATATTGCCAGAAACACCTGATCTGCTGCATGCTTGTTCAGGGTCTATGGGTAAAAGTATCAGAGGCAGAGGATGAGCAGGGCTGCCAGGCAACTGGTAATGCTTAAAATGAGATAAATATGGCAGCCTCCATATTCCTATTGCTACAGTTGTCTTTTAACCTGTAACGCATGTCTTACTCTTCTGACAGATTCTATCACACTGCTAAGGTACCCATGTGATCGTCCCATAAGAATATGATCGCGTTTGTCTGATGTAGTGTGTCACTGTGAAAGTAGCCTTTGAGTTGGGCTTTATAGTGTACCTGTGAGTAAAAAAACAAAAAAGTAAAATTGGTCCAGTGCTGGGCTTGTCGAATATGTTTACGTGACTGCGCTCCCATCTGTGTATGAGCATGGCCACACTGCGCAGGTGCAATGATGCTTGTGCACAGTGATTTCCTCCATGCTTGAGAGGCTCTGTGCTACTGTGCAGGCGCTGGCCATCATTGCGCCTGAGCATTGCGGCCGCGCTTATACATAGACAGGAGTGCAGCCGTGCAGAAAAAGTATCTAACTTCGCTTTTTTTCTCTCACAGGTTTACTTTAAAGTGGACCTGAACTCAGAACTTCCTCTCTGCTCTAAAAGATAAGCAACAGCATAATAACATTTTAAAGAAAAACATTTATTTGGTACAGCTGATGGCTGCAATGAATCTGTAGTGTGTCTTCTTCCTGCTTCCATGGAAGCAGACATAGGGTTAACATCCTGTATTTACAAATTAGCTGCTCTGCTGAGGATGCCGAGATTCCTGTGCTGACACAGCTGAGAGATCAAATTACACTTGTGATTAGTCACAGATGAGGAAGGGGGGGGGGTAGACAGGCTAACCTCTCTAAATACATACAGGATGGATTTTTTTCCAATAACACTCCAGGACAGGTATACATTGAGACTTGGCTCCTCCCAGGAACAGGAAATATCCTTCAGCCTCTCTATAAATCAAACAAGGACCAAGGGTCAGGCAGTATTGGATATTTCCTGGTCCAGGAACCAGGTCTCTCTATGTGCTCGCTGTCCCGGAGAGCCTGGGTGGCTAGGGAAGGTGTTGGCACACAGTGGATCCTGCTACCTACAGAGGATCTGCTGGAGCTGGGAGTTACCTGTGGGGTTGCCGTTCTGGTTGCAGTTCCCAGCCCGGATGTTTCACCCTGTTGGTCGGCCTGGGGTGAGAAGGCAGCGCTTCAGGAAGGGCCGCACCGAAGACGCACCACGCGGAGGCAGCGGCAGGGAAGTTGGCGTCCGGATGATGCGCATGGCGGAGGCGTAAAGCGGAAGTCTTCCGGCCGCGACCTCGGAGAGTACTTCCGGGTCGCGTGACGTCACTTCCGCATCGCCGGGTGAAGAGGTGCGGCCGCCCGGAGTCCCAGTTGGTCTGAATCTCGGCGTCTCGCAGCACGGAAGGATGTCTGAGATAGAGCAGGAGCCAGGAAAGGTAAGATTGCTCTGCTGGGACCCGGGCAGCGGTGGTGACTCTTGTGGGAGCATTCAACCGTACGCAGCATGGAAAGTTTGGCTGCATGGTGCCTATATTGCAAAGGGTGCATTACAAGCATAGGCTGTGGCTATGCAATGATGTATTACCTATTAAGCATTATTTTTATGTTTTTGCATACATAGGCTTATATTGACTTTGAAGTGCATATTGTGTTAATGAGAAACTTCTGAAAAAGTTTAACTTATGCAGACTTATGTTATTAATCAGTATATTGCATATAACTTTTGCTTAGTCATATTGGTATAGGTTAAAACCTATAGATAAATATTGATTTACTTCACATGGTATTTTTGCAGGACACAATTAGCTTTATGTTTTTTTGTGTGTATTTCAGGGCACTTCTACAAATGTACCTGACCCTGCAAAGACCACTAAACGGTGCCCTGTGTGCAATACAAAGGTCAATCCTGCATCAACAAAAATTTTATGCAAGGATTGTACCTACAAAGTAATGAAACAAGAATCTGCCTCTCAGAGAGATATTCAGGCTCTGAGGCAAGATCTAAAAGACACACTTAAAGAATTTAGAGCTAGTGCAACTCCTTCCAAAACAGACACACCAGCTGAAGATTCCGATCAGGTCGCTCATATTAAAGTACCTGAAGCGGTTACGCATAAGAAAGCTACTACTAAAACTAATAAACCAATTATCCTATCAGAGGAGGAAGAAATTAGCGATAATGATGACGTTTCGGCAAGTTCTGTTGAAGCACAGGAAATGGAAAATAAACCCTCTAAGTTTAAATTTCCTGTGGCTGAAACTGAAATGCTATTAACAGCAATATATGAAGATTTAAATTTAAATAAAGCAAGTACTGAACCTAGTTCTCTACATGATAAATTATATGAAGGTATGGAAAATCCGCAAGAGTTGAATTTTCCAGTACATCAGACAACAAAAAATTTAATTTCAAGTCAATGGAAAAATCCAGACAAAAAGTTATTTATGTCCAGAGGATTCAAGAGACGTTTTCCCTTTTCAGATGAGGACTGTAAAATGTGGGACAAAAGCCCTAAACTAGACTCAGCATTTTCACAAGTTAATAAGGATGATGAACTGGCATTTGAAGATCTTGGTCACTTAAAAGATCAATCAGATAAAAAGATTGAATATGCATTAAAAAGGTTGTGGCCTGCAATTTGTGCCAACTTTAGGCCTTCAGCTGCAACAACCTGCGTAGCAAGAATGCTCGCGCTATGGATGCAACAATTAGAAGATAATATCAATAAGGGTGCACCTAAAGACCAGATCATTAGTTCAATGAATGTGATGCATAAGGCAATTGCCTATATAATTGATGCTGCGTCAGAATCTATAAGACTGACAGCTAAGGCAGCAGGGATTTCTAATGTAGCCAGAAGAAATCTGTGGATTAAGACCTGGCATGGTAGCATGGCTTCAAAAAATAGAGTTTGTGCCATTCCGGTAGTAGGGGACACTCTCTTTGGGCCAGAGTTGGATGAGGTTCTTGAAAGAACCGCCAATAAGAAAAAATCATTTCCGAAAAAAAGGCAGTTTAAAACTGGGAAAAGGTTTTTTCGTCAGAACAGACAGACAGACAAACCTGAAATGCAAAACAAAAGAAGAAATTGGTCCTTCAATAAAGATCAAAAAAAGCCGGGACCAAGTTTCAAAACTCCATACACGCAAAATAAACAATGACACGCTAAAAGTGGGAGGAAGATTGGGCTATTTCCTTCCACATTGGAAGCAGATAACAAAAAGCCCGTGTATTATAGATCTAATAAAGAGGGGTTATCATATAGCTTTCAACACAAGACCTCCAAAAAAGTTTGTGATAACCAAGAGATTACTGTTGCCTCAACATCAGGAGGCATTAAAGGAGATCATCACAGATATGCTACAAAGGCAGGTGGTATCAGTAGTTCCAGTGATGCAAAGAGGCGAAGGCTTCTACTCAAAAGTATTCCTGGTTCAGAAACCGTCAGGGAAATACAGAATAATTCTCAATTTAAAACCAATCAATCCATACATAAGATACGAAAAGTTTCGGATGGAATCCATTTATTCCATAAAGAATCTACTGATACCAGATGGCTTTATGGCAAGTGTAGATCTGCAAGACGCTTACTGGCACATACCAATAGAACTAAATTCACAAAAGTTTCTGAGGTTTGCAGTGCAGATGGAAAAGGAGGTTCAGCATTTACAATTTCGCTGCCTCCCATTTGGCATAACATCGGCCCCCAGAATCTTCACGAAAGTGATGGGAGAACTAATCGCAGCAATACACAAAAGAGGAATTATTATAATTCCTTACCTAGACGACCTACTAATTCTAGCAAAAACTTTAGAAGAACTAGAGGAACACAAACGGACTGTACTAGTGCAGTTACAAGAGGCAGGCTGGATTGTGAGCAAAGAGAAATCGCAGCTTACTCCAACTCAGGAAATTTTATTCCTGGGGTTTGTAATAGACTCAGTGAAACAGAAAATTTTTCTTCCACAAGAAAAAATACAAAAGATTGTATCCGAAGTGAGTACATTTTGTGCACACCAATCAGTGACAATCAGACAAATTATGCGACTCCTCGGCCTGCTGTCTTCAGCAGCGCCAGCAATCCAGTGGGCGCTGAAACATACCAGGATTTTGCAGTCATGGATGTTGACCCAATGGGACAAGCATCAAGAGACACTAGACAGCAAAGTGACAGTGGATTCCCAAACGAAGGCCAGTTTGGAGTGGTGGCAAACATTGCAGCATCTCACCCAAGGCAGACTATGGTCGTTACCTATTCAAAAGATCCTAACGACAGACGCAAGTCTGTCAGGATGGGGAGCCCACGTGGACACTTTTCAGGTTCAGGGCGTATGGAGTCAAACGATGGCAGAACACTCATCGAACTTCAGGGAACTAATGGCAGTAAAGATGGCTCTAATCAGCACGATACATATTCTAAGGTCATCTCATGTTCAGATTCAGTCAGACAACTCGACGGTTGTCTCGTATCTGAATCGCCAGGGGGGCACGAGATCCAAAAGATTACTATTTCTAACTATGGAGATCCTGGATATAGCAGAACTCGAGTTACTATCCCTAACGGCAGTACACTTGAAAGGGGAATTAAACGTTCTGGCGGATCAATTGAGCAGGGTACAGACCTCAAATACAGAATGGTCCCTCAATCAAAATTTATTTCAGACAATAGTGAGCAATTGGGGACAACCACAAATAGATTTATTTGCGAACAAGGCCAACAGAAAGTGCGAACAGTTTTATTCCCTCAATGTCATGGACAGTCCATTAGCAATCGATGCTCTGGCGCAGAACTGGAATCAGAGTTTACTGTATGCATTCCCACCGTTAAATTTGATTTCCCTGGTACTTCAAAAATTAATGAAGTCACAGTGCCAAATGATACTAATTGCCCCGAATTGGCCCAAGAGGGCCTGGTATCCGCTTCTCCTCTCAATGTTAACGAAGCAACCATGGGAAATACCGTTATCAGAAAATATGATACAGGTACAAGACCAGGCTGTGACCAATCTAGGAAAATGGAAACTTACAGCGTGGTATCTGAGAGGGCAGTCCTTGAAAGTAAGGGATTGTCTTCAAGAGTAGTGAATACTCTGTTAAAGAGTAGGAAAGAGAATACTCGTTTAATATACCAGAAGTACTGGAAGACTTTTAATTTATGGTTAGAAAACTCAAACTTCCAATCAACAGAAATGGCAACAATTTTAGAATTTCTGCAAGAGGGAGTAGAGAAAGGACTGGCCTTAAGCACAATTAAGGTCCAGATATCCGCTTTATCAGTTTATTTAGATAAGAAATTAGCATTAGACCCTCTAATTATTCGATTTGTCAAATCGGTGGAAAGGAATAGACCAGTAAGAGTCAGACAGTTCCCAAAGTGGGATCTATCTTTAGTCTTGCAGGCATTGACATCTGATGAATTTGATGAGGATTCTCTAAGGATGTGTACTCTGAAAACAGTATTTCTAGTAGCGATTACGTCTGCTAGACGGATTAGTGAACTACACGCACTATCATGTAAAGAACCATACTGCTCTTTCTTTGACGATCGCGTCGTTCTTAGAACAAGCCCGGAATTCCTGCCAAAGGTGGGACACATGTTCCACAGAACACAAGAGATAATACTACCTTCTTTCTGCAGAGACCCAAAAACGGAAAAAGAAAGTAAACAGCATAAATTAGATGTTAGAGAAAATCTAATGTCTTACCTAGAAAAAGTGAAAGAGTTCAGAAAATCAGAGTCGTTATTCATCAACTATACAGGCAAATCCAAAGGATTAAAAACCTCCACAAAGACCATTGCCAAATGGATAAAGGATTGCATCATACAAGCATACAGCATTATGGGTAAGGATCCTCCAGAAAACTTAAGGGCCCATTCCACCAGGGCAGCCGCAACTACGTGGGCTTACAGGGCAGGTACATCACCGTTGAATATCTGCAAGGCGGCGACCTGGAAGAATCTGGGAACATTCATGAGGCACTATCGATTGGACCGAATAACAGAGTCCGATCAAGACTTCGGAAGAACTGTCTTAAAGGCAGTTAGCCCACCCTGAGGTTGGTGATTGATTTCTTGCTTATCATCTCAATGTATACCTGTCCTGGAGTGTTATTGGAAAAACCAGGAGTTAGCTCACCTGGTAACGACATTTTAAGTAACACTCCAGGACAGGTGGGGGTACCCACCCCCATATATATCAAGTATTGCATGATATACATGTTATGTTATATGTTATATGTATGTAAATGTAATATAATAGGGTTATGTTGAGTATATTGTTCCTGTTCCTTTATATTATACTGCCTGACCCTTGGTCCTTGTTTGATTTATAGAGAGGCTGAAGGATATTTCCTGTTCCTGGGAGGAGCCAAGTCTCAATGTATACCTGTCCTGGAGTGTTACTTAAAATGTCGTTACCAGGTGAGCTAACTCCTGGTTTCTATCTTTTCCTTCTGTCCTGTGCATTCTTGGTGCTGCTCATACTTATTCTGTTCTTTGGGTTCTTTTCTTGTTTTGTTTTTTTGCCTGAATATTGGTATTATCTACACTATCAGAATGCATACCCCTAATTCTGCTGTTTAATGTGTTTCTTTTTATACTTCTATCATGTGTTCCTGACAGCCTCTTGCATGTTTTACCATTTTTTTGCCTGTTTTTCTTGCCATTAAAGAAACTGAAAGTGAAAATAAACTAATGGGATCAGCAATTGTATTTCTAGTCTTAATCCTAACTAGGAATTTCCTGGAATCCTAATGCTGGGAATACACGGTGCGTTTCTACCTCTCGATTTTCCGCTTTATCGTTTTTGCAGCTCGATTCTGCAATCGATTCTCTTATCTTTCGCTCGTTTTCCTTATCTTTTTCCATCCACTTCTATCAGGAATCAAGCGGCAAAACGATGATGATCTATCTAACCATCTATCCCTTTACAGTATGAAAAAAGTAGGAATGCAGCCTAGCGCTAAGTAAGATTGGGGCTGTACGTGTGCATGCTTATATTATCATGTCACGTCAGATACCCATCAAAGCACACCTGAAGTGAAAATAAACTAATGTGATAAATACTCCCATAGTCTTCATTTTGTATATCATCATGTTACATGTCACTTCAGGTGGACTTTTGAGTCCAGCTCTAGCCAAAGGTTTATTTTTAGTTTTGTACCGTGTGGAAAAAAGTTAGAACCTTTTGGGGGCTTTTATTGCTGTTTTTTCCATCTGGGAGGATGTCTTTCACTCTGTGACTTGATAGCGAATTCTCAAGAATGTTGGCAATCAGTCCTGGATTTACCTCACAGGGAGCCTATAGGCACAGATGTCCTGGCACCTTAGACTTCAACCCTCCATGAACCTACAAACCCCCAGCGAACCGCACCGCAAGTGTGCTGGCTGTCCCAGCTGCCAATTCTCCCTTACTTCCCTTGCCCATCATAGTGTGATGCAGGTGCCACTTAAAGGGGAACTGAAGAGAGAGGTATATGCGCTTTGAGTCCTATGGGAGAAAAGCGCTATAGAAATGTTATTATATTGTATTATATGAAGGCTGCCATGTTTATTTCCTTTTAAGCAATACCAGTTACCTGGCAGCCCTGCTGATCCTCTGCCTTTAATACTATTAGCCATAGCCCCTGAAAAAGCATGCAGCAGATCAGGTGTTTCAGACTTTAAAGTCAGATCTGACAAGACTAGCTGCATGCTTGTTTCTGGTGTTATTCAAATACTACTGCAGAGAAATAGACCAGCAGGGCTGCCAGGCAACTGGTATTGCTTAAAATGAAATAAATATGGCAGTCTCCGTATACCTCTTACTTCAGTTCCCCTTTAATATTGAGGAAACTTCTGGCTAGCTCAGGCATGGGCAAACGTGGCCCTCCAGCTGTTAAGGAACTACAAGTCCCACAATGCATTGCAGGAGTCTTACATCCACAGTCATGACTCATAAAGGCAAATGCATTGTGGGACTTGTAGTTCCTTAACAGCTGGAGGGCCAAGTTTGCCCATGCCTGGGCTAGCTAATACTAAGTAGCTAGAGGTGCCCTCAAGTATTAGGTAGCTAGAGGAACCTCATTATTAACTAGCTAGCGGTGCCCTTGACTGAAGGGAGAACTCGTCAGTGGAATGCCGAGAGTCAGCTGAGTAACCTCTCATTTACACTTTCATCAGGACTCTGCGCATCAGGCACCTGTAGGCACGTGCCTTACGGTAAATAAGGCCCTGTTGGCAATACATGAAACATTTTTGTGTAGAGGGATAAAGTTGAACCTCTGAAAGGTGAAGCCTTACAAGCACATTAATCTGAGTAGGGATTCCTATATAAGTGCCCACTGATGACAGGTGTACAAATTAGTATAGGGTGTATATATACGGTATATATGGCAATCTGTATATGTAATTGGATTCCTGCCTGCTATTTTTACTTGAATTCTTAGCAATATGTTTCCAGATGGAGTCACAAATATGCAGCCCAGCTACATATATGGCTAAACTAGATTGTTTTTAATGAGAATCATTATATTGATTAATCCAGCCTGGTTTTCGCCTGGAGTTATTGAGACTGTTTACTGGATACCGCATGCTTTCATTACCTTGAAAGGAGCCGTCTCTGCGGCGTGTAAAACAAAGCGCACACCTTTCACCGAAAACCAGAGAAATTTCAGACAGCCGCATGTTGTGAAGTTTTATTGCTCGCTCTGCAGAAGTCAATAAATAATCACAATCTCTATTTAAAAGCTTATGTGTGGAACGGTTAGAAGCTGGCAGGGGAGCTGAGAATTCTAACTGAAGGAATTTTTAAGAGGAAGCCTGCTATGCCAAACACCGGTTCTAATCTTGTAGAAACCTCCAGTGTTGCTGTAACACCATCCTCAGCAGACCACCCTGATACAGGGGAAGGATGCCATTTTCCCCCTATCTAAATGACTTCTGATGTCTTTAAAGTGTACCTGTCACCTTCACCCAGTGGAAGCCATTTTGTGAACTGAATTAATGAGCAGCAAATTTATGTTCACACAGCAGGGGGGGGTTGCATATTTATGTGCTAGTCCCAATAAGTAGCCATTTTAAAGGTTGCCCCATGTGTGCGTTAAGTCCAGTCACAACATCTGCTGATGCTTACGCCAGTGCGTTGATAATATTGAGCCTGAAAGGTCCTCTCGCGGTGAATACGTCCAGTATGCATCGCTACGTCCCTCTTCCTGAGTGCTGTCTATAACTGTACCTTTGAGATGGAGTCGTTTGGACATTATAGTTAAAGGGAACCTGATATGAGTGATGTATGGTGGCTATGGTGAGGTTGGCCCAAGACTTGGTTCCAGTATTCAATTTCAGTCCACTTTGTAAGTTTGACACCCCTTCATTGGGTGTTTTCTGGCTGCCTCCGCCAAAAATCCAGCGTGTGTACAGCAGTCCTGATGTGTTGGCGATAGGTCCATACTGCTGAATCGTCTTCTCTGAATGCAGGCTGAGTCTGGTGTTCTGCTTACCTCTCCAGTACTGAGCCGCTCTATAAATATTTACAAGAGAGGGTGTGGTGTGTGTGTGTGTGTGTGTGTGTGTGTGTGTGTGTGTGTGTGTTCTCTCTCATAAGGTGCATACACATCACAATGTAGTGGGGAGGCGGGGCAGTATTTGTAAGTATTGTATGCCCAGAATTTGGCTTAAAGTGAGTCTGAAGCGTGGAAAAATAAAAAAAGCAAATACTAACCTTAGGAGAGGGATGTTTCTGGGTCCTATAGGGCCTTCCTGTTCTCTTCATGATGTCCTCTTTCCCCAGCTTGCTCCTCCGTTTCAATCTCCCACTGTGGGAGACTTCAAAGTCTTTGGTAGCACTCCGGCTCCCAAAGACCGGTGGCTCTGAACTGCATGTGCGCGAGAGAGGGCGCTTGCGCAGCACAAAGCAGCGTCTTCGAAAAGCCCAAGTGCTTCGGAAGACTCCCGAAGCCATCCCAACGCGGTAGAGATCGGTCTCCAACCGATCGGTCAGAGACTGCTAGTGGGGGAATGAAGAGAACGGAAAGGCTCTATAGGACCCAGAGCCTTCCCTGTCCTTATGTAGGCATCTGTTTTTTTATTTTTTAGCTTCAGACTCCCTTTAACCGCTTCTGTACCAGCGCGGTTGAAAGCTACGTCCTGCTTGTGGCTGTGCTGTTCTGACCGGGTGTGAATTTTAAACTTCGTCCTGGCGCAGTCCCGCCACAACTCACTCGCACTGCCGTCTATATCTTTATGAAATCGGCTCCTGACCTTGTCATCACTGTAAGCCAATCCCATTGGCTTACATTGATGGACAGCGTCAGGAGCCAAAGAAAGCGGCTCCTGACCTGTTCATACGGACGGCAGAGCGAGGGACCTGCAGCGATGAGCGAGCGGTGGGAATGAGGGGTCTGCGTGGCGAATAACTGTTTTGCTGTACCAGTAGGGCCAGACACTGCTGGTTTGGAAGTAGTTAAAGTTGCATTCATTGGCTATTTGGTGGGATTTCGTTGTTCCCCTTTCTACCTGCCTGGTCCCTGGATCGGAGGAGTCCGGTGCCAGCAGGGTTTTCTCATGACTAGAGCGGCACAACTGCTCTTGACACGTAATTACAGGGAACTTTGTAAATGAGAGACATTGTATTAAGTAATGTAATTAGAGCTAGCTATTGCAGAGTTATGAGCCAGAGATCTGCAGTCATTATGGAGGCCGGTGATCAATCAAAGTGTTTCTGCTCCCTGATGTCTTATTATTATTGGCCGTATGCTCCTCCATCCCGCTATCACGCCTCGCACTGACATATAACATGTCAAATAGAATTTGCAGGCAGATAATCTACTTGGAACTGGTGTGTCCTGGAACAATAACCAGTTCTATTTAATATGTCATTCTCATGTCCCAGCACTGAGATGTGTGGAAAGTGGGTTTAGGGCTCTTTCACATTAGACAACGCGTACAGGAGCCTTTCTCCTGCACGCGTTGTCTGCCTGCGGCGTATCGTTGGGTATCTGCGGTGCGACGCAATCAGCGGCGGTAGCTGGTAATTAAACCCAACAGAAAACCAGGGCTGTGGAGTCGGTCCAAAAATCCTCCGACTCCGACTCCTCAGTTTAGGATTCCACCGACTCCGCCTCCGACTCCGACTCCTCGACTCCGACTCCTCTAATTTGCATATTACAATTTTGTTGATTAAAAGTATGTAACATGAAATTCGTCTCTTAACTGCCAACGCTTAGGAATTTTACAAGACAACTGAAGTGAGAAGGATATGTAGACTACTATATTTATTCCCTTTAGACTAAAACTAGTCCTTGGTAAGAGAACTTGTAAAAGGTACAAACCAGAACAAAGAACATCTATCAGGCCCTAGGCAATGTAAGTCTGGGTACATGTAAGAATGATGTGCAGGTACTCTGCAGGGGAATGAGGAGATTGTAAACAGACAACGCCTCTGTGTTCAATGTGCACAGCATTCTCAGTGGATTCCCTGCAGCTCTGTGGGGAGTGCATATGTAGAGTATAGTACTACTGTGTAACAAAGTAAACCTGAGACAGATGAAATTAAAGTTTTATACATACCTGGGGCTTCCTCCAGCCGCCTTCAGGATAATCAGTCCCTCGTAATCCTCCTCCGCCACCTGGATCTTCTGCTATGAGTCCTGGTACTTGAGCCAGTCGGGCGTAGCGCGTATGCACACACTCCGCCACCAGGAGCATACTACACCTGTGCAGCACTATTGCGCAGGTGCAGAATGTTCCTGGCTGTGGGAGCGGCATGCGGCCGGACAGCGCTGACTGGCTGAAGTACCAGGACTCATAGCAGAAGATCCGGGTGGTGGAGGACAGCGAGGGACTGATTAGCCTGAAGGGGGCTGGAGGAAGCCCCAGGTATGTATAAAACTTTACTTTTCATCCGTCTCAGTTACCCTTTAATTTGTAGTCACCAAACCAAATTTTAACAACATATCAAATTATTTGATTTCATGAGCAAAGAGAGTGCATACATTTGCATAAATCAGCATCAATGCAGAATTATTTTCATCTCGTTGACCATCTCTATTAGTGACACGGCTACACATCAGGCTTTATTCTTACAGCATAGATGTTATTTAGTATATATAAGAGATTCCTGTGTACACATCATATATACAGTCACAATCAGATATGTATATCTGACCTTAAAAATACGGGGACTGCTTTATTGAAGCAGCACAAGTAACTAATTTTGATTGGTTTATTTCATTTTTGTGGACTAAGCACAGCTATTACTGTATATATACATTATTTTTAATGACTATTATCTGAGAAATAGAACATTTTATCATATTTTCTATTTTAATTACAGTTACAAATTCATTAGGAGTCGGAGTCGGTGCATTTTTTCCCGACTCCGACTCCAGGCACCCAAAATTGCCCGACTCCACGACTCCGACTCCACAGCCCTGCAGAAAACACCGGCTCGCGGGTGCGTTGGACGAAAAACTGCGCCTGGGTGTGTCGGAACCGCAACGCATCGAAACGCAGCGTCGGGTGTAAAAGGTAAAATGAAAGTCTATGGACTTTCATCTTACCTTGGTTAACACAAACGTTAGCCGTTTGCGTTAACGCAGAAAATCTGCCCTAATGTGAAAGAGCCCTAAGAGTAAATACAGTTAAACAGAAAGAGAATGATAATATGTCACTCAGTAATTCTGCTTCATCCCAGGATTTAAAGGACAAATTAAGTAAAAGAGATATGGAGGCTGCCATATTTATTTTCTTCTAACCACTTCAGTCGTTTTCACTTTATGCATCCGAGCAATGTTCACCTCCCATTCATTAGCCTATAACTTTATCACTACTTATCACAATGAACTGATATATATCTTGTTTTTTTTCCGCCACCAATTAGGCTTTCTTTGGGGGGTACATTTTGCTAAGAGCTACTTTACTGTAAATGCATTTTAACAGGAAGAATAAGAAAAAAACTGAAAAATTCATTATTTCTCAGTTTTCGGCAATTATAGTTTTAAAATAATACATGCCTCCATAATTAAAACCAATGTATTGTATTTGCCTAATAGTCCCGGGTATTACACCATTTAAATTATGTCCCTATCACAATCTATGGAGACAATATTTTATTTGGAAATAAAAGTACATTTTTTTCCGTTTTGCATCCATCACTATTTACAAGCTTATAATTAAAAATAAAAATTTCATCTTTACATGGATATTTAAAAAGTTTAGACCCTTAGGTAAATATTTACATGTTTTTTTTTTTTTATTGTAATTTTTTTTTTTTAAACACTTTATTTGGGTATTTTTGGGAGGGCGGGATGTAAATAGTAATTTTTTTATGAAAATATGTGGGGTTTTTTTTTCTTTACATGTAGATGTAGTTTTTTTTTGGCCACAAGATGGCAACCTTGAGTTTGTTTACATGACGTCACTCTAAGCGTAACATGTATGCTTAGAGGGGCGTTATAGGCAGAAAAAGCGAGGCTTCCGAGAGAAGCCGTCGCTTTTTCTGCTGGGGAAAGGGATCAATGATCGGGCACTATGTCCCGATTCATTGATTCCTGGGCTAACGATCTGCGGACCGGGAGCGCGCGTGGACGCGCGTGATCATCCGCGGGAGCGCATGCGGGCTTTGAGACGTAGCTGCTTCGTCCAAAAGTCTTAAATGTTTAAAGGACACACGAGGTGTAAATAAACTTATGAAATAAACAATTGTATCTATCCTCCTGAAAATGACTTTTTAAAGATATGCCACAGTTTTATTTAATATTTAAAGCGGAATATAACCCTTCATTTCAACTTTGCTCTAAAATATTATTTACAGCATATTATATGCAAAAAGCATTTTTTTTTTTTTTACTAGACCAGCATTGGAAGGGTTAAACACAGAGGTTTAAAGTTCCGTGGAGAGATATGCAGAAGTTCAGATAGATACATTCTATTTAGTTGAATGTATCTATTGATAAATGTTACACACTTTTTGGCTGTCCTCCAAGCTCCTCAGTGAGAGAGAGTGAGTCACATTCAACACTTAGATAGATTTATGTAAACAAAATGTATCTATTTCAGCTTCTGATGCGTCTGCAGAAATCTCCAGGAACTTTAAAGCCCTGTGTAACCCTTCCAATGCTGGTCTAGTAAAAAGAAAAAAATGCTGGTTGCATATAATATACTGTAAATAATGTTTTAGAGCAAAGTTGAAATGCAGGGTTATATTCCGCTTTAAATCTACTTTTTAAGTTTTTACTGGTTTATTGTTTTTGCTCAATGACTCATTTATTAAAGTATGCCAGAGCTAAAATCTATGAACTATTGACCTATTTTTATCTCTTTCCTGCTCTCAGAAGCCATCTTCTGCTAGGAAAGTGTTTTATAGTTGTAATTTCTTATCAGTGAGGGTCATACTGTAGTTTGACCCAGTCCTGACTCAGACAGGAACTGCCACTTACATGCCTGATGATCTTTCAGACAGACAAAAAAAAAAAGGAAAACACAGCATAGGTATTTGTGTACTAGGCACTGTACATACACATGTCTATCTCATCATGTCACATCGGGTATCCTTTAACCACCTGAGCGTTACGGACGAGCTCAGCTCGTCCAGTAACACCGCAGTGGATTGCTCAGGCTCTGGTGGGCCGATTTGCATATTTTTGTTTTTCAAACACGCAGCTACGTGTTTGTTCAGATCGCCGCCAATCTTCCGCCCCCCCCCCCCCACAGACCCCTTGCTAATTGTCATTGTGCATTTATATCATGCTGATATGTTTCACAGCGCTTTACAGAGTACTGTTATGTCACAGACTGTCACTCAGTGGACCTCCTAATGTAATGCCTACCATAGCCTTAAAGAGGAACTTCGGCCTAAACAGACTGTCATTAAGTTACATTAGTTATGTTAATTAAAATAGAGAATAATAGGTAATATAACCTCTTACCCACCCTGTTTTAAAAGAACAGGCAAATGTTTATGATTTCATGGGGGCAGTCATCTTTTTCATGGGTGCAGCCATATTTTTGGTTCAAAGGAGGTGACAGGGAGCATGAGACACAGTTCCAACTGTCCTGTGACCTGATAACCCCTCCCAACTGTGTGCGCTAGGCTTCAAATCTCAAATTCAGAATAAAAAAAACCAAATTTACATCAAAACAGGAGAAGGAGAACAACAACATCAGAAATCCCATCATGCTTTGCACAGCATCAGGGGAAAAATGCCCGGGCAGATTTCTTCTGTGCAGCTAAAAATGATGCTTTGGTAAGAAAAACAAAGTTCAGATGCTGTGAAACTGTTAAAGAAACACCAAGCCTTTTCAGTGCTGCTGAGTAGATATTTTTAGTCTGGAGGTTCACTTTAAAGAGGAACTTTAACCCAGGATTGTACTTAATCCCAATCAGTAGAGGATACCCCCTTTGACACCAGAAATCTTTACCTTTTGTAAAATATATCATCAGGGAGGTCTGTGTGGCTGATATAGGGGTGAAACTCCTCCCACAGTGTGATGTCATGGCCATGGCCTTGACAGTTTGCTGTCTGTGAACTTCATTGCACTGTGGGAAATAATGGCTGTTTCCAACTGCTGAGCAAGCTGTATCACCCTTTGTGCAGAAAATTTACAGTAAACGAACATTTCGCAGAGATCACCTGGCAGAACTAAAGATGTCACCACCAGTGATAAATTTCAGAATGCAAATTGGAGAGGAAAGTTGTTGTTTTTTTATACCATTTTTACAATGAGCCAATAATTTATAAATTAATATTAATACAAATTATTATTATTATAGTCTTTGCATTGTTTTCACTACAGTTCAGTTCAGAACTACTTACCTGGGGCTTCCTCCAGCCGATCTGTCCCTTGCTGCAGCTGCGGTGTCCTAGGGCAGTGATGGCTAACCTTGGCACTCCAGCTGTGGTGGAACTACAAGTCCCATGAGGCATTGCAATACTCTGACAGCTCTAAGCATAACTCGGGGAGGCAGAGGCATGATGGGATTTGTAGTTTTGTCACAGCTGGAGTGCCAAGGTTAGCCATCACTGTCCTAGGGTTTCCTCTGTTGCCTGGCAAGGTCAGCATCTTCTGCGCCTGTGCAAGCGCGAGGCTGCGCTCCCATGGTTCGGAGCATTCTGCGCAGGCTGGCAGGGGATGGAGGAAGCCCCAGGTAATCAGATCTTGGTTTTTTTTTTTTTTTCCTTGGATCTGTCCTGTAAGGTCCTTATGCATCCTGATGTCAGTTTGGGCAGTAGAGGGTTTGTGTTTGGCTGGTCTGTCCGGAGAAAACCTATACAAATATGGGTAGGACATATGAACTTCATGCAGATACTGTCCTGGCCAAAATTTGAACCTGGGATTCTAGCGCTGTAAGGCAAGAGAAAGCCACGTTGCTATTGCGTCATTTGATTATCATTTTGTCCTTGCTGCTGAAGCTGGAATGGTTGTTAATATGAAAATTACTGTAGATCATCTCTGGTAAAGGACATCCCAAATCATGATTGAGTAACAGAGGAAACCATTCTGTGTCCACCTTTGCATCCTAATCAGTGATCCCATTATACTGTTTCCTAACAATACCCACCTCTAAGCTATCACTGGGAAGTATAATCATACTGACACAGTCATTTAAGTCCAGTTACCCTTCCAGGTTCTTGAGAATTGATTCTGCTCTGACTAAAGCTGCTGTGTATATATATATACACACAGAGGATAATCTCTTTCTAAATAGCCTTTTATGATTGCCTTATTATCGATGTACAGATGTGCTGCATACTGTTGTTTTGGGGGCTCGATGAGTGTTCTGTGCCTAACTAGAGTAGAGTAGATTTTCCGGGGCCCCACCACTGGAACGGGGCTGAAGGGGAGGACGAGGGAAACCTCTTTAGGACCCCGAGGCTTCCCCCTCCAGAGGTAAGTGCCCTTTTTCACTTCAGGGTCCTTTTTAAAGGGAACCTAAAGAGAGATATATGGAGGGTGCCATATTTATTTCTTTTTAAAGGGAGGCTGAAGGGAAAAAGCCAAAAACAAACAAACAGATACTCGCCTAAGAAGAGGAAAGGCTCTGGGTCCTATAGAGCCTTCCTGGTCTCCTCGTGGTCCCTGCGTTCCCCCTGCAGGCTCCCCCGTTAGCAGTCTACAATCCCACGGGTCTTAGACTGCTCTCTTCCGCATTGCGTGGGCTTCAGGAGTCTTCAGGAGCACTCGGGCTTCCAAAGATGGGCCGCTCTGTACTGCGCCCTCTCTCGCGCACTCACATGTGTACAGTACAGAGCCGCCTGTCTTCAGGAGCCTTGGCGCTTCCCAAGACTTCCGAGGTCTCCCGCGGCGGGAGATTTGAACATTGAAGATTGCAGGGGAGCGAGAGGACCGTGAGAATGGGAAGGCTCTGTAGGACCCAGAGCCTTCCTCTTTTTAGGTGAGTATCTGTTTCCCCCCCAGACTTGCTTTAAACAATACCAGTTGCCTGACAGTTCTGCGGATCATGCAGATAATCTTGACATTTTAGTCCGAAGCCTCTGATCTGCATGCTTATTCGGGGTCTAGGGCTAAAAGTATTAGAGACAGAGGATCAGAAGCACAGCCAGGTTCCCTTTAATATCGATTGCACCACCACACCCACCAGTTCTGCACTTCACTTCACTACAGTACAAAGCTGTGCAGCTATTGATTTTGCACCACTCCAGTCAGAGCCTCTCCCTGCTAACACCACACTCAACTGTAAAAAGAACAACCTTTCTTGGTCTATGCTGGATCGATGCAATGTTCTCTGAGAGAATCTTATGCTGGGAATACACAATGAGATTTTTCAGCACTACTATGAGAAATCGATCAGAAAAACGATCGAAAATCAGATTGGACATGTCAGAAATTAGCTATCGAACCATCTATCTGCCAAAAAAATCTCATGGTGTATTCCCAGCATTAGTTTTTCATAGATTTTTGTTAGGGGTTTTATTGACCGATGAAATCCATGCCAGGTATGGGTACTGTTTGTGTCATTTGCATGCAGTATTTATATAACCAGCATTACACAGAGTGTAGCGCTCCTGCAATGTAACCAGATGTCATCTCGCCATGAGGATCCCTGAAAACTTCCACAAGCTGGCAGGCGATTGATCCCGCTGATCAAAAATGAGTTCTGGCTGCAGAGATCCATTAATCTTCGTTGGTTTATAAAACAGACATGAATATTCATTTTATGTTGGGACAGGTCGCTTCGGATGCGTCTCGGGAATGACCCCACTGTGAGCTAAACCTCCATTTATCTCATTCTGATAAGTGATTTAACCTCTTCTGGGCAGTCACACAATTCATTGCCTTTCATGCAGTGTTGATTGTCATTGATGAGGGGAGAAATGTTTGAGAAGAAACACCCAGTTTCACACCTTGGCAGATAACATCTTTACTGTGGCCTTCTGAACTCCTTCTCAGTCACATGTTAGCTGAAGAGCATGGAATGTGGATAGATTCAGAATTTATATTATATAAATAAAGTCTCTCCCTCGGCATTCTTCAGTGTGATCAGTAAGCACTGTGTTGTGCCAGCCTCAGGAAATAAACAAGGCCATGAGCAAGGACAACAAGCCAGCACTGATAGAAGAGGGGGCAGCACAAAGCTTCAGCATTATTTTAATACTGGAACATTCTATTCTGTTCTATAAAGGAAACCTGTGCTGAAAGGATTATATATGCTGCCATTGACAAAAGCCTTACATAAAAAATATGATGCTTTTCTGGTTGTCATGCATTTCTTCAGCACGCTATTGAAATCCAATCTCCATAGACAGAACTATATAAACCATCTGGTAACTCGGTGCCCAGAGTTCACAAGCATTTTCTTTTTGTGTGTGTGTGTATGGAATGAAGCATCTACGGCTACAAATCCTGTTTTATTTGATTGCATGTTCTGAAGCAGCCCAGGTTAAGGAGTCAGCTGCAGGCTATGTAGGAGGGGCTGCTTTGGCTCTGCTTCATCATGCTGCTTTTTACCACAGAAGGGCGGGGCACAGACTAGGTATTGTGAGAGGAATTCAGATTTCATTTCTAGAAGTCTGTGCAGGAAGTGGTTGGTGATGGGACACTTGACTGCAGCAGATACTGAAAAACCTACCTCCCAAGAAGTTTTTGAGATAAGAAAGAGGAACACTTTTAAGACACGCCCATGGCACACCTGTAATCCCCCATCCCCACCTGTTACATATATCACAAAGAAATTACGAGAATAAAATATGAAGTTTTATCATTCAAACTACACTGTTCCTATCACCTATCATTAGTTTTCCTTCATATTAACATTTGAAAATAAGAAAAATATAAATTTAAAAGATGAGAATTGAGTTAATGAAATACATTTTCATAAGGAAAAACCCATATTTACAAATATCTGTGCCTCAATACTAAAAGAGGGACAAATGAAGAAGAAAGCGGGAAAGAGGGATCTGGATCCCAACAAAGCACTGTCCGTCCAAAAAAGGGACAGTTGGAGCTATGCTTACAAGGCGATCTACACTCTGCACTTGAAATCTGCGGTACTTGCATATTAATTATACCATCTACTGACTTTAACTTCCCGCCGTTTAAAAGATATTTACGGTACTCCAAGAATCTTGGCTTTCATTTTCACTATGCCCTATGTCAGTGCGATGCATCTCCACTGAGTTATGTAGTATTGAATGAGGGGTGTCCACTTTCCAATGATATGTAGATATCCAAAGCGATGTCAGTTATTATGTTTTAGTATTTATATAGTGCTGACATCTTCCGCAGTCATATTACTATGTATGTATCCTTTAGTGTGTGTATTGTAGTCTAGGGCCAACTTAGGGGGAAGCCAATTAATGTATCTGTATGTTTTGGGGATGTGGGAGGAAAGGAGAGTAGCCGGAGGAAACCCACGCAGACACGGGGAGAACCTACAAACTCCGTTTTTTTTTTGTTTGTTTTTTTAATATAATTTATTGATTTTAATCTCAAAACTTAAAGGACAACTAAAGCGAGAGGGATATGGAGGCTGTCATATTTATTTCCTTAAAACAATACCAGTTGTCTGGCTATCTTGCTAATCCTCTGCCGCTAATACTTTTAGCCATAGACCCGGAACAAGCATGCAGCAGATCAGGTGTTTCTGACATTATTGTCAGATCTGACAAGATTAGCTGCATGCTTGTTTCTGGTGTTATTCAGACACTGCTGCAGCCAACTAGATCAGCAGGGCTGCCAGGCAACTGGTATTGTTTACAAGGTAATAAGTATGGCAGCCTCCATACACTTCTCACTACAGTTGTCCTTTAATATAATTAAGTGGCATTGTTCTCCCCGCTGCCTGCCCTGCCCACTCTGTGATGCTTCCGCTCCATTGGATCCAGGGCTGTGGAGTTAGTACAAAAATCATCCAACTCCGACTCCTCAGTTTGGGAAACCACCGACTCCAGGTACACAAAATGCCTCCGACTCCTTAAGGGGCCCATACACCTAACGATTTTCCCGCCGATATACAGCAGATTCGATCACTATGATCAAATCTGCTGTGAAATCGTCGCGCCGCAAACGCTGACAGAACGATCGATTTCCATCTGAAATCAATCATTCCCGTCGATCCGGCCGTGCGGAAGATTTTTTTCGATCGCCGGCGGGTCGGGAGTGCGTCGATAGCGGCGTTCCAATGCCCGACGACCTACGCAATACAGCGGAGATACATTACCTGTACCGGCCAGCGCGACTCCCCCGGTCTCCGCTGTCTTCTTCTCCGCTCCGGGCTCCACGGCTGCAGCTTCACTGAACTTTCAGTCCCGGCAGGAAGAGCAACCTCTACTGTTTAAACTTCCCCTGGACAGGAAGTTCAGTGAAGCAAGTCAGCCGGACCGGAGACCGGAAAAGAAGACAGCGGAGACCGGGGGAGTCGCGCCGGTTAGATCAGGTAATGTATAGCTGGGGGGTAGGCGGCAGCTCCACAGATTGTGATCGGTTTCATGCTGAAATCGATTCACAATCTGTTTGCAGTAAAGGCAGCCATATGATCCCTCTCTGATCATATTCGGTCAGAGAGGGATCTATCTGTTGGTCGAATCTGATGGCAAATCGACCAGTATATGGCTACCTTTAGTCTAATACTTACCAGGACTGTGTATTTGGTACAAAAATCATCTGACTCCATTGTATGAAATCTCCGACTCCAGGTACCCAAAATTGCTCCGACTCCTCGACTCCAACTCTGACTCCACAACCCTGATTCGACCTCCATTATTATTATATCCCATGACAGCGCCTCTATTGGCAGCCGTTATGCTCCTTGTCGGACAATGTCTGGCATCAGGAGTTGGGAAGAACATTCATTATCGACTGAAAGTGGATTGACGGGATCGATCTGAAAATCTGATTGATATAATTCTTGCTCATTCTAATTGTTATCATAGAAATTAGCATAGAAAAGGTATACATTCATAGCAAAAATTGTACAGACTGACATTATTTGTAGAGATGCAACACAGAAAACATGCATTCTGACAAGGCAAAGCCGGTATAACTGTCTTATATAGTATACCACAAGTATACGGATCGATTTAATTCATCTGATCGAAGAGGTTAGATTTCCATCCGTTAGTGGTCCCAATCAATAATACGAATAATCGCTCGTAAACAGTATTTCGCTGAATTCTATCATTTGTTGCCACCTTATGGCCTCTTGCACACTGCAAATCGCAAATCCTATTTGCGATTACGATTTTCGATTCTGATTTTCCCTGGATACTATCAACACCAGAAGAAAAATGCAGAAAAAACTCAGCATACAGTACCGATTACAAATCGGAATCACATGTAAAATTGCTTCAAAATTACAAATCGGAATCGCATGTAGTGTGCAAGAGGCCTAATACATGACAGATAATCAATGTGAGAGTAATAAAATGTGACGTGTACTGTGAAAGCACATAATGGCTGCTTACAGTCCAGTCACCACAGTTTCAATCTTTATATATGTATGATCTTTTTAATAACTCGTTTACAACTGAGCTCCTATGCTTCAGTAAATTGTATAAAACTGTAAAATGATACCTGTTTGACATGCACATCTTTATGGGCTGCATATATAAACTGCTTTAAATTGTAGTTATGAGGTTTCTTAGCAGAGATTGTAGGTGAGGAAGAAATCTGTAATTTTGAATGAATAGGTCTTTTTCATCTGCACTCTCATCTAGTCACTTCCCTTCCCCAGAGCGGTGAGCTTAGTCATGGTTTTCAGGGCTTGTGTGTGCAAAACTGCAAGTAAATTCACAAAGGCTTTTGTCTTGTCGGGCTATAATTCACTTGTACATTTCCCTTTGTTACCTAGGCAGCACTTCTCTCCCCTGCATTATATTACTGTATGCTTAACTTGCAGTATTTGATTTTTTTTAGCTTACAATGCGTAGTGACAGAGGTGTTGTAGATCTCCATTCTTCTTCAAGTACCGGCAATTGATTCAGTCTAGCATTAGAAACAAAGCATACCAGAGACCAAAAATCCACAAAGAATATAGATACTAGAAAACTGTGGCTGAGCATCCCTCAGCCAAAGTCAAGCAAGTTATGAGGAAAAGTTTTTTTTGTTTGTTTTGTTTGTTTGTTTTTAACCAGACCTACGTCCACTGATGTCTTCATGTCTGAGGAGATGAATGGGACATTGTTCAAAATCTTCTAAGGACTGGTTCACACAACACAGCAAAACAGTCTGTGTCACGTAATGAAGCAATAGACATGCTGACAGAAACTATATTAGAGAAAAAATGCAAGTAATTCTAATTTAGAGGTGACCCACATAGCGGTCTAACAACTTTATTGACCATGGGTTGTTAGTATCCCTGTACCATCATCTAGATGTATTTGTCTTGGCATGTTAGTTTATATTATGTGGCATAATTGTCATAGTGAGATGATGGCATAGGCCAGTGATGGCTAACCTTGGCACTCCAGCTGTGACAAAACTACAAATCCCATCATGCCTCTGCTCTCCCCGAGCTATGCTTAGAGCTGTCAGAGTATTGGACTTGTATTTCCACCACAGCTGGAGTGCCAAGGTTAGCCATCACTGGCATAGGCTGTCAGTTTTATTTCCACAGGATTTTCCTTTAGTTATTGTTGCTAGCTGATAATTACTGGCAGATGTTGATGGACTTTTGATATGGATTACAACACATTAAAACCCGTAGAAGATGGTTGCTGTATTTGGTCTCAAGCTTACGGCACTGTACATAGACACAATAGTGCGATCTGGGGCCCTGTGCAATGTAGACACTTTACTGTTTATCAGTGGCATAGCTTCAGAGCCTTGTACCCCAGCACACTTGTTACACTGCCCCCTCCAAACACTGTATGGATAATAATCACATGATACAGACCACTAAAACGGACAACCACTGTGAAAAAACACGTGCAAAATCGTGTGATCCGATGTAAACAAATCAATTTGCAAATACAGAGAGATAAAGTGCGATGTGCTAAGGCTAGGGCTTACTGATAACTGGGCTGGCCAGCAGTGGAGTGTTGTGACTATTTTGCACGGACACTAATGCACTTTATACTAAACTTTTTAGCATTTTGATATATGCATTGATTTGCATATCGTTTTTTTAGTTCACTTGTTTGGCATCTTTTTCAAGGATCCATGCATAATCTGCATTATATTTTTATGTGTGTAACCTTTACACCAGCTTGAGCACGCTTTTTTGTTACCGTATACTGTGATACTTGCCTATTACCCTATACAGTATATGACCAACTGGCAGCAGGTTAACTGATTACAATCAGAAAGAATTTTTAAATAGTGTTATCCTTTTTTATTGTATTAGTGATATGTCTAAATAAAATCTATATACATTGACTACTCAAAGGAGTATGTGATTTATCCATTTATGGGCATCTTTTCTTGGCATATTACTTTTCTATTCAGCCCAATATTGCATCTTTCACTTTTAAGTTACATCTTTAACTGTATACTGATATTGTTTGCGCTAAGTTGTTGGCTTTTGGAAAACAATCAGGCGTGTGTGTGGCAAACATCAAGGCAGCGACTGATAACAGGTGGTTTGCGCAGTCCTTCCAGGGGATCGACCCACACGACTGTTGGGCTTATATTGTGCAGTTGGCCACTGCGTACAGCGTTGTTTGAACGGCATTGTTGTTTTAAAATGCGGCCATGTTATGCATTTTGTCGTTTCGGTTTCATGTGCAGTATTTCAATGAGTTGGTCGTTTAGTTGGTTGGTGTGTGGAAACTACTTGTCGTGTGAATGGTTTGTCGTGGTGTTGGTCATATCGCAGCATTGGTCGTGCACTCTGTTGGACGTGTGTACGAACCCTTATGCTGGGAACATATGATGCAATTTCCCACTGGATTGGCGGGAATCGGGCGATTATTTCTGACATATCTAATCCGTTTCCAATCGAGAAAGTGATCGATTTTGCAAAGTTATGATTGGAAAATCGATCTCTTTATCGATCCGGAGCAGTTTGGACATGTACACAGGCTACAACTTCCTGTTCGATCACTCGTCAATCGGACTGGAAATTGCATTGTGGGTTTCCAGCATTACACAGCATACTTCTGTGTAATATCACCCCTCCTTCCCTAGTTGATTCTAGAAAGACTTTCTGTTATCTCAGGGCTTCTATTGTTATCTTATGTATACATAACAGGATGTTTTCATAAGTATAAGGACATTGATATCTTAATCAGGGTGGTGCCTCGCTGTGAGTTTCCTCTAAATATTTACTTTCATGTAATTCTGCACATGCAGACTAGAAAGGGAAACAGGACAGTCAGCTGGTTAGTGTTATTTAATATGTCCTTGTCTGTATCACTGGCAGGCTGAAGAGAACAGGCGCTACCAGAATGACTTGGTTGTTCTGAGCAACGGCTGTTATGTTTCCTCAGAGACTGCACACTCAGACCTCATAATGTTTCCTCAGATACTGCACTCTTAGGCCTTATGTTTCCTCAGAGACTGCACACTCAGGCCTCATGTTTCCTCAGAGACTGCACACTCAGGCCTCAGAGACTGCACACTCAGGCCTCAGAGACTGCACACTCAGGCCTCAGAGACTGCACACTCAGGCCTCAGAGACTGCACACTCAGGCCTCAGAGACTGCACATTCAGGCCTCAGAGACTGCACATTCAGGCCTCAGAGACTGCACATTCAGGCCTCAGAGACTGCACACTCAGGCCTCAGAGACTGCACACTCAGGCCTCAGAGACTGCACACTCAGGCCTCAGAGACTGCACACTCAGGCCTCAGAGACTGCACACTCAGGCCTCAGAGACTGCACACTCAGGCCTCAGAGACTGCACACTCAGGCCTCAGAGACTGCACACTCAGGCCTCAGAGACTGCACACTCAGGCCTCATAATGTTTCCTCAGAGACTGCACACTCAGGCCTCATAATGTTTCCTCAGAGACTGCACACTCAGGCCTCATAATGTTTCCTCAGAGACTGCACACTCAGGCCTCATAATGTTTCCTCAGAGACTGCACACCCAGGCCTCATAATGTTTCCTCAGAGACTGCACACTCAGGCCTCATAATGTTTCCTCAGAGACTGCACACCCAGGCCTCATAATGTTTCCTCAGAGACTGCACACTCAGGCCTCATAATGTGTCCTCAGAGACTGCACAATTAGGCCTCATAATGTTTCCTCAGAGACTGCACACCCAGGCCTCATAATGTTTCCTCAGAGACTGCGCACTCAGGCCTCATAAACTGTGCTGCGTAGTCTGCTGCTCCTCAGTGCAGGGACATATACTCTCCAAAGGCATATCCTGCTCTGACATGGATTTATACTTAGAAGAGTCCTCACTGGGACTAAAAAATGACTTTTACTGTTTGTTGCTCTGATTGGAGTGAAATGCACTTTAGTTAACTGCACCTTTAAATCCCAGCTCCAAAGAGATTATTTTAATTTTAAATAGTGTGCTAAGCGGTAAAGCCTCTTAAACACGATAGATAATCCTCGGCTCAGACAATTGCTTTTGGGCTATATCTAACTTGTATACAGTTGCCTAATGATGTTGTTTAGTGATCCACCTCAGCGGGTCGTAATATGAGGAACATTGTGTCCTGTCCTCCCTTGTGCTGCAGGGCGCTGCCACCATTTTCCCTCCTCCCATCTCATCTGTGGCTGAACAGCAAGTCTGTACAGTGCTCATTCCTTAAACTATCACCCTCACATTGATTAATGCCTGTGAAGGGCCACAGACATCTAGTGTGTATATGAGGCTGTAGAACCTCTAATGGGCTTTTATTTCTGTCCGTGTCCCCACTGGGGAAATTGGTCTTAGCTTTCAGTCCCTGGGACCTCAATGGATTTAATATGAAAATTTCAAGTTCAGCCATAGTTTATTTATTTATTTTTACTTTGGGCTTGATTTAATTTGAATTGTACATAGCTTTTTTTTACATTTTTACAAAATAAAATGGAAAATACCAGGGCTGTGGAGTCGGTCCAAAAATCCACCGACTCCGACTCCTCAGTTTAGGATTCCACCGACTCCGACTCCACGACTCCGACTCCTCTAATTTGCATATTACAATTTTGTTGATTAAAAGTATGTAACATGAAATTCGTCTCATAACTGCCAACGCTTAGGAATTTTACAAGACAACTGAAGTGAGAAGGATATGTAGACTACTATATTTATTCCCTTTAGACTAAAACTAGTCCTTAGTAATAGTACTTGTAAAAGGTACAAACCGGAACAAAGAACATCTATCAGGCCCTAGGCAATGTAAGTGTGGGTACATGTAAGAATGATGTGCAGGTACTCTGCAGGGGAATGAGGAGATTGTAAACAGACAACACCTCTGTGTTCAATGTGCACAGCATTCTCAGTGGATTCCCTGCAGCTCTGTGAGGAGTGCATATGTAGAGTATAGTACTACTGTGTAACAAAGTAAACCTGAGACAGATGAAATTAAAGTTTTGTACATACCTGGGGCTTCCTCCAGCCGCCTTCAGGATAATCAGTCCCTCGTTGTCCTCCTCCACCACCTGGATCTTCTGCTATGAGTCCAGGTACTTGAGCCAGTCTGGCGTAGTGCGCATGAACACACTCCACCGCTAGGAGCATACTACACCTGTGCAGCACTATTGCGCAGGTGCAGAATGTTCCTGGCTGTGGGAGTGGCATGCGGCCGGACTGCGCTGACTGGCTGAATTACCAGGACTCATAGCAGAAGATCCGGGTGGTGGAGGACAGTGAGGGACTGATTAGCCTGAAGGGGGCTGGAGGAAGCCCCAGGTATGTATAAAACTTTACTTTTCATCCGTCTCAGGTACCCTTTAATTTGTAGTCACCAAACCAAATTTTAAGAACATATCAAATTATTTGATTTCAGTGCATACATTTGCATAAATCAGCATCAGTGCAGAATTATTTCCATCTCATTGACCATCTCTATCAGTGACAAGGCTACACATCAGGCTTTATACTTACAGCATAGATGTTATTTAGTATATATAAGACATTCCTGTGTACACATCATATATACAGTCACAATCAGATATGTATATCTGACCTTAACAATACGGGGACTGCTTTATTGAAGCAGCACAAGTAACTAATTTTTATTGGTTTATTTCATTTTTGTGGACTAAGCACAGCTATTACTGTATATATACATTATTTTTAATGACTATTATCTGAGAAATAGAACATTTTATCATATTTTCTATTTTAATTACAGTTACAAATTCATTAGGAGTCGGAGTCGGTGCATTTTTTCCCGACTCCGACTCCGACTCCAGGCACCCAAAATTGCCCGACTCCACGACTCCGACTCCACGACTCCGACTCCACAGCCCTGGAAAATACTTCATAAATAACCAGAAACCACCAGGGTCCTGTTGACTCCTCCCCCTCAAACTGAAGCCATGACTCCTGATAGGATAAAGCTACGTACATGCACTAGGTTAAACCCAGCTGGGGTTGTAGCACTTTATTCTTCCCACTCACCCTGTCCCCAGTAAGCCACTCGTGTCGCATGTCATTTCTTTGCCCCCCGCCATAGTAACAGATGTGCCGCTAACCTGCAAGCTAGTGACACCTATGTATAGCATCGGGCACTGAGATATTGTTGAAGGGATCGAGTCCCGGTCTCATACATGTGTACGATGCTTGACAGGACAGGAAGCAGATTAGTAGACTGAGCAAACAGCTTTAGGTCTCTGAGAAGGAGATCAACTGGTGCACCAGGTATTTTCTTGTTTTATTTTGCAACTCTGTTTTATTTATTTATTTTTATTTATAAAGTGTTTTATGCATAATTATTTAAAAAAAATATTCTGTTAAGTACAGGTAGTCCCTGGTTAATAAACAAGATAGGGACTGTAGGTTCGTTCTTAACCTGAATCTGTTCTTAAGTCGGAACATTGTGCCATCTCTGTCCCCTGTACCTCCTCTGTGCCTCCAGTGTCCCCCTTTGTGTCACCTCTGCCCTTTGTACCTGTTTATACAAGTGTAAAAAAACATTTTTCTTTGATTTTGTTTAAAAGGGATTTTCTCAAAAACTACAAGTCCAATTTGAAAAAAAATGGTTTTGACTTGTTTCCATGGAAACAGAGAATCCATGCCGTTCGTATCGGCGGGTTATTCGTAAGTCGGCCGTTTGTAAGTCGAGGACTACCTGTACATATAAAAAAAAAGGGAGTGTAAAATTGGCATGAAGCTGGAAATTGTTTCTCTGCTCCAAAACCTTAAACCCAGAATAAGAACATCTTAAAAAAAAAACACAATTACTGGAAGGGTTAATAACTCAAAGTTCTACTTCACTAATTGATAAAGTGCTGGATGCCTTACTAAATCAGATTGTCTTGTATTTAGTGTTTGCAGATCAAACAATGTAGAGAATCTCTACCACAGAAGGGAGCAGAGGGAAGAGGTGGACAAGTTCATGTGACGTCTCTGAGCAGAGGAAGACACACCCCCTCTGCTGACAGCTCTATACTTTGTGCACAGATCTCTGGGTCATATTTTCTCTAGAACCGCTGCATCAAATATATACGGTACATTGTGTAACAGCATAGTCTTCTATTTGCCATCGATAAGCATGAAAAATCTTGTAATGTGGACTAAGGATTATTGTGGTGGACAGGAAATGAGATACCAAAATAAAAAGATGACCAAGTTTTTAACTCTGTCCACTCAGAATAACTATTCATATTAAAGTGGGGCCGAACTCCTGTACAGCACACAATGAAAAGTCTTTATTCCACATATAGTTGCTGAAGAAATCCACTACTCTGTGTTTCTTTGTTCCTTTACCCTGATCAAAGTGTCTTGTTCTTTTCAGCAGCTGTGAATATACTGCAGGAGCAACTCTTCCCACCCCTTCCCATACAGTTAGAACACTGAGGATTAACCCTTGTAGTGTTCCCTGCAAAGTGAAACCGCTTTCCATAAATTCCATAAATTGCAATGAAGAAATGTTTTGTCCATAAAGGTTCTCATGCTTTAGCTAATCTTTTAGAGCAGAGAGGAAATTCTGAGTTTAGTTCAGTGTTCTCCCCAGGCTCTTTTAGCCGGGTGCTCCACCCGGCTAGATTTGGTGACCACCCGGCTGTCATCGGCTCACCTCCTCCCCTCCTCCTATGTTGTAAGCAGAGTTGCCCTGCATTTTCATCTCGACCCACCCGCCTACTTTTTCCTGCCACCCGGCTACTATTTCATGCCACCCGGCTGGAAAAAAATTCTGGGGAGAACACTGTAGTTCCACTTTAAGCAGGATCTCCTCTTACAAGTACTGATATGTGATGTACTGCTAATCACTGTATCTGTACATTGGTGATCGGCCTAATTACCACTTTGAAAGTAGATAACTCTTGTTCTGTAAAGTGGGGAAAGGCATAGGCTACAGTGGAGAATATTGTTAGTTCTTTCATACAACCTGTCTGCCAGAGTTCCCACAGATTAGTAGCTGTGCATGGTCTCAGTGAGGGTCAGTTGGTTTGTGCACTGCTGCTTTATGAGGTAACGTGACAGCTGGCAATGCGTTACTCCATTCATGTGAATGGCGCTTCAGACTGCCTGTTTAGAATAATTGGTGACCAGAGCCCCAAGCCCCAGGAAGAAAAGCTGATCTCCCTTTTATAAATCTCAAGTAAGAAAAATAAGATATGGAAAAATAGAGAACGAGGTGATCTGTTTTCAGCTCGCCATCCTTTATCCTTATGAAACTCACAGAAAATGCCCTTTGCTATACTTTCTCCTGCTTTCTCCTTTGCCAGTGTTGGAAAGTAGAGCTTACAGAACATACTGAAGACAAGGTAGCCGTCCATAGCTGCATATTCCGTATCGGAGCTAATTAATTTTATTGCCGGACTCCCTCAGCCATTAGGACTCCGACATCCAAGCTTGACTGTGTGAAAAACCCCAGAGATCAGATCACATCATCAATATGCTGGCTGACTCATGGCCACTAGTCCCCAGGCACAGACACCTTCCCACTGAGAAGCCATTTACACCCTTCCACATCAATCAGCTGCTGCCCAGGCTGGAACATTCAGTGCATGTCACAGATTAAAGACATCAAGTAATAAATGAGCCACACCAGCTCTGCCAAGGGGTGACAAGCAGAGCTTCCGGCGCTTGGCATAGAAATATAGTTAAAACTTTTTGCATTGTGTGGGGAGGATGGAGGAGAACTGTGTACACTCGTCTAAATTATGGATGAGCTTAACAGAAAAGGAGTTAAAATGAAGGGGGTGGGGGGATAAGCATTTTAATGTCGGCTGTCTGAGTGTAAAATCTCTTCTTCCATCTCTGCAGTCTTTTGTAGATATCAGCATATCTAGATCACAAAACCAATCCCAAAATGCCTTCTTGAAACAGAAGGTACTTATGATTATTCAGGTTGGAGTGAGCATATGAGGTGTCCCACAATGCATCACTGCTGAATATGCAAACCTTCCCTTTGTTGTGTCTGAAAGCTAACCACACCTCCAGAACCACCGGAATGCAATGTTGTCAGCTTGTTAATGTTACAGGTTTTTAGCTTTCAAGGACAATAAAGGTAAATTTTGCATATTTACCAGTGATGCATTGTGGGACACTTAATACTGTATGCTCACTCCAACCTGAATAATTGCAAATACCTTCTGTTTTAAGAGTGCAAGTTTCTATTTTGCATAGTATTTTAGTAACAAGGCTTTTTGGTCCTTTTTAGTCTCTTACACATTCTTAGGAGTTCTGGTTCACCATGAGCTTGCTGAGCAATCTGTAACTTCATATGTGGGTGGAGTCTTGTATTCCTTTATACATGATAGCTGTGACACCTTTTCCTCAGTGCCTCACAAAATATACACTGACCATTTCTTGTCACTAGATCTGGGCATGCACTATTCTTTTCACTCCTCTTTTTTTCTTCTTTAAATAGATTAGATGTTAGGTTATGCTGGGTACACATGTTGCGATTTCCCACTCGATCCGCGGGATCTATCGGATCGATCCGATTATTTCCAACATGTTCGATCAGGTTTTGATCGGTACAGCCATCGATTTTGCATGTGAAGTATGGAAAATAGATGGTTGTATCGATCGAAACCCGATCGAACATGTCAGAAGTAATCGACTCGATCCTGCGGATCGAGCGGGAAATCGCAACGTGTATACCACCCAGCATTAGACCACATCTAATGAAAATCTAACTACTGTAAATTGTTTCACTTCAACATTTTGGAAACCATAGACTATTTCCCCCAAACGTTTTTCCACACTGCATGCATGCTGTGTGAGAAAAGTACTGCAGGTTGTATCTTTTTTTTTTTCCCCAACGCTATACAGAATTGCAGGTGGCTCCTGCAAATGCAGCATCCCCCAAAAAAATCATTACATGTGTGATCCCTCCCTCATTTGATATATAATTGAATAGAAACATTATATTACACAATTTTTCTATTGGATGAATCCTGATTAATTTTACGTACTGTGGCTGTGTGCCACTGTACTGTACAGGGCTATGGCCGTGGGCGTGCCACTGTTCTCTATGTAACGGGATAAATGACTAGTATTCTATAAATGCCCAAAGTGACATTGTAGAAAATTGTATGTGAGCGATGTAGAAGTGATGTATTGACTAATAAACACAAAAAAACTGATAAGATTTGTGCTGACGTTTGATTTGATACCTAGCGGTGCAATGTGGTAGATCAGGGATACTGCTACTGACTTTAATCATTTTCTGATGTTCTACATCAGATAGAGTTTGCCCAGCGTAACGATCCCCATCTATGTCTGTACAACAATCTATGGTCAGTTTTGGGAGAAGCTGATTATCCTACCAGTATGCCATTGGGATGTGGAAGGAAGTTGGAGCGCATGAAGAAAACCGAATATGGAAAATATACACAGCTGAGAAGAGGCATAGTTAGGGTTTTCAGCACCTGGGGACAAAGACAATTTTTTTTACAGTGCTGTGCCTGGGGACATGTGTTCCACCTTGCCTACCCATAGCTACGCCTCTGCAAGTGAGTCACATTATTTTGACCACCACCTACCTCTGTCAAGGCACACAGCCAGTGAGCGCATGCATGCTTTGTGCACACACTTTATGGGTATTTAAAGTGGAATTATACTCCCAAAAGTAAAATTTCAGTAACTACCCTTAGTTACATAAAAGAACATTTGGAAGCATTCCCAAGCATGTCCTGTGTTAAAATCATTTATTTTTACTGCAGAGAGCAGTATAAGCTTGCTTACCTCTGGTTATTGGCACACGTAATCATTGCCAGCTATAGCTCCCTGCATGTGTCTTCACTCTGCCTCCTCCCTCTGCAGAAGAGACCCATCACCCTGACAGCAGCTGAGTCACATCAGCAGAAAAAGAGTGAAGACACAGGTGCACGGAGATTCTTGTCTTTGCCGATGAACTAAAGATAAGCAAGCTTCTACTGTTTTCTGAATTTGTACACAGGTAGTACCTGGGAATGCTTTCAAATGTTGTTTTATTTAACTAGTGACTGGAATATTAGTTTTGAGAGTATAATCTCACTTTAAGGTTGCGAGTGTCCACATCAGAGTGCCACTCAGATGACCCTCTCTTGCCACTCCATAGAATAGTATAGACTGCTCCACCAGAAGCCGCCCATCATGTCTTTACAGAACTTGTCACTAAAAGTTCATCCAAAATAATCTAGGTCTATAATTTCAGGTGACACAACTGTAGAGTCTGCTTTAGATCAGGTTCCTGCTGGAATTTGATCTAATATTGAATGTAGCACAGGTAAATTATTGATACCAGCTAGATATTGATTAAGTAATCTTAACAGCTGAATAGATATGGACTTTCTTGTGCACTGCCTGGCTGTGATGTGTGACCTTGTTGTCACAGTTTTGAGTTGAGCCGAGTATGAGCCATTGTTCTGGTGTATTGCCCATTTCGCAGTCTCCCTGCAGGCCGTGCTTCCTGCAAGCTGTACAGCTGCACACTGCTTATTACACACCAAAAGCTACTCTGACACGGTAACACCTAGCCTGCAACATTTGTAACATCTGGGGGGAGGGGGGGGGGGACTGGTATAGTTTCCTTGTGCAGAGTGCAGTTAGGATAATATAAATGGTGCAGCAAGTAGGACTATCCTCCACTGAGAATTATCAGAACATCCACTAGCTGGGATTGATCTCATAATGCGGTTATTCTTTGAGCAGTCACAGAGGGCGAGTCAAAAGAGTACTGTTGCAGTTCTTAGAGGACTGAACTATCCATTGCCAGTTCCTGTACTGTACATTGACGACTTTCATTTGGTCCAAGTTTGAGGGGGTACTTGGCATTTGCACGCGGTTATTCATCTCAGTGGCTATTGGTTATTCAGTGGCTGGATAGTGTACTGGTTAAGGACACTGCCTTTGACAGGGGAGACTAGGGTTCAAAGTACCTATTCAGTGAGGAGTTTAAGGCAAGACTCCCTAACACTGCAGGGTGGCCTATAGAGCATGTCCCAGTGGCTGCAGCTCTTGAGCGCTTTGAGTCCGACAGGAGAAAAGCGATATACAAATGTTTGGATTATTATCTCAACTGCAGCAATGGATTTGAGTTGGCATGCCCTCTGAATGCCTTACAAAGTGGTTAAGGTAGCCATACACTGGTCGATTTGCCATCAGATTCGACCAACAGATAGATCCCTCTCTGATCGAATCTGATCAGAGAGGGATCGTATGGCTACCTTTACTGCGAACAGATTGTGAACCGATTTCAGCCTGAAACCGTTCACAATCTGTTGTGGTGGTGGTGGTGCTGCCGCCGCTCCCCCCGCCCGCATGCCCGCATACATTACCTGCTCCGCCGGCGCGACTCCAGTCCCCAGGTCTCCGCTGTCTTCTCCGCTCTGGTCTCCAGGTCCAGCATGCTTTACTTCTTCCTGCCTGGCAGGAAGTTTAAACAGTAGAGCGCCCTCTACTGTTTAAACTTCCTGCCGGGCAGGAGGAACTGAAGCATGCTAGAGACCAGCGCGGACACGGAGCAGCGGTGACCGGGGGTAGTTTCGCCGGCGGAGAAGGTAATGTATTGCCGCTCTATTGCGTCGGTCGTCGGGCACTCGAACGCCGCTAGCGACGCGCTCCCTACCCGCGGGCGATCGACGGTAATTTTCTGCACGGAGCGTTCGACGGGTTCGGACGAAATGGATCGAAATTCGGCGTGTAGCGCGAACGATTGGCAGCAGATTTGATCCCAGTGATCGAATCTGCTGTCGAAACGGCGGTAAATCGGGCCGGTGTATGGCCAGCTTTACTGGGCATCTAGGAGGAATGGCGTTCACTAGAAATGGTCCCAAATAAAGGTGTAAAGGGGCCCATATACTGGTCGATTTCAGTCATCAATCGATCGATTCTATAGAATCGATCGATCAGAAATCGATTATTTCAAATCGATTTGTGGGCGATTTCAATGGATTTGATCTATCTGACAGGATAGAAGAGATAGGTCGATCTGCTACTTGTAGCAGATCCATGGCCCATAGTTACATTGGATCTAATGGTCTAATAATGCATTTAGATTGATTTCCGATAGATTTCATTCTGAAATCTATTGGAAATCTGTTCCTAGTTTGTGGCACACATTAGATAGATTCCTGTCAGATTCGACTTGACAGGCATCTAAATCAGAAATCTATCTGATGGTCGAATCTGCTGCAAATGTATAAGTGTATGGCCACCTTAAATAACAACAAATCTAATCTCGAATTAATTGAATTACTTTGCACCCACCTAGTAAGCGCTGTAGTATGCGTCTGACTGATAAGCACCCAGTAACTTCTGTAGTATACTGTATGCTACCTGACTGATGAGCACTCAGTAACCGCTGTAACATGTCTGACTGATGAGCACCCAGTAACCGCTGTAACATGTCTGACTGATGAGCACCCAGTAACCGCTGTAACATGTCTGACTGATGAGCACCCAGTAACCGTTGTAGTATGATGAGCACCCAGTAACTGCGATGAGCAAAGCCATTGTAATTTCCTGTTAAGGCAATCTTAACAATAATAACTCCAAATGTGAGTTCACCAAATGCATTGTTTAAAGCTCTGTGCTATTTACTTTAAGGGCACAGTGGATTTCAAAGCGCTTTCTGCTCTACAGTTAAAAGGTCAGACTGACATTGGAAGAATTACTGTCAGTGTCACAATGAAGCCAACGTCTTAGGCGAGATCTTGGAATAAAACCCTCAAACGAACGCACTCAGGGACCACCGTGTTTGCCGGAGGATTGAAGGACACCAGGCCCTTCGTACAGTATTGATTTTTGGCTTGTGTAACTAAACTGCCAGAGAATAAAGTCTAGGCTGTAGTTGACACTGCGTTAAACAGAAGACATCGCCTTTAAATCGCTTTACTCCCCGCAGCCATTTACAAAGCGCTAGATCCCGCTCAGACAATAGAGCACTATTATAATGGTAAGAACAGAGCGGTTATAGAAGATACACAAGAAGAAACAAACATAACGAATGATGCCTGCATTACAAAGTAAAGCAAAACCATTCTGCCAACGCCTACTGTAGTTCCTCAGTGTTCTTAGGAGAAAATGGTACAAATGTAAACTGTCCAGACACATTTTTTTTTTTTTTTATAATAATGACTGAATTAGAGCAAACATGCAGGTAGATTTGACATAGCAGTGCCCATAGACACATAAGATTCCTGGTTGAAGGCCCGGTTCACATTGGCATAAAAAACAGTCAGTTTAGCACACAGTTCCCCAACCCTGTCCTCAAGGCCCAGCAACAGTACATATTTTGCAGAAAACCACAAACATTCTCAGGTGGGGTAATTAGGGTCTCAGGACAGGTTTGGGGAACACTGGTTTAGCAGACCTTACCCCAATAGATCCTACCGGATATGAACAGATGCAATATTAGCCAATGGATACAATACGGACCAGGCATTAACAGAACGGTGGGTCACGGATCAAAAACTGATGCTTTTAAAAACTGATCTGTATCGTGGATGAGTTTTTATGTGGATCAGTTTTTGATCCGTCCAGTGTGAACGGCATAATGGAGTTCAGCCATGCTTCATGTCTTTGTGCCGTCCTGCAAGATATGAAAAGTCTGGGCATTACCTGGAGCGTCTGCAAAAAGTGTGACCCACAGGGAGGACCTCATATATTTATCGCTCCAAGGCAGTCTGGACACAGGAGGGGGGGGGGGGGGGAGAACAATGAATATAAAGGTGTGTCATGTCACCCCCTAGTGCCTGCTGTAATGTTATACTATTCATTATATTTCCTGCTTACAGGCTCACTTTACAGGCAAATATGCCCTAAATTAGTAAAAATCTATAAAATGAGCTACCCCCAAGGTAGATTTGTAAATAGTGTAGGCTGTTGGGGGGTTGCCAGGCATTGTTTATGTGTGGGCAGTAGGGTAGCTAAGGAGATATGGGCTCCAGTGCAAGTTTTACATCCCCCCCCCCCCCAAGCTTCCCTATCTTCTTCAGTCAGACCCACAGGTGCTGCAGTTTGAAATGCTCGCAGCTGGGCTGCGCATTCTCGTCTGCCGTAATGCATGCCGGGAGATGTAGTCCTTCAATGTGAATAGAGTACATGTCCCTGTTTTTATTTTTTACTAATTTAGTGCTCAGGTCCCTTTTAAAGTGCACCTGAAATGACATGACAAGATAAATGTATATGTATTGCCCCACGGTTCTTTTTAATTTATGTGTTTTTGATATTAATAAAACAAGATTTATCTACTGAAGCGGTGCAGATTTCTACTTGCTGAATTCTATTGAAGTCTCTGTGGTATTCTGGGATGATTTCCTGCATGCTTTACCACATTGTTATAGCTACAGGTGGATGGCCAGAGAGTGCGACTCATCCGAATTTAAAGAGAATCTGTATTGTTAAAGTCGCACAAAAGTAAACATACCAGTGCGTTAGGGGACATCTCCTATTACCCTCTGTCACAATTTCGCCGCTCCTCGCCGCATTAAAAGTGGTTAAAAACAGTTTTAAAAAGTTTGTTTATAAACAAACAAAATGGCCACCAAAACAGGAAGTAGGTTGATGTACAGTATGTCCACACATAGAAAATACTTCCATACACAAGCAGGCTGTATACAGCCTTCCTTTTGAATCTCAAGAGATCATTTGTGTGTTTCTTTCCCCCTGTTCTCATGCACTGAAGTTTCAGGCTGCTTGTTTCTTCCTGCAAACAGCTTTGCCCTTGTCTGTAATTCTTCAGTATGTGAAAGCCCAGCCGGCTCAGAGGACGATTTATCCAGCTTGTAAAAGATAAGAGAGAAGAGAGAAGCTGCTCTAATCCTAAATAACACACAGGCAGTGTGCAGAGAGGGGCCTGAAAGGGGGAGTTCATAGCAAAACCACAACACTGAAGAACTTGGCAGCCTTCCAGACACAGGCTGACAAGTCTGACAGGGGAAAGATACATTGATTTATTACAGAGACAGTGAGGCCTGGAACCCACTGAAAACCGCAAACGCAAAACGCAACCGCTAGCGTTTTGTCTGAGCGGTTTGCAAGCGGATTCATGCGCGTTTTTGGTCGTGTTTTGCAACATTGTATTTTTTTCCCCAGCGGGTGCCTAGCGTTTTGCGTTTTGCGTTTTTATCCTGATTGGTCCTGTGAATTATTTTTCATTTTGTTACAGTGTGCTGAACCGCAAAACGCTAGCAAAACCGCTCAGTTTAGGTTTTGCTGAGCGTTTCTGCTAGCATTTCAATACTTTACATTGAAGCGTTAACGCTCCCAAAATGCTGCAGGTCCTGCGTTTGCGTTTCTGGGAAACGCAAACGCTCCTGTGGAAGTTGCCCCATCCATTAACATTAGCCCAGCGTTTTGGCAAACTGCTAGCGTATCGCAGTGCTGCCAAAACGCTGCCAAAAGCGCTCCTGTGGGTTCCAGCCCTGATAGTATAAAGTGCTGCAGTAAACCAGAACACATTAGAATAGCTTTTTGAACTTGTAGGATGATAAAAAACAGGATGCAATTTTTGTTACGGAGTCTCTTTAAAAGATAAATGTATATGTTCAGTTTTGAGCCTACAGATTAGCTTTTAAACACAAAATAAGGCTGTGGGATTTAGGAAAGTCACACTGGACTATAGCTACAATTACTCATCTGTTTATTTTCAGTTCAGGTTTGCTTTGAAACATGAGCTACATAGGTGATTTTATTCACTTGACTGTAACAACTGCCTTATTTGAAGGGGAGATGCCTCTCAGTGGTTTCAGTTTAACTCTTTTTATTGCAAATGAGGCAAACGTTATTTCATATTGATTACTTTTTATATGCTTATAAAACACAGTTCTTCTCACCCAGTTAGAGTACTTTTGCCAAGAATGCAAAGAGCAGTTTGAGTGTACTGTAAGTTTTGAAAATGCATAGCTGGCTGCAAATTGAAATGGAAATATATATTTTAAATGTTAAAATGCAAATAGATTTGTGCAGCATCTGACTATTTCTGTCAGTTTTTTTTTTTTTTTGCTAGTAAAACAAATTTCTACCAGCATCTAAACCTCCAGTTCTCAAGTGATTAATCTTTCTTATGTGGCCCAGACCTAATCACAGGTGAATAATCTCCTAAAAAAATCCTCTGCAGTGTATCTATAAAGCAGTTTTCTCACATATTTTTCAGCCTTGGCTACATGTGTAAGAATAATCACTTAAAGTAAAATTACTGGCAATATTTCCCCTCTGTCCAACAGATCTGCTGTATCTTTATGTCATCCAAGAAAGGAATCTGTAAGAAAAAAAAGTGCCTGAAATGGTTAATATGCTTACTTTTACTTTATACTGGAGCTTTAAGACTAGACGCGCACACCCAATTTCGGGTAAAGCAAAAGTGACCGTGGCAGGTGGGGGGTTAGAAAGCATGCTGGATGCTGCGGCTTGCTCTGCAAATGTTGAGAGAGATGTGTGTCCCCACCCCCTTGGCTATGAGTCCAAAATGTAGTTAGACTCTTGTACAAGTCAACTCCTATACTGTTGTTTAGTGAGTCAGGCCTGAATTTCTAGACTTATAGTCGAGTATATATAGTAGATGCAGTGTTAGCCTTTGCCCATCTTCACCCTGTGTTCCTCCTTCAGCAATTTGGAAGGGGGCGGGGGGTATACTATACAGCTATACCAACAAAGAAGGCGGCACAGATGTGACTACTGATTGGTATATCCCTAGTACATGTGGACAAGTGCACAGTTTAGAAACATTTTGTCCACTTTAAGCGCACTTTGATGTACTATAAATTGATTTGAAATGTGACAGTTGCTAATAAGGTGTTATATTTACTCATATTCAGTAATTATAATCACTCATGTTGCCTTGTTCTAAAGTGTACACTTTTACTTTTGCAAGTGACCCTGCCATGTCCAGTAGTAAAGAAACAGTTGCCAAAGTGGCTGTGCCTTCTGATGTCTGTGACTTGTTACATTTGGCTGATACATTTTTGTATGAAAGGGATTACAGATGAAAGGGTGTTGGGCTTAGCTTCCAGCCAGCACAATCAAAGATCCTCTTGTGTAAATAATTCTTCAGATGCACAGAAGTGGATTTGAGGATTAGTGCAGGTCCTTGCAGGCACCACTGGACCTTGGCAGCACTGCTAATTTGGTCATGTTTTGTAACAGTTTCACTTTAAAATGACCCTGAACTGGAATGATACAAATAACACAAGATTTATGACTGCGTCCTACACCTATTCCATGCCTCTCACTTCAGGTACCCAAGGTGGATGGATGGGGGGGGGGGGCGGGAGCAAATGGGACACCATGCCATGTCACTCCACACTGCTCTCTCCCCCAGTCCTGCACTGCCCCCCCCCCCCCCTCCTGAAATCTACAGACGGCAGCTTGTCAGAAGACGGGAAGTCCCTGGTAGGACTTCCCGTCCTGCCCTTTCCCCCCCTCTCAGAGGCATCTTGCTGTTTTTCCCCTTCCCCTTCTATCTGTGCTCTGAGCTGCATCTGCAGTGTCATGACCCCGGGGTCGTGCCCATTTTTTTTTTTTTTTATATAGCAAAAGCGAAACTGCCAGAGCATTCAGAATAGGAGTGGCTGGTAGCAGCGGTAAGGGACTCTACCTGATCCGACTAGCCCCCTGGGATCAGGTAGTACGTTTCATGGTCTTACAAAATGATTCTTACTTACCCGCGGCTCCTTCCATCCCCCTGTAGTCTGTCAGCTTCCTTTGTCCTTCCAGTACATTCAGTTGTGCCACTATCAACCCTGTTAAAGTCCGCGACACTTCTCAGTCACAGACCTCTGTGCATGCACAGTCCTGGGGCTACAAGCTTCCCCTATTGTACTCTCATGAATGGGAGCAATTCTGCTCTTGTGCAGTTCATGAAACTTATAGCACTACTTGTGCAGAACGCTCCTGGTTGCGGAAGTGTGATGGAGGAGCCACATGGCCCAGAACAGCGCATGCACATTTGAGACATTGAGGGAGCTGACAAACTACAAGGGGGCTAGAGGAAGTCCCAGGTAACTAAATAGCCTTTAGTTCCCTTCATCTCCGGTTTACTTTAAAGAGCCAGAAAGAGGAGGATTTCCCCAAAAACATTATGCAAGACAGTATTACAGAACTTAGGACAGCAATCCAGGGGGTTGGATTCATTATCACTATAGCTCCCCTTACTGCGTGCTTAGCGTGCCTTATCCAAGTTAGCGTGCCTTATCAGAGTTAGCGTGCCTTA
The DNA here is from genome assembly GCF_040937935.1 of Hyperolius riggenbachi. NCBI lineage: Eukaryota > Metazoa > Chordata > Amphibia > Anura > Hyperoliidae > Hyperolius > Hyperolius riggenbachi. Next base: position 462,152,877 of record NC_090647.1, read on the forward strand.
TAAGAGTAGCATAGCGAGCGCTACAAACTTATGCCTGCTAATTGGCAATGACGAGAGCTCCACTCGTCCTGCCCTGAGCCCCTGCGGGTCCAATCACTTTAAAGGATATTATTCCCGCACTTTGATTGGCCCATTAGGCTGCCTCTTGACAGGAATCGTGACAGGCAGCCTATTGGGCCAATCAAAGTGCAAGGATAATGTCCTTTAAAGTGATTGGACCCACAGGGGCTCAGGCCAGGATGAGTGGAGCTCTCCTCATTGCCAATTAGCAGGCATAAGTTTGTAGCGCTTGCTATGCTACTCTGATAGGGCACGTTAAGTCTGATAAGGCACGCTAAGCGAGCAGTAAGGCCTGGAACCCACTGAAATCCGCAAACGCAAAACGCAACCGCTAGCGGTTTGTCTGAGCGGTTTGCAAGCGGATTCATGCACGTTTTCGGTTGCGTTTTGCAACAGTGTATTTTTTTGCTCAGCGGTTGTGTAGCGTTTTGCGTTTCGCGTTTTTATCCTGATTGGTCCTGTGAGTTATTTTTAATTTTGTTACAGTGTGCTGAACCGCAAAACGCTAGCAAAACCGCTCAGTTTAGGTTTTGCTGAGCGTTTCTGCTAGCATTTCAATACTTTACATTGAAGCGCTAACGCTCCCAAAATGCTGCAGGTCCTGCGTTTGCGTTTCTGGGAAACGCAAACGCTCCTGTGGAAGTTGCCCCATCCATTAACATCAGCTGAGCGTTTTGGCAAAACGCTAGCGTATCGCAGCGCTGCCAAAATGCTCAAAAAAACGCTCTTGTGGGTTCCAGCCCTTAGGGGAGCTATAGTGATTTTGTTTACATGACTACCATATAGGTACTTCAGGGCCTTTAAATTTGACATGTCAGTAATGTAAAGGAGATGGGATTCAAACTTGGAGGAAAAAAACTGTTTTAGTTTCACATAGTGAGAAAAAGTACAAGAACATAATTTGGGTTTTTACTTCTGTCTGTGATATTTTCTATACGTCTTGTCCCTGAAATCTCCTTGGCTTTTATGTGATCTCCAGGGTGGCAGGGATAGTAGACAAGCAATAAGAACAGCAACAAAAAAAAACACATGGGTTCTTATTCTACTGCAGTGGTGTAGCTAAGAAGCTGTCGGCTCCAATGCCATTTTAGCATTGCCCCCCCAAGCATGCTATAGATAACAATTGATACAACACACCAAAACCAATCAAGGACAACCACAGTGTCAGAGGTGCAAGAAGGGGATGGGAAGCTGTGTGTTAATGATCATTACTATTCCAATCACCTATAGAAGTGAATATTATCAGCACAGGACCAATAAAGAGCTAATACTGTGTTTGAGGGGTTGGCCCCTCTAGCCCAAGGGCCCCGATGCGGTCGCTACCTCTGCACCCCCTATTGCTACTGCACTGTTCTACTGTACAAACCTCGACAGGAAGCTGAAAGCGCGGGGAATTCTCAGACTGGAGCACAGCAATCAAACCCCCAAAAACAGATTCTAAACCCTTTCCACTCTATCCACCCTAAAATATATATTTTTAACGGTGTGTAATTTTAATTTGCCTAGAGCTCATCTTGGACTTCTTAGGGCTAATGGCTTATAGAGTGGAGAGATGAGTTATTTGGCTTTAGAATGAATATGCAGCCGTGGCCAGCTCTCTGCAATATGTGTTATAAATTCAGGCATGCTGCTGCTGGGCAGAGTGAGGTACAGCTTGCCACAGGATAGGCTGCTCTCTCAATCTGGATGTATGGCTGCCTGTCTTCTAGTACCTCAGTAAATCCCTACACATTTGTCAAATTACTTTTTTAGTAATCTTACTAGTGATTTAAGCTTTACGAAGGCACGGCGCAATTTAAAATTAACAAGCCCGTAAGGACTGCCATCTGCAGCCTTAGCCCTCAAAGACTCTGCAGCAGGCCCTGATGTTATCTGATTTGCACATTCATTTTATAGCCGTAAGAAAGTCTTCATATTTTAAGATTACGCAGGGAGAAAATAAGGGTATTTCTGTATTAGGGGTGGCTGACAGATTTGTGCAGCTGACGTTTATCATGGCTTCCGTATCTGCTGTAGCCAGCCAGGCATGAGCGGATAGTGGCCTAATTTAGAAAGCAATTGATGACTTCCTAATTAAAAAAAAAAGGGGGAATAATGATCAATCTAGCATTTTGCAACAGTCAATCCGATTGCAGCAAAAATGGTAAATTGAGGCCCCTTTCACACTGGGACGTTTTCATTGCGGTGCGACACCCTTTTTTCCCGCAGGGTGATGGTAGGGTGATGAAAGTGTATGGAGCCTTTCACACAGGATGCACTGGAAGTGGGGCATCTGCCGCAAGAGCATCTGTGCATTGTCTGGCGTGTTGCAGGGTGACGTATGGCGGACCAGACATCATGTAAGTCTATGGCGACGCAGGTTTTTTAAAAAATCGGTTTCCTGTCGGCATTGCGTATTTCCGCCACAGGAGGTGAGCGCTAAAGAGCCTCACTTCCTGTTTGGCTTTTAGACAGAAGGGGGAGTACGGCATAGTAAAGCGGAAATCCCCAAAGGCTATATTTAGCGTTGTGGTGCAATGCGATCATTTGATTGCACCGCACCACTACTGCAGTTTTCTAGTGAGAAACTGGCCTGAAAAGCGATCAGACCACTGCTATGCTGATTCTGTACTGTTCAATGGGATACAAAACTGCTACCATTGATTCCCTGCCGCTCACAGAGCCGCCCACTCATTCAGAATTTATCGCTGCACCTGATCACTTTGAGATTAATAAACTACCAATTGATTTCAGACAGTTTATTGATCGGCAAGCCTTGGGTCAGTGGATCTGTGGCAAGTGTGATTGCAGAGAATGCATTTGCCATAAGTGGATTTCAAGGAAATGTTTAAAGGTGAGAGGAATATGGAGGCTGACCTGTTTATTTCCTTTTAAATATGTACATTGCCTGGCTGTCCTGCTGATCCTCTGCCTTAATACTTTAAACCATAGACCCTGAACAAGCATGCAGATCAGATGTCTATGACAAATCTGACAAATTTAGCTGCATGCTTGTTTCAGGTGTGTGATTTATATCCTACTGACCAGAAAGATCAGCGGGGCTGCCAGGCAACTGGTATTGTTTAAAAGGAAATAACTATAGTAGCTTTGATGGGTCTCACATCTTTGGTTCCTTTTAAAGAGAATCTGTATTGTTAAAATTGCACAAAAGTAAACATACCAGTGCGTTAGGGGACATCTCCTATTACCCTCTGTCACAATTTCGCTGCTCCCTGCCGCATTAAAAGTGGTTAAAAACAGTTTTAAAAAGTTTGTTTATAAACAAACAAAATGGCCACCAAAACAGGAAGTAGGTTAACCACTTCACCACTGAGGGGTTTTACCCCCTGAGCACCAGAGCAATTTTCACCTTTCAGCGCTCCTTCCATTCATTCGTCTATAACTTTATCATTACTTATCGCAATGAAATGAACTATATCTTGTTTTTTCTGCCACCAATTAGGCTTTCTTTAGGTGGGACATTATGCCAAGAATTATTTTTTTCTAAATGTGTTTTAATGGGAAAATAGGAAAAATGTGGGGAAAAAAATAATTATTTTTCAGTTTTCGGCCATTATAGTTTTTAAATAATGCATGCTACTGTGGGAGGTAATGAGTTAATTTTATGTGTAAAAGTCATTTATTTGTATGTGAAAAATGTGTAGGGTGTAGTTTACTATTTGGCCACAAGATGGCCACAGTAACTTTTTGTTTTAATGCGACCTCCAAGCTTCCTTCCGGAAGCTTGGAGGAAGTATAAGGAGGCTGGACACGTGAGTTTTTTCTCACAATGATCGCGCTGCCCATAGGAGAGCAGCTGATCATTGCGGGGCTTAGATCAACGAACGGGAATGGATTTTCCCGTTCATTGATCTCTGGGCGAGCGGGCGGCGGCGTGTTTACTAGCGGCGGGCGGCGTGTTTACGAGCGGGAGCGCGGGCAGCGTCGGGAACGCGGAAAGTACGTGTTTCTCAGTCCCTGGTTGTTAAAGGATGGAAAAAGGGGCGGAGAAATACGTACGCGCGGGGGTAAAGTGGTTAATGTACAGTATGTCCACACATAGAAAATACATCCATACACAAGCAGGCTGTATACACCCTTCCTTTTGAATCTCAAGAGATCATTTGTGTGTTTCTTTCCCCCTGTTCTCATGCACTGAAGTTTCAGGCTGCTCTTTTCTTCCTGCAAACCGCTTTGCCCTTGTCTGAATTTCCTCAGTATGTGAAAGCCCAGCCAGCTCAGAGGACGATTTATCCAGCTTGTAAAAGATGAGAGAAGTGAGAAGCTGCACTAATCTAAATAATACACAGGCAGTGTGCATAGAGGGGCCTGGAAGGGGGAATTCATAGCAGAACCACAACACTGAAGAACTTGGCAGCCTTCCAGACACAGGCCGACAAGTCTGACAGGGGAAAGATACATTGATTTATTACAGAGACTGTGCTAGTAGAAAGTGCTGCAGTAAGCCAGAACACATTAGAATAGCTTTTGGAACTTGTAGGATGATAAAAAACAGGATGCAATTTTTGTTACGGAGTCTCTTTAAGGCTACTCTTACACGTGTGCAGTCAATTTTCGATTTTGCTCCTTTAGTCTAACTGGGTCACCATAGTGTGTAAGTCCCCATAGACTTACATTGCCCTCACGACAAGCTGCAGTGGGGATAAGTACCAGGAGCAAAAGTTTGGGGCTCGGTGCTGTACAAATACATGCATATCACAGCTCTCTTGACTCAAAGCTGAGGGCCCTGTCACACTGCGGCGGTGCAGTGCGTCCAATTGACACACTGCTACCTCACTGCAGTGAAAACCTATTGGGGAAATCAGATTACCTGTGGTCCGCCAGAAGTCCTCAATCTGACGTGCTTCCAAAACCACGTTACCGCGCATTCTTGCGTCGCTTTGCGTCGGTCCGGAAGTCATGTAAGTCTATGTGCGAAAGCGTATTTTTTGCAATACACTTCCATGCATGTAATCACTTGGCCAGCAGGAAGTGAGCATCACTTCCTGCTTGGCCGAATGCCACACAGGGAATACCGCTTAGTAATGCGGTATTCCCTGAAGGCCTATTTCTGGCGCCGCGGTGAGGCTGCCGCACCGCCAATATGCAGTGTGAAACGGCCTCACTGGTCGGTCTAAAATCTGTTGGAAATCTGTGTGCCGTGTGTGGCCAGGCAGTAGATCCCTCTGATCAGATTCAATCTGATAGATCTATTGGATGGTTGATCTGGTGACCATCAAATCGTGTATGGGTACCTTAGCTTTTCAAAGTTTAGTGCAGAGTCTCATTGCAACACACAAGTGCCTTGGGGACCATTGCTCAGTACCACATAGGAGAGAATTGAATTCTCTAATATCAGGCTGTACACTGATCACAGAAAGACAGGTTGGGGATGGCGCCCTCTGGGATCAACCTGAGCCATGCACCACAAACGTGTACATATATGTACGCCACTAGTGAGTTGGACACAGGTGAGCGAATGACGGCTCACCCTGCTGGCCCTCAAATCCTCAGCGGCGATAAATACTATTCCCGCTCCCCTCCAACTCTGAGGGAGAAGTAATTTGGGGCCCGGTGATCGCCAGAACCCTGAATTACCTTTATACACCCCGTGCTTTATAGCATTACTGCTATAGTGGCGCTTAGTTTCGGCACTGAGCGATGTGCGCCAAAACCACCTGCTTCACCACAAACCATTTCAGCTTTACAGCAATAATTGGCAACTTTGTTCTTATAAGCCAAGGTAGGTGAGACCCACATCGCTTCTTGTAACAGGTTACAAATCCTGGCAGTAATTGTGCTGCAAGAGTTTAATTGGGCTCTAATAAAAATTACGACTGGTAGACTAGACAGAACAGACGCTGGCTTGTCAAAACATGACACCTGCTTACCTGCCATTCTCCGTCACCTTTGCCCTCACTTAAAGGCTGCTGTAAAATAGCACAATAACTATGATTGTATATGTTCACTAGGAGGCCAGAGAATCTACCCCTGAAGCCTCTCGATACTGAATTGCAATAAAAATGATAATATATGCACGATATGCCAATATAATTTTAAAATCGCAAAACGATTTTGGTACAAAGTCTTCATCTGCGCCAAAATTGTCACGTTTTTTCATATGGGTTTCACTTCCTGCAGGAAAGGTTATTTTCAAAAGTAGCACTGTACTGGAACCAAGTGTAAAGACAACTAATGAGTGAAAGCAACACAGGGGTCACACTTACAGGATGGTAAACGCATGCGTTTTTATGCTAACGTGTTTCTGCGTTTCCCAATACATTTGCATTTATGTGTATTTTTTTTATGTATTTTCTCCCACATGTGAATAGTGTGCAATTTGCAAACGCAAGCCCAAAAGTATTGCATTTTGGCAGTTTTTTTTTTTCTTTTTACTGCAATACCAAGTCGCAGAGAGAAAAGGAAATCGCAGTTGGACCGTAGGCAGTCATATGTGCTTTTCCACATGCGGTTTTGTATGCGGCAAAAAGCATATGATTTTCACAAGTGTGGCCCCTGCCTGAGGCTACTGACATCTGCTTCCTGGGTGAAGCCATTAAGCAGGCTAGGTGAATTTTTGTTGTATCACTAGTGAAGTGCTATCTATAGTACTAAACAATGGTTGTAATTATGCACCGAATGGACATAGTTGCGCATGCACACCACAACCGCTGCATACTGCCCTCGTGGGCTTTAGTGTGCAGGCTTTGGCCAGTGGGGGCTCTGTGGCGGTTGTGGTGTGCAATTCTTTTGAGAATTTGGGGCTCTGTGGTGGTTGTGGTGTGCAGCTTTTTTGTGATTTGGGGGTGGGGGCTCTGTGGTGTGTGTGTGTGTGTGTGTGTGTGTGTGTGCGTGCGTGCGTGTGTGTGTAGGTCAGGGTTAGGAAGAGAAGAGGGGGAGTTTAATATTAGGCACAGGGGAGCGGGGGTTCATTGTATGTAGAGGAGAGGGGAGGTTCAGGTTAGTGTTAGGCAGAGGAGAGTGGAGATTAGTGTTAAGCATACACCTGCAAGTTCACACATTTGGAAGAAACAGGTTTTTTTTATGGGCCACCTCACCAGTCAAGGTACAATATATTCTCTTATATCTCACCTTGGCCACTTCCCACATTGGCCAGCCAATTTGAGAACTGTATACCTCTGGCTTTGGCCAATATATATATAATTTATTCCTGTTTCTACAGTAGCTGACTTTAGAAACAGGGTCAGCAGCACCAGTTTTGTATGTGACGAAAAAAATTTAATTAGCCTCTAAACATAATGATCTAAAATTGGCATCTCACAGCCAGCTGGTGCATGCATGCTAATTGGATTGCTGTGATTTCTAAAAGTTGCTGCAACTGGGCATCGCTAACTAGATGTACGGAACAAGTTTATCTTCCGGTGATTAGCAAACAGCATGACTAATGCTCAGCGCCACATGCAGACAGGCTGAATGTCAATTATTTGGAGACCTTTTGGAAAACATTAAAAAAAGAGTTTTTCAGGCTCCTCAGTGCGTCGGATATGTCTCAGAGGTCACTGGAACTGGAGGCTAATTATGGTGGTAGAATCAATATTCTGGACTTGTGCTACCCTCGCCTGTAGTGGTACCTGCACTGAGTACTCATAAGATGAATTATTCTGGGGTTTTCTGCTATTTAGGAGGTTTTTTTCCTCAGTCTGGAAAAAGCTGTATTTGACTCTTGTATGTTTTAATAATGCTCAGCTTTCTTATATCTCTAAGGGCTGGAACCCACAAGAGCGTTTTTTTGAGCATTTTGGCAGCGCTGCGATACGCTAGCGTTTTGCCAAAACGCTCAGCTGATGTTAATGGATGGGGCAACTTCCACAGGAGCGTTTGCGTTTCCCAGAAACGCATACGCAGGACCTGCAGCATTTTGGGAGCGTCAGCGCTTCAATGTAAAGTATTGAAACGCTAGCAGAAACGCTCAGCAAAACTTAAACTGAGCGGTTTTGCTAGCGTTTTGCGGTTCAGCACACTGTAACAAAATTAAAAATAATTCACAGGACCAATCAGGATAAAAACGCAAAACGCTACACAACCGCTGGGCAAAAAAATACAATGTTGCAAAATGCGACCACAAACGCGCATGAATCCGCTTGCAAACCGCTCAGACAAAACTCTAGCGGTAGCGTTTTGCGTTTGCTGTTTTCAGTGGGTTCCAGGCCTAAAGGGCTACAAAGACTATAGCATATAGGAGGTCCAGTTCTAATCCTCACCAGAGCTATTGTAAAACCGAACAAGGGAGTCTCTGCTTTCTGTTCTCAGGGCCCTTTTCCACTGCTGCTTACGCTTTCACCCGCGAGCGCAGGCAGCAATTTCCACTAGCCGCGTTTGTGCCGTTTACCCATCGGTAATGGATCACGATGGGAAAAAGTGCGACGCGCACTAGTGGAAAATAAACATTACAAATTACATGCAAGTCGCAGTGCCCTAGCGATCAGCAAAAATGGCTGCAATCAGCTTTTTGAAGTTTTTTTTTTTTTTTTTAGTTAAAGTGGACCTGAAATCTTGCACAGGACAGAAGGATAGCATAGAGAAATGCACACTGTGTGTATTTAAAAAGTGTTAAGCCTCTCCTCTTCCTCCTCATCTGTGACTAATCACAAGTTGTAATTTGGTCTGTCGGCTGGCTGCCACGGCAGAGCAGCTAATAGGTAAACCCAGGATGTTAATAATATGTCTGCTTCCATGAAAGTAGGAAGTAGACACACTGCAGAATTATTGCAGGATTTGTATCAGCTGTAACAAAGAAATGTTTTTCTTTAAAGTGTACCCAACATGACATGTGACATGATGAGATAGACGTGTATATACAGTGACGTGTACAGACACTTATGCTGTGCTCCTTTTATTTTTTTTCCTGCCTGAAAGAGTTAATAATCAGCTATGGAACTGACAGTTTTTCTCCAGTCAGATCCAGTCGGTCTCACTGATAACAAACTACAGTTCTAATGCTGGCAATACACGATTCGTTTTTTCAGCATATTTAAAGGCCGATCGATTTTCTGATCAATTTTCATTCATTGTTCAGAAAAACGATCGAAATCAGATCGGACCTGTCGAAAATTAACTATCGAGCCAACTATCTGCCGAAAAAAACCTCATGGTGTATTCCCAGCATAAAACACATTCCTAAGCAGATAACTGGGCTTCTGACTACAAGGGAAAGATAAAAAGGTCAATAGTTCATGTATTTTAGCTCTTTAGCTAGAGACACTGCAGTTGAGCAAAGACTATAAAACATAAAATATACTTTGTAAATCTTTATAAATAAAATAAAACCTTGCGATATCTAAAAAAAGATGATTTTTAGGAGTAGGAGGGCAGATCCCATTGCTTATCTCATTAGTTTATTTTTAACTCTGGTTCACTTTAATGGTTAGTATGTTGCTGCTTATCTTTTAGAGCAGAAAGGAAGTTCCGAGTTCAGGTCCGCTTTAAATAATAATAAAAAAGTATCTTTTGATAACAAATTCCATAACTGGCTGAAGCTGAAATTGTGCTTCTTTGCCAGCCTGGAACCTGTACTTTTTTGTTGCTGCATGAGCAATTATGAGCAAAAGTTGGCTGATAACACTTTGTACCTCTTGCTGGGGATAAGGGAAGAGGTGTTTAAATAATCTTGGAACGTGACCATGTTTATTAAAAAATAAATCAATACATGTGAAAATCATACAGGCAATTGACAAAAAGTTAACATCATGCTGTTCCTTTTTATTATAGAAAGTCACCTTCCTTTCCTGGCCAGTATGGTGCCCTTTTTACCATAGCAGGCACCAAAAGCAAGGACACAGGGCTAAACCCCTTCCTAGAAATGGGAGGCATGGTGGGATACATACAGAGACCTACACTGAGTGGCCACAAAATTAGAGACAACCTCTAATAACGAGTTGGTCCACCTTCTACACTGATAACAGCCGATATTCTTCTTGGCACGGACTCAACACGATGTTGATACTGTTGCTGAGGAATGTTGGCCCAGGGTGACATAATGGCAGCTTTAAGTTGGGTCAGATTGGATGGTGGCGTTTCCAAGCTTTGAAGTGATCTTTTGACTTTGTCCCACAAATGCTCAATAAAATTGAGGTCAGGGGACTGAGCTAACCATGAGGCCTGGAACCCACTGCAAACCGCAAACGCTAAACGCAACCGCTAGCGTTTTGCCTGAGCGGTTTGCAAGCTGATTCATGCGAGTTTTCGGTCGCGTTTTGCAACAGTGTATTTTTTTCCTCAGCGGTTGTGTAGCGTTTTGCGTTTCGCGTTTTTATCCTGATTGGTCCTGTGAATAATTTTTAATTTTGTTACAGTGTGCTGAACCGCAAAACGCTAGCAGAACCGCTCAGTTTAGGTTTTGCTGAGCGTTTCTGCTAGCGTTTCAATACTTTGCATTGAAGCGCTAACGCTCCCAAAATGCTGCATGTCCTGCGTTTGCGTTTCTGAGAAACGCAAACGCTCCTGTGGAAGTTGCCCCATCCATTAACATTAGCCCAGCGTTTTGGCAAACTGCTAGCGTATCGCAGTGCTGCCAAAACGCTGCCAAAAGCGCTCCTGTGGGTTCCAGCCCTGAAAGTAGGTTAAACTGTGATGTTCCTCTAACCAATTTGAGACTGATTAAGCACGGTGGGAAGGTCCCACAACAGGCGTCTTTTCCTATTTTTCTGTGATACCAAAGACACTCTTGATGGTCTTCTGCTGCTAAAAAGCCCATCCTTTGCAAAAAAAAAAGTCTTGTTGTGCATTGGGATATGCTTTGTGATGCACCGGCATTGAATTCAGCTGTAATTTGTCATGCTGTTGCCCATCTGTTGCTGTGGACTATGCGTGCTACTCGCCTTTCGCCTCACTCATTCGCTAGCCTATTTCGACCAGAGTAGTCTTTATCGCTTGAAGTTTTCTTCTCAACTGCCATTGTTTAACCCCTTGCCGACCGCCCACTACCTATGGGTGGTGGCAAGGTGGCTCCCCCAGGACCGCGTAACGCTGACCGGCGGCGGCACCTGGGGGGCTAATTAGCCTGGGATCATGCGCGCGCATCTGCCGGCATTAGGCTCCGCCCACTCGTGACGTCAACCCACCGGCCAATTAGCAGCGCCGGCGGGTTGTAAATACCCGATCTACTGCATAGAAAGTGTATAATACACTTTGTTAAGCTAACAAAGTGTATTATACATGCTGCCTCCTCCCCAGGTGGTCCCAGGGATCGAGCGACCACCAGGGGAGGAGGCAGCTGTGTATGTAAAAGCGCACACACACACTGATCCTGTCCCCTGATCGCCCACAGCACCCCTCAGACCCTCCCCCCCATTCACCCCCTCAGACCACTGTTTGCACCCAATCACCCATCAATCACCCCCTGTCACTATTTGTCAACGCTACCCTTTAGGTTAGGTCCTAAACTGCCCCCTGGGGGCTCTTGATCCCCCCCCCACCCTCAGATCCTCCCCAGACCCCCCCTCTGTGTACTGTATACATCTATTCTCCCCTGTAATCACCCACTGATCACCTGGCAATCACCCATCAATCACCTCCTGTCACTGCTACCCATCAGATCCGATCCTAACCTGCCCCTTGCAGACACCTGATCACCCGCCCACACCCTCAGATCGCCCACAGACACGCCCTCAGATCACCTCCCAAGTGCATTGTTTACATCTGTTCTCCCCACTGATCACCCATCAATCACCCCCTGTCACCACCTGTCACTGCTACCCATCAGATCAGACCCTATTCTGCCCCTAGCAGACACCCAATTACCCGCCCACACCCTCAGATTGCCCTAAGACCCCCCTGATCACCTCGCCAGTGCATTACTTGCATCTATTCTCCACTCTAATCAAACCCTGATCGCCTATCAATCGCCCCGTCACCCCCTGTCACCACCTCTCACTGCTACCCATCAGATCAGACCCTAATCTTCCCCTTGCGGGCACCCAATTACCCGCCCACACCCTCAGATCGCCCTCAGACCCCCCTGATCACCTTGCCAGTGCATTGCTTGCATCTGTTGTCTTCTCTAAACACACCCTGATCACCCATCAATCACCACCTGTCACTGCTACCCATCAGATCAGATCCTAATCTGCCCCTTGTGGGCACCCAATCACCCGCCCACACCCTCAGATCACCCTCAGTCCCCCCCTGATCACCTGCCCAGTGCATTGATTGCATCTATTCTCCTCTCTAATCACCCACTGATCACCCATCAATCACCCCCTGTCACCACCTGTCACTGCTACCCATCATACCCATCAGATCAGACCCTCATCTGCCCACAGCTTTCTACTTCATAAGTACTCTGTTTTGCTTGGTAGGTGCTCTTTTTCCTGGGTAGTCTCAGAGAAATACCCCCTAAATTTAGTAGTCTACCATGGCAAAAAAGGGGTATTCCGATGAAGAGCCTGCCGAGATTCTGGCCCAGTGTGGTGAGTGCGATTAGGAAGCCTCATCCGACGAATCATCCAGGTCAGTATACGAACCGGTGAACAGCAGTGGCTCTCTGACCGATATCAATGACAAGGTTGAGGTCCCGGCTAGAGCCAGGCGTACCACACCCAATGTCACTGGACCACAGGATCAGACTCAAGGGCAGCAGAGTGGTGCTAGCGCTGAACCGAGTTTTCTTGGTGAGGCATGCACCAGCAGCGTAGCATCTCCTGGACCTAGCACCAGTACTACCGTAGACCCTGGTGAAGTGGCGAGCACCAGCATGGTAGTAGAAACTGGTTCGGTGGCATGTGCATTAAGACCCGAGTCGCAGCCACCAGCAAAACGGGGCCGTACTACCCATAGTCTCCCAAAGGTGCTGACAAATCCCAATTGGCAATCCCCTAGTTGTGCTAAGGGGCCCAAAGTCCTATGAGCACCTTTAGGCTTTACAGGGGTGCTTACAATTTAGCACCCCCCAAAATGCCAAGACAGTAAACCCACCCCACAAATGACCCCATTTTGGAAAGTAGACACCCCAAAGTGTTCAGAGAGGGGCATGGTGAGTCCGTGGCAGATTTCATTTTTTTTTTTTTTTTTTTGTCACAAGTTAGCAGAAATGGACACTTTTTTTTTAGTTTTTTTTTTTTTTTGTCACAAAGTGTCATTTTCTGCTAACTTGTGACAAAAATAATAAAATCTTCTATGAACTCACCATGCCTCTTAATGAATACTTTGGGATGTCTTTTTTTCCAAAATGGGGTCATTTGGGGGGTATTTATACTACCCTGGAATTCTAGCACCTCATGAAACATGACAGGTGCTCAGAAAAGTCAGAGATGCTTCAAACTGAGGAAATTCACTTTTTGCACCATAGTTTGTAAACGCTAGAACTTTTACCCAAACAAAAAAAAAATCCAATAAGTGTCTATTTATTGATCAAAGACATGTAGCACAATACATTTAGATAAAAATGTATATAGAAATTTTACTTTATTTGAAAAATGTCAACACAGAAAGTAAAAAAAAAATCATATTTTTGACAAAATTCATGTCTTTTTTGATCAATATAATAAAAACTAAAAATCACAGCAGCAATCAAATAGCACCAAAATAAAGCTGTATTAGTCACAAGAAAAGGAGGTAAAATTAATTTAGATAGTAGGTTGTATGACCGAGCAATAAACCGTTAAAGCTGCAGTGGTCTGAATGGAAAAAAAGTGTCTGGTCCTTAAAGTGAATGGGAACCCATATTTAAATAAAAAAGTCAGATACTCACCTAAGGAGAGGGAGGCTCTGGGTCCCTTAGAGCATCCCCTCTCCTCTCCCGGTATCCGCTGTTGCGCTGGCTCCCCCGTAGCAGTATTCGACCGTTTCGGTCAAATACCACGGTTTCCCCGCCGAAGGGAGGCTTCAGAAATGCTTCAGGAGCCTGAGTGCTCCCGAAGACGGGCCGCTCTGCACTGTGCACGCGCTAGGGCCCACTATGACGCACTCTCGCGTTCGCAGTATGGAGCCGCCTCTCTTTGGGAGGACTCGGCTCCCGAAAACTTCCGAAGTCCCCGCGGCGGCGGATGCGAACGGGGGAGCCAGCGCAGCACGGAGGAGATCGGGAAAGGAGAGGGAAGGCTCATTATGACCGAGCCTTCCCTCTCCTTAGGTGGGTATCTGACTTTTTTTTTTATTTAAATATGGGATCCCATTAGCTTTAATTGGTTTTAAGGCTGCAATCCTTAAGTGGTTAAACACCCGAGATGCTGTTGGAGGAGAAAATCCTAAAGCTGGCCGTACACTGGCCCGATTTGCCGCCGTTTCGACAGCAGATTCGATCACTGGGATCGAATCTGCTGCCAATCGTTCGCGCTACACGCCGAATTTTCGATCCATTTCGTCCGATCCCGTCAATCGCTCCGTGCGGAATATTATCGTCGATCACCCGCGGGTAGGGAGCGCGTCGCTAGCGGCGTTCGAGTGCCCGACGACCGACGCAATAGAGAGGCAATACATTACCTGCTCCACCGGCGCGACTGCCCCTGCTGTCACCGCTGCTTCTTCTCCGCTCTGGTCTCCGGCATGCTTCAGTTCCTCCTGCCCAGCAGGAAGTTTAAACAGTAGAGGGCGCTCTACTGTTTAAACTTCCTGCCGGGCAGGAAGAAGTAAAGCATGCCGGACCTGGAGACCAGAGCGAAGAAGACAGTGGAGACCTGGGGACTGGAGTCGCGCTGGCGGAGCAGGTAATGTATGCGTGCATGCGGGCGGGGGTAGCGGCGGCAGCACCACAACAGATTGTGAACGGTTTCAGGCTGAAATCGGTTCACAATCTGTTTGCAGTAAAGGTAGCCATACGATCCCTCTCTGATCAGATTCGATCAGAGAGGGATCTATCTGTTGGTCGAATCTGATGGCAAATCGACCAGTGTATGGCTACCTTAAGAGTCCTCATTTCAGAGATGCAAACACCAGCTCTTCTTGCACCAACATAATCACTCGTTCAAAGTCGCCTAAAGGTGGCCATACACTTATAGATTTGCAGCAGATTTGACCATCAGATAGATTTCTGTCGGATGCCTGTCAAGTCGAATCTGACAGGAATCTATCTGATGTGTGCCACACACTAGGAACAGATTTCCAGTAGATTTCAGAATGAAATCTATTGGAAATCGATCTAAATGCATTATTGGACCATTAGATCCAATGCAATTCTATGGGCCATGGATCTGCTACCAGCAGCAGATCGACCTAGATCTTCCATCTTTTCAAATAGATCAAATCCATCGAAATCGGCCACAAATCGATCGATAGATTTGAAAGAATCGATTTCTGATCAATCGATGGCTGAAATCGACCAGTGTATGGGCCCCTTTAATCTTTCACCTTACGCATTTTGGCATTAACTCCCATGATAAATACGTAGTCCGAAGCTGAGCGTTCTTACATAAGCAGCTCTGTGTTGTTACGTCACTCTACATCACTGTTGGACTGGTTTACTTTCAAATAAGGGGTATCTCTAATTTTTGGCCACTCTAGTACATATACCATTATGAGCATGACTCCACCTGTTGTCCCCCCAATAAAGTGAGTGAGCTGCAGTAGAAGATATGTTGATATCTGCCTGTTCCCTGTACTCACAGAGAGGCGCAGACATCTTGTGATGATTCTCAGCCAAGCTAAATGGTGCTGAAGCTTCTTAAGGCATGCTCAGACAGTGACGGGAAGAGTGTGATTATGATAACCGAGAACATAGATCTAATCACATATTGTTTTGGGAGAAAGAAAAGCTAGTCCTGGGGGGGAAAACAATTTCATATGTTGCAGTGAGAAAGAGCCAATTAAATAACCAATATGATGAGACAGTCCTAAAAGCCAGGGAAGCGTACAGAAAACATCAAATTAACCCTTTTAGTGCGAATGGAGACAACTGGATTGAAAATAAAACTAAGGGAGACCTGTGGTTTAAAATGAGAGAATAAATTGATAAGCCCTATACTAGCCTCAGCTTTTATAAATATGGACATTAACCCTTTTGGGACTGGACTGTGCTGGCCCGTTAAGGACTAGAGCCATCCTTTCCCTTTAAAGCGGGATGAAAAACTAACTATAACAAGTAACTTGTCTATATATCTTATCTAAAGTTTAGTTAGTTTACACAACAAATCTAGCTGAAAACAGCTTTAATAGAATTTGATTATTTCTTCCTGTGATACAATGACAGCAGCCATGTTGTTTGTAAACATTACACAGAGGCAGGCTTATCTGTATCTTGAGCAAAAAAACCTTATCCTCCCTCCTCCCCTCTGCCTCTGAAATCTCTGTCTAGTAATACCTCCCCCTGCCCAGACTGAGCTCCCATGACCCCTTGCTACTGTCTGAAAGTGCCTTGGCTCTCTGAAAACCTTTGGGCGTGGCTTGTTAAGCTTATAGGGAATTAGAGTATTAAAACAAAAACAAAAAATGTTTTGGCTTGAGGAATGCCTTATAAACAATAGGAAAGGAACACAATTATGCAATGATTAAAAGTTCATCTCAGATCCACTTTAAAGGGGTTCTGTGGGGGGTTGTGGAAGAGAAAAGCGGACACTTACCTTGGGCTTCTATCAGCCCGATCGGCGCCAGCAGTAGGAACGGCAGGAGCACGCCACAGAATCTACACCTTGGCAGGGGTAAGCAGACATAAATAGGGCGTAGATTTCAACTATATCCATCTGGGAGTGGCTAACCTGGGAAATTGTAAGTAAACATGGCCAGATGGCATAGGGCAAGGATACTTATTGAGAGATAAGAAGGGGCAGTGTTGTCCCCAGGCTCTTTTTTTTTTTTTTGCACCACTCGGCTAATTTTGGTGAGCACCCAGCTGTCATTGGCTCACCTCCTTATCCCTCTAAGCTGTGAGTAGAGATGCACCGGCCCTGCATTCCCCCGTCATGCCCCACCCAGATACTTTTTTTATGCCACCTGGCAGCAAAAAAAATTCTCAGGAGAATTCTGAGGAGGGATGCATATCACTGTCCAAATGAGATAAATAAAGTATTTGCCCAATTCTTTCAGACTTTACACACAAGAAAAAGGAGAGAAATAGCGATGATAGACTGGAAAACTATATTATAAAGACACCCTCACCTAAACTTGAAACGTAGGATCTAGAAAGTGCAATTGGGAAAATATCGATACAGGGGGTCCAACAACAAACAATTAAAAAATTTGGCAAGTACTTATATGAATTAACATGGACCAGATGGCATGTCTGCAGCAGAAAGTGGCTGAGTGTTTAATAATGCACTACATGATAAAATATAACTATGAACAGCTAGCTAGCCTATGGATAACCCATGCCTAAGGAATAGAAAGACCTATTTGCGACGGTTCCAAAGGGACCCATTTTCCTGATGGATCGGGATAATTACTATAACAATAATGACATACAGGTTAGCTGAAGTGAGGCAAAGACTTTTACATAACAACCAGGTGGGTGCCATGAAGGGGAAAGGTGCATTCACCAATCTAAGGAAAATAAATAACTGTCCTGGAGCATTTGTCACCATGCCCCTGATCATATAAAATGAGTGCGACAATCACGCGTGATGTTATTATCATTTCGTATTATGTTTTATGATTGTTATGGCATTAGGCACGTTTTGAGACCCTTTTAGAGCCTTCCAAATAGTTTAATTTTAATTAATAGGTCTTCAAACATGGTTGCTATTGTGAATTAGTGTATGTTATGCTGCTCTTAGCTTTTGTTGTGCTGTAAAGTGTAACTAGAACATGCTTTTATAACAATGTACATTCATATTAAGCCTCATACAGGGGCTAGACTGCTCTTGGCAAAGGTGACCGGTCAGCACTATCTCAGCCAAGAATCTAGTTTGTGAACCTGTGTCTCCAAAGTCACTTCATCATCCGGCATGCTGGATCTTTAAGCGACCATCGTCGGACGAGTATATTATTCCCTTCCTTAATCCTCCTGCTGGAAGCCACTGTGTCATTACTTCTTCTCTCCCCATTGCAACAGATGTGTCATCCCTCCTCCCCTCCACATAACAACAGATGTGTCACTCTATATAGCAGAGCAAGGTGTCTGTCTGTACAACACATGGCTCCCAAGTGCCTGGGATTGTTCCTCTGTAAGGGCCCTTTTCCACAGGTGGTTGAACTCCATGCTCAGTAAGCAGTTGCCAGGCAGCAGCAAGCAGTTGTGAGAGTTTGACAGTCTTTTCAATGCCTATCAACTGCTCATGGAAAAGGGCCCTAAAGCAGCACAGCAGCTCAGGCGTCTGAAGGTGTTCCTCTGTAAAGCAGCTCAGATGCCTTGGGTCGTTTCTCTGTAAAGCAGCACAGCAGTTCAGGTGCCTGGGGGTGTTCCTCTGTAAAGCAGTACAGCAGCTCAACTCTCTCTGTAAAGCAGCACAGCAGTTCAGGTGCCTGGTGGTGTTCCTCTGTAAAGCAGCACAGCAGCTCAACTCTCTCTGTAAAGCAGCACAGCAGTTCAGGTGCCTGGGGGCGTTCCTCTGTAAAGCAGCACAGCAGCTCAACTCTCTCTGTAAAGCAGCACAGCAGTTTAGGTGCCTGGGGGCGCTCCTCTGTAAAGCAGCACAGAAGCTCCGGTGCCTGGGGGTGTTCCTCTGTAAAGCAGCACAGCAGCTCAGGTGCCTGGGGGAGTTCTCTGTAAAGCAGGATTGTGGCTCAGGTGCCTGGGGGTGTTGGTCTGTAAAGCAGCACAGCAGCTCAGGTGCCTAGGGGAGTTCTCTGTAAAGCAGGATTGTGGCTCAGGTGCCTGGGGGCGTTCCTCTGTAAAGCAGCACAGCAGCTCAGGTGCCTGGGTGAATTCTCTGTAAAGCAGGATTTCGGCTCAGGTGCCTGGAGGTGTTCCTCTGTAAAGCGGCACAGCAGTTCAGGTGCCTGGGAGTGTTCCTCTGTAAAGCAGCACAGCAGCCCAGGTGCCTGGGGGAGTTCTCTGTAAAGCAGGATTGCGGCTCAGGTGCCTGGGAGCGTTCCCCAATAAAGCAGCACAGCAGCTCAGGTGCCTGGGGAGTTCCTCTGGAAAGCAGCACAGGTTCCTAGGAATGTTTCTTCGTAAAGCAGCACAGCCGTTCAGGTGTTGAGAGTTATTCCTCACTAAAGCAGCACAGCAGCTCAGTGGCCTGGGGGTGTTCCTTTG
Source organism: Hyperolius riggenbachi (assembly GCF_040937935.1). Lineage (NCBI taxonomy): Eukaryota > Metazoa > Chordata > Amphibia > Anura > Hyperoliidae > Hyperolius > Hyperolius riggenbachi. Next base: position 462,172,000 of record NC_090647.1, read on the forward strand.
TAAAGCAGCACTGTGGCTGAGGTGCCTGGGGGGGCCTTCCTCTATAAAGTAACTCAGGTGCCTGGGGACATTCCTCTTATTAAGCAGTACAGCAGCACAGGTTCCTGGGGATGTTTTCTTGTAAAGCAGCACAGCAGTTCAGGTGCCTGTGGGTGTTCCTTTGTGAAGCGGCTTCCAGTGATTGCTGGAGGCTGAATTATTATGTTTTTAAGCAACCACGGCTCCGTCTTCTGACAGAGCCGACGTTACTCACTGAGTGCTGCAATAGGAGTAATTCCTATTGAAGTCTATGGAGGCGCCGGCTGCGCCCAAATCTAGCAGCGCTGAAAAGTATGTAGCGGGGGTGTTCCTCTGGAATGCAGCTCATGTGCCTGGGGCAGTTCATCTGTACAGCAACTCAGGTGCCTGGATGCAGTTTTGATGGTACCTGCGCTTTTTAACCTATTTTGGTTCCTGGACGTAGTTTCTACGTCCAGGAACCACGCGCACTCCCGCGGCCGATCGTACACGCGCACTCCCGGCCGCGGATTCGGTAGCCACGGAATCAATGTATCGGGCTATGGTGCCCGATCATTGATTCCTCTCCCCCGCTGAAAAAGCGACAGCTTCTCTCGGAAGCTGCGCCTTTTCTGGCCATTCCCTCTCCGATGACTCACTCTAAGCGTGTGTTACGCTTAGAGTGACGTCATGTAAACAAACTCATGGCCGCCATCTTGTGGCCAAAAAGTAATACTACACCTGTAAAAAAAAAAAATTAACACACATTTACATTATAAATCTATTGTTTACCTCCCACCCTCCCAAAACTACCCAAATAAAATGTTTACTATAAAAAAAAAAAAAACATTACAATAAAAAAAAAACAACATGTAAATATTTACCTAAGGGTCTAAACTTTTTAAATATCAATGTAAAGATGAAATATTTCTATATTTTTTTTATTTTAAACTTGTAAATGGTGATAGATGCAAAATGGAAAAAATGCACCTTTATTTCCAAATAAAATATTGTCGCCATACATTGTGATAGGGACATATGGGCAAATACAATACGTGAGTTTTAATTATGGAGGCATGTATTATTTTAAAACTATAATGGCTAAAAACTGAGAAATAATGAATTTTCCCATTTTTTTCTTATTCTTCCTGTTAAAATGCATTTACAGTAAAGTGGCTCTTAGCAAAATGTACCCCCCAAATAAAGCCTAATTGGTGGCGGAAAAAACAAGATATAGATCAGTGCATTGTGATAAGTAGTGATAAAGTTATAGGCTAATGAATGGGAGGTGAACATTTCTCACGTGAAAACGACGGAACCTGAATGGGTTAAAGCTACTATTTCAAAACGTGAATTAGTTTTGATGAAAGAAGTGGTGAAAATGAAATGAGAACTCCATGTTTCCAAAGGAAGTTCCATTAGAACTGCCAGACACTTAGCTACAACTAGACATAGAGTGTGCTGTAGAGTTGCATGTACTCAACCTGATGGATGGTACGCATTTTGTTTTTCATGGGCAATAGAGCAAACCGTTTGGAGAGCACAAAACAGAAACTCGCCGCAGCATGTGGCTGAGCAGTGGGTGGCAATATTCCTCAGTGATAAAAAACAGTTTGGTATTTCCCACTTGGCAGCACATATTCCACCTATTGTAACAGTGTTTTCGTAGAAAAGTACACTTACCCTTTAAATGTTTTGTGGCAATGCCAGCAGCATCCTTTGTACTAGTGTGTTTACCCTTCCAGTCCAGTGTGCTCAGAGAATGGGCTCTGCCTACAGATCACCTGACACAGCGAGTCATATTGTGCTGGCGTTCCACTTCCCAAGTCTGTGAAAAGTGCTGATGAATATAAACAGGTGTCGACAGCAGTGTTCAGCTGTTTATGTGCCATTCAGGCAGAAAATGCTAATTAACGTTGAGAAATACATAATCATCAGTCCACTCCCAGATATAAATTATGACAATAAATGTCAGTGCATCCTGTATTGTGTGCGCCAGGTTGCTACTTCTGGGTAGAAACTTTCCAGAAGCCACGTATCCAGTGCTGTGCACTTTCTGGAGACCTGGACAGATTTTCTACACAATTATCTCCTACATTTTACTAGATCACAATGCTGCTTAAAGGAAACCTGAGACCAGTTATTATAAAAGATTTGTACATACCTGAGGCTTCCTCTTACCCCATCTGCACGGATTGTTCCCACGGCGACATCCTCAGCCTTCTCCAGCTCTGGTACCGGGTCCCGTAACTTCAGCCAGTCGCAACCAGTCTAATGCAAGAGAAGTGTGCAGCCACCGGAGAGATACATAGAGGGCGCACTTCTCTTGCGCAGACTGGCCACGACTTGCCGAAGTTACGGGACCCGGTACTAGAGCTGGAGAAGGCTAAGGAGGGTGGCGTGGGAGCGATCCGTGCGGATGGGTCTGAAGGTAGCCCCAGGTTTGTATAAATCTTTGATACTAACTGGTTTCTGGTACACCTCCTTCCACTACACCTATCCTTGGTACTGGTGCAATTGCTAATTGATTGTAACTGTTGCGCCACCGCTTGCCAATCATCTTAGCCGTAGCACTGTCACTTGCAAAGTCGAGCGGAAAACTTTACACCCGGTGCTGAAGAAAGCCCCCTGTAAATATAAATCCTTTTGCTATAATTGCTACAGGTTTACTGCAAGCTCCCATCATGCTGTGCAATGTAACATCTGCAAGTATGACACCACTATAGTAAACGTAATCACTTGGTAAATTCTGTTGTCACATATGGACCACGTAACAGCAGAGGCAATGGAGAAATCTTGAGGAAACTGTTTAGTGAGTAGAAAGTTGAACAAAGTGGATGTACATTTCATATTTTTTAAAGTGGACCTAAACTCTTGCGCAGAACAGAAGGAAAACCAAGAGATATCCACTCTGTATGTATTTAGAGAGTTTAGCCTGTTTAATTTCCACTCATCTGTGACTAATTACAGTGTAATTTGATCTCTCAGCCTGTCAGCTTAGGAATCTCGACAGCCCCTGCAGAGCAGCGAATTTGTAAACACAGAATGTTAACCCTTTGTCTGCTTCCATGGAAGCAAGAAGTACACACTGCAGATTTATTGCAGGATTTCTATCAACTGTAACAAGGAAATGTTTTTCTTTAAAGGACATTATGGCGTTGCTTATCTTTTAGAGCAGAAAGGAAGTTCTGAGTTCAGGTCCGCTCTAAGTTTTGTTTCCGTTTAGACTTGAACTTCAAATATTGGCTTGCTTGTGTTCCGTTGGCATTGGGTAGCCCAGCTTGCGCCTGCAGAGTTGCCCTGAGACTGTCATTAGCACATTATATCATTCCTCCTATGCGCTAGTGGAGGCCAGCTAGCTTGTTGTGTAGCTGAAACTGCTGGCAGTAAGGTAAAGGACATGCAGGAGACTGTTATCTCTCCAACAAGCAGATAAGCAGGTGGATTGGATTGCTGGCCTGTTTTTAAACCCTGCCTAATGAATGGTTGCTAGGCAAATTGCATCTCAATCAGTTTAATCCTCTGGATGTCATGTACAGGTCCATTCTCTGAGAATTAAAGCAGCACCAGTCTCCCAAGTGACAGCGGGTCAGCTCAGGAAATAGGTGGTTAGGTTACACAGCGACCTGCTAAATGATACACTTTGCAGAAGATTATATATTCGGCCTACTGAAGAACGTGTCCCAGATTTAAACCATGTACAGATGTTAGGCTTTTGTCCCTTAGTATTATCACTTGTGTTTGCTTCACATGGCAGTTTATGGTTTTTAAAGTAGCCCCCCAACATCGGCAGCCTCCCCTCCTGCAGTATGCCAAGATGGAAAATTCTCGGCCAGTTGCTATTATGTTCCCCTGCAGATAACACAATGCCAGTAAGATGTCTGCTCCTCTCCATAGGACAGAGCATATTGCTTGTCAGAGAGCCCAGCAACACACCTGCACAGCAGCGAACCAGCACCAAGTCTTCAATGTGTATGAGGTTTTAGCGTTAAACCATAAATACACAGGACTCTTGCTTATAGCATATAAGGGTCAGATTGTCTTCCTTTCTTGTATTGTTGTTGAGATTTTCTATCACTTCCTGTTCTTGGTGACCCACTTTGGGGGACAGGAAATAAAGAGAATCTTTCAAGATGGACACAAAAAATAAAAACTTCATTTGTTCGGACACTTTGTTGCTCAATTTAAAAAGAGGGTGTTCCCATTACGGTCTGTGTCCCTATGGGGACAATTTCACGGTTTTGCCTCGCTTTCTGTTGGCAGTGACCCTGTCCCTTGTACTGGATGAGAAGGAAACATCCTCAGCCAGAACAGAGAAAGCAGTAAATTCAGACAACAGTTTTAAAAGGACCCTGAACACAATTTAAAAATGGAATATGAACTTACCTGGGGCTGGAGGAGGCCCCTATAGTCTGTGAGTTCCCTGGGGGTCCTCTAAGCTTCCTCCATTCTTCCGCTGGTGGCTCCATTAGCCCAGTGACTTCGCTATGTGCGGCCCTTCCGCATGCCCATCTTGCTCTAGCGCCCATCACCGTGAGCTTCCTGCGCATGCACCGTTCTTGAAAGAAAAAACAGCACGTGTGCAGAAAGCTCATGGCCACAAGAGTGCGAGAGAGAGCCGCCAACGGAAAATGGAGCTGCCAGAGGAAGAACCGAGGGAGCCCAGAGGATGCTGAGGGAGCTTACAGACTATGGGAGTCTACCTCCAGTCCCAGGTAAGTTCATATTCCATTTTTAAGTTGTGCCCAGGGTCCCTTTAATTCTTCCTGCTCTATCCAACAGGCTTTTCCTCTGATCGCTATCTCTCGCCTTGAAAGCATTCTCTGAGGCTGGACACACCACCAGCACTTTGCAGCAAAGCGCTGCAGCAGTGGAACCCTATGAAGGCGCTTCCATTGCATTGTTTCTATTACTGAACCATTGCAAAAGCACTGCATGCAGCATTTTCGGAGCAATCTTGGAGCGATTGTGTTGAAGGAATGCAGGGGCAAATCACATTCCTTCAAGATGGATCTGGGAATCTTGCCGCTTAACCACTTGAGGACCGCCCCCAGCCGATGGGAGGCGGCAAAGTCCGGGCCCAAACGACCGCAATACGCCCATCGGCGGGGGCGGCTGCGGGAGTGGCTATGCGGCGACCGCGTCATTCGTGACGCGATCAGCCGCCGGGGACTCGCTCCGCCCACCGCTCGTAGTAACCCGCCGGCCGTTCGGAAGCGCCGGCGGGTTACTAGCACCCGGATCGCCGCTGCACGTATGTATAATAGGCTTTGTAATGTATACAAAGCCTATTATACTGGCTGCCTCCTGCCCTGGTGGTCCCAGTGTCCGAGGGACCACCAGGGCAGGCTGCAGCCACCCTAGTCTGCACCCAAGCACACTGATTTCCCCCCCCCTGCCCCCTGATCGCCCACAGCACCCCTCAGACCCCCCCCTGCCCACCCCCCAGACCACTGTTTGCACCCAGTCATCCCCCTAATCACCCATCAATCACTCCCTGTCACTATCTGTCAACGCTATTTTTTTTTTATCCCCCCCCTGCCCACTGCCCCCTCCTGATCACCCCCCACCCCTCAGATTCTCCCCAGACCCCTCCCCCAGACCCCCCCCCCCCCGTGTACTGTATGCATCTATCCTGCTCACCTGTCAATCACCTGTCAATCACCCGTCATTCACCCCCTGTCACTGCTACCCATCAATCAGCCCCTAACCTGCCCCTTGCGGGCAATCTGATCACCCACCCACACCAATAGATCGCCCGCAGATCCGACATCAGATCACCTCCCAAGCGCAGTGTTTACATCTCTTCTCTCCTCTAAACACCCACTAATTACCCATCAATCACCCATCAATTACCCCCTATCACCACCTGTCACTGTTACCCATCAGATTAGACCCTAATCTGCCCCTTGCGGGCACCCAATCACCCGCCCACACGCTCAGATTGCCCTCAGACCCCCCCTTATCAATTCGCCAGTGCAATATTTACATCTGTTATTCCCTGTAATAACCCACTGATCACCTGTCAATCACCTATCAATCACCCCCTGTCACTGCCACCCATCAATCAGCCCCTAACCTGCCCCTTGCGGGCAATCTGATCACCCAACCACACCAATAGATCGCCCGCAGATCCGACATCAGATCACCTCCCAAGTGCAGTGTTTACATCTCTTCTCTCCTCTAAACACACACTAATTACCCATCAATCACCCCCTATCACAACCTGTCACTGTTACCCATCAGATTAGACCCTAATCTGCCCCTTGCGGGCACCCAATCACCCGCCCACACGCTCAGATTGCCCTCAGACCCCCCCTTATCAATTCGCCAGTGCAATATTTACATCTGTTATTCCCTGTAATAACCCACTGATCACCTGTCAATCACCTATCAATCACCCTCTGTCACTGCCACCCATCAATCACCCCCTGTCACTGCCACCCATCAATCAGCCCCTAACCTGCCCCTTGCGGGCAATCTGATCACCCACCCACATCAATAGATCGCCCGCAGATCCGACATCAGATCACCTCCCAAGTGCAGTGTTTACATCTCTTCTCTCCTCTAAACACCCACTAATTACCCATCAATCACCCCCTATCACCACCTGTCACGGTTACCCATCAGATTAGACCCTAATCTGCCCCTTGCGGGCACCCAATCACCCGCCCACACCTTAGAACGTCCTCAGACCCCAGCCCTGATCACCTCGCTAGTGCATTGCTTGCATCTATTTCCCCCCTCTAATCACACCTTGAGACACCCATCAATCACCTCCTGTCACCCCCCAAGCACACCTACCCATCAGATCAGGCCCTAATTTGCCCTGTGTGGGCTCCTGATCACTCGGCCAAACCCTCAGATCCCCCTCAGACCCCCTTCCGATCACCCCCCCAGTGCATTGATTGCATCTATTTTCCCCTCTAACCGCCCCCTGAGACACCCATCAATCACCTCCTGTCACCCCCCTAGCACTCCTATCCATCAGATCAGGCCCAAAACATCCTGTCATCTAAGAGGCCACCCTGCTTATGACCGGTTCCACAAAATGTGCCCCCTCATAGACCACCTGTCATCAAAATTTGCAGATGCTTATACCCCTGAACAGTCATTTTGAGAAATTTGGTTTCCAGACTACTCACAGTTTTGGGCCCGTAAAATGCCAGGGCAGTATAGGAACCCCACAAGTGACCCCATTTTAGAAAGAAGACACCCCAAGGTATTCTGTTAGGTGTATGATGATTTCATAGAAGATTTTATTTTTTGTCAAAAGTTAGCGGAAATTGGATTTTTATTGTTTTTTTCACAAAGTGTCATTTTTCACTAACTCGTGACAAAAAATAAAATCTTCTATGAACTCACCATACCCCTAACGGAATACCTTGGGGTGTCTTCTTTCTAAAATGGGGTCACTTGTGGGGTTCCTATACTGCCCTGGCATTTTAGGGGCCCTAAACCGTGAGGAGTAGTCTAGAAAACAAATGCCTCAAAATGACCTGTGAATAGGACGTTGGGCCCCTTAGCGCACCTAGGCTGCAAAAAAGTGTCACACATGTGGTATCGCCATACTCAGGAGAAGTAGTATAATGTGTTTTGTGGTGTATTTTTACACATACCCATGCTGGGTGGGAGAAATCTCTCTGTAAATGGACAATTGTGTGTAAAAAAAATAAAAAATGTGTCATTTACAGAGATATTTCTCCCACCCAGCATGGTTATATGTAAAAATACACCACAAAACACATTATACTACTTCTTCTGAGTACGGCGATACCACATGTGTGACACTTTTTTGCAGCCTAACTGGATTTCACAGGTCATTTTGAGACATTTGGGTTCAAGACTACTCCTCACGGTTTAGGGCCCCTAAAATGCCAGGGCAGTATAGGAACCCCACAAGTGACCCCATTTTAGAAAGAAGACACCCCAAGGTATTCTGTTAGGTGTATGATGAGTTCATAGAAGATTTTATTTTTTGTCACAAGTTAGCGGAAATTGATATGTATTGTTTTTTTTTTCACAAAGTGTCATTTTCCGCTAACTTGTGACAAAAAAAATCTTCTATGAACTCACCATACTCCTAACAGAATACCTTGGGGTGTCTTCTTTCTAAAATGGGGTCACTTGTGGGGTTCCTATACTGCCCTGGCATTTTAGGGGCCCTAAACCGTGAGCAGTAGTCTAGAATCCAAATGCCTCAAAATGACCTGTGAATAGGACGTTAGGCCCCTTAGCGCACCTAGGTTGCAAAAAAGTGTCACACATGTGGTATCGCCGTACTCAGAAGAAGTAGTATATTGTGTTTTGGGGTGTATTTTTACACATACCCATGCTGGGTGGGAGAAATCTCTCTGTAAATGGACAATTGTGTGTAAAAAAAAGCAAACAATTGTCATTTACAGAGATATTTCTCCCACCCAGCATGGGTATGTGTAAAAATACACCCCAAAACACATTATACTACTTCTCCTGAGTACGGCGGTACCACATGTGTGGCACTTTTTTGCACCCTAAGTGCGCTAAGAGGCCCAAAGTCCAATGAGTACCTTTAGGATTTCACAGGTCATTTTGCGACATTTGGTTTCAAGACTACTCCTCACGGTTTAGGGCCCCTAAAATGCCAGGGCAGTATAGGAACCCCACAAATGACCCCATTTTAGAAAGAAGACACCCCAAGGTATTTCGTTAGTAGTATGGTGAGTTCATAGAAGATTTTATTTTTTGTCACAAGTTAGCGGAAAATGACACTTTGTGAAAAAAAACAATTAAAATCAATTTCCGCTAACTTGTGACAAAAAAAAAAAATCTTCTATGAACTCACCATCCTCCTAACGGAATACCTTGGGGTGTATTCTTTCTAAAATGGGGTAATTTGTGGGGTTCCTATACTGTCCTGGCATTTTAGGGGCCCTAAACCGTGAGGAGTAGTCTTGAAACGAAATTTCTCAAAATGACCTGTGAAATCCTAAAGGTACTCATTGAACTTTGGGCCCCTTAGCGCAGTTAGGGTGCAAAAAAGTGCCACACATGTGGTATCGCCGTACTCAGGAGAAGTAGTATAATGTGTTTTGGGGTGTATTTTTCCACATACACATGCTGAGTGGGAGAAATATCTCTATAAATAGACAATTGTGTGTAAAAAAAATAAAACAATTGTCATTTACGGAGATATTTCTCCCACCCAGCATGGGTATGTGTAAAAATACACCCCAAAACACATTATACTACTTCTCCTGAGTACGGCAATACCACATGTGTGGCACTTTTTTGCAGCCTAACTGCGCTAAGGGGCCAAAAGTCCAATGAGCATCTTTAGGCTTTACAGGGGTGCTTACAATTAGGCACCCCCCAAAATGCCAGGACAGTGAACACACCCCACAAATGACCCCATTTTGGAAAGTAGACACTTCAAGGTATTCAGAGAGGAGCATAGTGAGTCCGTGGCAGATTTCATTTTTTTTTTTTTTGTCGCAAGTTAGAAATGGAAACTTTTTTTTTTTTTCTTTTTTTTGTCAGAAAGTGTCATTTTCCGCTAACTTGTGACAAAAAATAAAATCTTCTATGAACTCACCATGCCTCTCACTGAATACTTTGGGATGTCTTCTTTCCAAAATGGGGTCATTTGGGGGGTATTTGTACTATCCTGGAATTTTAGCCCCTCATGAAACCTGACAGGTGGGCAGAAAAGTCAGAGATGCTTGAAAATGGGAAAATTCACTTTTGGCACCATAGTTTGTAAACGCTATAACTTTTACCCAATCTAATAAATATACACTGAATGTTTTTTTTTTTTTTATCAAAGACATGTAGCAGAATAACTTTCGCGCTCAAATGTATAGGAAATTTTACTTTATTTGAAAAATGTCAGCACAGCAAGTTAAAAAAGTCATTTTTTTGCCAAAATTCATGTCTTTTTTGATGAATATAATAAAAACTAAAACTCGCAGCAGCAATCAAATAGCAGCAAAAGAAAGCTGTATTAGTGACAAGAAAAGGAGGTAAAATTCCTTTAGGTGGTAGGTTGTATGACCGAGCAATAAACCGTGAAAGCTGCAGTGGTCTGAATGGAAAAAAAGGCTCTGGTCCTTAAGGGGCGAAAAGACTGTGGTCCTCAAGTGGTTAACTGACTGTACACGCTAGCATTTTGCGGGAAAGTGCTGTAGTGGGCCTCCTGGCCTTATAAACCCTCGCTGAGATTCTCTGAATTTTGTTATTATGCAATTGTATCCTTCGTACCACTAAAACAGGAGACTAGAGCATTTCCCGTAGTGCTGTCTGCTTTCAAGGAATCACCGGTGCCTGCAAAAGCGATTCACTAATGCAAGCCTATGCCGGCCATTCTACAAGAGTGATTGCAATTTGATGAAATTGCAATCGAGTAATTTCATTTAGGGAATGGGAGATCTAAATTCACACTCCCTCCGATCCAAAATCGCACTCTGGAAACCGCTGGTTGTTTAGTGCAAAAATCGCTATAAAAACTGTCAGCGTTTTTGAGTCGCAGCCCTTGACATATACCTGAAGCCACAGTCCACATTTTTCAATTAACCACTTTAGTACCAGCTGCCATGTACCATGTGTGGGAGTGGGGCCTGGCCTGTGGAATTTGGGGGGTGGTATGGTCAGGTTTTGCCCCTGCTCAGGTGCGTATGAGAAAATGTGGTGCTTGCTCAGTGCTGCTTGGGCTGGCTTTTCTGCGGCCTGTACATATCACAGGACTGGTTCATCACAATAAGAAAGCGTTTGTTAGCTAACACATATTGCATGTGCTTATGTTTAATCCCTGTTGCTGTATGCCTCTAGTTCAACTTTTACATAAGTGGCATTCACTATCCTGTGTTTGCAAAACATGGCAGGATTTCTTACAGGCAAGTCAAGAACTTTCCTACCTATTTTAAAGGGTTGAAACGGACTTGCTTAGTGGTGCCCCCCCTCCCCCCATTTTGGGAATTATCCTTTAGTTCAAGGCAATTACCAACTGTGATGCATGGGGCCCATTGATAGCACTTACCTGCCAGCTGTAGAGTTATATGATATTTTCATATTGAATATTTAATGAAACATATTCTCATTATATATTTTTAAATGCCATCTATACTTTTAATTTTGTACTTTTCACCCCCACCGCTAACATGAATATTGGCACACCTCTCCCCCAGACCTACAGTTCCCCTTCATCGCCTACAGTTCAGGTCATCGCCTCATTGCAGCTGCCTGGTCTGCTTGGAAGGGGCATGCCACTTATCCCCTTTCTTCACTGCCATTTGGAGGGGAGCCCCCTAAGTATATTGGTGGAATGTGGAAGGGGGCAGCAGTATGGGAGTGTAGGCGGGTTTTCTGGGATGTGGTGCACCAGTATGGGAGGGGAGGCGGGGTTTCTGGGATGTGGTGCACCAGTATGGGAGGGGAGGCGGGGTTTCTGGGATGTGGTGCACCAGTATGGGAGGGGAGGCGGGGTTTCTGGGATGTGGTGCACCAGTATGGGAGGGGAGGCGGGGTTTCTGGGATGTGGTGCACCAGTATGGGAGGGGAGGCGGGGTTTCTGGGATGTGGTGCAGCAGTATGGGAGTGTAGGCGGGGCTTCTGGGATGTGGTGCAGGGAGTTGTTAGGATGGTGATAGGATCCAACCTGGCTTCAGGCTTTGTGAATGTCTGTCCAGAGATTTGGCTCAAGACGCTCAAGGAGTGAATATGAGGTGGTCTAGAGGGTGGACGGTACATCATTCCTGTCCAAAATCATCAAATTAGAATAATTTGGACAATATGTCTTTAAATTTCCAGTCATCCCGAAAGGAAATAAAAATACATGAATATATGCAGACGGGTCTGGTATTCATGCTTGGCTTGCCTTGTGTGAAGAGGCCGGAGCCGCAGTGGAGAGAGAGCATTACACACGCTGTTTATCATTTCTCTTATAATGAGAGTCATTTTCTGCTTTTGTGGCCTTAACTACCATCAGTGCAAGTTGTGTAGCTGCCTGGGCTCTCCTCTTTCTGCTGATTATGTACTTAACGCTGAAGAATCACTAGCCAACAGGGCAGAGTGAATGATGATTCACAGTGAAAGCACTGTCTAAATTAACCTCTGCTTCTAAAGGCCGTGACTAGTTTGGTAGAGACGGGTATGGCTGATTGAACGGGTAAAAGAAATCTGTGGTTCCTGCCAGGCCTTATGTGGGGATTTAGGTTAGACTGCACCACACTGCCAACACCGGCAGGGAGAAGGCTGCAGATAGGCGCATGCACATTGTCATGTTACTAAAGGCTCGTACCCACCTCGTGATTCTTTGCGTGATTTTTCTGACGACTGGCAATTTTGTGAGCAATGAGCAAACGTTTCCACGATCTTGAAAGGTTGGTTACGAGTGCATGATTAGGCGAACGACGCTTTGCAACACGCGGCGACAATGACCATCACAGCAGATTGGCTCTTTAAGATCTCATATGCAAAGTGCCGCTATCATTCGCATCAGTTGTGTCCGGCCGTGTGTACCCGCCAGCAGGAAGATGGATCGGGGAAGGCTCGTTGTCAGGGGATGTCGCTGTGATCCATCTTCCTGCGTTGTAAGGTGAGTATTCAGCTTGAAGGGACCCCAAGGTGAGAGGGATATGGAGACAGCCATATTTCATGTAAACAATGCCAGTTGATTAGCAGCCCTGTTGATCTTCTGGCATAAGTAGTGTCAAAACCCTGGAACAAGCATATGGCTAATCCAGTAAAACCAGAGTCAGCTGAGTCAGGGTACCTGATCTGCTGCATGCTTTTTCAGGGTCTGTGGCTAAAAGCATTAGAGATACAGGATCAGGAGGACTGCCAGGCAACTGGTATGGTTTAAATAGAAATAAATATGGCAGCCTCCATATTCCTCTCACCTCTGGTTCCCTTTAAGGGTTGAAACCAGAAATCATCCTGCTAAATTGCCCTAAAATGAAAAAAAAAATCTGCCATAAGGTCGGGGTTGTGGATTCGGAGTTATTTTGGGTACCTGGAGTCGGTGGTTTCAATAAACTGTGGAGTTGGATGATTTTTGAACCAAATCCAAAGCCTTTGTAAAAATTAGGCTAATGGAGTATGTCGGGTTATATCAATCGCTAGAACAAGAATCGAGAGCTTTTCATTATGAGTACTTATTTTGTGATTGAAAATAGCCTTTGATCAATTAGGTGGAAAAATTGAATAAAAATTGACCCTATTGTATGGGCAAAAAAAATGGATTCATGCTCGATCGATTCATTTATTTTGAATCGATCGTCCTGTAATAAAATAGTGTATGGCCAGAATAAGTCTGTTAGCTAATTCATTCTTAAAGAACCAATTTCACAAAAAAAATGAAATGCGTACATATAAAATGTACATTACTACCAGAGTTAAATGCACTATAAATTGCTTTTTTTCCTATGTTGCTGTCACTTACAGTAGGTAGCAAAAAGCTGACAGATCAGAGAAATTTTGAACTAGTCCATCTCCTCATGGGAGAGTCTCAGTATTATGCTGCGTACACACTGGCGACTATGGTCGTTTGAAACAGCTAATTAACGATTGTTCCGCCAACAATCGGGGCAAAAACTTTACCCAACGATCATTAACACGAACGACAAAAGAACGACATCGGGAAGATGGAAATATCCGACCTGACGGATCGTATCTACCGACAATCGTTACAAAACTATAGTGTGTACAGACATCGGCCGAGAACGATCGTTACAAGGGCCAATGCACTTGCGTGGAATTCTGCCCAGCTTCAGTACTTCCTTTGTAGCACGGAGGTAAAGATTGTTACATTGCTCATTTCAATTAAACTTTGTTTTCAAGTTAATAATCATATATTTGTATCTATTGTAACTCCATGTTAGTGTGTTTTATTTAATGTTATAGAAATATGTACGCAACATTTCCTTATGATCGTTCTGACCAGCCCCCCTACTCCTTTTTACTACTATTTTGGCAATTGGACTGAGCAACTGCAGTTCAATAAGTGATTTTATAATGAAAGCAATAACTGAGAATCCCCCATGAGGAGATAGACAAGTATAAAGTATGTCAGATTTGCACTGCCTTTGGTAAGTGACAGCGAGATAGGAACAAAGTAATTTATAGTGGATATACATTTATGTGTCTGCATTTTAAAAGTTTACATTTTCACAATAGTTGTCGTTTATACACTTAAAGCAAAGTGGACATTTTAAAATGTCATATTTTTGCACTAATTAGTGCAGATAAGATGTTTAATAAAGGTCCATTTTGCCATAATGCACCCATAATGCACGTGCTTCACAGGAGTGCACCCCTCATTTTAGCCCCTCAATGGAGGGGTGCGGAGTGGTTAATAAATTAGACATTTGTGGGAGGTTTTTATTTGCCACTTCAAAACATAACTGGTTAGCCTACCTTAAAGTTATACAGTTATGATAAAGCTGTGAGTACCCTACTAAAATAAAAAAATCTAAATCCCAACATACTGTAAGAAGTGTTAAAGGTCAACTGAAGAGAGAAGAATATGGAGGCTGCCATATGTATTTCCTTTTAAACAATACTAGTCGCCTGGCAGCCCTGCTGATATGTTTGGCTGCAGTAGAGTCTGAGTCACACCAGAAACAAGCATGCAGCTAATCTCTTCAGACCTGACAATGTCAGAATCCCCTGATCTGCTGCATGCTTGTTCAGGGTCTATGTCTAAAAGTATTATAAGCAGAGGATCAGCAGGATAGCCAGGCAACTGCTACTGCTTGAAAGGAGATACATATGGCAGCCTTCATATCCATCTCACTTCAGTTGTCCTTTCCATCTTATTGTATTGTTATTCCACTTTTCACCAGTAGGTGGTGGTGAAAGTGAGACCTGTAATTGCTGTTCTGACCCGTTTAGCAGATGAGATGTCATAACTCTAATGAGGGGGAAGGGAGCTTTAATCTGAAAATGCCATTAAAACCTCAGAAATCTGCTTAATTTGCAGTTTACCACAGTGGGCCGCTGGAGTGAAGTGCTTTATTTGTGTTTGTGAATTATAGTAATAATGGACAGCCAAATGCTCCAACAAACAGCACCTGACTGGCGGAAGAGTCAGAGCGTGATGTATACGCGCTGCACGCAATTCCTTAGCAGATAATAAACCTTAACAGCCATTATCTTCTCCTGCCTGAACTATTGATCTGAGCCTCATATTCTTCAAAATGCAGGAAATCCGTGACAGCAGCTTGCCCTGCTTAATGCTGTTTTATTAAGATGAAAGTTGACTTTTACAGCCCCAGCACATAGGAATGATTAGGTATTGCAGCAAATAAATTGGCTGGTGATTGTTCTCGGGCTGAATACTGTAAATTAATTTAATCCTGTGCGGGTTTATGAGCATATGCTGTGGTGACTACAGGAAGATCCCCATCACATGTGGAGGGACTGCCAGCCTTAACCCCTTTACTGACGCACAGGTGTATTTAAAATAAACCTGAGATGGAGGGAACAAGTTCCATTTTACTTACCTGGAGCTTCTTACAGTTCCCTCGGTTTCCTCCCAGTCTGCTTTATTGTGCCTCTCTCCCTCTCCGAAGTATCACCCGTCACGGGCTACTGCATATGTGTGGCCCGGATCGCACACCGCCTCCTCAATCGCGCTCCCATGACCGGGAGCATAATCGATGAGGCACACACCCGGAGTTGCGCATGTGCAGTAGTCCACAACTGGTCCAGTCACAAACATTTCAGAGGAGCCCAGCAGCACAACAAAGTGGACCGGGAGGAAATCGAAGGATCTGTAAGGCTACGGGGCTGGGTGAAACCCCAAGTAAGTAAAATAGAGCTTTTCTCCCTATCTCAAACGCACTTTAAATCAGGGCTGTGGAGAGGGAGTCGAACAATTTTGGTTACCTGGAGTCGGTAGTTTCATATACCGAGGAGTCAGATAATTTTTTTTTACCAACTTCATAGCCCTGCTTTATAGGAAACACAAGGTCAAAATAAACAGATGAGCTAAACAATTGTATTTATCCTCCTCCTAACAATGATTTTTTTTCGATATCCCACTGTTATTTTTTTTTTCAAATCTACTTTTAAAGTTTTTACGGCTTCATTATCTTTGTTCAGTGACACATGCATTGAAGTTTGCCAGAGATAAAATCTATGAATTGTTGACCATTTTATCTCTTTTTTGCTCAGTCATTTTCTGCTAGGAATGTGTTTTATGGCTGTAATTCCTTATCAGTGAGGATTACGCTATAGTCTGACCGAGTCCGGATCCAGGAAAGAAACTGTTAGGGCCCGTTCAGACTACAAAATGCGGACCGCAACGCATGCGGACCGCACCGCGTACGAACGCACGCATGTCCGCGTTCGTATGCGTTGCGTGGCTGATCCCATCACTGAAAAGTGAATGGGACAGCCGCGCGTTTTTGTAAAATCTGCGTGCAGCATGCGTTCCCGGACCGCATAGGTCCGGAACGCATGCTGTGTGAACATCAGACATTGCACTCTATGCAATGTCTGATGTCGTGCGTTTTGGCCACCTGCACGCGTTTCCAAAACGCGTCTGGAAACGCGTGCAGTGTGAACGGGCCCTTACTTACATACCTGAATTTTAACTCTTATGCTTCATACACACTTGAGATAAAAGTCTTTGGAAAATGCAAGATCACAGACCAATCTTACCACCCTTCATGTAGTATGAGAGCCATACTCTACATAGTCTATTCTATGGAGCTGCACTCCCCAACAAATAAAATCTTTGCAGGATGCTGCACACACAGATGCCCGTACACACTCAAAAGATCATTATCTGCAAAAGATCTGTTCCTGCAAAATATCTATTCCATGCAAAATGCATTATAGTCTATGAGATCTGCAGATCATCATACACACTTGGTTTAACAGACAATCATCTGCAGATCATCTGCAGATCAGATTCAACAGGGTGGATTTTCAGATCTGCAGATGATTGCCAGATATGCAGATGAAGTCTGTTAAACCAAGTGTGTATGATGATCTGCAGATCTCATAGACTATAATGCATTTTGCATGGAATGGATCTTTTGCAGGAACAGATCTTTTGCAGATAATGATCTTATGAATGTGTACGGGCATCTTTGTGTGCAGCATCTTGCAAAGATTTTATCTGATGGGGAGTGCAGCTCCATAGAATAGACTGTGTAGAGTATGGCTCTCATACTACATGGAATGGGGTAAAATTGATCTGTGATCTTTCATTTTCCAAAGACTGTTATCTCAAGTGTGTATGAAGCATTAGACAGAGAAAGAAAAAAAGGTACACAGCCGAGTTATTTGTGTGCTTGGCACTGTTATTTATCCTCCTACTCCTAAAAATAGTTGGTTTTATTTTTTATTTAAACATTTACAAAGTAGATTCAATGCTTTATTGTCTCTGCTCAATGGCAATTTATTAAGTGTCCCAGAGTTAAAATGCATGAACTACTGACCTTTTAGAATCTATTTCCTGCCCTCAGAGGTTGTATCTTGACAGGAAAACTTTTATAGCTGTAATTTGCTTATCAGTAAGGTCTACTATATTCCTGACACCGACAAGACAGAAGCTGTCACTTTCATGCCTGAAAATTAACTCTTTCAGGCAGCAAAATAAAAAAAAGACAAACAGCCTGGTTATTAACCACTTCACCACTGAGGGGTTTTACCCCTGAAACACCAGAGCAATTTTCACCTTTCAGCGCTCCTTCCATTCATTCGTCTATAACTTTATTATTACTTATCGCAATGAAATGAACTATATCTTGTTTTTTTTCGCCACCAATTAGGCTTTCGTTAGGTGGGACATTATGCCAAGAATTATTTTATTCTAAATGTGTTTTAATGGGAAAATAGGAAAAAAATGTGGGGAAAAAATCATTATTTTTCAGTTTTCGGCCATTATAGCTTTTAAATAATGCATGCTACTGTAATTAAAACCCATGAAATGTATTTGTCCCGGTTATAAAACCGTTTAAATTATGTCCCTATCACAATGTTTGGCGCCAATATTTTATTTGGAAATAAAGGTTCCTTTTTTTTACAATTTTGCATCCATTGCTAATTATAAGCCCATAGTTTATAAAGTAACAGTGTTATACCCTCTTGACATAAATATTTAAAAAGTTCAGTCCCTAAGGTAACTATTTATGTTTTTTTTAAAATGTTTTTTTTTTTTTTTTAATTACCCCCCCCCCCCCCCCCAAAAAAAAAATTGGAGAGTGTGGGAGGTAATGAGTTAATTTTATTGTGTAAAACTAATGTATTTGTAAATGTAAAATGCTTTAGGGTGTAGTTTTACTATTTGGCCACAAGATGGCCACAGTGATGTTTTGTTCATGCGACCTGTAAGCATCCGGAAGGATGCCTACAGGAAGCACTATGAGGCTGGGAAAATCACAATGATCGTGCTGTTTCTCATAGAAACAGCAGATCATTGCGGGGGCTTAGATCAACGAACGGGAATGGATTTTCCCGTACATTGATCTCCGGGCGGGCGGCGGTGTGCACGAGCGGCAGGAACGCGGGCAGCGGCGGTAGCGCGGGAGGTACGGATTTCTCCGTCCCTTGGTTTTATAAGGGTGGAAAAAGGGACGGAGATATCCGTACCGCGGGGGGTAAAGCGGTTAATGTGTATTGCACTGTACATACACATGTTTATCTCCTCATGTCACATGTCGGTACAGTTCAAAGCCCAGCGAAGCCCGTCTTCAAATAAGGCGAATTCTCAAACCAATCATGTTGGTTTGTGAAAATTTTAAAGAAAACCTGAAGTAAGAAGCATGTGGAGGCAGCCACATTTGTTTCCTTTTAAACAATACCAGTTACCTGGCAGTACTGCTGATCTCTTGGGCTGCAGTAATGTTGATCGTGTGGGCCATTGTACCGTTAACGTGCAGCTTTTGCATTAGGCTGTGATGCACACACCAGCAGGCAGCGTTTGGATCCAGTAAAATAACAGAAAAGGGATGAGAACGCAGAAACAATGACATTGGCCTCAATTCACTAAACTTTATCAAACACTTTATCAAACGTTTGATAATTTACCTCATGGGTAAAATCTAATTTTGAATTCACTAAGGTGTTATAGATTTATTGAACGTTTTATCGAATAAACATTCGATAAACATATAACACCTTAGTGAATTCAAAATTAGATTTTACCCATGAGGTAAATTATCAAACGTTCGATAAAGTGTTTGCTAAAGCTTAGTGAATTGAGGCCATTGTGCACTGTGCATTTTCCAGCATTTCAGATGAAATGGAAAAAAGACGAAAAAACTCCAATTGTAGACAAGCGATTGAAAAAACGCACTCATGTTCCATATGTTCTTTTTCAGGCATTTGCCATGAATATCTGTGTAAAGTGATCCTTAATGAGGCGTGGCTTTCCACACTCACACCTAATTATCCCCCTGATAGAAACACCTGACTCTAATTTCCACATCAAATGAAGTGACAATCCTAGAAGCCCATACGCTGCACACAGATAAATAGGTGTGTGGATTGCGCATCATTTTCTCCCTCAAATGAACAAGCATAATGTTTTGGACTCATTTGTGCAATTGGATTTTCATTATCTAGATTGGGACTTGTGTGAAAAACAGATCCGTCCTAAAAGGTTACCTGGCAGCATAAAAACAACATCTTGTCGCGCCTGAGCACAGCCTTGGATGTAGCACAACACAGTGGTTGCCTCGCCACCGCCCTTACCAAGCTCTAGTGGGTGCCTGACCCGGTGCACCGGAATAACTGACAGGCTATTCATTCACCACTTTTAGCCTCATAACTGTGATTAACATTAAGCAAGCTTTCTGCTCTTATATCCGACCTGCTGATATGAACAGCCCGATCCCGTTGCAATGACACCATATCTGTTTGGGGGAAGTTTGAAGGAGCAGCTTACAACTTCACCTGAGTCCTGATGTGTTACCCGCAGCAGCAGCAGTGCTGGGCTCACCTCCAAACTGAGTCCAGCTCTTTCAGTTCTTGTGCTCTTGTGCACGGCGTTTCTTCCTGTATGTCGTGTTCCATACAGATAGTGGTGCCGTGCACTAGAAGCTGCAAGGGGTGGAGTGGATACACAGCGCTGGACTCAAGCTGAAATGGTGAGTCCAGCGCTGCGGCTGCTCCACAAGGCTGGGGAACAAAGCATCACAGAGGGGGACAGAGAGACAGGGTGGAACAAAGTGGCACAGAAAGGGACAGAGGGGACAAAGAGGGACAGAAGATACAAAGAGGGACAGGAAGGTACAGAGGCACAAAAGGGGACAAAGAGGGACAGGGAGGCACAGAAGGTAAAGAGGCATAGAGGGGGACAGACGGGCAAACTGGAGGCACAAGGAATAGAGGTGGAACACTGTCCTGACTCAACCTCCCTGGCGGTAAACCCGTGCTGACCACGGGCTAAGCCGCCGCGGAGGATTGCTCAGGCCCTGTTGGGCCGATTTGTACAATTTTTTTTTTTGTTGCACACAGCTAGCACTTTGCTAGCTGCGTGCATAGCTCGATTGCCGCTGATTTGCCGCAACCTGCCGCTTTAGAGAGACCCCGTGGGCAGGCTGGCCAATCAGTGCCAAGCAGCGCTGTGGGGTGGATCGGGACTCCCTCTGGCGACGTTGGAAGCCTAACAGGAAATCCTGTTCTGAACGGGATTTCCTGTTTGCGCTGATCGCCGGAGGCGATCAGAGGGGGTGGGGGGATGCCGCTGCACAGTGGCTATCATGCAGCTAGCGCTAGGCTTGCTACATGATTGAAAAAAAATAAAATGTAAAGTGCTGCGCTGCCCCCTGGCGGTTTTAATAGACCGCCAGGGAGGTTAAAGGGATATTTAAAGCCAATGGGTACCGGATTCAAAAAGAAAAAGTCAGATACTCACTTAAGGAGAGGGAAGGCTCGGTCCTAATGAGCCTTCCCTCTCCTCTCCCGGTGCCCTCGGTGCTGCGCTGGCTCTCCCGTTCGCGTCCGCCGCCGCAGGGAGTTTGGAGGTCTTCGGGAGCACTCGGGCTTCCGAAGACGGGCCGCTGCATACTACGTACGCGCGAGTGCGTCATAGAGGGCGCTCGCGCATGCGTAGTATGGAGCGGCCGCGTCATCGGGAGCCCGAGTGCTCCCGAAGGCTTCCGAAAGCTCCCGAAGGCATGCGGAAGTGGCAGTATTTGACCGAACTGGTCGAATACTGCCACGGGGGATCCTGCGCGGGACCGGGCACCGGGAGAGGAGAGGGAAGGCTCATTAGGACCGAGCCTTCCCTCTACTTAGGTGAGTATCTGACTTTTTCTTTTTGAATCTGGTAAACATTCACTTTAAGTCAAAAATGAAAAACAGCTTACATGTGGAAGTAATGGTGACATTGACGTGCCCTGTGCGCGCGCAGTGATATTACCAAAGTTTAATGAATCAACCCCCATGTGACCAGTTTTTAAAGGGCGCAGGAAGTGAGAGGAATATGGATGCTGCTATATTTATTTCCTTTTAAACCACATCAGCTGTCTGGCAGTCCTGCTGATATTTCAGACATATGTAGTGTCTAAATCACACACCTGAAACAAGCATGCTGCTAATTCAGTTCAGTCAGAAATGTCTGATCTCCATGCTTGTTCAGGGGCTATGGCTAAAAGTATTTGAGGCAGAGGATCAGCAGGACAGCCAGGCAATTTTTATTGTTTAAAAGGAAATAAATATGGCAGCCTTCATATCCCTCTCACTTTAAAGAGACTGTAATGCTAAAAGAGGACTTCTCATAAAATAACCCCTCTTATTAATATATATAGATGTGGGGTAAAAATTAAAACATAAACTTACTGCAAAGTAATGCATTTCTGTCCTAATCCGTGAAGCCGCGCCCCCTGTCTAATTTTCGCCCCTGGTGATTTTCCCTGGCCAGCGCGCGTAGCATTGTGGGATTGCTGTCGTCACTGGCAATCCCAGCTACTGAGTCCGGCCCATGAATGGCTTCTTTGTCGAAATCTCGCGAGATGACGTGTTGTAAACATCTGCGTCATCTTGTGTGCGCCGTGTCAGGATCGGTGTCAGCACGCAGAGAAAATCTGATTATTGGCGATCTGCAGTATCACCAACAATGCAGATATATACCCGATTATTGATGATCTGCAGTATCACCGATAATCCGATATATTGCTAACCTCTGGACACCAGCAAAAGAACACAATAAAGACAGTAATATCACGGAAGTGTGGAAATATCCACCACACGGCAATTCCTCAGAGGTGTGGTTACCTCTGAATGGGAACCCCGTGAGTGAGATCCTCTAACCAGGCTGAGTGAGGAATCTCGACCCCCAGCAGTAACAATCTGCTTGGGGCAGGCGTCTCGGAGAGGCAAGCCTCAGAGATAACCCTTTAGTGGGAGACGTTCCACTGAAGGGAGAAAGGTCAGACAGGCAAGGGTTCGGCAACAGAGACGGCGGCGACAGTACAGGAGCGGAAGGCAGAGAGTAATCGTTAGACAGGCAGAGGTCGGCAACAAGAATCAGATAGGCAAAGGTACAAGATCAGCAAGAGATAGAGTAGTCAGGGATAGCAAAGGTCAAAACACAGATCAATATACAACAATAATCCTAATCCTAAAGTGTGAAATCCTTAGTATCAACACCAGCGAACTGCACTAAGGTCTGAGCGCTAACACAGAGTGTATATTCACGACAGCAGACAAGGAGCAACTGAGCACTAGCTCCTTATATGCTGGGAGCGCATCTGCAGCGCCACCCACCCGCCCAGCCAATTAGAACACCTCCTGGAGTCAGCTGACCCTCCTACGTAGGAGGTAAAAATCCTGCCTCCTTGCGTGTGCGCGTGTGACCCTCTGCCTCTGTGCAGCAGAGAGACCAGGTCCGGGGTCCACGCGCGAGCGCGCTCCGAAGTCTGCCGGGAGAACAGCGGGACCCGCCGCCATACTGCCAGCGGCGGCGGTGTCCCCCCTGCTCTGTGCCGGCAGATCTGTACGCGTGACAGAATCCGCCGGCTGGGAAGCAGAGACCGCCACCACGTTGCCCCGCGCGGCGGCGGCTCCGCTTTTCCTCACACACCAACCGGAGCGTTGGACGGAGAGGCTGCGTGGGACAGTACCGGCGGAGACCAGGCAGAGAGGCTGCGTGGGACACCGGCGAGCGACGGAGATAGGCTGAAGCGTGGACCAGGCTGAAGTGGAGGAACAGCGGGGTGAGGGAGGCAGAAGAGCGGGCCAAGGCTGCCTCTGATGATGTCACCAGTCCTTCCTGTAAGCTGTACGAGATTTTACAGTGAAATTTACATGAAGGGGAGGGCAGAAGACTGGAGGGAAGGACAAATGCTGGAGGGGGAGGCACAAAGCTGAGGATGTACTATCCTCGGCTTCAGCAGGAGAAGCAAGGTGGCGGAGCTACAGCAAATATACAAGCCAGTCTGTTCTATCCACTGCGATGTGCTAGATGTAAACTTTGTGTTTATCTAACTGTGCACAGTGCATAGACTACAAATATGTATTGCTATTCAAACTTTTTTTGGCAATAGGTTCTCTTTAAGGTAAACCAAAGCTGTGGGCAAAAGATTAGATACTGCAGCTTCCTTCAGCAGCATAAATACACGTGAGTCCCTTGCCATCCTCCCGCAGTCTGCCGTTCAGCCTCGATCAGCCCCAGTAATAGGCTCAGTCACGTCAATCTGGGTCTACTGTACATGCACAGAAGACCCAGACTGGACCAAACTGAGCCGGTGCATCATCACACCGGTCACCATAAGCCTCTTGTGCATGCGTGGGTCAGTCTTTAGATTACTGGAGTGGCCAGCAGGAGAAAGGAAGGGATGAAGAGGATGCTGGGGACCTCACAGGCTACGGGGGCTGGAGGAAGCCCCAGGTAAGTCCTGATTCCATTTATTTCCTACTGCTCAGGGTCCTTTTTCAGGTGTCCTTTAAGGCCCAATTTCCACTAGCTGCGTTTGCGTTTTGAAAAAACATTCTCATTCACTTGAATAATTGTGGCAAAATTGTTGAGATTTCAAAAAAATGTAGTAAAATCGAGCATGGAGCATTCAAGTGAACCAGAATACGTTTTTCTAAACGCAAACGCTGTGGAATATTTGCCAGGCCTAAAGGAACATTTTAAAGCCTCCTACACATGCTAGGTATACCCGGGCAATATGTTTGTAGAGCAGGGGTGACAAACTCAATCACAAAAGTGGCCAAAATCTAAAACATAGCCCAAGTCGCAGCCAAATTGTTTATTAAGATTTAACACTTATTGGACAGTCTCAAACTACCACCTATCACTGCAGATAGCCCGACTTTTTGAAACCCAAGTTTTGGAGGCAAAGTGTGGGGTGTAACCTCTCTGCGGGCGATAATACTGGGGGTGTTGTGCTGGGAAGGACATATGCAGAGTTTGCGTTGGAGTGAGTTTCAGCATATATAGCTACTTGTCCTTGCTCTTACTGGCATCCTATAGTGACCCATGCAGCTTCTGAACTGGCCACTAGAGCTCATTTTAGTCACATGCCAGTGAGCCTGGAGCTCTAGTGGCCAGTTCAGGAGCTGAATGTTCTGCATCAAAAGGTGTGTATGTGTTTTTCCAACGACCAGGGGGAGAACTTGGGGGGGTTGGATAACAAGAGGGGACCCCATGCCAATTTGATTAGTGCTGCACCCGGCTCAAACTGACAAAACTTCAGTCAGGAACACCGTCACTGTTGGGCTCCTCTGGATGGGAAAGCACTGTGCTGTCATACTGTTTCCACTGTGCTGTCATTCTTTTACTGCTTCCATTTAAAGCTCTTGAAGGCCACATGAAATGTCAAGGAAGACCGGATTAGGTCCGAGGGCCTTGAATTTGACACCTGTGCTGTAGAGGATTTGTTCCTTGCAGTGTTGCCCACAGCATTAAAGAGAACCCGAGGTGGGCTGATGGGACACAGAGGAATGTTCTCTGCCTCATGCCTCTGTGTCCCCACACCCCCGCTCTCTGTAACCCCCCCCCCCCCCCCCACAGCCGCGCTATAGCCCCCGAGTTTGGCGACATTATTTGTCGCCATCTCAGAGGTAAACACAGGGAGAGGGATTCCCTGTTCAAAACACCCGCCAGGAGCATTCCTACAGGGTTCTCCCTGGCCGTGCCCCCTGCCGCTGCTCCCCTGCCTCCCTGCACTCTGTGAGAGACAGTCTCTCCGTGCAGCGTCGTGACCCAGAGGTCAAAAAAGTTAAAAAAATGTTTTTACCTCTGGCCCACGGGAGTGGCGGTTTTGCCGCTACCTGATCCGCTCAGTCCCACGGATCAGGTAGCCTACTTTTTCTTTTTTTTACTTTTTTGAGCCCACCTTGGGCTGTCTTTAAGCTCAATCCTGATGGGTGTACAGATTTAAGCTGCACAAAATGTGTTTGAATGAAATGGTCCAATTTATCTGAACGGTTTCTGGAATGAGCGTTGAAAGCGCATCTATCTGCCATGATAGAAGTACAGATTGCTGACCTCAGATACACTGTGGCAGATGGCACCTGTCTTCCAGGGCACACTGAAGTAACAGCAATTTTCTGAGGCCTTCTTCTGCAGCACTGATCAGAAGAAATACCAGAACTGCCGCATGCTTTTTTCCATTTGCATGAATGGGCTTCCTTTGTGTATGTTAATTACATAATATGTTAATGGTATTAATGTAATCAAGGACGTCTTTACTATCGATTAACTGCCAGGGATCATCGTTATTTCCTGAATGTAAACCCAACCCCCTCCTATTCCATTTTTTTAATGCCCTTAACATGTCTTCTAAATTTAGATGAGCTTTATCAGCCACAAATGGAAATGAGTTTTTTCCTGTGCCCTGCAGAATTTGCCAAGCTGCTGCAGAAGTAGCGTCTGTATGCGGCCTCCTGCCTCTCCCTGGCATACTTTATAAAGGCAGTAAAAGGTTACAAAGTGCCTCATTTGTATTCTGCAAAATGCCAGTATTGCCGTTTTTGGCGTTACAAACACACTGAGCATTGTTTCTGCGGCCGGAGAGAGGTAGCGCGGCAGTATTCAATGCCTGGAAGCTGCGGAATATAATATGTCTGTATGAAGAAGAGAATCAATATTCTTGAGGGGAAATGTTTCCTTTATTGAAAGTATTCCAGCAGCAGAATACATTATTTTATCTCTGCGATTTGTTAAATGCTGTAAGTTAACTCTGAGCTTATTAAGGAAAAATGTATTGCCGATACTTTGGGTGTGGGGCCGGCGGTGGGACTAAGCACTTGAAGGATGTATTTCTTTCATCTTTCCAGCCGTCGGAAAATGATGAGCATCAAAGTTGCAAATCCAATGTGCATCTTTTATACAGAAAAATGTGCTAATTGTAAGGTTGGCTCGGGGTGCATCCCCTGGTATACGGAGGAGTGGTGGGCATTGTGAGAACAGGATGGCAGCAGTACTTCTGCATTACACTTTTGTGCTTTAAAGGGACACTTAAGTCAGGCAGGGAACACACTTGACTGTTTTCGTACGCGTTTTCTGCACAGAAAAACTGAGAACCCATGTTAATCAATGTGCTAGTACACACTTGCTGTGTTGTTCGCGCGCAGAAAAAAAACTGACATTCTGCATCCTGATTCTGCACATTTTGGCAGTTTTCTGTATCAATTACATCAGCTGCTGTGAAAAAACGCGCGCGTTTTCCTGCATGGAAACACACTTAGTGTGCAGAAAAAGTATGCAGAAAAACGCGAGCGGAAAACTGAAAGTCAAGTGTGTTCCCTGCCTCAAACAAAAAAAATAAGTTTTACTCCCCTAGGGCTTCCAATAGCCCCCTGCAGCTGTCCGGTGCCCTCACCGTCTTTCTCCGATCCTCCTGGCCCCACCAGCAGCCACTTCCTGTTTCGGTGACAGGAGCTGACAGCCTGGGGACGCGAGTGATTCTTCGCGTTCCCAGACACATTAGCACCCTCTATGCTGCTATATGGTATATGATATATGCTATAGCAGCATAGATGGCGCTATTGTGGCCAGGAACGCGAAGAATCACTCGCGTCCCCAGCCTGTCAGCTCCTGTCAGCGAAACAGGAAGTGGCTGCCGGCGGGGCCTGGAGGATCGGAGGGAGATGGTGAGGGCACCGGACAGCTGCAGCGGGCTATTGGAAGCCCCAGGTGAGTAAAACTCATTTTTTTTGTTTGACTTAAGTGTCCCTTTAAACTCTATCTCCAGAAACTTACCTAAATATGCCATTTTGTTACCAAAGTAATGAGTGCTTGAGTATTGAGTTTTTGATGGTAAATGAGGGGGTTTTGAGGTTTTTGACTTGAAGCACGTGACCTGAGTGACCTGAAAGAAACAATAGGCTCTGGGGGTGGAGCTGTTGTTGCTGCTTGGATTACATCATCCTGCTGCTCACACTGCAAGGTATAGGCCCAGAGGAGGTTCTGAAAGGAGTGCAGCCTTCAGCAGTGAATATAATTGCTGCAGGAAGTGGCTGGTTAAGGCACTTTTAATACTGATTTATATGACATCAGCAGGCACTTCTACAGACAGAAACATGCTCTGCCACTGAGTGCTTAAAATGGACTAGGAACTCGTGTGGAGTTAGGAAGAGGTAAGCAGTCGTGTAGTGCATTAAACTCTATGCAAACCCCTCACATGAGATCCCCAGCCCACCTACTCCACCCATGTGATCACATGCCTGCCTTCCACATTGCTGAAGAGGGTAGTACTTAATATCCTATCTGTCATAGTACGTGTCATACATCATTGAGCTGCCAAATGGGTCTCCACTTTTAGTCTCTGCTCTGAGCCGCAGTTGGGCATCACCTCCCCTCTTTATAAGATAGAATAGGCTCATGGGCGTAACGATCATCCCTGTGATCCCTGCCATCGCAGTGGGTCCCCAAGGCTCTTCCTTCCTCTCCCCGTCTGCAAGTGCAGCCAATTAGCAGAGAAATTTTCCCATTCGTTCACAAGAAGCTCATATTCGCTCATATGTAATTTTTTCCTACTACTTTTCCTACTTCCAGACCCTACTTCACACCAGAGCACTCTCTGCTGCATTTCGCAGACTCCTGATCACGTGACATGGGGTTCGGGAACCAAAGGGGCCCCATGCAATCCTTTTTGCAGGGGGCCCTATTAAGTCTAGTTAGGCCCCTGAATAGGCTGCTCGGGAGAGACCCAAACTACCCATTTATACATTGATCAGAAGTAAATTGATACCCAAAGTGATCAGGGAAGATTGTTTAGGGTGACATTGTCCTGACTGTGAAAGGTCAAAAGGTTTAAGGTTTAACACAGGGTGCAAGGTGTACCTTCGTTGTTAAGGGCTAGTTTACAGATACACCTTGACGCGCATATTTGATCAGTTCAATATATACATGTTGTCTATTGTGGTCCAGTATGAGCCACAGCACACTAAAGCATAGGCCTCTCACACATGTATGTTGCATGCCTGGTGACTGCTGCACTATACTGTAGTGTAAACCAGCCCTAAAAGCTTGTTTTGACTGTGTATATAATACAGATTGCATTAAGCCTTTTCCAGTATGTCCATATTTGCAAATGTGCACCCAATCACTTTATTATCGTATAATGAATAAGTCATCTTGCTACGTCAGTGATGCTTCAGCAAAACAGCTGCATTATTTACT
Organism: Hyperolius riggenbachi; assembly: GCF_040937935.1. Classification (NCBI taxonomy): domain Eukaryota; kingdom Metazoa; phylum Chordata; class Amphibia; order Anura; family Hyperoliidae; genus Hyperolius; species Hyperolius riggenbachi. The sequence continues at coordinate 462,200,564 of NC_090647.1, forward strand.
TTAAGATGACTGTAAAGAAAATCTTTATAATAGCAAATGAGAAAGCAGGAGCTGCATTATCTTGATAAATCTTTATCTGATTTCTGCGAGCCACTTTAATCAATCTTTATGATTGGTGTGCACATGTAATGAAGTAATTGGACGCAGAGCCCATAATTACTTGCTGAAGCCCAATGCCGGTTACCTGGCTATCCCGGCTATAGATGCTGTATTGTGTACATGGGTGATATCCACTGCTAGTGCCACTTATTGGAAACACAGCCAGCTGTAATTATGTGATTGGCACTCGCTAAAATGCCTCTGTCACTGGGGAGCAACAAGTTCTGCTTTCACAATAAGAAATGACTTTCATTTAACTGTAGTAAATAATACAAATATTTTTTTCTTGAGTTTTTCTCGCGCTGCATTTAATCGATGACTCTCTCTAATAATTTATATTGTTTCTAAATAGAAAAACACAAAGATTATGCATAATAAGAATGATTTCAGACATCAAGCCCTACTTCCCATTTTTTCAAAATTCTTGTGATAGTAAATTTGCCTTAATTATTAATACACAAAGTTTTATGTATGTCTTGCCTATACTTTCCTCTAAATATGGACCTGTCCAGATGTATCCTGTAGTTCTTTTCCTAGTTTACATGACATTGCAATTTTTTGGACAGATAAAGATTCTGGCTTCTGCTCTGACTCCTCCCCCTATCCTATCACCACTCACACAAGGAGCTGAAAGGGGGCAGTCTTTACCTTTGAGCTCAGATCACCTGGCCCCACCCATCTCTCTGTGTTGCTAAGAGATTAACACTTTGTAGTCAGCACTACAGCTCTGCAAAGTGTTATCTCCTTCTCCCTGCTCAATGTGCAAAGAAGAATTTAACCATTCCCACATCTTTTTCAGTAACTTTTTTTTTTTTTTTTTCCGCAGACAGGGCAGGTTGATTGAGTGGAACACATGGCTTTTATAAAGTACTCTGGGGGAGTATGTGAGAAGGCTTAAAGGGCACCTGAAGTTAGAAGGATATGAAGGCTACCATATTTATTTCCTTTTAAACAATGCAAATTGTCTGGCTGTCCTGCTGATCCTCTGCCTCTAATGCCTGGTACACACCATGCAATTTCCAATTAGATAGACAAGTCAAATCAATTAATTCCTACAGGTCCGATCTGATTTCCCTTTGTTTTTCTGATCGATTTTCTGATCAGATATCAGATCAGACCTGTCAGAAATAATCAATTTAACCCATCTGTACCAGGCATAATACTTTTAGCCATAGTCCCTGAATAAGCATGCAGATCACATCTTTCTGACTGAAGTATGACTACATTAGCTGCCTGCTTGTTTCAGGTGTGTGATTCAGACACTACAGATGCCAGAAATGTCAGAAGGCCTGCCAGGCAACTGGTATTGTTAAATATCGCACCCAATCATCTAATAAAAACAAAACCTCACAAACCCATTCAGTTTGTGTTTGATGTTTGAGTTGAGTGAACATGAAAGGTCAATGTTTAGTCCTATTGGGTTATATTCTTGTGAAAGTTAAAGTAGACCTGAACTCAGACCTTCCTCTCTGCTCTAAAAGATAAGCCGCAGCATAATAACCTTTAGGCTACTTTCCCACCAACACGTTGCATTTTAGGGGACGTTATGGTCGCATAACGTGCCCCTAACGCAACGCATGGTGGTGTTGAAGTTGGACGTCAGATTGAGCTGCGTTATGCGGCTCTAAAAGCAGCCGCTCCAGGATAGTGATGGGAAGTCCGGATCTTTTTAAGGATTCGGATCATTTGAATCGGATCATTGAAAAGATCCGGATCTTTGAACCGAATCATTTGAATCATTTTACTAGGGAAGCAGACTGGGGGTGAAATGACTAGCAGGACAGGACTTTCCCTGCACTGTACATTTTGTATTTTCCTGTTTCTTCCAGACAGACATCCACTGTGAACCGAATCTTTCATTGTGATGATCCGGATGATTCGACTCACAAAAAAGATCTGGATCAAATGAACGATTTGTTCATGATCCAGGCAACACTACAGTCCTACCACGAGTCTCTGCAGTGCAGTGAAGATTAATTAGCCATGTGGCTGGCTGCAGAGGAGGAGGGGAGACCTCCTCCTCCAACATTACTGAGCATGTGCAAACAGTATAACGTGGCTTAGCGAGTATAACGTACAGCATGCAGCACTTTGTTTAAACGTGCTGCGTTACTATGTAACACAATGTGGGCACTGTGAACGGCACAATTGATTTTACAGTGCTGTGAGTTAGGCTGCGTTACTGGCTGCTGTAACGTGGGACTTTAACGTCCCACTGTGAAACCAGCCTTAAAGAAAAAATGTAATTGTTACAGCAGGTACAAATCCTGCAATAAATCTGCAGTGTGTTTACTTCCTGCTTTTAGGGAAACAGACATAGGGTTAACATCCTGTGTTTATAAATTAGGTGATCTGCTTAAGGTGCGTACACACATGCGACTATAGTCGTTTGTAACGATCGTTCCCCGATCTTTACCAACGACGATCGTTACAAAAAACGAACCACCGACTATTAAGGCAAACGACGAACGAGCCAAATCGCTACAAAAGAAAGTTCTGTCTCGGCGGATTTTAACCAACGACGATCGTTTGCAAAAGTAGTACATCGTTGGAAACAGTCGTTCGTACTAGGCTTGACATGCGCATTTCACTATTTCTCCATGGAACTTCTCATTTTTATGCGCAGGCGCAATAGTTGCTTTCTGTGATGTAACGTTCGTTCTAACGATCAGATCGTTACACACATTTTAAAACTACCTTTACTTAGGTCGTTCTTTCATCAGTTAAAAGTTCGTTCGTCGTTCTTAACGAACGATCGTTGTCGCATGTGTGTACGTAGCACTAGGCAGCCAGTTGACACAGCTGAGAGATCAAATTACACTTTAGTCACAGATGAGGGGAAATTAGACAGGTTAACTCTCTAAATACGTACAAGGTACATTTCTCTCTGTTTTCCTTCTGACCTGTGCAAGAGGTCAGGTCCACTTTAATGCCTACAAGTTGCCATTCGTACTTGTTAGTTACTACGTATGTAATTCCAATGATTGGGCGTAGTACGTACTTGGATTGTGCATATTTGCTTATTTCCTGGTAACTGCTGCTGTGTCTTATCTCTTTGCCATTGTCCTCCCCAACCTCGCAGTGCACAGAAAATGCCCAACAGGGATTAACATGAAATAGCTGAAGCCGACATTATTTAAATGACTTAAAAGTTTGCAGCAAGATTACTGTGTAATGGCCTGAAAGGACAGCGCTCTGTGACTTTCAGGTGAACTTTCTACCAGCGGTAAGCCGAATATGCTTTCTGCGGACAGTGTAAGTGGAAATCTAAGGAGATCAGATTTATAGCTCATAATCATAAAGCCCTTTTTAAGAGCTCCTTTTAATTTCAACGGCTTTTAGTCTTCTCTGGAGCTTGCATTCCTCTATTTATGTCCTTCCCTATGCAAAGCCTATACCTTATATGGAACATTAAACACAATGTAGGCTCATGGGATGTCGTCCTGATTAAGTTACATGATGTCCCCCATTCAGGTGCGCACAAAAAGGAATCAAACGCCACACTGCATTCCCATATGCTAAAGGGCGCAATATGAGCACAGTAGATACATTACAAGACACTGGATATTCATACTTCAATGATGTAAGTGGAAAAAATAATGAATAGGGTGTGAACTGGAGGCTTTGGCAGTAATCCCTGTACCTATTCCCTCTCTGTTACCAGTGTTGTATCTCTGTAGGGCCTTTCCACGTTCGCAAAGCAGGCGCACCAATATTTGAGCCTACGCCTTGAAGCAGCCTATGTGCATAGGCAAAACAGGTTGGTGTTAATGCTATTAACCATTTACCATTCCAGGATATAGATTCAGCATCCTTTGAAGTCCCCTGCTGTGTTGCTGGATATAGAACCTACAATCCACCATTGAAAGCCGCTGCAAGGTCACAATAAAACTTTATTTAAAGCGGGCCTAAACCCAGGACTTCCTCTCTATTTTTAAAGATAATCCACAGCATAATAACCTTTAGAGCTCCTTCAGCGATGCTGCAGTGTAGTTACTTCCTTGTTTGCTGGGAGCACAGAAAGGGTTAAACTCCTGTGTTTACATATAGTCTGTCTGAAGGGCACACCCGTGGTACAGATCAGGCAGAAATGACAACTCCAATTACAGTGGCTTATTACTAGCAGATAACGGAGAATTAGACAGGCTGTTATCTCTAAATACACACGGGGTGGGTTTTTCTGTGTTTTCCTTCTCTACTGTGGAAGAGTTTAGGTCTCACCACTCATGTAGAAGGAATGTTGTACACCCCAGCGACAACAGCTTGGTCTTCAGATACCCACAGCCACATGCCTGTGTATGATCGGTAGGAGTGCAGCAGCATCCCAGAACTGTGCTCCTGATGCACTAGGACAGTTTATAATTGGAGTGCTCCACAGCTCCGCCCCTCCTGCACCATGTGGTCCGCACCAGCAAGCTCCGCCTACATGTTTCTCCAATGACATGCCAGGCTTTCTCCAGGCTCGCTTACATGAATGTGCCTGTACCTGTTAATACATGTTTAATGACTGCCACCTGTAGCGATTGTTTGCCCCAATGCTCTACAACCTAGGTTCTCAACATGCGGTACGCGTACCCCAGGGGGTACTTCTGATGGTTCCAGGGGGTACTCGGGCTTCATACACTTAACCAAGAATAACCAATTTAGAGTTTTTGAAAATTATAAATCTTATTTAAACAACCATCAAATTAGTATTTTAGCTAATTAAAAGCAATAGTAAATACTTGGAAGTTGTTTAGAACCATTATCATGCACTACGTTTCAATATATATTTGTTAAGGGGTACTTGTCATAATGGTTACTATGCTAGGGGGTACTTGGTGAGTACGCGGGTTTTAAAGGGGGTACATACCAATAAAATGTTGAGAAACACTGCTCTACAAGATGCGTTGTTCTGCCGTTGCCTAGCAATGCATCTGTACAGCACTGGGGCCCCCGAACTGTCGCCCTAGCAGTCACAATCGATCATTACAGACGCACAGGTTGTGGATAATGGTCGGCCACATACACAGCTAGTAGGAAAATAAGGCATATGTGGTATCATTTTAATTGGGAAGGCTCAAATAATACATTTGTATGGGCTTTATAACTGTGGGAAGTTGGGAAGGGAGAAAAACGGGCAAAAAATCTGTGTTTTCTGCACTTACGTCTAATTTTTACCTACAAATAACTATAAAAGTGTGTTTTAAATGATATGGATAACACTTTTTGTTTCCAATCTAAAAATGTGAAGTGGCTGCAGGGTATGTTGAGTTAATAGCTTGCAGCCTCTCTGCCTCCAAAACATGTGTAAAGTATAGCTACTTTTTAAAGCAGGTATGCCAGCTAGACTCTGTTAGGAAAACATGCTGACTGCTATATCTCCGAGGAGTCACATTGTCAGCTGAACAGCTACTGGCCATTGTTAACTTGCTAAATGTTATTCAGAATATTCCTGTCGACTAAAAAGCTGGTCTTTTTTTACCTGAGATCTGCGGCAAGGCTACCTCACCAGTGGATTGGATGAAAGACTTAAGGCTCATACACACATCAGACTATAGTCTTTGGAAAATGAAAGATCACAGACCAATCTTACCACCCTTCATGTAGTATGAGAGCTATACTCTACACAGTCTTTTCTATGGAGCTGAACTCCACATCAGAAAAAAATCTTTGCAAGCTGCTGCACACACAGATGCTGTACAGACACAAAAGATCAGTATCTGCAAAAGATCTGTTCCTGCCAAAAATCCATTCCTGCAAATTGCAATGATAGTCTATGAGATCTGCAGATCATCATACACACATGATTTAACTGACATTCATCTGCAGATCAAGCAATCATCTGCAGATCTGAAAATCCATCCTGGTGGATCTGATCTGCAGATGGTAGGGATTAATCTGGCCACTAACGGTCCAATTTCTAGTCGAAAAATCGTTCGAGCGATCAGAAATTCTGATCGGACGAAAAATCGTTCACTACACCATCAACTAACCAATCTTTACTTCCTATCTATCACGACCACCAAGAAAATCCAAATTTTCGTTCGACGAAAATTCATTCGGGCGACATTTTTTTTCACTCGTTCATAATCGATTGTGTCCACCAATGGAGATTATTTACAACCAATCCGATCAGAATTTCTGATCGCTCGAACGATTTTTCGCTAGAAATTGGACCGTTAGTGGCCAGCTTTAGATTGTGATCTCTTTTGAGGGACAGTGAGTGACATGACTAGATATACTCTATAAAGCACTGCAGAAGATGATGTCGTTGTACAAATACTAAACAATAATATGTCTAGAAGCCAAGTGCCGGGCAGAGGCAAGAGAGGCTCCAGCCTCGGGGCGCAGTGTAGGAGGGGCGCACAACTCACTCAGCTATTATTCCCCTATTGTGTTTGATATGATAACAACAGAGGCGCCAACAGGATAAAAAAGAACCGTATTTAAAAACAATAAAATAAGGGGGTAAGGGCTCTTTCACATTAGGGCAGATTTTCTACGTTTCAACGCAACGGGTAAAGTTTGCGTTACCCAAGGTGAAATGAAAGTCCATAGACTTTTATTTTAGCTTTCACATATACCGCAGCCTTTTTATGCGTTGCGTTACACTGCACCCAGGCGCAGTTTTTCGGCCAACGCTAGCTTTATGCGTTGCAATGTTAGTCAATGTAAAACGCACACTACGTTTTTAATCCGTTAACGCAGGCAATCAGTCCCAGAATGCAACAGAGGAACAATGTAGAAAGTTGAAAACTAAAAGAAAAAAAAATTACCTGCGTTTTCCTATGTGCTGTAACGCATTGAAAACGGATTAAAAACGCACACTCACTACAGTGCAACGCATATCAAAACGCAGTAAAAGGCATACAACAAAACATATGCTTTGAGCGTTCTCCAACGCAAGCTCTGATGTGAAAGAGCCCTAAGGGTGGACTTACCTCCCCAAATTTCAAACACAACCATTGTGATCAATATGCAAAAACATTTAATCTGTACTCCAAGATAAACAATTGCTTTATCTTGGAGTACAGATTAAATGTTTTTTCATATTGATCACAGTGGTTGTGTTTGAAATTTGGGGAGGTAAGTCCACCCTTACCCCCTTATTTTATTGTTTTTAAATACGGTTCTTTTTTATCCTGTTGGCGCCTCTGTTGTTATCATACATTGTTATCCACCTGGTGGATGAGTGTGTACACCCCCTCTTTTTTCCTGCTACAGAGAGCAACTTCTTAAACCTGAGTGGGGACAGGTCTAATATCCCCATATGCGCTTATAGTGGTTGCCTGGTTCTCGGCAACCCGTGTTTGTGAGTATATCTCTTAATTGTTTATTACACCAACATTCATCACCAATAATACACTATTGGGGGCTCCCGTTTCTATTTTTGTCTCCTTACCTATTGTGTTTGAAGCAGAGATAAATAATAAAAGGGGATACATGGCAGTGACTGCTAACCAGATAACTAGAGATACGGTGTTTGGGGTCTTGGAGAGCCTGTTAGTCTAATAGCAATCAGTGTGTGACGCCTGGGGTGGGAGGGATGGAGGGGCGCACTTTGGTGTCTCAGCCTTGGTTGCTGGAAGACCTTGTCCCAGCTCTGGCCAAGTGTACATGATTTTGTTAGAAGGGGCCTTTGCATGTGAGTGAGGGCTACTTTAGAAGATACAGCTGATAAAGTAGCACTTCTGGATGTATAGAATGTGTTTTCTTCTGCCATTTATGCCATGCAAGTTTATGATCATTAAAAAATTGGGATAACCTGTTTTAAGCGTGTAATCTATGATATGTTTATCCTTTAGTACAGCTACTATATACTGGAAGGGAATTGGCAGCTCTTGCAGCCAGGTTAGTGTTCTCTCCTCCTCTTGGGAAACAGTCATCGGAGCTCGTACATCTTGGCATGCAGGCCTGGGAATGAGCTAAGCTGCATGCTGTCATGAGGCGCAGCTAACCACAAGAGTCAGCCTCTTGTTTGTCCGCAAATTATCAGCAGCAGTTTCGTTTGCAGGGGAAGGCGCCTTGCCAGTGGCAGTTTCATTAAAATTAGGGCTTTAGTTCAATTATGTCCAATTAACTTTTATTGCACATAGTAGCGATAATTACTTCCAAAAAATTGACTTGCCTGTGGTTATCCCAGGGCTAAAATATGAGCTTGATGGGTTTTAAAGGGTAACTCAAAGCAACAAGTGAAATGGAGAGCTGCTGATATCTCCATGCAGTATTGTAACAGTGCTGGGTACCACAGACATAGGATCAGAAGAATCAGAATCAGCTTTATTCGCCAAGTATACCAGAGACATACCCGGAATTGTTTTTGGAGCACATGGTATGGCGTTTATACATACATACATAAGACCTACATACATACGGCGTAGGGTGGGCTACATAAACATAAACATGAACATAGTAAGAGGCATTCAGTCAATCAGGGGAAATATGCATGAAAGAAAAACACAAGCTGTCAGTTCAGTTGTTCAGTTGGAGTACCGCTTGGGGGAAGAAGGTACTCCAGCGTCTGGTGGTACTGGTGGGGACAGCCCTGTAACGGCGGCCCAGTGGAAGGAGCTTGAAGAACCGACTGCCCGGGTGGGAGGGGTCGGTCGAGATCTTGGTGGCCATTATCCTCATTCTGGCCGTGTGGAGGGGATCGAGGGGTGGCAGTGGCAGACCGATGATCTTTTCTGCAGTGCTGATTACTCTGTTGAGTTTGTACTTGTCGCTAGCAGATGCCCCTGTGTACCAGACGATGAGGGATGAGCAGAGAATGGACTGCACAGTGGCAGTGTAAAAGCTCCTGAGCAACTCGCGTGGGATGCCAAATTGTTTCAGTTGGCGCAAGAAAAATAACCTCTGCTGTGCCTTTTTTCTGGGTTATGGTGGTGTTCTGCCCCCATTTTAGGTCCTTAGTGATAGTAGTGCCGAGGAACCGAACACAGGGGACCCTGGAGACTTACTTATCCCTTATGAGGATTGGGTGGAGAGGGGGTGGGCGTCTCCTGAAGTCCACAACCAGTTCCACTGTCTTTGCTGCATTGAGGACTAAATTGTTATCTGTGCACCAGTTGCAGATCCTGTCTATCTCGCTGCGGTAGGCATCCTTGTTGTTGCCACTGATGAGTCCAATGATTGTGGTGTCGTCCGCAAACTTGATGACCTTGACAGCGTCATCAGTTGAGGTACAGCTGTTGGTGTACAGGGAGAATAGGAGCGGGGACAGGACACACAGGAGCGGGGACAGAATCTGAAGAAACGGGCAATTTCATGTGTTAGCTTTTTTTTTTAAAGAAAATCGTTCACAGCATGCTAATAAAGTGATCTCTACCAAAACTGATGCTTACATCAGACTTTTTTTTTTCTTGCAGATTTAAAGAGAAAGTATGCAAATCCACTACTATACACCATATCCTATAAGTTTGTATTAAACGTACTGTTTCTGTTTCCTACCCTGTGAGAGTTTTCCTCTATCATATCAAGCCAGCTTAAAGAAGGATTGTCAACCTCAAAATCAAATTCTGTTTACCCACTGCTCTGTGTGTATTATGCAGCCTGGAACCATACCCTGCATCGCAAACACTCCAATCTGTTCAGAAAAGTTTCTGCTGTAATAAATCTCATTTGTCATTCTGGCTCTATTTGGTACATTGCCAACAAGAAGGAAGCATGTCATCACCCCTCCCACATTCCGGCTCCTCACTAATTAGCTGAGGGCAGTTCAGTGTGACATGAGGCTGAAAACGTATTTTGCTGAGCTCACATGTTTACAATTAAGCTAGATTCTAGGAGAAAAAAAAAGATTAAGGGAGGAAATGACATCAGGTTTGGCTTCAGTCAGAGGGAACCAAGATGGCAAATGCCAGGAACAGAATTGTCTTTATTTACTATATAAATTTCACAGACATCACAACGTGGACAGTACAATACATATGTTATGTAAGTGGAACAAGTATTCATCTACTTATATATGCAGTTTTTCCTGGCATAGTATGGCTGACCCTGCTGCTTTAAAACCATGTTGTATTTTGACCATAATAAGATTGGATCTGCACTCAGCCCAGTCTCTCTGCTAAATCCACTCTGTGTGTTAAATGCTGTCTCTGAAACAAACCTGAATAGAGTAGACAGCATGACTCATCAGAAAAAAGTAGATGTGGAGAGTTAGAAGATAGGTCAAGTAGGGCCTCTGTAAACTTGACCTGACAGGAATGAGGCAGATTTTACATTATTGCAGAATCTGGCTCATTTTCAATTGTGAAGCTTTGTGTCAAAATGTGTATTACTATTTTTTAAATTATTTTTATGACTGACTGAGAGATGTAAAAGCCCCCCCTCACCCCCCCCCCCCCCCTTCAATGCCCTACATACAGCCAGCACACTGTTTTTGACAAAAATGCGGTAACAAACCAATAAGCCGTAATATAATACCCAGAGGTGCCTTCTATCTCTCCATGATCACCTGAGAAGTTAAACTCTCTGTCTCTCTGTATAACATTACAGCTGCTGGCTAACTGCTGCATTTGCCCCACGCCGGGCAGATATTGTGGTGGCAACAGGTTCTATGTTCTTTATGTTGTACATGGCCTGCTACTTGGGTTACTATTACAGTTCTCAGACAGAAATAAAAATGCTAATTTTGGTCATTATAATACAATTATATGATACAGGAGGACATTAGGGTGCCATAATTTCAGATCTAACTAGAGTTTAGCTATAAGGCAATATGTAGCAAATCTTATAGCAATCGTCTTGATGATAAAGAAGAAAGGCTGACAATCCGAACCGACACCAGAGGGCGCAGTTGACAAGCAGACTAATAAGACGATCAGGTCATTCTGAATGACAGCCAATCTCTCTATTACCCAGTTGCGACCTCTGGTGGCTGGAAAAACAGCAAACTTAAAAAAAAAACAATAATGGAGCAAACTTAAAACTTAAAAACAGCAAACTTAAAATAAAATAACATTTAAAAAAAAAATAATGAAGCGGTTTATCTAGTATTTAAATTACAGATACCCCTTAACCACCAGACAAATCCTAACACTAACCCCAATTAACCCCTGAATACGAGGTGCTGGAAATAAAGGTAACATTTAAACCAATCTTGTGCAGGGTCATCAGGGGTATTAGGATTTCTGTGCCAAAAAGAAGGCTTTGGATTACATTGTGCTTTTCATATTGAGGCTAAATTTTTAATTTTTTACTGGAGGTATACCTTTTAATAATTTAAGATGACAAAGTGGCAGCCTGCTTCCTGTGCTTACTCCCTCGAATGTTTCCGCAGTCTGTCCTTGTCAGCCCTGCGTGCGTGATATATTTCTGTAATTGTACACCATTGATCATCCTGTAGCAGTGCGTTTATTGGCTTGAAAAATGTGGATGCCTTCAGCTTTTTGCCAACATGTGAAAGATTAGATATCAGAGGTAGCATCTTCAGCTGCTAATGATAACTGGGAAACTGTTACTGGTGGGAAAAGTGTTCTGAAATGTACTTTGATTTGACATTAACCATGGATGCTTGTTGAACATAGCTCATTAGCAAACAATACTGCTCGAAGGACTTTTCCTATTCAGACACACAAAAGTCCTGAGTGTCTACTAATTGTGCAGTAGTAAATAGTGATTATTGTGTTATTTTCATTACTCGTATTTTACTACTTGCTAAGGTTATCTTTCAAACTGTTTATAGCACAGAGCCCATTCTCAACTTGTACTTATTTTATATATTTTGTTTACCAACATTATTTACACTACATGATGATATGATATATGACATTTATGATTGTATACTATACATGATGTTGTTGTAGTCGTTTTTTGTTTTTTTTTTAAATGGGCCTGAACACTTGCACAGGAGAGAAGGAAAAAACAGACAAATCCAGCCTGTGTGTGTTTATAGAGAACAGCCTGTACAAAATCCTCTCTTATCTGCAATTTATGAGCCAGTATAATTTGAGCTGTCAACTGTACGCCAACTCTGCCGAGTTGAGTTGTGAGCTAATATGTAAACCCAGGAGGTTAACCTTTTCTGTGCTCCCAGGATAACAGGAAGTAGCTAGGGTAGTCAGGGCACAACAGAAACACAGGGTGGCAAAGGAGGACAGTGGGGCACTTATGGCAGACACCTTCTTCAGACCATAAGATGCACTAACTCCCCCCTCCTTTTATGGTCCAAAAAATACAGTATGTGTTATGAATAAGGAAAAATTGAGAGGAAATCGATAAGAAGGCAAATACTTTTTTTCAAAGCACTTCTCTGAAAACAATTCAGATTTAAATCTAACAATCTACTGCTGTGCTGTCTCATTTATGCCTGGTACACTCCATGCAGTAAAGTGCAATATTTGGCCTAGATTCTCTGAAATTCTTGTAGCCAGTGGAGAGATTTCCAGAGAGGAGCAGCATCCGAGGAGTGAGGAAGATGTGGATTGATTGGAGTAGTGCCATGTTGGTAGAGCTCAGAGGAAGAGGTTCTGCTAATTGATTGCGTAGGATGAGAGCGTGCATAAAAGTTGGCTTTGTGTTCAGCTGTTCATCTCACATGGGCCATGTCCAACTGCTGAATTAGTGCTGCAGTGAAATGGTAATTTTTGAAAAAGACACTTATGCATATCCATAAACGGCATATTATAGCAACAACATAAATCTGTGTAAATGGCTACCAGGCAGTATTAGTTCTAAGTCATCTGATAATCTACTCCTTTATAAAGTGGATAGAGTAGCAGATGGCTGTGTGCTAGTAACACTATCTGTGATAGGTGTTGGGGACTTCACAGAGGCTTTTATACGTCCATCATCTAGTAAGCTGGAGGGCGAGGAAGCAGATTACTACAAATCATGGGATTCCCCCCAAGAAAAACTTTGATGGGGCCACACAGCAAAACTTTGAATATTCACACCTTTTCGTTTGCCTACTCCTTGTTCTTCCTCCTCCAAACATAGTGTTGATCCATGGGCCCAAACAGTTCTAATTTTGTTTCATCAGTGCACAGAACACTACCACAAAAGTTTTGGGATAGTGTTCTGTGAACTGATGAAGCACAATTAGAACTGTTTGGGCTCATGGATCAACGCTGTTTGGAGGAGGAAGAACAAGGCCTATGAAGAAAAGAACACCTTGCCTACTGTGAAGCATGGCGGGGGGTCAATCATGCTTTGGGGCTGTTTAGCTTCTGCAGGTACAGGGAAGCTTCAGCATGTGCAAGGTGCCATGAATTCTTTTCAGTACCGGGAGATATTGGATGAAAATGTGATGCAGTCCGTCACAAACCTGAGGCTTGGGAGACGTTGGACCTTTTAACAGGACAATGATCCCAAGCATACCTACTTTGTACAGCGCCACGTAATATGTTGGCGCTTTATAAATCAATAATAATAAGCTGGAACATTTTGGAGTGGCCATCGCAGTCACCAGACTTAAATCCGATTGAGAACCTCTGGTGGGACCTAAAGAAAGCAGTTGCAGCACGCAAGCCTAAGAATGTGACTGAACTGGAGGCTTTTGAACATGAAGAATGAGCTAAGATACCCGTAGATCGCTGCAAGACACTTGTGTCAAGCTATGCTTCATGTTTAAAAGCTGTTATAACTGGAAATGGATGTTGTACTAAATACTAAGAATGAATGTCACTTGGGAGTTGATTACAACTGATAATGATGTGAGCACAGAAAAGACATTTGTGGTTATTTCATTATCAATGTTATGTTATATTTGTCTGACTTACAAGTGCCTCCTAGATTTAATTGTAAACAAGATGACTGAAATGACCAAAATCAATGTCAAATGAATAATTTTGAAAACGACTGTATACCTCTGAGGTACACCTTATATGAAGTACACAAACATTTTATAGGTTCTGATGGTGGCCTTAGCTTAAAGTGGATCTCTAAGAAAACTGAAAAGTTGAATCCACCTTGTAGTTTCATGAAGAGGCCTTTATGTCACACAGCTCTCTATTATTCAACAGACATTGGTCCTGCTGATATATGAAGCAATGAGGGGACTGACGTCTGTGAAGGAAAATGCAGTTGGTTTTCTATGTAAGAACTGTATTTACAGGTCAAGCTACAGCATCAGATGTCACCAGCAGTTAGTTGTGCAGTTGAAACCTGTAACTGCAGACCCACACCCACAAGTGAAACTGGGCGGTTCTTCATTATACAGGAGATGTTCAGTTTTCCTAAAATGTCCCTTTAGGGTGATGTATTGGTTACAAGGAAGAGCTACACCACAGCAGGTTTTACAGACCTCTCCACAAACCCCAGTATGAGGTTACTGTCGTTCCGCAGTCCTTCCTGACCCATGGAATGTGCTGACCCCAGCAAGCACCATGTTGGGTGAGATGCGAGGGATCTTCATCACGATTATGGCTTTAACCTTGTCATTTTCTGAATTCCCTGCTGTTTAGCGTAGGCATTCTCTGTGACATTCTACTGTTCCAAGGTGAATGCCCTGCAGCTCCTTTCCCTTTCATAGTCATTTTTTATCCAGCCCAGAGATACAAAGGGAAGTATGACCTACATGAAACCCTTTGTAAGGCAGTTCCTAGCTAATTACGGTGCGGGATGGAGTAATTGATTTTGACGGAGTCAGATGTTGATTGCAGACCATGTATTCCTCGACTTGCCTGTGGTTAAACACATATTTGTTTTTGTAATATATGGGCACTATTTGGGGGTTAATCACCCTAATCATCCACAAATAGACTTGGACATGTTGCTTGGCATTGCCATGAAATGTCAGGACACGAGGGGCAGTGCGTAGTTCTCTTCCTGTGTGGTGATTGTGTCACTCATTATTACACTAGGCAGCCATGTTATATCAGCTCAATGACCTGCAAATCTGCTCTGGGGATGTGTGTCCCAAATACGGGAAATAGGAAGAAAAAAAGTTTGTGCCTTGAAGAAAAGTCCCTCAGCTACTCCTCATTATAGTGTATCTCTTGTCAGGAAGAAAGGAGATAATTGCTTTCCATGTAGTCGGCAGATATCCAATAGTTTATTATTGTTACTGGAGATTGTTTTCATTGAGTGCTGAAATTTTCATATTGCTGTGTGGGTGTCCTTTATCCCCGCACCATACACCACTTGCCGCCTTTGTTAAATTAGGGCACATTCAGGATGATTGTCAGTCTTGGCATTCAGAACTGCGAAGCAGCCACCGAAGTGAAACACTGCCAAACACTGGAGGATTGCCAAACAAATGCTGGAGGAATGTCTGGGGTGTCTCTGCCCCGGGACACTGCTTGTGGTGGTTTTTAACGCTCTGTACACACAACATCAAACTGTCCCCATCATTCCTATACAATACCATACGGGGGGGGGAGAGAACATTATTTCCACTTAAGTGCTAACATCTTCTGCAGGTTAAAGAATTACTGTTTCTGTGACTGCAATAAAGTTTACTTAAAGAGAACATAAAGTGTCCATTAAGGCCCCCAGTTTAGCTTACCTAGGGCTTTTTCCAGTCCCCGTTGTTGTCCCTCGCTGTCTTTCCACTCTTCTCCCTTCAGCCTCTGTCCCCTCAGAGAGCTGCATGCTTGGCCCCGGGCCTATATCGCGCTATGGTGACTGAAAGCCTGACTGAGTGTGCCAGATTTAAGAGCTGAAGGGAGAAAAGCGTAAAGACAGTGAGAGACCAGAACAACTACAGGGGGCTGGAATAAGCCCCAGGTAAGTTAGGGGACCTTACTGTCACTTTAATAATAACAATAATAATTCCAATATTTGTATAGAGCTTTTCTCCTGTTGGACTCAAAGCACTTGAGAGGCAGCCACTAGGGCGTGCTCAGTAGGCAGTAGCAGTGTTAGGGAGTCTAACTACCAAGGTCTCCTACTGAATAGTACTGGCTTACTGAATAGGAAGAGCCAAGCTTTGAACTTTAGGTTCCCTTTAGGTATTGGTAATTATTATCTTTATGTTGTACTTTCAAACTGGACTTTAAGGCTACGTTCTCAGTGGTGTGTTGCATTGCGGCATAAGGGCCACTTTTGTAGTGCGGCTTGCTGCGCTGCAGTGCACCACCTATACAACGTTCACAGTTTGGCGAATGTGTTGCAATATAACAACGTGCGGCATTGTAACGCACTGTGTTATTGCAAAATGCACGCATTAACAGTAACAGTGAAGCTTACTTTTCATTCACTATATGCTTCACTGTATACTACACAATGCATGGATAACATGCGACTGATCGACAGGTGCAATCGCTCTCTGACAGATCCGATCAGATTTTACGATCGTTTTCCCAATCACTTCTGTACAAAATCTGATCAGATCTGTCGGATATTATCCTGGAATCAATGGGAAATTGCATGGTGTGTACCGGGCATAGGAGACAGCAAGAAAAAAACAGGTAATCTGCATTGTCTAAAAGTAAATATGTTGGCCTCCATATCACTTACAGTTAAGGTGTGCCAAACCCATCAGGTCTCCCCCTTGCTTTGACATGTGGTCTAGCACTTGCTCCATGTATGGCTTTGAAATATTCCTCTGTTTAGCAATTTGGAAGAATGCAGCTTGCATTACAGCAGACAGTAAAACTGTAAGTTCCCCAAGGCTTTTGTAAACTGTGTCCCAAAACATGTTTTGAAATGTTTTCCAATTATCCGGTGCTGTGATGCTTTTAGCAAAGAGTTCATTTGTGGTTTAAGTACTGGAGCATTTCATCTTATGCCGCAATTTAATTCCTGCTGCTTCCCCCAAAACTTATCCTTTAAACAATAATTCTACAGTACTGACAGTTTCCGCAAAGTGGAATGACAAAAACAATGCTGCGCTGATTAGGCAATATCCACCACCAACAAAAAGTGTAATTATGGCTAGGATACATTGTATTGCTTAAAAAAATACAAAATTCACGGAGATCCATCCCAAAATGTGGATGTAAGGTGACCGGTGAAACTTTTATGTATAGTTTATATTTTGGGGACAGTGTAACCTAGCAGCTCAGGGTGACCCGAACCACTAGGAATGTATAAAGGGATAAAAGAGACAGTAAAGCCCTCCTACTAATAAGCAAAGCTTGGTGAAATTTGCCTTCTTAAAACAGAAGGAAATTTGCAATAATTCAGCTAGAAGTGAACATTTGTGGTTACCCACAATGCTCCACTACTGAATATGCAAATTATATTTTGGGGGAGCCATTGCATATACGGTATACGTAGGCCTGGTTCTCTTGCTTGTGTCCTTTCATGCCTGGTTCTTCTGTTGCAGCATAGCTAGGCCCTTTTTCACTGAAAAATAAACCACACAATACTATCAGTCATCCAACATTATGGATCATTAATGACAATGTCTACAAGGTTGGGTGGCAACTGTACTTGCACAAGACAATCATGATGAGGTGTGTAGGTAGCTTTTCTTCTCCTTGGCTGGGCATACAATCTAATGACAGAAAATGAATAACCATTGCAATGCTGCACACTGAAGCAAAGATCTGGCCACGTCCTCATCCCTTTGTTTCCATTGGCTTCTCAGTTGAGCATGTGACACTCCTCAGACCTTGAAGTGAACCTGAAGAAGGGAAAAAAATAAATACAGTAGTTAGCAAATGGCAGCATTTGGTAGCACCACATGTCATTGTTTTGACACACAATGGTGTTACCTGGCAAAATAAAAAGTGTCTTATCACATCAGAGCTCAGATGTCACGCCATAGGGGGAGCAATAGCAACTGCCCGGCTGGTGCATAGGAGCAGCTGACAGGCTACATACCCACGGGGAAGGGGGGGGGGGTCTTTCAGATTGCCCAAGGGAACGGGCACCAATCCCGCCCGGGCGACAGACAGACTCGTTATCAGCCTCTGGCTGACAACACCTCTGTTGCTATGCCGGGGGTGTAGCAGCTTCCGACACGCTGGAGAGTGGTGAGATGAATGTGATCGCGCAATCCTCGGGCATCGCTAAAGATCCGACATGCTTGATCCTTAGCGATCGTAATGCAGCTGCTGTACACACGCTGCTCTGACACCTGATTCTCGCCAATAGCGGTCGTTGTCATCTTGTGCTGGCTTGCTATCAGCGCATATAATATAAAAAACTATTGTTGGAGATTTATCCCACTTCAAGTGTTGAGTCCACACTGAATTTGTTGGATGCCTGACTAGGTTTGGAGGCTTGATGGACCTCCTGCCAGAGCTGTGACTCCCCAGGTCAATACAGACATCACTGAGGCCCCCTGATCACCTTTTGTGTATTAGTCGTTATCATCTGCCACAGCCAGGGTAAGACCAGCGTGGCTATGGGGCTGCAGATTATTGCAGACCACGTATTCCTCTTCACGACTATTCTATTTCCTTATGACTACCGTATTTTTCCGACTATAAGACGCTCCTGCCCATAAGATGCACCTAGGTTTAGAGGACAAAAACCAGGGGGACAAAAATGATATGCTAAACCTGGTGCATCCATGGTGAAGGGGCATCTTGTGGATTATGTCCCCTTTGTACTTCATGCCCCTTTGTATCTCTTGTGTCTCCCTGTGTCCTCCTCTCTCTGTGTTGTGTCTGCCTCTGTCCTCCTTGTGTCCTCCTCTATGCCCCTTTGTGTCCTCCGTTTGTCCCCCTGTGTCCTCCTCTGCATGGGCACAGTACAGGGAGTCCCCAACATTGTGGCGAGTTGGAGGTTTGTATTGACAGGCGTTCACAAGTGTGGAACGCCCTGCATTTGGACTATGTAAGGCGCAGTGACTTTTTTTCACCCACTTTTGAGGGAGAAAAAGTGAGTCTTATAGTACAAAAAATACAGTAAGTACTTTTGATGGTCTTCTGGTAACATCCTGGTGCAAGTGGCATAACTAAGGTGCTTTGGGCCCCATTGCAAGTTTTACATTGGGCCCCCCAAGCACTCTATACATAACAATTCATATGGCGCAACAAAACCTGCCTAGGACATTCACAGTATGAGAGGTGTAAACCGAGGAGGGGAACAGTTTGTTAATGATAACCACTATTCAATTCATTTATAGAAGTGATCATTGCCAGCATAGCTCCATTGAAAAGCTAATAATGTACATGAGGCAGGGCCCATCTGGTCCAAGGGCCCCTGTGCGGTAGCAGCCTCTGCATCCCCTATTGCTACGCCACTGCCTGGTGCTGTATACCGCAGCTATATACCGGAGGACCTTTTTGTATACCTTGCATGGGCATAAGTGGGACATCCACAGTTTCAGGCCTGAGGTTGTGATGTTTACTCTTATCAGATTATTTAACAAAGTACTAACTAC
Source organism: Hyperolius riggenbachi (assembly GCF_040937935.1). Taxonomy (NCBI): domain Eukaryota; kingdom Metazoa; phylum Chordata; class Amphibia; order Anura; family Hyperoliidae; genus Hyperolius; species Hyperolius riggenbachi. The sequence goes on from NC_090647.1 coordinate 462,219,870, forward strand.
TCACATAGGAAGAAATGGCTCGCTGGAAATTCATCTCTTTAAGCCTTGATGAACACGTTTAATTTTATTTCCATTTTAGCGAAAAGTTTCTTCTTGCTTTAAGCGGTTTTCTGTGTAGCAAACCTGTTTTCCTCAGAGCACTTTCTTCCTACTACAAAAGCTTCAATTATTTTGCTTGCATAATGTACATGATTATCTCTTCATATGGAAGTCCCAGGCTGACTGCCTTTGTTTCCCTACCATCATTTTTCATACTTACTATTACTTTTTTTTTTTTTTTTTTTAAGAGGATCATTTGTGCAAAGCTGTAGAGAGTGGTGCCTGTAACAGCTCTACTTTTTTGATCTAGGCAGTAATTGAAATACTATGGTCTCCATACCTGATGTTTCAACGTAATTAGCCTAAAAACATTTAGAAGGCAATGTACTATTTTAATCCGCGAGCTTTCCAGACGTCTAACTGTAGAGTTTTCTGAGGCTGAAACAGACTTGCTGGGTTTTCGTTTCTTCTAATATTTCAAACTACAGTAAGCGCTGAGCACCAAGGAAAAAAAAATGTGCTTACTTATTTCCTGAAATGGACTGATTTATGGTTTTAATCTTATTACAGACCATCTGAGCACCTGTATTTCCTCATGAAATCCGGTTCCTGTGATAGTTTGTGCTAGTGTTATCAATTAAATGCTTCTGAAGTGCAATGCTATAATGGAGGCCTCATGTCACACCCTGATGATATAGTCAGCTGCTATTTCATCATTTCATGTAATGGGAAGCAAAGTGCATCAATGATCATGGTTACTTGTATAAACTGTAGTATGTCTATGATTTTATTCAAAGGGCTGAGGCTACCTTCACACTGGGCTTGAACCGGAAAGTTGCTCCACACGTTAACTGCGCCACAAGTTAACTTTGCATACCGTCAATGAAGAGTATGCTTCACGGTAACCATTACCGCTCACGTTTTGTGGTAACACACTGCATGCAGTACATTACCACGCCACACTCTGTTTTACTGTAGTGCACCTACCGATACAGAGCAGTATTATGCTGGACCCCAACACACCACTGTAAACCTAGCCTTAGGTTTCAGTCACCCTCTGGTGCTTTCGGCAAAGAGCTTCAGAACAAGTAGTCCTATGGGATTACTCACACTGCCGTGTATTGTGATTTCCGAAAATTGCAAACGTGCGGCATGTAGGAACTTACCTCAGTAGAGGGGAGCCTGTGGATAGGAAGGGAACATATGTAACAGCTGTCAGGATGATGCAACAATGTACTGAGGTAAAGTGCTTATAATACTTTATCTTCAGCCAAATGAGCATGTAACTTCAGTATATATTGAATCCCCCTGCTGACACATCATTAGAGGTTGGCCCCAACCCCTCCCTTGCACCATGGTAGAGATTTTAGGATATTGTGGGGCAGGAATGGTTCTCTCAGGGTGAAACATTTGCATTAGGCACAGAGATTACAGGGGCAGCACTTTCGTACTGTGTTTACACTAACCGCATGCAGTCAAGAGTAGGAGGAGAAGCCAGGTGAGAGTTAGGTGAAGAGGTCATCATGAAGGAAAAGCAGCTTGTTGTGCTCTGTGAGGAGCCTGACAGTGAGTGAGGAGGGTGAGGCAGGAGAGCAGCAGTGTTTCATTTGACTTGCACAGCAGAAGGGAGGAAGTGGCACTGCTTTCCTGACTGAGGAGAAATGGAGTGGCTGAGGGTGAGCAGTTTGTTTGTCACAGACTCACAGCCAGCCATTGTGTTATTGTGTTGAGCTGCAGCATGTCATGTGAGAACATTAAATGAAGCAGAGTATATTGTTGGGTGCTGTTTGATCATTCAAAATCGTGGGGTGCATCCTCACAAGTTTGCCTCGGGCAGCAAAAAGTCTAAAACCGGCCCTGTTGTGGAGGGAACAATGGACTCGGCAAACACATCATGTAGAGGCAAGTGAAGCTGTGTATAATGCAGCTTTAATACTTCTTCCTTACCGATGTCCAGGTCCACTGTAACTGGTTACAGTTATCGTTACAAACTGCTTTTCATTTTAAACAGTGTCCTGTGTAACTATTACATTAGAGATCATAAATTGAGTCAGGGAAATATTCCTCAGTTAAATTAGATGAAATGAGTTTGTGTTCTCACTATGCGTTTTAGAAACCTGTAGCCAGAAGCAGATCCAGCCTGAGATCTCCTGTGCATGTCCGGCAGTGTTCATATTATGTTTGTTACAACATGGCACAGCTCTTACACAGGCCGCAGGCAGTGACTTCATCGCCTGTCAGCTGCTCTCGTGCACCAGCCAAGCGCTTGTTAGTGCTATGTTCCAGTGCTGGTGATGCACGCCCCAAAACCCTTGGAGTCAAATTTGAACGTGGCCACAGCCATACTCAGACGTGACGCTTCTCTGCCACCAGGTTATGCCACCGCGTGTGCTTTTAAAAATGTTCATTCAGCTGCATTTTGTTTTCTTTTTCTTGTGGGTGCCTTTTTTAAGATTCTTTATTGAATAATATGTAGAAAATGCTGACAGTTTAATATATTTCAATTCCTCTTTGAACATTAGTGGATGGCTCTCCAGTCTAGCCACTCCCCCATATCCCTGCCCACCGGGTTACCATACCATTTTACATACCTCCACAACCCCACCTCCCTCAATCAATAATGGTGTAGGCTCTCGAGGTAACAAAACTAGCCAACATAATCTCTTCCGCCCCATTGGTCTAAATTCCCCCATATCCAGGTCTCATGCCCCATATCAGGGAAACCCTTAGCTCCACACGAGAGCCAGAAAGCAGCCACAGGAGATGACCGGGGGACACCCAGACAATAGACAGAATAAGAAATGGAAAAAGAAACCTGACCACTAGGGCAGCGAGAAGATCAATATAGTTTCTCGGCCCCCTCCCCCCCGTTGCACCCCATCAACCACCCACCAAGCATCCGTGTATTACCTCTCTTTATAATCCCCAAGTATACAATTTCCTCTGTTCACAACCATTTCTCTGTACTGTTTAGTTGGCCATTTTCTTTCCTTTAACCACTTAACCTCCAAGGGTTTTTCCACTTAAAAACCCTGAGCAATTTTCACCTGTCAGATCTCCTTCTATTCATTCGCTTATAACTTTATTACTACTTATCACAACGAAACCATCTATATGTTGTTTTATTTCTCTACCAATTAGGCTTTCTTTGGGGGTACTTTCTGCTAAGAATTATTTTTTATAATAATGTTTTTTATTTCAGAATAAAGATACACATGTACAAACTTTTTCACAGAATTTTTAACATTATCCATAATAACGATAGACCTTCCAGCAAAATAACATAAAAGCTTATAACATAAAAACTTATGAAGCCCATAATTGTGTCAATCCTAAAGCGCTAATCGAAGGATTATAGCGAGGATGGCATAGAGGTACCCTGATGGCTTCGGTTATATCTTACTGTTTCTGGTCGTGTAATGTGGAGCTCGGCCCACTGCCCCAAATGGAATTGGGTTGAGCCTGGCTTCACATACTCTTCCAGTGTTGTCTAGGTGGAAGGAACAGAGGATTTAACCCACCTTCCACAGTGATATGTGGAATAATTTCAGAAACTTTCTCGTAAGATATTTGAGGGCTACAAGTAGTGTAGTAGATTTTGTTAATATAATGGGTGTTTGGGAGCGATATGAAATCTTACCCTAGGGCTTCTGTTGTGGTCTATTTATTGGCGAGGGTATTGGTCTCTCTACGAGGGGGAGAGGGGTTAGGAGATTAGTATCTGTCTTCTGATATTTAGGCAAAAGGTAAAAAGCTGTATGCTTAAAGGTTTATATGTTCTGAAGTTGTATTTTAATAGCTAATAAAGCTAGTTAACTGCTAAGAATTATTTGATTCTAACTGCATTTTAACAAGAACAAAATGGAAAAATTCATTATTTCTCAGTTTTTGGCCTTATAGTTATTAAAATAATACATGCTACCATAATTAAAAACCCACACGTTTTATTTGCCCATTTGTCCTGGTTATTGCAACGTTTACAATTTTTCCCTAGTACAATGTATGGATCCAATATTTTATTTGGAAATAAAGGTGTATTCTTCAGTTTTGCGTCCATCACTTATTACAAGCCCATAATTTATAAAGGAACCTATATATACCCTCTTGACATACGGTACATATTAAAAAAAAAAATTCTGTCCCTAAGGTAATTATGCATGTTTTTTAATTGTGTATATATATGTATATGTGTATATGTATGTATGTATATGTATATATGTATATATATATATATATATATATGTATGTATATGTATATATGTATATATATATATATATATATATATGTATATATATATATATATTTATATATATATATATATATATATATATATATATATATATATATATATATATATATATATATATATATAAATGTTTGGTTAACTATTGTGGAGTGTGGAAGTTAAGTGGTTAATGCTAAGTGTAAAAAAGTTTGTTAATGGAAAAAAAAAATGTTTTTGGATGTAATTTAACTATTTGGCCACAAGATGTCCTCACGCATAGCTTTCCTATTCGTAGTATTACTACGCAAACAGGAATTTTTATGTGGATGTGTAAGTATTGTTTATTGTGAATGGCGGCCATTCACACAGGGACTTACATCAATAAATGGGAATCGTGATTTACCAACTAACAATCGGCGGCGGTAACAAGCGCGCGCGGGGGGGGGGGGGGGGGGTCGGGAGACTAGCGGGAGTGCGCAGCAGCAAGAAACATAGTGGCTATGTCCCTGCAAGAAGATATGGGAATATGCAGGGACGTAGTTATTCGTCCCAGGGGAGGGGAAGTGGTTGAAGGAGAACACTATGCAGTGTCATTGGATTGGCCATTAAATAATTGTTTCAAATATATGTAATCCTTGAAAAGTTATCTACTGCAAATAAAGTTTAACCCTGCAGTTGACTCATACAATTTAATTTGTGAAGTTAAGTGTGGCAATGGGAGTAGGAAATCACATGACATGCATTCGGAGCCATAGATATGCAGCATAGAGTATGGGTCTGTTGCAAAGATTAGAGGAGCCCCGAAGCAGCACTGGAGCATGTAAATATAAACTGCTACTCTGCAGGAGGGGAAGGACCGGGTTCCTAGACATTCCCATGGTCGCTATAGTAACGCTGTTTAATTTTGAGACTGTTAAATAAATGTTAAAGGACAACTGTAGTGAGATGCACATGGAGGCTGCCATATTTGTTTTATTTTAACCAATACCAGTAACCTGGCTGCCCTGCTGATTTATTTAGCTGCAGTAGTGTCTGAATCACGCCAGAAACAAGCATGCAGCTAATCTTGTCAGATCTGACAATAATGTCAGAAACACGTGATCTGCTGCTTGCTTGTTCAGGGTCTATGGCTAAAAGTATTAGAGGCAGAGGATCAGCAGGATAGCCAGGAAACAGGTATTGCTTAAAAGGAAGTAAATATGGCAGCCTCCTTATAGCTCTCACTACAGTTGTCCTTTAACTCTTAGTCACAATTTGGCCCGTGACTTAGACTATGCGTTATATTTTGGCCCCTCATGTAATTGAGTTTGACACCCCTGGTCTAGCCAATTTTTGTCTGTGTTTTTTTCATTAACTGATGTCAGATAAATCGCTTCTAAAATTCCCGGTCAGCTACCCACTTCCTGTGCCACAGACTTTCATTGCTATAGAATGCAGATTTTTCAGAGAAATACAGTCTGTGCCAGAGACCTGCACCCGCAGCCTTGCTACCTGCACCTTACCCGCTACCTGCTTTCTGGTGAATCTGGTACCCCCTACCCGTACTGGACCCGCAACTCGATTAACCACTTAACGACCGCCTAACGCCGATAGGCGTCGGCAAGTCGCAGTGGTGTTTCCATGGCGGCCGATCCATGTCAGTTGACGGAGGGTGTCTCCGTGAACATCATACGGCGCTGAGATCGACGAACCCCCGCCTCTGATTGGCCGGGGATCGCCGGCATCTGATAGGCTGAAGCCTATCAGAGGCGGTACAGGATGGATCGCTGTCCTGTGCCGCCCATGGAGCGAAGGGGAGGGAGGGAGGAATAGCACTGTGGAGGGGGGCTTTGAGGAGCCCCCCCTCGGCCACACAGAGCGGCGGCGATCAGACCCCCCTAGCAGGTTATCCCCCTAGTGGGGAAAAAAGGGGGGAAGTCTGATCGCCCTGCCATAATCACGATCTGTGCTGCGGGCTGAAGAGCCCACACAGCACAGATCAGCCAAAAATCCCCTGGTCCTTATAGGGAACCTGTACTGAGTAAAAATATTTAAAATAAACACATGAGGTAACTTCAAATGAACATTACATAGTTACCTTGCCATCAGTTCCTCTCAGAAGCTCACCATTTTCTTCTGACAATGATCCCTTCCAGTTCTGACAACATTTTGTCAGAACTGAAGTATATCAGTTGCTGTCAGTTAATTATCAGTTGCTGTCAGTTATAGCTGAGAGGAGGACTGATGTGCCAAGTAATGTCTACATTTCCCTATGGCTCAAGTGGGCAATGTTACAGTTTAACAGTGTGCTGACCAGAAAGCTGTTATGGGGTAATGGCCATTTTCAAAATGGAGGATGGAGAATTTCCTTGTTCACAGTGGATAAACAGGACGCGGGACAGGAGAAAGAGGTTGAGGAGTAGACTACACAGGAGGTAAGTATGACTTGTGTATGTTTATTTTGACTTTTAATTTTTAGTTCAGGTTTTCTTTAAGTGGTTATATCAAAATGGGTACCCTAGTGGGTCCCAGCCCTTATATTTGCTTCACATAGGGAAACACTTTACTGGCCAAATTGTATATTATACTGTATATCTATCTGAAGACAGAAAGCCATGCAGTTGTGTATCAATATAAAATGGTAATGATAGCTGTGGAAGGAGAGAATGTAAGTGTAACTGCTTTATGCTTATGACAGGAAATCACAAATGGATATTGCGTACTGGCTAAAGCCATGAAAACAGATCTGTAAATGTGTGATAAGTGGCTGACTTGCTTATCTGGAATTGTGACAGAACTGTGGTGCCGCTGTCACCCTCAGACAGCAGCTTTATGGCAGCCTCGGCCACCACTGTCAGCCTGTGTGAAGCGTGAGTTCTTTGGCAGCGAAAGGGTCACGGAAGGGAGACCTGAATTGTGTTGTCAGTTGCCATTTCCAATAGGCGAGCGCTGGGAAAATTTGTGTGAGGAATTCTTTCCCTTCATTTGTATTCATGGGCTTTTGAAAGGCTTGTTTGAATTGTAAATGGTGAGGTCACAGGACGTCTTTCCTAATGTATTTCAGATAAGCTTTGAAGGTTGGAAGCCAGTATTGTGACTTTGCTGCTTTTTTAGAGACCTTTGAAAACGCTGCTTATTGCAGGCTGTGAGAAATTGCAGGTCTTGCTGTATGGGGCTGCAGCACTAAAGCTTTCCTTCAATAAAGTAACGTAGATTACCATTTTACTTGTGAAGGTGTATCATGCCAGGGCTATTGCTTGTATTGCTTTTCCTCACGCACCAGGTGTGTGGCGGATTGTATCAGGTTCTTTCTTCCACGCTTGTTTGTGTGAGCCTAGCAGGCCTTGCTGTAACCAATTTACCTGCAAGTCTCAACAGTCTGCTAATAAAAGTGAAGTGGCCGGCGCAGGGAAGGTATAATGCTCTATAGAGAGTGAGCACACAGAGCTGTGCAATCAACAGGTTATTTTAAATGCTCGTTTCTTTTGAGCAATTATGTTTTTCCCCCTTTTGCTTTATTTTAGGGTTTATTTCGGTAGGTGATTGCTGCTGTTTCAGTAAATGGTAACAGATTGGTCTAGATAAGTGGATGTTTTAAGAGGAACTCCAGAAAAACAGACACATGCACTGTATACCACTGTATTTTATTTTAGCATTACGAGTTACCGTGTCACCTATTTGGCAGTGAAGCAGCTGAGGGATTGTACCAGTTTGTCCAGTGATTTTTTTTAATTTATTTATTGTATTAAGCATCAACAAAATGATGCAGCACTGGACATTAGGTTACAGACAATATCTAGGGGTGACATACAGCAATAAGACAATACATGAATACATGCAAACCAGATCACGCAGCGCAGTGTGAGTACAAGGTAATGCTTAGTCAGTCACTGGATGGGAGCAGGGAGATTAGGCAAGTCAAATTCACTCAGATCCATAGGATGGGTGTACAGTAATAGACGTGCGTGAACAGGTAGGAAACACAGGGAGGAGGACCCTGTCGAAGGGCTTACAATCGCAGGGGTCTCAAACTCAATTTACCTGGGGGCCGCAGGAGGCAAAGTCAGGATGAGGCTGGGCCACATAAGGGATTTCACAAAAAAAGTCCTCAAATGTGCACACAGAATGTCTTACCATATAACTCTTATGATGGCATTTCATTTCCGCAATCAGCAGCTCCCGCCCCCCGTCCCTTGCATTGATTTTTATTTCGATTCAAAATCAAATTTACACTGAAGCGAACTATTTTGCCTATTTTACCTTATAGTTCGCTTCAGTACTCCCATTACAAGTAATCCGCCATGTCCCCGCTGCAAAACAAGGGCTGCAGAGCCCCCAAATCGCCCGGGGGGCAATCCGCCGGCATTTCCTGGAAGGGGCAGAGCTTTCAGCTTCAGCTCTGCCCCTCCTGACGTCAATCACGGTGGATCGCCTCCTCTGTCCACCCCTCTCACTCTTCCTTCACAGAGGGGCGGGGAGAGGCGGTGATCCGTGTGGCGATTGACGTCAGGAGGGGCAGAGCTACAGCTGGGAGCTCTGCCCCTCAGCGCAGTCGTGGATGTTTGCCTGGGGGATTTGGGGGCTCTGCAGCCCTAGTTCAGCGGCGGGGATGCGGCGGATTACTTGGGAGCACTGAAGCGAACTATAAGGTAAAATAGGCAAAAATAGTTTGCTTCCATGTCTCTTTTGCTTTTGCCAGCGCGGGCCACAAAATATTGTATCGCGGGCTGCAAATGGCCCGCGGGCCGCGAGTTTGAGACCCCTGATCTAGAGGGAGAGGTAGGGACACGAAAGGTAGGGCACCAGAGTTCACCTACGGGTTTAGAGCACCAGTAGGGGGGGAGGGGTAGGCCAGAGTGATGAAGTAAATCTGAACATGCTTTATACAATATTTAGCCCAATTCAACATTTAAACTTTGAACCGGACTATATCCTATTTTGGTTCCTGGACGTAGTTTCTACGTCCAGGAACCATGCGCGCTCCCACGGCCGATCGCGCGCGTGCACGCGCACTCCCGGCCGCGGATTCGGTAGCCACGGAATCAATGTATCGGGCTATGGTGCCAGATCACTGATTCCTCTCCCCCGCTGAAAAAGCGACAGCTTCTCTCGGAAGCAGTGCTTTTTCTGGCTGTTCCTTCCCGATGCGTCACTCTAAGCGTGTGCTACGCTTAGAGTGACGTCATGTAAACAAACTCATCGCCGCCATCTTGTGGCCAAAAAGTAATACTACACCTGTAAGAAAAATAAAATAAAAATTAACACACATTTACATTAAACATCTATTGTTTACCTCCCACCCTCCCAAAACTACTCAAATAAAATGTTTACTATAAAAAAAAAAAAACATTACAATAAAAAAAAACATGTAAATATTTACCTAAGGGTCTAAACTTTTTAAATATCAATGTAAAGATGAAATATTTCTATATTTTTTTTTTTTTATTTTAAACTTGTAAATAGCGATAGATGCAAAATGGAAAAAATGCACCTTTATTTCCAAATAAAATATTGTCGCCATACATTGTGATAGGGACATAATTTTAACGGTGTAATAACCGGGACATATTGGCAAATACAATACGTGAGTGTTAATTATGGAGGCATGTATTATTTTAAAACTATAATGGCTGAAAACTGAGAAATAATGAATTTTTCCATTTTTTTCTTATTCTTCCTGTTAAAATGCATTTACAGTAAAGTGGCTCTTAGCAAAATGTACCCCCCAAAGAAAGCCTAATTGGTGGCGGAAAAAACAAGATATAGATCAGTGCATTGTGATAAGTAGTGATAAAGTTATAGGCTAATGAATGGGAGGTGAACATTTCTCACGTGAAAACGAAGGAACGCGAATGGGATATATTTGTTTACCACCAGAGGACGCCGTGGACGACTCTGCAAGTGACATTTAATGATTAGGGATAGCGGTTCTTTGGCTGACGCCATGCGTGATAATAATCAAAATGTAGATCACAGGAGAATCACAGTCTGAGTGGCACCGTGGTCAAGTAGCATATGGCCAGCTTCATTTTCAATAGATTTCCACATGAAATCTATTAGGAATTGATTCCTCTCTGATTGGATTCTGTTCAGAGTGGGATCACTTGTTTTGCCACATCAGTGGGAAAGAAGGCGAAGGATGAGCCAGACAGCCAAGGCACTGAAGTGTTGGGAAGAGAGACAGGAATAGCTGCCTCTGTATTTTCTCTGACAGGTTTACTTTACTGCAGAATTCTATTCCATTCCGCTTCCCTCTTCCTACTGAGACAAATTAGCTGGATTGTGTTATTCATGTGCTGCCTCCTTCCTCTTGACAACTTCTCTTTGGTCATTGTGACATTAGCTCAGCATGTAAAAAGACTCCTACATAATAATAGATCTCTCAGTCTGCCAAATGTCTTATTTCCACTTTAACACATTAAATTATTTGATGGTTAAACTGCAAAAGAGCTTATTATAGTTTTTTCCCCCTCAAGTCTAATCTGTGAGGTCATTTTACTCTGATGATTTCACATATTATGTGTTACGCTGTACCAAGAGAACTATTTTTCTGCATTTCGCTTCAGATTTTTGTTATTCCTTATTTGTGCTCCCTGTAGTATGATGGTCATTAGAGAAATATGGAGGCAACGTTGCTATCTACTTTCTTAAAATGCTAGCATGCTGTCATTAATGGCGCCAGGGCCGGATTTCTGGAAAGACCACAAGGACCCGAGCCTTCGGTGTCTGCAGCCTAAGGGGGCACCTGGACATAAGAGAGGTTGCTATGTAATGAAAGAGAAGGTGTGTAAATGGTGAGCAACGCATGAAAAGGGAAGCTGATGCCCAAGGTAGTTGTACATGAAAGAAAGGGCTGCAGTACATGGATGATACACTTGGAAAGGGGGCTGCACATGGAATGGGAGGAGTGCTGCTGCACATGGAAGGGGAGCCCTAACATACTTGGCCTAGGGGCGAAAAAGTATAAATCTGGCCATGGACGGCGCTAGTCTAGTTTAGGGGACCCAGCAGGAAACATCAGGCAAGTTCAGCTAACATGACTGGGAGGACAACACCCTTTTGAAACTAGTAGGTTTCAGGTTGTAGTAAACGAAGTCCAATCTATTTGGCAAATCAGTACGCTTTGTGCTGTAGAGGGTGCTGTGATTGGAGCACTGTTCTCTATGAGGTTATCTGCTGAGTCCTCTAAACTAGACTAGCGCCTTAATGACTTTGTGGGAGCCATTCTCTCACGCAACCCTTTTGCTGCCATAGGCTGTTTTTTTTTTAACATAAATTAAACAGGCGGTCCCTAATTAAGCCATGTAGCCACCGCCATTGCCAAGAGAGTGATTACTTCTACTTCCTGTGTAAAGTGTAGTGATGGGTCGTTCGCGAACGAGACGGCTCTTTGCTGCGAACGACAAGAGCCGGTTCTCGGTTTTGAAAGAGCCGATGCCTCAGCCGCCCCACACAGCTCTGATTTGCTGTGTAATAAAGGGCGCTGAGGCATGCTGGGAGATGTAGTCCTCCTCCTCTTGCAGCTTGTAGGAGTGTATGGGGCGGAGCAGAGCAGTAGCAGGAGGGATTACAGAGAAGCAGTCTGGAGTTGTCATGGAGACGGGGGCGGGGCTTTTACTCCGATTCTGAGTGGTGTCTAGTGATATTTAATGAAGAGCTGATTCAGAGCCGGCTCTTTAATGGGAGCCGATTCAGAAGAGCCGATTCTCAGAGAAAAGCCGGAATTCCCATCACTAGTAAAGTGGAAATGATGTCAGTGGAACCCTGCTGAGAGGAAGTGCTGGGTATCTTGATCCAGGAAGGACTCCTAGAGTGATGCAGCTATAGGAGGTGGGATGTACCATTCAGACACATGATAGGAGTAGCCAAATCACTCCTACAGACAGGAAAGAGCTAGTGCCATACAAAGAAAATATGCTCAACTGTAAGCTTAGTTTTAATGCATTTATAAGATGAAACTGACCTTTGCATATATTTATTGCAGTAAAGCAATATTTATTTCATTTTTTGATGTCCATTTTCTTTTACTAGCCCATAATGCTTTTAAAGGGAACCTGAAGTGCGATATATGGAGGCTGCTAACAAACAGTGCCACTTGCCTGACTTCTGTGCTGCTCCACCTTCTATACTTTGTCATTAGACATCAAACAAATGACAGCGCTCATAGTACCTGTTTTGAATGCATGTTTTGTATTTTAGTCCACAATTGTGGAGCTCTGCACATCTATTGCAGGTAGTCTATTCGGGTGCAGTCTCTGTTTGGAAGCGCTACCAATGTCTCCTGCTGTACAATACTTTGTCATTAGACCAGAATAAGCATGCAGGTCAGATGCTGTGACTCTGGTCTGACTCCACTGGCTGCTTGCTTGTTGCAAGTGTTGTCACACAAAATTAACTAAAGCCAAAAACTCAGCATGACAGCCAGGCCACTGGCAGTATGTGAGGGTGGAATCACACCGGCATATTCAGACGATTCCCTGCAAGCGTTTTGGCGTGCAATTGTATGATTTGCAGAGCGTTTTGACTAGCTTTTGGAGTTTTTTTTTTTTACACTAGCCATTGATTTTTATTGAAAACCGCATGCGTTGTGTGGAAAAGTAGTGCAAGTTGTATCTTTTTTAATGCTATACAGAATCGCATATGCCTCCGGAAAATGCAACAGCACCATAAACTATCACTATATGTGTTTCCATATGTGGTTTTTGTCTGCAGTAAAATGCTGCAGATTTGCTTAGGGCCCTTTTCCATTACACGCAGTGCAATGCGGCTACATAGACGCAATACACCGCGGCTATACTGTAACCAATGCCCGGCAGTGGAGCAGTTTCCATTGCGTGCTCAGGGCCGGCCCGCTCATGAGGCGGGGTGAAACTTTTGCCTCAGGCGGCACATTTCTAGGGGCGGCACCCGCCCGTCCGTGAGTGCGGAGAGCCGGCCGCCGAGCTGGAGGGGTAGCGGGCAGGATGGGGTTATTGGGCCTAGCGGCGGGGAGGGGGTCGGACCCCCCCCCTCCCTCGCCTGGGTCCCCCGATCTGCGCTCCCCTCCAGCCTTAAATAGTTAAGAAGCAGCCGCTACTCGTAAGAGGCACGGGCGGGGAGGACTCACCTCTTACTCGCTCCAGCGTGCGCTCCACTGACGTCACTTCCTGCAACGCTGCAGGAAGTGACGTCAGTGGAGCGCTCGCTGGAGCAAGTAAGTGGTGAGTCCTCCCCGCCCGTGCCTATTACGAGTAGTGGCTGCTTCTTAACTATCTAAGGATGGAGGGGAGCGCAGATCAGGGGACCCAGGCGAGGGCGGGAGGGTCCGACCCCCCCCTCCCCGCCGCTAGGCCCAATACCCCCGTCCTGCCCGCTACCCCTCCAGCTCTGCGGCCCCCCGTGGGGGGGGGCGGAGGCGGCAATTTTTTTAAAATTTTCCTCAGGCGGCAAAAAGTCTAGGGCCGGCCCTGTGCGTGCTGGTTATACAGAGCAGAGCAATCAGAGAATATGCTGCAGATTCTCGCACGGCCGCATCCGCCCGCTGTTTCCTCCTATACACTTCCACATCAAGAAATGCGGAAGTGATGCGATGTGTCATGATAGTCGCATCACATCCCTTTTGCCAATGGAAAAGGGCCCTTAAAGGACAACTGTAGGGAGAGGTATATGGAGGCTGCCATATTTACTCACCCTTAAGCAATACCAGTTGCCTGGCAGCCCTGCTGATCTCTTTGGATGCAGTAGTATCTGAATAACACCAGAAACAAGCATGCAGCTAATCTTGTCAGTTCCAACAATGTCGGAAACACCTGATCTGCTGCATGCTTGTTCAGGGGCTATGACTAAACGTATTAGAGGCAGAGGATCAGCAGGACAGCCAGGCAACTGGTATTGCACAAAAGGAGAAAAAAAACATGGCAGCCTCGCTACAGTTGTCCTTTAAGTTTGACCCCTGCCTCGGAATGAAGAGGGCAGGCAACCTTCATAATTGTCTCACTTTAAATTCCCTTTAAAGGGAACCAGAGACGAAGCCTGGGTAAAAAAATGAAAAAGCTTTTATACATACCTGGGGCTTCCTCAAGCCCCATAAGCCTGGATCGCTCCCACGCCGCTGTCCTCCGCTTCCTCTATCGCCGCTACCGGGTCCCGTCACTTCCGGCGGACGCGGCCAATTGTACGCAAGAGCAGGGACTCCCTCCATATCCTTACGCATGCGCCGCCATACTACGCAGGCGCATGCGTAAGGATATGGAGGGAGTCCCTGTTCTTGCGTACAATTGGCCACGTCCGCCGGCAGTGTCAACTTGCCGAAAGTACGGGACCCGGTACCGGCGGATGCAGGCAGCGGAGGACGGCGGCGTGGGAGAGATCCAGGCTTATGGGGCTGGAGGAAGCCCCAGGTATGTATAAAAGCTTTTTTTTTAAAACATCTCTGGTTCTCTTTAAAGGGAGGGTCCAGGAAGAATAGAAATCAAAAATCTACTTACCTGGGGCTTCCTCCAGCCCCTGGCAGCCGTCCTATACCCTCACCGCAGCGCCAGTGACTCCTGTACTCCTCCAATGCAGATGCTGACCTCGCCAGGTCGGCATCTGCTTGCACACCAGTGTGCAGCTTACTGAGTTGCACTGACGTCATCTGGATTTTACTGCACAGGCATAGAGCTACTGCGCCTGCACAGTACAGTCTGGATGATGTCAGCACGACTCTAAGAGCCGCTGGTGCAGTGAGAATCTTGTGCCAGACGGGACCCTGGACCACCAGTGGAGTGGAGCTGCGGCTAGGGCACAGGACGGCTGGCAGGGGCTGGAGGAAGCCCCAGGTAAGTGGATTTTTTTTTTTTAATCTCCTCAGATGTGTCCTTTAAAGCACAGTTCCCCAACCCTGTCCTCAAGGCCCACCAACAGTACATGTTTTGCAGAAAACCACAAACATGCACAGGTGAGGTAATTAGTGTCTCAGCAGAGATTTTAACTACCTGTGTGGATTTCCACAAAAACATGCACTGTTGGTGGGCCTTGAGGACAGGTTTAGGGAACACTGCTTTTAAAGCAGACCTGAACTAAGAAAAAAAATGGGAGTTGACTTGCCAATAGAGAATGGAGAGGACTCAGAGGATGCTGAGGTACCTGACACACTACGGGGGGCTGGAAAAAGCCCGGGGTAAGTAAAACGTCCAATTTTTTTGGCCTAGTTCAGCTGTGCTTTAAAGAGGATCTGTAACAAAAAAAACAGCCCCTGGGAGAGTACTTACCTTTGGAGGGGGAAGCCTCTAGAACCTAATGAGACTTTCCCAATCCTCTTCACCCTCCTGGATTCAGCGCCCGAAAAATCAGCTACCAAGCTTGTTGGCTGTGATACAGTAGCTGCTGAAATATTTACCTCCTGTGCTGGTGCAGTAGCGGCTTTTCGTTAGGTTTTGGCTGAATTATCCAAGTCCGCTCTACCGCGCAGTAGAGCAAACAAGATCGAACTTGGCTATTTCTGCCAGAGCCCATCAGAAAGCCGCTACTGCGCAGGACTGCGGAAGGTAAACATTTACGCATAGAAGGAAATGCGTGGCCAGGCCTGCGCAGTAAGCCTGTCGGACAAAAAACGAAAATAGCTGGCGGCGAGGCACAGGAGGATCCAAAAGTGACTGCGAGGGCACGGGACAGCTTCAGGGGGCTGGTAGAAGCCCCAGGTGAGTAAAACTGATTTTTTTTTCCTTAGGCTTAAAGAGAACCCGAGACAGCATTTTCAAATCTTAATAGGACACAGAGGCATGTCCTGCGCACAGTAACATGCCTCTGTGTCATTGTGCTGCAGCCGCCAGCCCCCCAGCAAAATACTGCCAGGCTAGCGACAATCTGCTTGTCGCTAGCCTGCTATTTACCTGTGGCTTTTCAATCCATCAACAGGCTCCCCCCGCCACTCCCCGCTTCCGCTAGCTTCCTCCAATCAGAAGCTAAGCCATGACCCATGAAGTACTGGGTGTATGTGCACTTCGGCTAAATGGACGTTTATATAAACATCCTATTTGTACAGGTGCACAAATGACAATTAAAGTGTACCTGAAGTCAGGTTTACCTTGGAAAATATTCATATTTATGTGAGAAGTGGCAAATGGGAACACTTTTGGCTACTGGCTTTCTGTATTCACAGGACTTCGCCCTCTCTAAGATGTTTGTGTCCCTGCTTAGAGAGTTGTGATGACATTAGGGTAGGGACAACTTGCTGAAACAATATCTCCTTATTGACCGTCAGAGGGAGGTGTGGCTTTGGAGGGAACACTCCTATGACTCCATAGTAGAGGTGATTAATGTGATACTCATTTTCTTGAGGCAAATTTTGTCTGCACATTGGAACAGGACCAATCCAAATCCGCAGCAACTGTGTTTGGTGCAGTTCCAAGCGTAATACCAAATTGCATGAAAACTTACATTTTGTTGATCACCATTGATTCACAGCTAGGGACTAGCAAGATGTAGACTGATGGTGAAAAAAGGAGGAGGCACTGTCAGGGCCTGTTTCTACTACACGCGGATTCTGCAGAAAAACAGACTTCAATAAATGCCAGGCCGTTTCGACTAAACGCAATTTGCAGATTTCTGCATCATGCACTGTTTACCATGGCCACATCCACAAATCTGGATGCAGAAAAACTGATGCAAAACTAGTTTAGAAAGCAGCAGCTATTTATATTGCAAAAACAAAGCATTTTTGCATTATAATTTAATTGTACATTTTAACTGCATTAGCAACAGATGCAAATATGAAATAATTTGCCTAAGCTAGGGTTTTAAAGATTATTATTGCTGGAGCCACAGGAAATGCAACCTGTTATCTCTGGCAAATGACAAACGCTAATAGCAACGTAGTGGGGTACATCAGCACACCAGTCGTAGTTAACCACTTCGGGACCAGCACCTTCTGCCCCCTTAAGGACCAGAGGGTGCTGGTCCAGTAAACCGCCGCTTCCCGACGAATCACCGCAATAATCCGTCGCTCCCGCCGCAGGCTGCTCTCTCTGCCGTCGCTATGACGGCAGAGCGCTGTGTGCCGGTCAGGAGCCGCTTTCATTGGCTCCTGACCCTGTCACTCTATGTGAGCCAATGGGAACGGCTTACATGATTGACAGGGCCAGGAGCCAATGAAAACAGCTCCTGCCCGGCTCACAGTGCTCAGCCGTCAGAGGAGGCAGGGCAGCACATTGCGACGGAGACAGAGCGGCGGGGGCGCGCAGTGAATGGGATGTAGAGTTTACGTCCGGTCAGAACCGCAGCGCCCCCCGCCCGCCATAGATTTATACTGCGGCGGTCCGCAGGTAGTTAAGATGCAACGCACATTTTATTGTGCAGTATTCCACATAAACAGTCCGACAATTGTTTTGGTGGCCGCTCAGGGTCCCCCTTTCTCAAGGCATGTGGCATAAAGCATTGTGATTACCAGTGATTGGCATAGAGGAATGAAGAGCAGAAAGACCGGCACTACTTCTTCAGCTTGTTTATTTGCATACTTCAACATTAAAAACGACTTGCAGTCAAAAACATTAGTTGAATGAGTCAAATAACGGAAAATTGTTACTTACCTATCGGTAATTTTCCTTTCCCGATGCTTACATGTCACAAACACCTGGGTAGATGCCCCGCCCACTTCTACCCCATAGGACTTTGTAATTATAAATTCTGATCGTTCCCGACCCGACCCCCCCCCCCCTCCCAGTCTACGTCAGCCTCCAACTCACCGAGGCAAACATAGAAGGGAGGGATAGTGTTGTGACATGTAAGCATCGGAAAAGGAAAATGACCGATAGGCAAGTAACAATTTTCCATTTTCCCTATGCCTCCATGTCACAAACACCTGGGATGTAACTAGGAAGAATGAAGGGAGGGCACAATATTTGCTGAACACACAATTTTTAATTTAGGAATTTGCAGTAAGTACAGCTTTCCCGAAAACAAGTGAGGATTGCGCCGCCACATCAACTCTGTAGTGGCGCATAAATGTATGAATATTTGACCAGTTTGCAGCCTGGCATATTTTGTCTGCAGCAACTTTTTTATAGGCTGCCCATGAAGTAGCCATTCCGCGTGTGGAGTGGGCTCTTATTTGTTCCGGTGGTTCCAATTTGAGAATTTTATAGGCAGTTTGGATAGTTTTAACTAGCCATGAGGCTATGGTTCTGGCCGTGGCTGCCTGCCCCTTTCTATAACCAGATGGTATAACCCACAATCTCTCTGTGGCCCTGAATTGTGACTTTATTTCTAAGTAAGTCTTAAGTGCCTGAACCACATCCAGGGGGTGTGGGTCATTGGAGTCCTCAATTGTAAAGGAAGGTAGAGTCCAGTCCTGATTGAGGTGGAAAGTTGAAGTCATCTTTGGGATAAATTCCTGTATTGGTCTCAATACCACTCTATCTGGGAAAAAGGAG
Organism: Hyperolius riggenbachi; assembly: GCF_040937935.1. NCBI lineage: Eukaryota > Metazoa > Chordata > Amphibia > Anura > Hyperoliidae > Hyperolius > Hyperolius riggenbachi. The sequence continues at coordinate 462,238,504 of NC_090647.1, forward strand.
AGATACGGTTCCTTTGAACCTATGGCCTGAATTTCTGAAACTCTCCTAGCCGAGGAAATTGCTACTAGGAAAACCATTTTAAGAGTCAGATGCCACACGCTACACTGTTGTGCTGGGTGGAATGGTTGTTTTGTAAGCGCCTCCAATACAAGAGGTAAATCCCATTTAGGGAATACGTTCTTTATTGGCGGTCTCAGTTTTAGCACCCCTTTGGTAAATTGCTTGATTAGTGGGTGACTAGACCAGGATATTCCAGTGAGAGCTGATATGTGACTCTTAACGGTATGGTAACTGAGTCCTTTTGAAAGGCCATTCTGTAAGAAATCCAAGACTAAATTTGGTTCCGGTTTTAGAGGGTCAAACTTTTTTCATTAGCGAACAGTTGGAATCTTTTCCATACTCTACTATATGTAGCATTCGTAGTTGGTCTTCTAGAGTTTAATAGTGTTTGTATTACTTCTTCTGAACATCCGGATTGTCTTAGCCTTTCCCTTTCAATATCCATACCATGAGTCTCAATTTCTCTGGATTCTGATGATGTACCTTCCCCTGAGTCAGCAGGTGTTTGTGGTATGGGGGAGGAACTGGAAACTGTAATTTCAATTCCCAGGAGGGGGAACCATGGTCGTTTCGGCCAGTATGGAATAACTGCTATAATCATTACTTTCTCTCAGTAAAGTCTGAGAAGTAGAGGCCGGATAATAGGTGTCGGAGGATAAACATATGCTATTGAAAAGTTCCATGGGATGGACAGCGCATCCACTCCTGCCGACTGTTTGCATTGGAACCTTGAGTAGAAAGTCCTGCATTTCGTATTCTCTGGGGTAGCCATGAGATCCACCACCGGCATACCAAACTGGCCGCAGATCCATTGGAACGTCTCCTGGGATAAACTCCTTTCGTTGTTGTTGAATTCCCGTCTGCTCAGATAGTCTGCTGTTTGGTTCTGTTTGCCCGGTATATATAGGGCTTTGATGTTTCACAGGTTCGTCTCTGAGAACTGAAAGGCTGCTGCGTCCTGCAGCAATGACATACTCCTGGTGCCGCCTTGTCTCTATGTAGGATACTGCGGTTTTGTTGTCCATCTTCATGAGTACAGAGTTCCCCTGTATTAAGTGTTGGAAACTGATAAGTGCATGATATGCTGCTCTCAGCTCAAGGGTGTTTGCTGGTATCCGATAAGTTGAGTGAGTCCACTGACCCTGAGCATACTGGCCCTCGCAGTGGGCTCCCCATCCTCTCTGGCTGGCATCTGAAGTAATGATGGTCATTACATTGTCCTGAATTAAATGATACCTGCTGAGGTTGTCTATTGACGTCCACCATGTTAGGCTGTTCTTCACGAGTGGTGTAAGTATAATCTGCTGATTGAACGATTTCTTGTTCCATTGGTTTAGAAACCCCCACTGTAATGGCCTTATGTGCCAGTGTGCCCAGCTCACCATTGGTATGGTAGACGTCATCAAGCCTATCAAACTGAGGCATTGTCGTGCTTGCATCCTCGACCTGGTCAGTGTTAGTTGGACCCTCTGTATTAGGTTCTGTGCCTTCTGTAGTGGTAAGGCTAGTGAGTTCTGGACTGTATTGAATAGGGCTCCTAGGAAGATCATTGTTTGCGTAGGTTCCAGCTGGCTCTTGGGATAGTTTATTTTCCATCCGAAGTATATTAATGTCTCTATTAGTATCTTTCTGTGTTGCAACAGTGTTTGTCTGTCTGACGCAAGAAGGAGTAGGTCGTCGAGGTAATGATACAACCTTAGTCCCTTCTCCCGTAATAATGCCACTACGGCCAGTAGGACCTTGGTGAACGTCCTTGGCGCCGTGGAGATTCCGAAAGGTAGGCAAGTACATTGGAAGTGGTCTTCCGCAATCGCAAACCTTAGATACTTCTGGGACCTCGAGTGTACTGGGATATGCAAGTATGCGTCCTCGAGGTCCACAGAAAGCATCCAGTCTGAACTCCTTATGGCTTGACAAATTGATTCCAGGGTCTCCATCTTGAATCTTTTGAGTCTAAATCTTTTGTTCAGTTTCCTGAGATGCAACACTGGACGCCATTGTCCCGTTGTTTTTTTTTAGCACGAAAAATGATAGGGAATATACCCCCTTGCCCCTTTCCTTTATAGGTACTGGTATTATTGCTTCTTTCGCTATCAGTTCTTGGATGTATTGTTCCAGGATCAATCTCTTGTCTATCTGTGTTGGAATATTCGTAATCTGGAAACAATGTCGTGGAGTCGATGTAAAGCTCCATCGATGACCTCGAGAGATTGTTTTTAATACCCATTAGTTCTTTATGTACTCCGCCCAAACTTGCCTGAAGTGACAAAGTCTCCCTCCGACTGGGCAAGTTTGAACGGGTTTCCCGTCAAAAGGGCTTCTGTTGTGTTGTTGAGGAAGCGGTCGTTTTCTGTTTGTTCAGACGTTGTAAACTAGATTGCGAGCTTTGCCAACTTCTTTTGAACTCCTTGCCTGGTCGCTAGGTTCTTGCATTTCTGTATCTAGCTTGTTGCAGGCAGTTTGTCTGTTGACTAAAAGGTCTTCTTGGTTTCCTATCTTGCGGTATTAACCCCGACCTTCCGCCGGTTACTCTTCTAATCGCGTCGTCCATCTCTCTGCCGAAGAGATTCGTGCCATCATATGGTATCCTGCACCAATCCTGTTTTGATGCGGGATCGGCTGCCCAGGATTTTAGCCATAAAGCACGTTTGGTGATGACGGAGGAAGCCATTGCTCTGGAGCTGCATCTGATTACATCTACTGCTATCTCTCCAACAAAGTCAGCCGTGAGATTGAAGTCATCTAGTGCGGCTATTATAGCATCCCTGTCTGTTCCCACTCTTAGTGCTTCTTCTATATTCGACGTCCAAGCTCTCAATGCTCTAGAAATAGACGTCAAAGCAATAGCTGGTTTAAGTGCGTTACCAGTAATTGTATAAATCTTCTTTAGCTCTGCATCCATTCTTTTTTCCAATACATCTCTGAATGATGTGGCGTTTTCCCTCGGTAACGTCAATGGTCTTGCTAGGCGTACCACTGAAGCGTCCACGATTGGTGGGTTATCTAAGGATTTAGTTTTCTCCGCTTTCAGTGGGTATAATTTTGAGATTCTATTGTTTATAGGTGCTCTTTTGTCTAGTTTTTTTTTCCCATTCTTCCTTGATTATATCCGCAATTTCATTCATTAATGGAAAAGTGGTTGTCTTCTTCTTTAAATGTGTAAAGTATTCTTTGTGTTTGAGACAAGAAGAGACAGAGCGCACTCAGGGGAACAGTACAGCAGTAGATTGGGTGAATTCTTGTCTCAAACACAGATACTTTTGCCACCGAGGTGGATACCAAGAGCAGCACCTTTATCCTTCCCCTCTTCTACCCTGCCACACTGATCGCTCCTTCTGTTTGCCGGAAGTAAACCGCCTGCTTCTTTTCTAAAGTATTCTTTGTGCTTAGTGGCACTAGTGGAAGGCTCTTCTGTATCTTCAGTGTCCCATTCTATTGCTTGTTGCTAAATACACCTTCATGGAGTCCTGAACTGCCTGTGTAATCATCTGTGAAACGTCCATGGGAGTTTGTTCTCTGTCTCTAGCTATTTCGCTGAAACATCTTCCGCAGACCGCCTTGTCAGGGAGAGCTTCTCTGTGGCAAGCTCAACATCTTTTATAGCGAGGCGGAGATCTTGATCTGCTCCTGTATCTAGGAGTGGGGCTTCTCCTTCGAGATCTTGACCTCGAGCGATTACTCTTATCCTTCCGATGTTTCCTAGGACTGAACGAAGAATAAAAAATTGTTCAGCTCCTGAGCAAAAAATAGGAATCGGGTAAGAACCTACCTTGTTGCCCATACCTTTCAACCCAACGCTGGTCTACTGGTGGCGCAGTGGGAGGGATAGTAGCAGCAGAAGTGGCTGACGGAATGAAAGCAAAGAAAAGATAATAAGCCTCCCGAATACGGATAGTTACAATAAAGCAATAACTATAAGTTACTTCTGACAGCTTATAATCCAAAGTTACCACTTACTCTGTCTGGGAGCCTCCGGAGGTGCTACATCTGGAACAGTCTCGCTGGGAGCCTCAAGTCCAGGATCAACATCCATACTGAACTGCCAGCTAATAACTGAAAAATTGCTAAAGGCAATGTGGTAACGAGCAGATACCACTCTATGGCCGCCGGACGGCATTAAATGCCTGCACCTAGAGTGGATACACCCCCTGCCCATGCTCGAACACAGAGCCAATCGGGGAGAGAGGCAACGCGCTGCTCCGCCCCCTCCAAGCGCCTGGAAACCAATCCGCATAGAGGATCGCTGGGCGGAAGTGCGCGAGCGGAAGTACGTCACCGGAAGTGACGAATGCGTTCCACACCCGGCCGGACGAGACACCATTTCCTGAAACTAACGCAGAAGGAAATAAAGGTATTAAACTCCCACCGCGCCGATACAGTGGCATATTTAATGCTTACATAAGTTAAGTTGGCAAATGATACGCAGCATAAGAGTCCTTTAGACTACCGCCGCGGAAGCCGCCCTCCGAGACCAGCAGATACGAGGGGGACCCACGCCAATTTATAGCTTATAAGGTCACGCATAAGAAAAAATACGGCTACTGTTTAAGTAGCCAGGTAGGGCGTATAAAATAAAAATTGATAGGCAAATCGTGCCCCTCTAGAGATGGTCCTGTGAGGTGAGGTAGAGGACAAAAAAAAAGACTTGGGCGGGGGGGCAGGAACGATCAGAATTTATAATTACAAGGTCCTATGGGGTAGAAGTGGGCGGGGCATCTACCCAGGTGTTTGTGACATGGAAGCATAGGGAAAGACATAGTAAGGAGGTGACGTGGTTGGATGGTTGGTGCACGGTGGGTGCTCGGGTGCTGTATGCCTTACGGACGGTTTGCGCTATTATGCGCTTCCACGGAGGCTGCCTCCTTACTAAGGGTATGTCTCTTTGATTCATTCAACTGTTTTTGACTGCAAGTCATTTTTAATGTTGAAGTATGCGAATAAACAAGCTGAAGAAGTAGTGTTGGTCTTTCTGCTCTTCATTCCTCTATGCCAATTATATTACGCTGTGTACCAGAGCACGATTCATACAGGCCAAGAAGGGATGTACTGCTGACACCACTAGCCTCACCAGCTCTGCTGTGAGATACTGTAGTGCTAGCCTGCTGTCCACTCTTTATACCTGCTGTGATTACCAGTGACACTGCCTTGTCACTACATCATGCACCCAGAACTGGATGGAGTGCCTGCTTTATCTTTTTGATTACAAACGCTAAGAGCAGGCATTTGATAGCTAAAATGCTTGTTTATGATCATTTGGCCATATGAAATCTGTAAAGGTTCCCCTGTCTTCTGTACTCATCAAAGAATATATTCCACCATGGCTGATTGCTGAATGCTCCAGCAATCAGCCATGGTGGAATATTTTGGCTCACTTCTTTGCCTTTTAGTACTTTGGGAAGTCTCCTGTTTCTCCTCCCCCTTTCCATAGCTGAGCCAACTGTGCATAATCTGCCACATGCTGCTGAAGCAGTGATGGGCAAAACAACTGCAAACTTTGTCAACTCTACAGTATAACTTCTATATCCGATTGGTGATCTTAATACTTTCTCTTTGCCACCATTATAATTGCATATTTATTAAAGAGCAATCATGTTATTGTCACAAGTGGTCCATGCTTCATTATCCGTATCATATATTTCACCTAGATTGATGATATTCAGCTCCATCCATATGAATATAGAATTGGGTCAGCTGTAGTGATGGGTCGTTCGCGAACGAGCCGGCTCTTTGCTGCGAACGACAAGAGTCGGTTCTCAGTTTTGAAAGAGCTGATGCTCTTTCAGCCCACACAGCTCTGATTTGCTGTGTAATAAAGGGCGCTGAGGCATGCTGGGAGATGTAGTCCTCCTCTTGCAGCTTGTAGGAGTGTATGGGGCAGAGCAGAGCAGTAGCAGGAGGGATTGCACCAGTCAGAGAAGCAGTCTGGAGTTGTCATGGAGACGGGGGTGGGGCTTTTACTCCGATTCTGGGTGGTGTCTAGTGATATTTAATGGAGAGCCGATTCAGAGCCGTAAGAGCCGGCTCTTTAATGGGAGCCGATTCTCCGAGAAGAGCCGGAATTCCCATCACTAGTCAGCTGCAAAACTTCTTGCGTGTGTGCGTGCGTGTACGGGGTGGGGGGCTTTGAAAATAAAAATGGACACTTAGCTGGGGCTTCTATCGGCCCCCTGCAGCTGTAATGTCCCACGCCATCCTCCAACGATGCTCCGTTCCCCGCCACCGGTCCGATATTCGTCTAAGAAGATGAATAGTGCTCACTCCCGCACGCGTCATCGGGAGCTTACTGCGCAGTACAAAGTCTTCTTGTACGCTCCCGATGACGTGCGCAGCCTCAGTCTAATTAGACGGCGGATTAGACCTGGACCGGCGATGGGGAACAAAGCATTGTTGGAGGATGGCGTGGGACATTACAGCTGCAGGGGGCTGATAGAAGCCCCAGGTAAGTGTCCGTTTTTATTCCACTCCACCCCCCCAGAACTCCTTTCAATGTGGCCACTTCTCAAAGTGGTGATCTGGGGCAAAATAGCAAACACAGTTGAAACAAACCCCATTGTTCTCCACTCTCCCTGGTGGGATTCAATAAATCTACTAAAGGGGCCCATACACTGGTCGATTTCAGCCATCGATCGATCAGAAATTGATTCTTTCAGATCGATTTGCAGCCAATTTTGATCGATTTCGATTGATTTGATCGATCTGACGAAGGAAAATCTAGGTCGATCTGCTGCTGCCAGCAGATTGATGGCCCATAGAGTTGCATTGGATCTAATGGTCCAATAATGCATTTAGATAGATTTCCAATAGATTTCATTCTGAAACCTGTTGGAAATCTGTTTCTAGTGTGTGGCACACATCAGAGAGATTCCTGTCAGATTCGACTTGACAGGCATCTGACAGAAATCTATCTGATGGTTGAATTTGCTGCAAATCTATAAGTATATGGCCACCTTTACAAAGCTGCATAAATTAGCATAATACTGCATTCAACTTAGAACTACTAGCATCTCATTAAACTATTCTTACTCCTTCATTGATACTACTGAAAATGAAGATCTATGAAGCAGCAGACAGATCACCATTTTATAGTAAACCTCTGGCTATAGTAAACTCAGGCCCCAAGTCCCAACCATGCTCCTGTATGAATTTAACAATGGAGAATAAATTCTGATATAGTAAACTTCTGATATAGTGAATTACTTGGCTAGGTCCCTTGAACCTTACTATAAAGGATTCTACCTTATAGAGAGCAGGGATTTTCAGGCAGTTATTTGCTAAAGTGGTGATCCTTACAGCAGATCAAAACGACTGTATATTAAATCTGTCAAAAGGCTTCTGGCGATCAGGTTACCGTAATTAGCCGCTCTAGCGCGTTTGGTGTGAAATAGCCCAATAGAGAGGATTCAGCTGCGTTTCGATTCCCAAATTGCTAGGCTAATGCAAGCCTATGGAGGTGATTGTGATTTGCCTAAATTTAGGTTGCGGTTCCTGTAGCATTTTAAGAGAGGATTTCATTCAGGGAATGCAAGGTCCAAACTCACATTCCCTGAATCGCTGTTTAGTGCAAAGATCGTTTGAATTAAAAAAGGGGGTGCTTTTTTGCAGCCTTTCTGTGCCTTGTTGATCACTGGTGTATATTTATGGGATCACTTTTACTGCAGCACTTGCAATTTGCATAAATCACAAAGGTGCTGCATGCACCATTTTTGAGCGATCATAGTTAATTGCAAAGTGCAAAAATCGCAATTGCATTTTGCAATCGCAAATGTGAATGCACCCAAGTCTGTTTCACACCAAAAAGCACTAGCGATTTTGACAGCACTTTTGCTACTGGCAACTTTGAAAAGATGGGGGGGAGGGAGGGTAAAATGACAGATGATCTTGCTAGTAAATGCATAATCTATACTCTATTTAATTTATCCTTTGGGGAAAAAAAATGAAATCCGCGTAGTGTAGAAGCAAGCGTGCTGTATGATGATAGCTTTGTGGATGGATGGGTTTGTTCAGGTCACGTCCTCCTGTGATGGCGGACAGCCCCCTCTGGCTGCAGATGTGACGGCAGCCATGTAGAGCTGGATGTATATAGTGCCCAACAGCCGCAGACAGGCCCCCTAAAGACAGATGAGGGTGGGCGGAGAACGTCTGGTCCTTCTAGGAGTTTGCGCATGCGCCTGACGTCGTAGCGCAGAACGTAGTTGTGCGTGCTGACGTCGCCGGCGGCGGGCGGACCAATGGGAAGAGTTCGTCCCTCTCTTAGTGCCTGCTGATTCACCAAATAGTGATCGGCAAATCAGTAGGCACTAGGAGGACGGGGCTGCGCTGCCATTCATCCGCTTCCCATTCAGCCCAGGTGAGCGGCGACGACCTCCGGTTTCCGAGCAGCAGGCCGCAGCGCAGTGTGTGTGCGGCCCTCCCGCGGCTACGCCCCGTGGCGTGTGTGTCCATCCATTACTGATGTGTGCTCTCTGTCTCTCCCTCTCTCTCTCCGTACAGGGCGACCCCCATGCGGTGTTAGTGCGGCTCTGCCATGCTGGCCTGATACCCAGGACACGTCGCCTTCCTGCTTCTCCCTCTCTCGCAGATGAACACTGGACTTCAGAAATGTAAGTGTGACGCCGCAGCCGCCCTGCCTGCCATTGTGCTGGGCCTGCCTCCAGCCTGTCTCTACGTACAGGCACTTATGTCATGGCAACTGCAGCTTACAGGCTGGACAAATGCCTTGTCTCTGCAAGGCTGGCAGTCTCTTCTGTGGAAAAGTACAAATCTGGGGCTGTGCAAACTTCCATCAGTCTTTACTTTTCTTCTGTGTGGCAATGTAATCATTGATAAGTACTTCTAATCCACTGTAAAACTTGAGGTCACATGACTGCTCCTATGTCCCTGATTCCTATGTGATAAGGTGTTGTGGTGGCCACTAGAGGTTTAATCTGAGTACTAAACTAATGAAGGCTATATACTATTAAAACATGAGCAACGCTTATGTAAAAAGATATATAACCATTAGTGCATGCTGGGAGATGTAGCGTCAAGCTCCAGTAGCCAGGAGGCTTCATCTCCTAACATGCACTTGCGGTTGGGGATGTGCTGGACATTGTGGGTAGTTTGAACCACAGCATTGACAGCTGCAATATGGATCCTCTCATTGAGGGAGCTTCCTCTGCAGGTAAGTTTTTAACACTCCACCCCACAAAGCATACATTTTGTTTTGTTTTTTTCATAATCGGGTGTTCGGGTAGCTTTAAGTCTATACAAATTTTCCAAGGTTGCAGCCCGGAAAGATTGTTCTGTGATCAGTTAATGTACAGAGGAGCTGCTTGCTCTGCCCAATAGAGGGGTGTACTGCTGCAGAGACTACAGTAATAAAGAGGCCAGTTGGGGATCTAACATTATTAATCACTAATTACATCAGTGAGGTTGGGGGAAACCTGCATTTGCTTTCTCAATCTTTCCACAAATGATCTCTTTGGCTGATAATTGACCAAAGTGTAGGCCCATACAAGTACTCAATCGCTCGATGGGGATTGGGAGTTTGGGGCTGCTGTACATACACTGGATTCTTAGTGACAGTTATTAGCCACCTCAGCCACATTTTCTCTAGTGTGTGTACTAGCCCTAACTCTGTGTGGACATAGCTTTAAATATGTAGATTCTTACTTAACTGTTATTGATAAGTTACTACCTTGTATTACTAAATCTTCTATCAGGTTTCAGAACAATCATGATTGCCGATTGAAAATGCTGCCACCACTAGCTCTGTGCCCAATACAGTACAATGATCTAAAGCTGTCAGTTGCACACCACACCCACCTATGCTGACTGAATGTTGAATGGGCTTTTTCTGTCTGTTCAGTCAAATTACCAAAATTCTTTAAGAGATATTTTAGCAGATGGCTATTTGAGTGTTTGTTTTTTTTCTTTTGTCGAACTGAAAGTGCTTGCGAGGCAGCCACTAGAGCACACACAGTAGGCAGTCTTAGGGAGTCTTGTCCAAGTACTCCTTACTGAATAAGTGCTTGTTAACTGAATAGGAAAAGCTGAGCATTTAACCAAGGTCTTCTGTCACACAGAGCCCTTAACCAGAACACTATCCAGCCACTGCCAATTGACTAGTGCATGGATACTTTAATTTGTTTTGGGAAGCTAATGATCAATTAAACAGAAACTGAAATGAAAATAACATTACTTTATGAATTATTAATTTAGTGTTTGCCCATTATAAAATTTTCTCTCCCTTATTTACATTCTGAAATTTATTACAGGTGGTGATATTTTTACTGTCAGTTGCAGCTCTGCAGAATGTTTGTATACTCAGTATTCCAAAGCCGGCAGAGATACCACCTGGTATCCCAGAATGCTTTGGGAGGAGAATTCCACATAGCTAAACAGCCTAGGCTGTGACATTACTGGGAGGGCAGGGCTGCATACAAATATACTGCAATATATAGTAGTGTCATTCTGAGACCTGGACAATGTAAAAGTGGATATTCTTAAAAACTATATTCTACTATATGTCATTGTGGTGCCTCTTTCATCAACAGGTTGATTAATCAAATGGTCTGTCATTTGCTTTGAATCTTTTAGCTATGTGCAGACTTCTGGTTCAGCCAGTAATGCCAGTTCCTATGCATCAAAAAGCATTGGAAATATAGTGCTTCTCTTTAAATCCTGGTCATATACCGGTACATTTACACGACACATTTTTATTTAACCACATTGAAAAGGGTTTACTGAATCAAATATACTACAAAACTTTAGATGTTCACTGCACTGTTTAAAGACTGAGGACTTGGATGTACTAGAAATTGCACGCGAAAGATCCAGTGGGTTAAAAGTGGTCCTCTAGTGATTTGGGTGTGCTCTGGACCATTCGATTGATAATTCGACCATCCGAGCAGGATGGAAGATATCAGTCAATCACACTATTGTTCACATATTATTCGATCAACTCTGAATTGCGTTTTGCATTCAGAGCATGGAGGCACAGCATCGGTCAGATTGAGTGAAGGTTGTATGTTGCCTGTAGTGTGTGGGCCACTAGTCGATCCACTTTCAATTAACCATACTGAAGTTGACTGTCCAATAAAATTGTTGATTGAATCAATAGCTCGATGTATGGCTAGCTTTAAACTGTCAGATGTTAACATTGTATCCTGACAATTGTTACGTCTCTCTGCAAACATGCACTTTCCAGTGACTGAAAAGCAAACCGGCCATTGCTTACTTTTTAAACAAGTGAGTGTAGTGCAACTTTGCTTCTATATGATGCATGTATTCTTGTATTGTACAGAGATTTGGAGCAATAAGTTGACAACTCCAGCTTGGATAATTTGACATGGTCTATCTATTATTGGTTTTAATTCAGTATAGCTGGGAGTGTTTGTTCAAATTGGAATATTTATTATAGTTTCAAATACAATGATTCATTTGTGTGAGGCCATTATTTTTATGACAATTATAGCAGTCATCTTCTATGATTATGTACAAAGCATTATATCAGCATGTTCATATAATACAAAGGCATAAATGTGGCCACTAATGCATACAGTTGTCTTAAAACATATAGTTGTTACAACAAAGTTGTTTTAAGAGGTGGACATTCTGCCTTTACTAGCTTACACCTTTAAAGGACAGCTGTAGTGAGAGGGATATGGAGGCTGCCTTTTTCTTTTTAAGCAATACCAGTTGCCTGGCAGTCCTCCCGATCTACACTCTCCTAAAGGATTATAAGGAACACCATACTTTTGCCTTCAGAACTGCCTTAATTCTACATGGCATTGATTCAACAAGGTGTTGAAAGCATTCTTTAGAAATGTTGACCCATATTGATAGGATAGCATCTTGCAGTTGGAGATTTGTGGGGTGCACATCCAGGGCACGAAGCTTCCATTCCATCACATCCCAAAGATGCTCTATTGGGTTGAGATCTGGTCACTGGGGGGCCATTTTAGTACAGTAAACTCATTGTCGTGTTCAAGAAACCAATTTGAAATGATTCGAGCTTTGTGACATGGTGCATTATTCTGCTGGAAGTCATGGTCAGCAACAATGATCAGGTAGCCCCTGGCATTTAAACAATGCACGATTGGCACTAAGGGGCCTAAAGTGTGCCAAGAAAACATCCCCCACACCAACACCACCAGCCTGCACAGTAGTAACAAGGCATGATGGATCCATGTTCTCATTCTGTGTACGTCAAATTCTGACTCTATCGAAACTCCTCAGACCAAGCAACATTTTTCCAGTATTCAACTGTCCAATTTTGGGGAGCTTGTGCAAATTGTAGCTTTTTTTTTTTTTTTCATTTGTAGTGGAGATGACTGGTACCCGGTGGGGTCTTCTGCTGTTATAGCCCATCTGCCTCAAGGTTGTGCGTGTTGTGGCTTCACAAATGCTTTGCTGCATACCTTGGTTGTAACAAGTGGTTATTTCAGTCAACGTTGCTCTTCTATTGGCTTGAGTCAGTTGGCCCATTCTCCTCTGACCTTTAGCATCAACAAGGCATTTTTGCCCACAGGGCTGCCACATACTGGATGTTTTTCCCTTTTCACACCATTCTTTGTAACCCTAGAAATGGTTGTGCATGAAAATCCCAGTACCTGAGCAGATTGTGAAATACTCAGACCGGCCTCTCTGGCACCAACAACCATGCCAAGCTCGAAATTGCTCATCTCGCCTTTCTTTCCCATTGTGACATTGTTTGGAGTTCAGGAAATTGTCTTGACCAGGCCCACACCCCTAAATGCATTGAAGCAACTGCCATGTGATTGGTTGATTAGATAATTGCATTAACGAGAAATTGAACAGGTGTTCCTAATAATCCTTTAGGTGAGTGTATAGGTACATACACCCGTCGGATTTTCACAAACGACCCGTCGTTTGGACGTCCAAACGACCGGTCATTTGCAAAAAGCCGACGTGTGTACCAGCCTTAAGTGGCGGCAGAAGTGTTTGACATCATCATCATCCGATCTGACAAGATTAGCTGCATGCTTGTTTCTGATCTGCTGCATGCTTGCTCAGGGTCTATGGCTATAAGTATTAGAGGCAAAGGATCAGAAGGATGCCGGGCAACTGGTATTGCTTAAAAGGAAATTATGGCAACCACCACATACCTTTTGCTACAATTGTCCTTTAAGGATTCTGTGCCGGATTATCCATATAGCAAGCTTCATACAGACGCTAGATGGTTCTCTGTCGAGGAGGCCATTCTAGAATTAATTCTAGGTGTAGCTAGTATGTACAGTGGCACCCAAACTATCTCACTCCCCCTGTACTGTCAGATCAGCTTGTCTTAACACTGGCTAACTCCATTGCTCCCCTCCATGCTGATTTGTTGTTCACCTTGAATCCCACCACCCCATGTAGACAGAGGCAGATATATCAAAACAAGCACTAAGAAAAGTGGAGCAGAACTGATGCAAATGTAGAACCGATGTTCAGAGTGACTAATCAAAATCCTTGGTCTGTTCAGTTCCTCCACTTCTGCATGTTTTGCTCCAGCTTTCTTTGCACTGTTTTTTGGTAAATTCGCTCCATAGTTTCTACTGCAATACAGGGATTCTGGGAAAATGCGGTCTAACATCTGTCCTTCCTACTTTGTTGGTCACATGGTGACACTTGACTGACCCAGCAGCTGTTGGCAGATTGGAGGAATTTGCAAAGAGGAATCTGTATTGCAGTACTGAGCATATCTGGCCCACAGAAAAGGGTATTCTGTCAAATGTTTTATGTACAGTTAGATCTCATTTTCCTAATTAGTATTAGAATTTGCCTTGTTTAAAGTTAGGTTTATGTGGAGTTACATTTTTTTTAATTTTGCTGTTGAAGTGCAAACCAGGCGTTGTTTTGGGTGACATTTCATAATGAGTGCTGTACGAAGATGCTGCTCAATGTTTGGTGTGACGTGTGTTCTGCTCTTTGGAGGGAGGAGGCTGCGGTGGCAACTTCCCGCTGCAAGTACCTTATAAAACATTCAGAGGATCAGTAGCTGCCATTAGAGCCATCTGATCTGTCATAATATTTAGACGAAGCACCCTCATCTATTTTACCATATATATCAGTGGGAACATTAGAGAAAACCCCTACCCTGCTCTTTCATTCTTCACTGCTCAGCTTGCTTGTTGATCAGCCCTGATAAAATCCCAGACTGAGCATTGTCTGGCTTTGCTCAGGAATATTCATAGCTGAGTGATTATAGCAGAGACAGAAGGGGGCAGGCTTGGGCTTGAAAAGACATAAAAAAAGACAGTCTCAGCTATGATTCCTGAGCAAAGCCAGACTGAATGCTCAGGTCGGGGATTTTATCAGGGCTGATTAGCAGGCTGAACAGTAAAGAATGAAACAGAGAGCAGGGTAGGTGTTTTCTCTAATGTTCCCACTGATATATATGGTAAAATAGATGAGGGTGCTTTGTCTAAATGTGACAGATCAGATGGCTCTCATGGCAGCTACTGATCCACTGAATGTTTTTTAAGGTACTTGCAGCGGGAAGTTGCCATCGCAGCCTCCTCCCTCCAAAGAACAGACCACACGTCACACTGGACATTGAGCAGCATCTTCGTACAGCACTCATTATGAAATGTCACCCAAAACCACGCCTGGCTTGCACTTCACGTCTCTCATTCACCTTAACCTCCTCAGCGGTATGGACGAATATATCCGTCCATCACCGCCGGAGGTCGCCGCTCAGGCCCTGCTGGGCTGATTTTTACAAAATAAAAAGCAGCACACGCAGCCGGCACTTTGCCAGCCGCGTGTGCTGCCTGATCGCCACCGCTCTGCGGCGATCCGCCGCGAGCAGCGGCGAAAGAGGGTCCCCCCAGCCGCCCGAGCCCTGCGCAGCCGGAACAAAAGTTCCGGCCAGCGCTAAGGGCTGGATCGGAGGCGTTCTATTGAGATCGCAGCCTCCCTGGCGATCTTAATAGAACGCCAGGGAGGTTAAAAGGAGCCCAAGATGAGACATGTGGAGGCTGCCAAATTGATTTCCTTTTAAACCTGATTTCCTGGTCAGCAGTGTCTGAATCACACACCTGAAACAAGCATGCAGCTAATCTTGTCAGATTTTTAACCTCTTGACGACCAGCTAACGCCGATTGGCATATACTGGTCGTCTGCGGGTTACCATGGAAACGGCCGCTCGATCGAGCGGCCTTTCCATGTCAGTTCACGGAGGGTGTTTCCGTGAACAGCCGGAGAGCCGCCGATTGCGGCTCGCCGGCAAAATGTAAACAGGCGGGGAAAAAATCCCCGCTGTTTACATCATACTGCGCAGCAGCGCCGTAAGGCAGATCGGCGATCCCCGGCCTCTGATTGGCCGGGGATCGCCGGCATATGATAGGCTGAAGCCTATCCTTCAATGCGCAGGATGGAAATCCGTCCTGCGCAGCTCACAGGGAGAGGGAGGGAGCAGGCGAGACGGCGGAGAACACTGCGGAGGGGGGCTTTGAAGAGCCCCCCCCCCCGCTAAGCAAATGCAGCCGGCGGCGATCAGACCCCCCCCAGCAGGACATCCCTATAGTGGGGAAAAAAGGGGGGTAGTCTGATCGCCCTGCTGCACTCCTGATCGGTGCTGCGGGCTGTAGAGCCCACGCAGCATCGATCAGTGAAAAATCCCCTGGTCGGCAAGTGGTTAACAAACAAAAAAATCTGATCTACATGCTTGTTCAGGGTCTATGGCTTAAAGCGGATCCGAGATGAAAAACTAAATATAACAAGTGACTTGTCTATATATCTTATCTAAAGTTTAGATAGTTTACACAGCAAATCTATCTTCAAACAGCTTCAACAGTATATTATTTTTTTCCTGTGATACGATGGGAGCAGACATGTTTTCTGCTTGTCACTATTACACAATTACACACACAGGCAAGCTTATCTGTATCTAGGCATGCTAATCTGCATATTCTGTGAAAACTCCACTCTTATCTCCTCCATTATGCTGGGAATACACGGTTCGTTTTTGCCTTCGTTTAAACCTTCGATTCGTTCGGTAAACGAATCGAGTGTTGAAAACGTATGTGAAAATAGTCATAATCTCATTATAGTTTCGATTAATAGACCCCAAAAACGAACGACTAGTGATCGAACATGTTTGATATTATCTCTCTTTATCCATCTAATCGAGCCATTGGTAGGCTTGATGGCTGTTCAGATCGATTATATATTCGTTTATGCTAGTCCGTCCCTGTAAAAAGGGATTTTCGTTTCGTTTCTTTGCAGCCTTCGATCATTGGAAAAACGAAACCATCAGAATCGGAAAAAAAAACGAAACCGTGGGTGGTGATATTAACTGTATGACTGATTATTTCGGGATCGAAAAGGACAAAAGGCACAATCGAAACGAAGGTTTAAACGAAGGCAAAAACGAACCGTGTATTCCCAGCATTACACAGGCAACTGATCCTGTATCTGCACTGCAGCTCTCAGATTGTGAAAACTCTGCCTCTGAAATCTATAGCTAGTAACACCTTTTTCACCTGCCCAGACTGAAATCCCACAATCCCTTGCAAGCGCCAAGGCACTCTGGAGAAGCTGTGGGTGTGGCTTGTTTAGTTTATAGGAAATTAGGGTATTAAAACCAAAAACGTATTTGGCTTGAGGAATGCCCTATAAACAATAGGAAAGGAACACAATTATGCAATGAGTAAAAGTTCATCTCGGATCCACTTTAAATGCATTATAGACAGAGGATCTAGAGCACAGCCAGCCCAATGTGCATTGTTTAAAAGGAAATATGGCAGCCTCCATGTTTCACCTTGAATTCCCTTTAAGAGCTTTACAAGGACATTACGGATACCTATACACATTACCATCTGTACTATTACCTAGATTCTCTCAAACATTTTAGTGTCCCTTAAAGTGGACCTGAACTCTTGCACAGGACAGAAGGAAAACTTAGAGAAAAGCACCCTGCATGTATTTAGAGAGTTTAGCCTATTTAATTCCCCCTCGTCTGTGACTGAGCACACATTGTAATTCGTTAACCTTAGCGGTGTCAGCTGACTGCTGTGGCAGAGATCTCAATTGTAAACACAGGATGTTAATGTCTGCTTCTATGAAAGCAGGAAGTAGACACTGCAGATTTATTGCAGGATTTGTATGAGCTGTAACAAAGATGGTTTTTCTTTAAAAAAAAATAAGCAAAAGAATAATCTTTAGAGCAGAGGGGAAGTTCTGAGTTCAGGTCCTCTTTAAGCTGAGGCCAGCACCACCAATATTTTCAGTGAGTAAGCTAGCTTACTCATCTTGTGTAAGCCTGCAAGTTTGTTATGGTCAGTCTGTGGAATGATTGGTACAGAAGTCTTTACATGTTGTTTCTGTCATATCAGTGACAAGCAATTGGGATACAGTTGGCCCGTCTGTTCAGCATGTAGGGCAAGCAGGAGGGTCACTTATATTGAATTAATACACTTAACGTCCCTCTTAGGCTAGGTGCCCTTGGACAACAGTGTTTAGTGGTATCTCTTTTGCTGCCCTTTTTGGCTTTAATACCACCATTACGGCTCAATCTCAGAAATGCTGTGGTGCAGCATTTGTGATCGGCCTGCGATAGCATAGCTGCTGTGAGCTCATCCCCATAGCCGTTTAGTAGCGATACACCATTAGGCATCATTCAAACTAGAGCGGTTTACTAGCGATTTCAGCAGCGCTTTCTATTGCTGGCAATCACTAGCGTGTAAAGTGTATGGCAATGTTCACACTTGGTGATCCCCTAGTGTTAGTGATCTGCTAAAATTGCAAACTTGCTGCAGGCTGCATTTTGAGTGATTCGGGAGCGATTGCGGTTCAGTGTTATAGAATTGCAAAAAGCTATCGCTCAAATAACTTTCCTGTGCAGTAAAAAAAATTGCTGCAAAGATTCCCAATGTGAATGGGGCCTTTTTAATCACTGGTAATTCCTAGAAGGCATAATCGCTGCTGAAAACATTATAGTGGGCGAATTATGCCTCATTTCTGTGCTGCGTGCAACGCAGGTGGGCGTCGCAAAGCATGGCACTGCGTTGTTATGCAATTTCTCCCAGGTGTTCTCATTCATTTAGAATGAATGGAAATTGCATGGTTGCTCAAAAATCCATGTAAACTATGTTGGGAATTGCAGCACATGGGTGAGAACGTCCACGTACTCTTGCACACTCGCATTGCTGAAAATGCAATCGCTAACGTGCAAGTTATTTGTGTTTTTTCCTTGTTTTTTTTGTTTTTTCATTCTGGGTAGACTTGATGGATGAATGTCTTTTCAACCAAACAAGGCCTAACTCTACCATGTGAGCTGAATTATCATATATATTTTATAACACTGCTTCCTTTGTAGGCATGGTTTCCTTCTACCAGATACCAGAATGTAATAGTGTCATCATTTCACTACATTATTTTTTGCAGTGTGTAAAATTTGGAACAATGTGGCAGTGGTCTGTTTCTATCTCCATTAAATTTAGTCAACACCCACTTTTCTGTTTTTTTGTGAAAATCTAGAAATACTCCAGACAAGGAAAGCTCTGCCTAAATTTGGATCCTTGATAGAAATGTAAGTGCTTGCTGGCCTCAGATACTTCACGATACTTTACAGATAAGTGGGATCTGGGCAGTGCTGTCCCCAAAGGACTATAGTGGTGTCACAATCCCCTGTCTGTCTTCAGGGCGGCCTCTTGCCTGTCTGGAGGGGGAGACTGAAGGGTCAGGGTTTCCAGACCTGCTTGATGAACTCTTATCTTGTTTTGTCACTGAGATGTGAATACAGACACTTTAGTGCAAATTTGCCCATTTTGAGGTCAGTAGAGTAGTGGATGGCACATATTGAGATGAGAGGTTTAAGCTGGCCAGCAGGCAATTGCTCACTCAGGTGGTAGTGATGGATTCACCTACTTAATCCCCTGCAATAGTGTAGTATTAGCAATAAGACCATACCTGAAACGCTGCATTCCCGTGGCAGAACAATCAATACTTCCGAAATCCTGGGGCAAAATTCAACGAATTTCCAGGTCATGGATTTTGCTGCCCGGGGAGGCAGAGCTTTTTGCAGTAGATTTTCCTCTGCTCGTGTCAATCTCTGCCTCCTTTCACCCCTCTCAGAGAAAGACAGGGATGGGACGAGACAGATTGATGTGAGCAGAGCTACTGCACAAAGCTCTGCCTCTACCCGGATGGCTCCCTGTATTTTGCCCTGGTGATTTCCAGGGTATTGAACATCTGCCGTGGGAATGCAGAATTTCATCTATGGTCTTATTGCTGAAGAGGACTGCCCAGTAAAGAGGGTGTTTTTTTTGTTTTTTTTTGTGCTTCACTCTTTTAAGAACCAGGCTGTTTTACTTGTTTTTGTTTTGCAGTCCGAAAGAGTTAATTTTTAGGCATGGAAGGGACAGTTTCTGTCTTGTTGGTCCTTGGCGGAAATGTAATAAACATCACTCTGTGTTCTCCCCAGGCTCTTTTAGCCGATTGCTCCACCTGGCTAGTTTTGGTGAGCACCCGGCTGTTATCAGCTCACCTCCTCTTATGCTGTAAGCAGAATTGCTCACAGAAGCAGCAGCCCTGCATTCTCTCGTCTCGCACCACCCGGCTAATTTTTCCTGCCACCCGGCTGGAAAAAAATTCTGAGCTAGTGCAAATATGCATGGCTGTCACAGTAGCACTACAAAACCTCCATGAATGGGTCAGGTCTTCAATCTAATGCTATGTATGTATTCCAATCTATATTGCCTGAAACAATTTTAATGCTTTTGGATGAAACGAATGAGAGCACATGTCCCCCAGTGTTACTGGCCTCATTCACACCAGTGTGCTTCTGTCCGCTTTTTTTCAGCAAATTGTATCTGTTGTAAACATTATGTGCTGAAAAAAAGCGGACAGAAGCGCACTAAGTGTGAATGAGGCCTAAGTTGGGTACTACTCAGCCCCACAATTATACTTCCCATTGCCAGCTGCAGCAGCACCTCTCCTACTTATCTTCCGCCCCACCCCTCCTCATAGAGCACAATGCTCATTGCTTATAAACCGTTGCCTGAAGCAATCACACTTTGGGCAAAATGTATCCGGCATGAGGACAAGGCTCATGATCTGCTCTGACACATGAACTTGTATTTTTGCATGAGGACAGCAGAATGCCTGTATGTCCTACCCGTCTGTAAAGTTAGTAGCCACCCCTCTGAATTGTTTCCTGTCCCCAAAATCCTAGCTTTGTCACTTCCTGCTGTAGCTCTGAAGCCTGCTGCAGTTAATTCTGCTATTTTATCTAATCTGCATTCAAAGGAATACCAATTCTCTGAAAATGACTTTAATTATAGTTTATCAAGGCCATTGTCTTAGAAAAAGAGTTCTGACAAGCTGCAAGTTCTAAAGTGACGGATGCTTGCGCGCCTATGTAATTGAAACGGCATTCGTTTTAGATTTCTTAAGGGCTCTTTTCCACTATGAAATGCGATTGCGATTCAGATCGCAATCGCGTTTCAATTTCCACCATGCGATTGCGATTGAGCTACTATACTCATTGTAGTACAGCTCAATCGCATACAAAACGCGGCAGGACGACGATTGCGATTTGACCAAAATCGCATCGCAATCAGATCGCACTAATGGAAATTGCTGCTGCAGTTTCCATTAGTTTAATGTACCTTGCGATTTGTGATCAGAATCAAATCGCAAATCACAGGCTAGTGGAGAAAGGCCCTTAGGGCTCTTTTCCACTATGAAATGCGATCGCGATTCCGATCGCAATCGCGTTTCAATTTCCACCATGCGATTGCGATTGAGCTACTATACTCATTATAGTCCAGCTCAATCGCATACAAAACGCGGCAGGACGATTGCGCTTTGACCAAAATCGCATCGCAATCGGATCGCACTAATGGAAATCGCTGCTGCAGTTTCCATTAGTTTAATGTACCTTGCGATTTGCGATCAGAAGCAAATCGCAGGCTAGTGGAAAAAGGCCCTTAGGGCCCTTTTCCACTAGCAATCGCAATCACAAATCACAAACGCCAGCGATTGCGATTTTTCATTAAAGCGGAATATAACCCTGCATTTCAACTTTGCTTTAAAACATTATTTACAGTATATTATATGCAACCAGCATTTTTTTTTTTACTAGACCAGCATTGGAAGGGTTACACAGGGCTTTAAAGTTCCTTTAGATTTCTGCAGACGCATCCGAAGCTGAAAAGAGATACATTTTGTTTACAGAAATGTATCTAAGTGTTGAATGTGACTGAGAAGGATCTTGGAGGACAGCCAAAGAGTGTGTTAGGGCCCGTTTCCACTAGAGCGAATCCGCATGCATTGTCTGCATGCGGATTCGCATAACCAATACAAGTGGATGAGACTGTTTCCACTTGTCAGTTTTTTGGTGCGTTTTTCTGTGCAGGATTTTTCTGCACGGTAGGGCCTGCAGAATTCGCCTGCGTGAGGAATGCAGGCGATTCGCAGGTTATGTATTTAATAGGGAAAACGCACATGCGTTTTTTGCCGCGAATTCGCACGAAAACTAATGAAAATTGAACCAGGCAGTGACATGGTTAAATTCGCATATACCCTGCCTATGCGAAATCGCGGCAAAAAACGCACGCGGAATCGCATCCGCATGCGATTTCGTCAGCGGTAGAATTCCGGTGATTCGCACCGCACTAGTGGAAACGGGCCCTAACTGTTTATCAATAGATACATAGAATGTAACGATCTGAACTTCTGCACATCTCTCCACGGAACTTGAAACGTCTGTGTTAACCCTTCCAATGCTGGTCTAGTAAAAAAAAAAAATGCTTTTTGCATATAATATGCTGTAAATAATATTTTAGAGCAAAGTTGAAATGCAGGGTTATATTCCGCTTTCTGTTATGCGATTGCGATTTGTGATTTTCATTTGCATTGCATTATCATTGTAAAAATCGCTCCAGCAAGCGATTGTGATTTGCGATTAGCGATTTCCAAATCGAATCACTGTAGTGGAAAATACTTCTCGTGATTTCTATGATAAAGTAAAAACTCTAGCGATTTAAAAATCACTAGCGATTTGCGATTCAGCAATTCCCAATCGCTCTAGTGGAAAAGGGCCCTTAGGGCCCTTTTCCACTAGCAATCGCTAGCGTTCACGCTAAACGCTAGCGATTGCTGAATCGCAATTAGCGGCGATTCCCCGACGTTCGCGGTCGCGATTTTGCTATGCTATGCACTGCATAGCAAAATCGCGGCAAATATCGCTCCGCCGCGCGTTCGCGTTCCCGACAAACGAATCGCGGTAGTGGAAATGACCTACCGCGATTCCTATGTTAAAAAGCAAACCGTAGCGATTGTAAAATCGCTAGCGGTTTGCGTTTTTGCGATTCAGCCAGCGCTGGTGGAAAAGGGCCCTTAAAGGGATTGCCGGCCGCAAAATCAAATTGTTTACCCACTGCTCTGTGTTCATTATGCAGCCTGGAACCTCACCCTGCATCGCAAACACTCCAATCTAATCAGAAATGTTTCTGCTGTAGTAAATATCATGTCAGCCTGGCTTTATTTGGTACGTTGTCGACGAGAAGGAAGCATGTCATCACCCTGCCCTCATTCCGGCTCCTCACTGGCTGAGGGCAGTTCATTGTGACATGAGGCTGGAATCTGATCTTGCTGTTTACAGAGCAAGCTAGCTGGAGCAGATTCTAGGGGAGGAAATGACCTCAGAATTGGCTTCAGTCAGAGGGAACCAAAATGGCAAATGCCAGGAACAGAATTCTCTTTATTCATTATATAAAATTCACTGAAATCAAAATGTGGACAGTACAATACTGTACATCTGTTATGTAAGTAGAACAAGTGGTTATAGACCAGTATGTGTTTTGTCTTTCCCTGGCACAGTATGGCTGCCCTGCTGTAATTTGGTCTTTGTGTTCATATTTCCCTGTTAGATGTGGTATTGGCTCTGGATTTGCACAGGACATACCACTATTGCATATCCCATAGTTATGGTCAGTAAGCTTGGAGGTGTAAACCTAATGTTCTGCCTACTGACTTATACCTTCTTTCTAACAGGTCTAGTAAGTTGCAGAAATCTGCTTTTCCGATGAGGTGCGATTTCGATGTAGCACAGTCACCTGTCTCCGCTAGCAATTTGTAAGTCCCTTAGTGACAGTTTTTGTTGTCTTGTTAATGCTGGAAGTGATTCTGGTGTCTATTAAATGTTTTTTGCATGACCGTTATTTTTTTGTCCCTGGAAGCAAGAGAAACCTCTAACTGAATAGGCATTGAGCATCAGTTGTTTTGTTGGTTGTAGCTGCATGGTTATTAGTGTTCTGTGAGGAATGGCATAGATTGTGGAGTTCACTGTGGCAATAATATGCCATTATTATAGTCTGGGCTGGATGATTCATGAGAACGAAGAAGCAGATTCTCCTAAAAATATTGAATTGCTAACATTAAGGATATCCTGTTAGTGGCTTATCCTTAACTATATAGAGCACCAGTTGCAATATAACTTCAAGACTCACTCTGGCTGTTGTTCATGTCTTTGCTTCACCCATAAGGGCTCTTTAATTTGAATTTTGCTTTCTTAAAACAGAAGGTATTTTTGCAATAATTTTTAAATGAGCAACTGTGGTTTCCCAAGATGCATCACTCCCAAATATGCAGATCTCATTAAGTCCATAAAAGCAAGGCTCACGTCAGACACAGAACATTTATATTGCCCTTTTTCTCCTTGTGGACTCATAGCGCCAGTGCTGCAGCTACTATTGTGCGCTCTATGGGCAGTAGCCGTGAGTCTTGACCATGGTCTCCTCACTGAATAGATGCTGGCTTACTGAACAGGACTGGTCTCCTGCGTCAGCCCTTAACTAGTTCACTATCCAGCCACTGCACACATCAGAACCACTGATCTATAGTGAGCCTATAGCTTATATATTTTACAGAGCCACATCAATTCAACATGCATGTATCTGTTTTTGGACTTTCTGGTCCTCATCACTGCGTGGCATGGATCGTTATGGTGCCAGTGCATGGCATGTGATATGGCTATATGGGATAGAGCTTGGAACATTACTACAGAATACCTAGAAATCTCATGGTGACCCAGAGAGTACTGAAAAGTCCTCTTTAAATAGCAATGCTAAATGTGATTTTGGCTTCTTAAAACGCACTTGCAATAATTCAGCTTTAAAGTTGAACCAGAGATGACGCACCCTCATGTATTTTACCTTATAGATCGGTGGGAACATTCGAGAAAACGCCTACCCTGCTCTGTTTTATTCTTCACTCTTCAGCTTGGTTCTTAGCAGCCCTGACAAAATGGCTTTGCTCAGGAATCATTATAGCAGAGTCTGTCTTCTGTCTTTTCAAGCCCAAGCCTGCCCCTTCTGGCTCTGCTATAATGACTCTGCTATGATTATTCCTGAGCAGAGCCAGAAGGGGGCAGGCTTGGGCTTGAAAAGACATCTGAGAACACACTCGGCTATAATGATTCCTGAGCAAAGTCAGACTGCATGCTCAGTTGAGACTGTTATCAGGGCTGATCACAAGCAGGCTGAACAGTGAAGAATGAAACCGAGAGCAGGGTAGGTGTTTTCTCTAATGTTCCCACTGATGTATATGGTAAAATAAATACATGAGGGGGCTTCGTCTGTGGTTCCCTTTAAGCAAGAGCTTTAAAGAGAATCTGTAACGTCAAAACGTCCCCTGGGGGGTACTCACCTCGGGTGGGGGAAGCCTCAGGATCCTAATGAGGCTTCCCACGCCGTCCTCAGTCAGGGGTCTCACTGCAGCCCTCCGTACAGCGGTGACGTCAATATTTACCTTTCCGGCTCCTGCGCAGGTGCTCTGACGGCTGTCGGCTCCGAAGTAGGCGGAAATACCAGATCGCCGTCGGGTCTGCTCGCCTGCGCAGGCGCAACTTTCCGGCGCCTGCGCAGTAGAGCGGACCCGACTGAGATTGGGTATTTCCGTCTACTTTGGAGCCGAAAGCAGCCACAGCGCCCCCGCTGCAGCCTGCAAAGGTAAATATTGAATTGACAGTCGGGTCAGTCGGGCGGCTGTTCGGAGGGCTGCAGCGAGACCCCTGTGGGACAGAGGACGGCGTGGGAAGCCTCATTAGGATCCCGAGGCTTCCCCCACCCGAGGTGAGTACCCCCCAGGGGATATTTTTGATATTACAGTGTCTCTTTAAGGCAGTCTAAAGTGTTGTGTGTAAAGGAAATTGATACGCAATGGACACACAGCAATTGTCAGTGCTTCTCCTTATGTCCCCTGTACATACATTCACTAGGTTTATTTGCTTTTGCTTACAGTGCTGCTGCAAATTTTATTTTTTTGTGGTGCATTGGATGCATTGCCATTTCCATTCATGAAATGGCAAGTGTATGCACTAATCTGGATTGGAACTGGAGAACTGAGAAGAATATGGAGTCTGCCATGGCAGCCCTGCTGCTCTATTCGGCTGCAGTAGTGTCTGAATCAAACCAGAAACAAGCATACAGCTAATCTTGTCAGACCTGACATTGTGTCTCCTGATCTGCTGTATGCTTGTTCAGGATCTGTGGCCAAAGGCAATTGATATTGCTTAATTTAATTGACCAAATGAGGGAGTTCATCAGTAGAGGTTGTGAGAGATGGAGGTGTTATGGATATTCAGATAAAACACCAGGATGGTCGATGGCTTTAACTATAGGTGGCGTGTTTATCTAGTTATAATCCTCTTTGCATCTTTCCCTTTCCTTAAAATATTGATGTGTGTGGAACTGGATGCAATTTCATTTTGCTTACATTGGTACTTTTTCTTTTTTGACTTTCTATTTTTAACTTTTATTTACTTAGAGCAGGGGTGCCCACACTTTTTTGGCTCGTGAGCTACTTTTAAATTTTCCGAGTTCAGGAGATCTACCAACATTTAGGTAGCTACGTATATGTGCCTACAGTATAGGTAGATAGGTATAGGTGCCTCCAGTATTGATAGCTAGGTGTAGGGGCCTTCAGTATAGGTCGCCAGGTATAGTGTAGTTAGGTGTAGTGGGGGGGGCCTGGGCCACTTACCTCCCTCCAGTTCCAGAGGCGGTGTCTGGGGCAGATGAACAGCGGACGAGTGAGGGGTCGCTCCGGCGGGCGCCGGGCAGGCTGCGTGGATGCTTTGCGCCCAACGCCGCCCCCGGCAGCCATGACGTCGCGGCTTTAGTCTTTCCAGTTGCACCCCCCCTGCATTTTGATTGGCCAGCAGCAGAATCTGATGACACGCTGCCAAGCAGGCGCGTTATACAGCTGCCGGCCACTAAATTTAATGTGACGCGACCACTTGGTCGCGATCTACCAAATAGGCGGTCACAATCTACTGGTAGATCGCGATCTACCTATTGGGCACCCCCGACTTAGACTCTGCAACCCAAAAAAACCTCTTTGGGGGGATACTTGCCTCTGGAGGGGAAGCCTCAGGGTCCCAACGAGGCTTCCCTGTCCTCTGTAGCCTGGGGGGAATCCAGCGCTGGCTTCCCCCAAAACCTCCTCTACAAGGCTTGACAAGTTCTGCACCTGTGCGACAATATTTACCTACCACGATCCTGCGCAGTAGCGGCTCTTTGTTCGGGCTAAGGTGGAAATAACCTAAACCAATTGATTCACTCTACTGTGCAGGCGCAAAGAACTCACGCCAGCGCAGTAGAGTGGATATGATCGGGTTCGGCTATTTCCGCCTTACCCTGAACAAAGATTTATTGGGCTAGGCTAAATAGTTGGCGTCTCACTTTTTTTTTTTTTTTCACTTTAGCCACGCACGTCTTATATTGAATGTAGTATTTGAGCTTAAAGTGGATCAGAGATAAACTTTTACTCATTGCATAATTGTGTTCCTTTCCTATTGTTTATAGGGCATTGCTCAAGCCAAATACTTTTCTGTTTTTGTTTTCATACTCTAATTCCCTATAAACTAAACAAGCCACGTCCACAAGTTTTCAGAGAGCCAAGGCACTTAAAGACAGTAGCAAGGGCTTATGGGAGCTCAGTCTGGGCAGGAGGAGGGGGAGGTATTACTAGCCAGAGATTTCAGAGGCAGAGGGGAGGAGGAGGGGGGATTAGGTTTTTTTGCTCAAGATGCAGATAAGCCTGCCTCGGTGTAATGTTTACAAACATGGCTGCTGTCACTATCAGGGCTGTGGAGTCGGAGTCGTGGAGTCGGAGTCGTGGAGTCGGGCAATTTTGGGTGCCTGGAGTCGGAGTCGGGAAAAAATGCACCGACTCCGACTCCTAATGAATTTGTAACTAATGAAAATAGAAAATATGATAAAATGTTCTATTTCTCAGATAAGTCATTAAAAATAATGTATATATACAGTATATATACAGTAATAGCTGTGCTTAGTCCACAAAAATGAAATAAACCAGTCAAAATTAGTTACTTGTGCTGCTTCAATAAAGCAGTCCCCGTATTTTTAAGGTCAGATATACATATCTGATTGTGACTGTATATATGATGTGTACACAGGAATCTCATATATACTAAATAACATCTATGCTGTAAGAATAAAGCCTGATGTGTAGCTGTGTCACTAATAGAGATGGTCAACGAGATGGAAATAATTCTGCATTGATGCTGATTTATGCAAATGTATGCACTCCCTTTGCTGATGAAATCAAATAATTTGATATGTTAAAATTTGGTTTGGTGACTACAAATTAAAGGGTAACTGAAATGGATGAAAAGTAAAGTTTTATACATACCTGGGGCTTCCTCCAGCCCCCTTCAGGCTAATCAGTCCCTCGCTGTCCTCCACCACCCGGATTTTCTGCTATGAGTCCTGGTAATTCAGCCAGTCAGCGCTGTCCGGTCGCATGCCGCTCCCACAGCCAGGAACATTCTGCACCTGCGCAATAGTGCTGCACAGGTGTAGTATGCTCCTGGCGGCGGAGTGTGTGCATGCGCACTACGCCTGACTGGCTCAAGTACCTGGACTCATAGCAGAAGATCCAGGTGGTGGAGGAGGACATCGAGGGACTGATTATCCTGAAGGCGGCTGGAGGAAGCCCCAGGTATGTATAAAACTTTAATTTCATCTGTCTCAGGTTTACTTTGTTACACAGTAGTACTATACTCTACATATGCACTCCCCACAGAGCTGCAGGGAATCCACTGAGAATGCTGTGCACATTGAACACAGAGGTGTTGTCTGTTTACAATCTCCTCATTCCCCTGCAGAGTACCTGCACATCATTCTTACATGTACCCACACTTACATTGCCTAGGGCCTGATAGATGATGTTTGTACCTTTTTACAAGTACTCTTACCAAGGACTAGTTTTAGTCTAAAGGGAATAAATATAGTAGTCTACATATCCTTCTCACTTCAGTTGTCTTGTAAAATTCCTAAGCGTTGGCAGTTAAGAGACGAATTTCATGTTACATACTTTTAATCAACAAAATTGTAATATGCAAATTAGAGGAGTCGGAGTCGTGGAGTCGGAGTCTGAGTCGGTGGAATTCTAAACTGAGGAGTCGGAGTCGGTGGATTTTTGGACCGACTCCACAGCCCTGGTCACTATATCACAGGAAGAAATAATCATATTCTAATAAAGCTGTTTGCAGCTAGATTTGCTGTGTAAACTATCTAAACTTTTTAGATAAGATATATAGACAAGTTACTTATTATAGTTAGGTTTTCATCTCTTCTACTGTTTTTAAAGTGAACCCAAACCAAACTTTTTTTATTATTTTTTTTATTCAAAATATTTAGCTGTACCGCTCTGACACATACAAAGATAAACACTCCTTCAAGCCTATGAGCATTTCAGTGCATGCTTTTCACCCTTCTCTTTTCATAACTAGGGTTATACAGGTGGCAGCCATTACTTCTGAGCTTAGCAGGATGTAAGATTATGGGTGTGTTTGTCATCAGCTACCCTCCCTCACAGGGGCATCGCCTAAGTGAAATCTCACACAAGCTGAGATCACCTCCCCTGTGACATCAGTAGCAGCCTGTGTTTTTTTTTTTTTTTTTTTTTTTTTTTTTTTCTCGCCTCCACCAGTCTGCCGGATTCTGTCCCGGCAATATGAAAGGAAGGGATGGGTTCTTCTATTAAATGTAAAATATTGTATATTTGTCATCAGGTAGTTGAAAAAAGGCTTTTTTTTATTATAAGTTAGAAAATAGTTTTATTTCTAAAATCTTGTATTTTTAATTTGCTGCCTTGCATCCTGCTAGGTTACCTGCAGCTGACAGCTGCCTTGTCTCTCTTCACAGATACTTTTGGGTGGCAGACTTTCACATAGCTCCCAACTGTCCCTCTTTCGGAGGGACAGTTCCTTTTTGGGAGTCATGTCCCTCTGTTCCTCTTCCCTCCTCATTTGTCCCTCTTTCAGAGAGATGTCGATAATGGGGGTATTTCTTGCTTACCCGAGGTTTCTTCCAGCCTCATGAGGTACATGAACTCCCTCAATGGCTATCATTCATAAAAGTGTGTTCGGTAAAAAAAAATCCAGGTGGGAAAATACCGCATTCGGTATTAGACTTCTGTGTGCTCATTGATTTAAAAAAAGTTTACAGTTGTGATAGCACTGCGGTATATTCCCGAACTAGGCTGTCGGTAGGCTTGCAGAAACAAGAGAAGCTGCCTGAGTTGATGATTTTCTCCTCCAGAGACCGCGTTACAATAGAAGAGGCAGCCCCAGCATCCCTTTAGATGTGCATTTTTTTTTAAACTGCCTCTGTTTGCCCTGAATCTGCACTGGATCTGTCTATTAGTCTTTCTAAACAATCTATTTAATTGCCACAGCTTAGAACTACTTCAAGAAATGTTACACATGCAGGATTTCAGATGTGAAATATATCTGAAAACAGGTACCCAAGGGGTTAAACAGCCTGGGAATTCTGGGATACCTTTTTTTTGTTCTGATCTCACTGCTGCTGCCTGGGAGGTCTGTTTCCATTAACTTAGCTGTTATCTGCATGCTTATCGCCACATCCAAGGGAGCGGTATTCTCCGTACTGATTCAGTCTGCTCTAATCTTTATGAATTGACATATGGTGACGTGTTGTGATAATCTCCGCACAAGGCGGTAATTT
This sequence comes from Hyperolius riggenbachi, assembly GCF_040937935.1. NCBI lineage: Eukaryota > Metazoa > Chordata > Amphibia > Anura > Hyperoliidae > Hyperolius > Hyperolius riggenbachi. Next base: position 462,268,554 of record NC_090647.1, read on the forward strand.
ATCGCACTGCTTGGGAATGTCAGCTTTTCATGTGGTAACAGCTTTTATGAATGGACATTTTGCTAAGTGCTCGGTAATGTCAGCTGTTTTCAGCATTTCCGCATGCGGGAATGCTTTATGAATGATAGCCATTGTCCTCTCCAGCTGCTCTGTTCTTTTGCTATCTCTCCCCAGTAATCGGGCAGGCTGTGCTCCTCTTGGCATGTCTGGCTGCACACAACCCCAGTCGTGCTCCCGCAGCCAAGAGCGTTCTGCGCTGGCCCAGTAGTACTGTGCAGGTGCAGAACACTCCAGGGCTGTGCACGGCTGGCCAGATTACTGGGGGTGGGATAACAAGTGAATCGAGCAGCAGCAGAAGATGGTGAGGGAGCCCATGCACCTCATGGGGCTGGAGGAAGACCCAGGTAAGTATAAATACACCCATTGACATCTCGGGTACACTTTAAGGCAGGGGTCTCAAACTCGCGGCCCTCGATGCAATATTTTGTGGCCCTCGCCGGCAAAAGCTTCCTTATACTTTGCTTCAGTGCTCCCAAGTAATCCGCTGCATCCCCGCCGCTAAACAAGGGCTGCAGAGCCCCCAAATCGCCCGGGGAGCAATCCGCCGGCATTTCCTGGAAGGGGCAGAGCTTTCAGCTTCAGCTCTGCCCCTCCTGACGTCAATCGCCGCCTCTCCCCGCCCCTCTGTGAAGGAAGAGTGAGAGGGGCGGACAGAGGCGCCGATGCGCCACGATTGTGAAATTCCTTATGCGGCCCAGCCTCATCCTGACTTTGCCTCCTGCGGCCCCCAGGTAAATTGAGTTTGAGACCCCTGCTTTAAGAGCTGATAATTAAAACGAAATTTTTTTTTTATTTATTTTTTTAACACTAGGCCAGTGATCTGCAAACTTGGCTCTCCAGCTGTTAAGGAACTACAGGTCCCACAATGCATTGCAGGAGCCTGACAGCCAGTCATGATTCATAAAGACAAATGCTTTATGGGACTTGTAGTTCCTTAACAGCTGGAGAGCCAAGTTTGCAGATCCCTGCACTAGGCTAATGAATGCTACTTCCTTGCTCTTTGTAAGTGCAGTCTGTCTATGGCTGTGCAACACTTCTAGATAATCTCCTTGTACTCCAAGCCTTCACACAAGGCAAGAGAAATCCCAGAAGCTGGTACACAGTGCTCCTAACTTTAGAGGTCCTTTAAAATTGTTTTCAATGGTGCTGGTTCTTAAAGGAGTTGTCAAGCATAACATGCTGCCCCTTGATCTACTTACCCGGGACTTCTTCCAGTTCCTTGCAGCTGACCTGTCCCAAGCAGCATGTCCGCTCGCAGCTGACGGCTCGGGGGTCCTCCCCGGTGCAGAGGCCGACCTCCTCTACTTTACCTGCGCCGCTGTTAATCAAGTCCATGCTGCCTGCAGTAGTTCTGCACCTGTGCAGTACGCTGCGGACAATGTGGACTTGAGTGACAGCGGTGCAGTAGAGTACTATCTCGGGGCACTGGCAGGGACCCTGGGCCAGCGGCTGCAAGTGGAAATGCTGCATGGGACATGTAAGCTGCAAGGGATTGGAGGAAGCACCGAGTAAGTATATCATTGGCCAGCTTATTATTATTATGCTGCTGCTTATCTTTTAGAGCAGTGATTAAGTTCTGAGTTCAGGTCTGCTATAAAGCTTGTGTTTTTTTTGTTGTTGAAGCCATTACAGACAGCAGGGAAAAGATACCTTTTTTTTTTTTTTAAAAAAAGGCATTGGGGGGGGGGGGGGGAAGAGATATTTAGTAGTCATGCCAGGCTCTCTTGCAGGACTGGGGAAGATCTCAGGTTTAATTACTTGGGACATAAATGATGTGCTGATGCTGTAGGTCAGGGGTCTGCAACCTTTAAGACATAAAGAGCCACTTGGACCCGTTTCCGAAAAGAGAAAAAAACTGGGAGCCGCAAAACCATTATAAAACAAATCGTTAGCAGATATGACCCCCCTATGCACAATCCTTCAGCAGATCTGACCCCCATATGCACAATCCTTCAGCAGATCTGACCCCCATATGCACAATCCTTCTGCAGATCTGACCCCCATATGCACAATCCTTCAGCAGATCTGACCCCCATATGCACAATCCTTCAGCAGATCTGACCCCCATATGCACAATCCTTCAGCAGATCTGACCCCCATATGCACAATCCTTCAGCAGATCTGACCCCCATATGCACAATCCTTCAGCAGATCTGACCCCCATATGCACAATCCTTCAGCAGATCTGACCCCCATATGCACAATCCTTCAGCAGATCTGACCCCCATATGCACAATCCTTCAGCAGATCTGACCCCCATATGCACAATCCTTCAGCAGATCTGACCCCCATATGCACAATCCTTCAGCAGATCTGACCCCCATATGCACAATCCTTCAGCAGATCTGACCCCCATATGCACAATCCTTCAGCAGATCTGACCCCCATATGCACAATCCTTCAGCAGATCTGACCCCCATATGCACAATCCTTCAGCAGATCTAAAAAAAACAACTCATTTACTCACCTAGTCAGAAGACCTCCTGTCCCGACCTTGTGGCGCGCAACTCCCACGATCCTCTTCCTACGTCATGTCCTGCCTGCAGGGCTACAGGAACATGGCCGCCCGAAGCCCTGCACTGCACTGGTCCGGCGGCATCTCTGCTAGGCTGCCGGCCAGCGACAACAGCACACGTCACGCGCGCCGCAGCCACTGACACCGGAGCCGCGGCGAAGAAGAAAAAGCCGCATGCGGCTCCGGAGCCGCGGGTTGCCGACCCCTGCTTTAGGTTCTTTGAGTGTGCAAATACTTTTCTGTGCTGCTCCTCTAAAGCGGCTGTGAGAAAATGGGAACAAACAGTAGAGCTTGGTCTGTGTCCTCCGTCTCCTGTAGGGCAGTGCCAGCAGAGCTGTTGGTCCTAGATGTTAGAGGACCCGAGAGCTTGGGCGCCAGCCCGCTGTGTGCCAGTGGTGTAGTGCATGTTTCAACATTGCTCTCCTTCGTTGGGTATCCCTGATCTGGCAGCATTAAAGGAAATATTACCGTATTTTCCGCCCTATAAGACGCTCCGGAATATAAGACGCACCCAGGTTTAGAGGGCAAAAACCAGTAAAAAACAAAAAACTAAACCTGGTGCATCCATATTCCAGGAGCGTCTTGTACATGTTTTCCCTCAAATTGTATCCTCCTGTGTCCCCCATGTATCCTCCATGTCTGCCCCATGTGTCCTTCTGTGTCCCCATGTCTACCCCATATGTCCCCATGTCTGTACCACCATGTCTCCTGTCTCTTATGTGCCCCCCATGGTCCTCCTGTCTCCCCAGTGGTCCTGCAGCTGCTTACCTCATCCGTCATGCCAGTGTGGACTGCAGACCTCCGGCTTCTGTGTGCGGCGTCCTCTAGTGCATGACGGATGAGGTAAGCAGCTGCCGCTCAACACCCGGGGGGGGGGGGGCAGAGAACACAAGGGGAGGGGGCAGAAACACGCGGGGGGAGACAGGAGGACCATAGTGGGGACCTAAGAGACAGGAGGAGACGTGGGGGTTACAAAAAAGACAAGAGGAGGAGACTGGAGGATGCACACAGGCAGGGAATCCCCGACATGGCGCCGGTTCGTATCGGCGGGCGTTAAGAAGTCGGGGATTTCCGGCTGTTGCCGTATAAGGACTTTTTCTCCCCATTTTTGGGGGAGAGTGTGTCTTATACGGCGGAAAATACGGTAAGTGGAAAGTAATGTAGCCAGTTAATTAATTAGGGCTTCTTCCAGCCTCCTTACGTCCTCCTGGTCTTCCCTGAAATCTACATGGCAGACCATGTGCTGCGTGCGTTCTCTATCGCATTCCCGTGACTGGGAGTCCCAAGTAACTGGCCACATTACTTTCGATTTTAATATTTGCTTGAATGCTGCTGTATCAGGGATACCCAATAAAGGCATTGGATCATTTGTCTGTTAAATTTCTGAGCATGGAAATGAAGTCTTGATGTAGGTTCTACCTTTTCCATTCTGAGCAGTAAAATCCTCAGTGTTGGCGTTGTCTGAGGTGAAGAATTGCTCCCTCTTTTGGACGGAAACTGTGCACATGTGAATGAGAAAGGGGTGTAGATCAAGCATGTGGACAGGGTGGTTTTTGACTAGATGGACCAGATAGCTCACATTTATAGTGACTGTGTCCACTTAATGGTGTGCTCAGATAAGCGTTTATTCAGATGTTTTTACGAGACTATTTTTAATCCTGCTGATTTTATTTTCTTCTTTCCTCCTTATACATCTCGGGCTTGGTGAAGCGTAACGTCGTATAGAACACAGAGATAAATTTAATCCTTGGCAACACTGGCCTAGCATTATTAGAGATTTGATGTAATGCCACAAAGCTCAGCTAGAATTTCTATTATTACATTGTGCTTACCCTATAATTACTATTTTCATGACTCCCCCTCCCACCCGGTTATATCAGTTTCATTCTGTTATCAAAGTAGAAAGTATAGCGTGCAAAGCATATAAACATACACTACAATAAAAACTCACCACCGTGTTCTCAAACTAAAATGACCTGTTCCTGCACTTCAAAGGTGTATTATGTATATTAATGAGTGTATTTTATTTGTCCAGAGTCTACCAAAACCTGCTTTAATTAATGCATGGTTGCCTCAAGATGTTATGTATATTAAAAGGAACCCGAGGTGAGAGGCATATGGAGGCTGCTATATTTATTTTTAAACAATACCAGCTGCCTGGCTGTCCCGCTGCTGATCTTTCTGGTCAGTAGTACACACCTGCTGCCTATCCTTTTGTCAAACATCTAATCTGCATGTTTGTTCAGGGTCAAAGGCTAAAAATATTAGAGGCAGTGGATCAGCAGGACAGCCAGGCAATATGCATTGTTTAATATGTCCACACCCCCCATAAGACTCGCCTTGGATTCCCTTTTAAAGGGTACACCTGGAAAACTTAAAAAAAAAATCAGATCTACTTACCTGGGGTTTCCTCCAGCTCCTGGAAACCTGTGTCCCTCACTGCAGCTCCACTCCCAGCTGGTCTCCCCTCTGTAGCAGCCTCCGGACCCGTTCAGGTCGGCTGCCACTGTACATGCATGTGACCGCTCCTCTTGCGCTCCCAGGCTCAGGAGTGCAAATGCTCATGCGCAGTGGCTATGGAGGGGAGACCGGCTTAGAGCGGAGTTACGGCGAGGGACACAAGCTTCTAAGTGCTAGAGGAAGCCCCTGGTAAGTAGATCTGTTTTTTGTTTTTCTTAGAAGCTTCACAAATCTGTCCTTGAAAGAAAAGCTGCAGGGTTGATGGCTTTAAGCACCCAACTCCTCAGGCGGCATTGAAGGGCCGAGGCTGTGCAGGTGCATCACTAGCGCTGCAACATGCATGCTATAGCAAGGTTTTAACCAATTTTGGTTTGAAAATGGTTGAATATGCTGGGACCTCTCGGGGCACCGTGGTCAATCAGAAGCACAGTGGTAATGTCCTGTGATATTGGAACGTTCAATGGCTCTCCTGGCTGCTGTCCGAAATGTTAATGCACCTGTCTGTGCATTATTAAAATATCTCACTTCTCCGGCCACTAGTAATGTCCAGCTGCTCCTTCTTTTGCATTTGCATCCCATGTAGCTGCCTGCGTATAGCATGTGTGACATATATGGAAGGAGCGGCTGGACACTAGCGGCAGCCAGACGGGTGAGATATTGCAATGCACGGTGACACGGTGATGGGTGAACATTTTGAGGGGACAGCGACTGATGCAGCGGATGCTGCGTCACGAGGCCGACCCCCAGAAGATTTCATGGTGAAATTGATCAAGAATCTGCCTGCTGGATTTCGGCAGCCAACAGATCTCTCTGATTCTATCTGAGAGAGATCTGTCTCTTGGTCGATCTGCCCATATATCGGTAGATGTATGGGCACATTAAAGGATACCTTACTCCTTAGAATCGGAAATTGACGTCGTGTGTGTGGGGGGGTGCACATAGGCTTACTGCACGTCCCGTGCCCCGACGTCTTTATCCGTTCATCTGTAACCGGCCCCATTGCACAGCCTGGGTCGGTGCAAGGGCAGTATGTCTGCAGGGTCACCAGGTGCCATAGCAGACATACAACGCATGCGTGTGTAGTATGCCTGGGTCAGGTGACCGCACACCCCGGCTGTGTCTTCCAGCAGGAGTGCGTGTGTACTCCCGTGGACATCCTGCGCCGACCAAGGCTTTAGAACAAAAAGCCGGTTACAGATAAACTGATGAAGACTCCAGCCCATGGGACGTGGTAAGCCTATGTGCACCTCCCCACACACAAGTTGTCAAATTCTGATTCCATTAAGGACCAAGGTATGCTTTAAGTAGGGCAGCAATTTGTAACTCCTTGCAAGCAGTCACAGTTTCCCTTCACTGCTGGTGATCTAAGAGCATTGAAATGATTTTTGAATGAGAAAAATTAGTTTTCACGTCTTCTAACATAAAGCTGTAAGTTTGGAAATTGTAACCATCGCATATGTATGTTGCTTGAGCTAAAGAGTGACAAGATTATAGGTCTCTGCCTGATTATATGATCTGTTTTTGCTTTCCACTTAAAAACATAAAATGTCTTAACATAGAATTTGTCTTTGTTCTTTTTTTGGCAGGGGATACTACACAGAAGATGAGATCTGCTCAGCATCCTACTCCAGCAGAATTGGATGCTTATGCTAAGACAGTTGCCAATAATCCCCTGACAATAAAAATCTTTCCAAACAGCGTCAAGGTTCCACAGAGAAAGCATATTCGCCGCACCGTGAACGGCCTAGACACGTCAGGGCAACGCTACAGTCCGTATCCATCGCAGACCAACTCAAAGACTGGTCTTCTTGCAATTGTCAAGTCTCCGGCTAAAAGTGTTCTGAAAGGCTTTGACGGGAACCGTGCCCGCCTCTTGCCAGACTCCATGATGAATCCCCCCTCTGCTCCATATGTTGCACCTAGCACTTTAATCCATCCTCAGGGGCTTTCCCGGCCCCAGCAAGCCCTACAGCATGCGCAGGCTCTGCAACACGCTCAGAGCATGCAACAGCAGACTTTGTCACATTCTCAGAGCATGCCACCTGGACTGCAGCATCCACACAGCCTGTCGCACCCTCAGACGTTGCAGCACCCTCAGGGCATGCCGCAGGGGCTGCAGCATTCTCAGGGTCTGCAGAATACGCAGAGCATCTCCCAGTCACAGGCCCTTCAGCATCAACAAAGTGTGCAGCACACACAGAGTATACCACAGCCACAGGCACTGCATCATGCGCAGGGAATTCCACAAACCATGCCACGCCAGCAGAGCATGTCACAGACTCTGCAGCACCAACAGAACCTCCCTCAGGTCCTGCAGCACTCTCAGAATATGTCCCAAGCGCTGCAGCACACACAGGGAATGCAGCATCCACAGAACATGGGGTCACAGCATACGCAAGGCATGTCCCAACAGTCGTCCTTACAGCACCCCTCTGGCGTGACCCACCAGACTCTGCCACACCCTTCTTCTAACAACCTTCTGCAACCAGGCTTGCATGGAGCTCGAAAGATGCCTGATGCAGATGCCCCTCCGAATGTGACAGTGTCTACCTCAACCATCCCTCTTTCTATGGCCGCAACCTTGCAGCAAAATAGACCACCAGACCTTGGAAGCATTGTACATCAGATTAACCAGTTCTGCCAGGCTCGGGCTGGTATGGGCACTACCTCGGTGTGTGAGGGACAGATTGCCAACCCCAGCCCTATAAGTCGAAACCTGCTTATCAATGCAAGCACCAGGGTCTCTACTCATGGCATCCCCATGCCTTCCTGTGTTGGATCTGCTGTAGACCATGCTGCCGCTGCTGCTATTTCCTCTGCTGCCTCTGGGAATGTCCCTATGGTGAACATGAGCAGAGTTCCCTCGTCATACCCTGGTGATATGAAACCCATGTCATGGAACCAGCATCAGCTGGCACATCTGCAGCAAATGTGCGGCGAAAGTGCTGGACCTCCTGGGAAACACACTCAGAAAGATATTGCTGCCCAGGTCTTTCCTGGTAAACAGAACTACCCACAAGAACTGTGTATGAGCCAGTCTTTTGGCTTGAAACCCCCCATTGATAAACCTACCCCTTCCCCTCCTGTGAATGGCTTGCCGGGTACCCTGCCATATACTAACGGACATTATTTTCAGCCCCTATGGAATAACATTCTGCCTACTCCAAACAGTGACAGCTCGGGATCACAGGACCTCACCATGCCTTTCCATGGAGCGCAGGCAGGTGGTGCCCCCTTGGATTGTGCTGGTGGCACTCATTATAGAGCAGTCGGAGGAGGATCTTCCAACCAGAACAACGTGATGCAGACCATGGATTACCTGTCTGGAGCAGACTTTCAGCAGTCCTGCTTCAGAGATCAGAGCATGGCTCCCCTTGCAAAGGTTCAAAGACCCCAAATGATTAGAGCTCCTGAGCCAGCTGATAGTCGAAGTATTCATGTTCAACATCCAGGGTATAGGTAGGCGGCAGTCACGTTGCAGATGAAAGGGTTTAGTCTTAAGTGATTAGCAAGGCTCTTGTATCCTCTTCAATTGCCAAACTTGTTGTGATCATTATATGCAAAGCAAGCCACACTGTGCTGAAATTCTTAACTTTCGATGTGCTTTGCAGTTTTCCTTACAGTAGCTTGTCAGGGGTCATGAAGACAGTGTTGCCATGCATTTTATTTTATTTGTTTTTTGAGTTCTCTTCCCAGCACCGAGGTGCATCTATGCTGCTTTGTTTTTATTTTGAAACACTAAGCCCTAAAATGTGTTAATGTCCTTCCCCCTCCACCCCCACTTGTATTAAGGCTTCATAGATCGAAAAGGTCAAACTGCCCTTTAGCTGTGTCAGTGAATTAGAGGATGGGATCCACAGATCCCAGTGTTGCCTCTTTCCTACAATCTAGTGTCTTTGCATTGAAGATAAAGCAGCTTGTCTTGTTTTTCTCCCACATAGGATGTTTGTGCAGCCAAGAAATACAAAATGTGAACACTTACAAATTTTAAAAGAATCATTAAATTTTTGCTGTCAAGAATGGATTTTAACTCTCTTGTGCATTAGTAGTTTTTAAGCTAAGAGCCCAAAGGTCCTTCTGGTTTGAGCTGAGTCCTGGGGAGTGCTGTTGGATATGCAGGCATGATCTGACACCCTTCAGGCACTGCAATCAGTGATTCCAGTATGGCACATTCAGCTTGGATAGCAGGGATGGGGGGGGGGGAGGACAAGTGAGGAAAAATCTGCCCGGTCTATGAAATAACAGTAGCAATTGATGGAGAAAAATTGAACTTGCTTGATTCTCTCCTTCCCCCAACAGAATCTTCTTGGGACCTCAGGGGATACCTAAACAGACATTATGCTGGGTACACACTGAGATTTTCTGGCCGATTTACTGTCAGGTCGATTATTTCCAACATGTCTGATTTGCTTTCCGATCCATTTCTGAGCACTTTAATAGGAAATCGATCAGAGAATGCTCGGAAATCGGCCGGAAAGCAAATTGAACACGTTGGGAATAATCGATCTGACAGTAAATCGGCCAGAAAATCTGTGTGTACCCAGCATTAGATAGACGGGCAGTCTGACTATAAATGGTCAGGTTGTCCACATCTAATCTGTGCCATCTCTACAGTAAAGACCTGGTTAGGTTTTCGTTTTTTTTTTTTGGTTTACAGCATATTTGTGCTTGGTTTACAGCATATGGCGAGGACAGTTTGTCTGAACCACTTTGCAATTTAGTGTTTAGTCCATGATCTATGATGTGCGATAGCCTTTGCTCTGCCACTGGGGAATGTGATGGGCAATGAATACGGAGATAGGCCCTCCACCTTAGTATTGTCTTAAAAGGACATTTTGCACCAGGAGTTTCCGTTGGAAGCAGATTTCTTTCTGCGTATGAATAGAGCTGCTCATTCCCTACAATTTATTGAAACCATCATAACCGTATAGGCACTTGCTACTAATGCTCATTCACTTAAATGCCTTCCCTGGCCTTTGATGAACTCTGAATGCATTGCTAAAATGAGTCAATTAGTGATGGTCATATCTAGGAGAACTCATGGAGATGCATGTGATCAGTTTGGTCAGGTGATAGATATGGAAGTCTGAGTTGCTAGTCATGATCTTGTGTTAAAGCAGGATGTGATTGTAGCCAATCAGAGCTTTGCAAATCTATTAGTTGATCAAACAAATCACCTGCTTCTCCATGGAGTTCTAGACGTGAGCATCATGAGTCTGTGGAAAACTGAATGTTACCACAATTGAGACCCAGTGAACTAAAGTTTTTTTAAAGCGATAATTGGTTTTCTTACAAATGTAGCACATTGGGAAATGTGACTGCAGACCTATTCATGTGTTTGAGGGAGCCTTTTTACTGTTAATAAAACCAGACTGACCTGGTTTAATTAAATATAAGTTCTTGCTGTGTGCATGACTTAACTTGCACAAACTTTCATTTAATTAACCTTTCAGCAATCCTCACTCCATTATGATGTTACCCAGACAAGGGTTGCATAACTTTTGCCAAATAGTGCAAATACTTTTGTAAACAAATTTCCATTCCATGTTGGTTCATCTGTTTTATTGCACTTCCCTTGGAGCGGAGCAGTGCTTTTCAGCGCTGCTAGATTTGGGCGCAGCTGGCGCCTCCATAGACTACAATAGGAATCACTCCTATTGCAGCGCTCAGTGAGTAACGTCTGGTCTGTCAGAAGACGGAGCCGAGGTTGCTTAAAAAACACAATAATTCGGCCTCCAGCAATCGCCGGAAGCCGAATTATTTCATTCCCCCACTATCCATGTCGGCCTGGAGGGGGAATAGTAATTAAAACGGCCCGGACTTGTGCAGAAGCAGGATCAGCCATATACCGCTGAATCCTGCGCCCAAGTCTACCGGCGCCGATTTCAAATGTACTCCCCTTGGAGATATCACTTGACCCCATCCCCAACCTTAATGTGTCTGCACAAGATGGTATAAGCCACTGTCCCATAACCTTGAGGCCGGGCACCTCTCCACTCCCAGCAGCAGTACTGTCTGCATAAGAATTATGGCTTGACACTGTTACACCAGATGCTGAATCTATGCTCGGGGGAGGGGTTGTTGTCCTACTGATCAGAAGAGGAGCGTGCTGGCTGGTGATGGGACAGCTAACATATGCTAGCAGATAGGGAGACACTATGGAGGAAGGACCTGGTGCCCAGAAATATTTCCAAGGAATAATTAGTAAATGGATCACAATTTGACCAGAGATCCTAGTGACTTTCTAGCTTTGGGCTCCAAGTATCATATCTTGCCAAGTAGAGCAGGTTCATGAAATGGGAAGGGGGTGCTTTGAACCCCTTGTAGTTCATTTCAGGACATGCTTTGAGCTACAACCCACCTCAGTGTTTATGCAGCAAACAGCCCATTTGGTAATTGAGATTCAGGCTTAAACATATGCTTCTTCGGAGTTGGCCCAATCTATAGATCTGCAGCAGGCAAACCACTTATCCCTTATCGTGCCTAAACAGAAAAACCTTTTCACAATGAGCGCTTTAGTAGCATACTTTTTTTTTTTTGTTTGTCCTGCCCTCTCCTCTGATTGTGTTCAGGCATTTGCATTGGTAGAGAAACTGGAAAAGATCATTCTTCGAGGAATACCTGCATGCTGGCTACTTGGAAGTGCAAGTATTAACTGGACTAGCAGCACTTAGTAGTAGTCTGTAGTTCCGCTTGATGAATTTTCATCCTATAATGCCCAGCGCGATTGGTGTTCATGAACCAGCAGTTCCAACACGTCCACGTTTTTTTAAAGAGTAAACTCCATCTCTATTGACTAGCTGACTTTAAATCAGAGGTCAGGCTGGGGATTATGGAATGGAAGTTTGCCACACTGGACTCCCAACTCTACATGGAAGCTGGTAATTTTAAGCACCATAGGCTAGGACAGCTGCCAGTCAACTTACAGCGGCTAGAATGAAAACTTCAGGCATTAATGCTTAAAAGAAATATCAGGCAAATGAAGGGTAATCAAGCTCTACTCTCCCGGGGCTTCCTCCAGTTCCTTGCAGCTGCCATGTCCCACGCCGCAGCTCTGTTCTCAGCCGCCGGCACGGGGTCTCTGCCGGTGCAGAGGCAGACCTCGAGGTCGTTCTCTACAGTGTTAATACCTTATCCTTTATTAAGCCAACTTCCATCATTCCTTTACAGTTGTGCACTTAATCCACTAAGCAGACAACCTTGCTCCAAAATGTAAACTAAGTCCTCTGTGTTCAGTAGTGATGTGGTGAAAATGTCCACGTATACAAATGACATATGGAAACAGACCTTTATTTCCTTTTAAACAATGCAGATTGACTGGCTGTCCTGCTGATCATCTGCCTCCAATAGTTTGACATTGACATAGACCCTGCTTGATTCAGATATTACTGACCAGAAAGATGAGCAGGAAAGCCAGGCAAACTGGCATTGTTCAAAAGGAAATAAATATGGCAGCCTCCATATCGCTCTTACCCCTAAAAGCCCTCCCCCCTTTTTTTGCTCTTTTTTTATTTATTTTTCTTTAGGCCTGGGATTACACTGAATCAGTTGCTGTCGGCTATAATTCTATGAACTGATGAGAATTCTATTTCCATGTTTCCCTATGGGTCAGTTTACATCTGTTATAACTTACCAGTTGTCTGTTGCATTACAGCTGACTAGGGTTTATCAGAGATGCAAATGTATGCAGTTTAAAAATGGACCAATCAATTTATCCCTAGATTTAAATTGATTGGTCCTTTTTTTCAGGCTGCTTATATTTGCATTAAAAATGTGCATAATTTCAGAAGTATTTGCATTTTATTGATAATCCCTACAACTGATAGCAACTGATTCAGTGAAAACCCAGCCTAAGTCACATGACAATGGTCTTGGTTTTAAGTGGGCTGAAAGGATTGTTTAGTTTGTAGAAGTCAATGTGTCTTGGGTCCAGTTCAAAGAAGAGGATTTATTTATGGGGGGAAAGGGGGGGGGGTAGTGCAGCTGCTTGTCATGGCTTTGTCCAACTGGTCCTATGACTTCAGTGTAGGACTATAGTTTGAGCATTACCACTCTGACTTGGAAACATTCTTAGTAGTTTTAATGGAGCACTTTGAGGTATGCGTAATAAAAGCATCTCCCCAGTTTTCACATTGGGACGTTACAGGCGCACGTTAGAGCGGCCTGTAATGCAGCCCACCGCACAGTAATGAAAAATCAATGGGCTGTTCAGTGCCCACGTTGCGTTACATTGTAACCCAGCACATTTAAAGAAAGTGCTGCATGCTGTACGTTATAGCGCCATTAGCCGCGTTAGGCTGTTTGCACATGCTCAGTTATGGGTTGTGTTTTTTTTTTTGAGGGGAGAGTCGCTATTGTTAGCCACATGGCTAATTAATATTCACTATACTGCCGTGTAGTGATGGGAAGTTTGGCTCGATTTATTGAAAAGAGCCGGACTTCCCATCACTAGGTTCAGTCCTGCTGCTCTGAATCGCTTCTGAACAGTAGAGATAGGAAGTCCGGCTCTTTTCAATGAATTGATTCATTGATAAAGAGCTGGACTTCCATCACTTCTGCTGTTTTCTTCCTGGAGCAGCTGCTGATTGGCTGGCGGGACCACGTGGAGTGTTCCGATCACGTGGTCCCTGCAAGGTATGAGACAAAAGGCGCACCAACAGCCACACAACGCGGCTCACTCTGGCGTCCACCTCCAAGACCACCAAACGTTGTGTTGGCGGCATGTTATGCGACCTTAACGTCCCCTAAAACGCAACGTCTTGGTGGGAAAGAGGCCTTACAGCAATTTATCTTTCACTAGTTTCACATTTTATCATAATGGGCTTTCAAATATTGCCAAAAGCAGCACTTTCTTATATGGTGGTCTGTTATGGATTACACATTAAAAACTGATTTCAACCCACTTATTAGAATCACAAGTAAGCAAACCAAACTTTTCTTTATGATAACACTATTGTCATTAGAGTGTACCTGAGGCAAATCTACCAAAGGTCAGCACAGAGGGACGCTGGATCTTCATACCTCTGTGTACTGTCCATTCCTCTCCTCCTGGTCCCCATAATTGCTCCTTCATACCTCCTGTACTTGCCCTGAGTAGCTTTGTCTTGGGTCAGGTTTCGCTGTAATGCAGATAATGGTCTTCCACTGGACTTGCTGATTCAGGCTGGGAACACACTAGGCGGTGCAGAAGACCATGTGTTTACTGCACGCTGCGCGTTTTTTGTGGGGGGTGGGTTCTTCCAATTAAAGGAGTAAAATACATGTTTTTACTAATAAAGCATGAAAAAAATGTTGCTTCTCATTGAGAAATGTTATGTACATTGTACATGCATTTTTAAAAATTATGCGGCAAGTTGCGCTTTTTTCACAAAAGCACATGTAAAACGCATGCATTTTTACATGTGTCCCATAGACTTTAATTAGCAACAAAACTGTGAGGCCTGGAACCCACTGAAATCAGCAAACGCGAAACGCAACCGCTAGCGTTTTGTCTGAGCGGTTTGCAAGCGGATTCATGCGCGTTTTCGGTCGCTTTTTGCAACAGTGTATTTTTTTTGCTCAGCGGTTGTGTAGCGTTTTGCGTTTCTCATTTTTATCCTGATTGGTCCTGTGAATTATTTTTAATTTTGTTAGTGTGCTGAACCGCAAAACGCTAGCAAAACCGCTCAGTTTAGGTTTTGCTGAGTGTTTCCGCTCGCGTTTCAATACTTTACATTGAAGCGCTAACGCTCCCAAAATGCTGCATGTCCTGCGTTTGCGTTTCTGGGAAACGCAAACGCTCCTGTGGAAGTTGCCCCATCTATTAACATTAGCCCAGCGTTTTGGCAAAGCGCTAGCGTATCACAGTGCTGCCAAAACGCTGCCAAAAGCGCTCCTGTGGGTTCCAGCCCTTAGGGTTTCTGCCTAGTGGTAGTTAATGACTTTTGAAGGACAATTTTTTTTTTGTGAGGGGGGGGCTGGACAATATACCCAATCCAGTAACGGTCTACTCTTTAGAATGGTACTGGCTTAAATATATTTTTACCTTGTCTAGGTCTTTGGAGTTGCAGTTCTGAGTAACTTTAATGTGTGATATTCTTTGGCATGTGCCCATTCCTCTGCCATCCTCTTCTCTACACTTACGCAGTCTACTAAGAAATGCATACTGTAGTTCTTAGTAGTTCTACAGGTATTTCCAACATAACCATAAAATGTAATATCTCCTCCTGCAGGCCATCAGTGAGCTGGTATTTAAAGAAAATCTGTAATGAAAAAAACTCCCCTGGGGGGTACTCACCTCGGGTGGGGGAAGCCTCCGGATCCTATTGAGGCTTCCCCTGTCCTCCTTGGGCCTGTGGCGTCGAAAATCCTACCGGAGTGGTGGCGATGTAAATATTTTCCTCTTGGTTCCAGTGCAAGCGCAGTATTTTCCCACGGAGCTAGGCGAAAATAGCCGATCTCCGTCGGGCTGCTCTACTGTCGCCTGCGCAGTAGAGCGGACCCGACGGAGATTGGCTATTTCCGCCTATCTCCGTCAGAAGAGCTGCAACAGCACTCCCGCTGGAGCCAGAAAAGGTAAATATTGCACAGCGCGACAAATTGTTGCCTGTGTGTTCTGGGGGGCTGCAGTGAGACTGTCGTGGGACACAGGAGGATGGGGAAAGCCTCCATATGGTCCAGAGGCTTCCCCCTACTGAGGTGAGTACCCCCCAGGGGACCTTTTTTTTTTTTTCAGTACAGGTTTTCTTTAACTGACCTGCCTGCTTTGTCTTGCACAGGGTGACTTCTAGCAGTGATGGTATTCCCTGGTGTGAAAGTCCAGTACTTTTGCAAATTTAGTATTATGGATTGGATTCGCCCTGTTTCAAATGTTTGCTTAGTTTTTTCAGGTTTGGGAAATAAACTATACCTCGTCCATCTGTAATGTTGTAAGCTTTCAAATAAAGGGTTTTTTTTTTCCTTTTCTTTAAACCCATTGATCCTTACTTCAGGACACTATTAATCTTTTATGCTATAAAGTGTGATCTAAAAACCACAAAGCATTTGCTTGCAGTTTTTATATGGGTTTTCAACTGTATGCATTATTTATGTGCATCTGTAGTGCGATTACCTAAAACGGGCATGGGGACCACATTTGTACGCTATTAAAGTTTTGGGGTTTTAAACGACATGCATTATGTGAACTAAAACTAACATGTTGCGTAAGTGGGAACCAGTACACAGACTCATGACCATGCAAATGGCAGAACGGGTTTATAACATGCATGAATTGTAAGTGCTAGGATTTGTATCTAAGCACTTCATGTAAGTAAAACCTTTTTACTTGCATGTTTTTGCTATGTAGCTAGCTTAAATTATTACATTCACCACCTTGTCTGCTTATCCATGGTAATTTCTTTAAGCATTTGGGATGGTCAATGAGATGCTAATAATACTGTTTATGCAAATGTATGGATCCTAGAAGTGGAACAGTCAAATGAAGCAGCTGCTATTGGTCCATTTCAAAGCTTTCTAATATTTGCATAACCTTGGAATTACAGTAGACTCCCAACAGTGGTGTAGCAATAGGGGATGTAGAGCTTGCAACTGTCCCAGAGCCCCTGGACCAGAGACCATGCCTGTTTGTAACATTAAATCTCAAGCAACCAGAAAACACACTTATCTGGTGCTGTGTCCTTACCCCAGAGTCCATGGTGTCCAGGAGAGGGAATAATATACGCCACCTGGAAATTTGCCACTGAGCATGAAGGTAGCTTTAGGCCTCTTCTGGACTGTTAAGAGGCAGTGATGCCTCTCAAATGCTCACTGCTGCCTGGTAACTGCTTGCTGAGCACACAGCTCAACAGTCTATGGAAAAGAGGCCTAAGTGCAGCACAAGAAGACACTGCACTGGCATCAGCTGATCCCTGTTGGTGCTGGATAACCGAGACTCTTCATATCTCATTTGCCTTGCCTAATGATCATGAGTGATTTGAGGAGACCTAACCCATCAGTCTTTTACAGCACTGATGGCTAAATTCTCCAGTTCAATTTACCCCACAGATCTTAACTGTAGAATGGAAACCAATCCAACCTCTAAGTAGAAATCTTTCTCTCTGCACTTAATTGAAATGTATCAATAATATGGCATTGACATTGTGGTGCAGTAGCTGCATAGATATATAGATAGCACTAAGGATTAACCTTATATTCAGTCTTTCATTAGCAAAATTGGTGAGATGTCAGCACTGGGCGACTTGATGCAATTTCCCAACACATTTTCAGGATCTACAAAAAGGCTAGCATTTAAAGTGAAAATAAACTGATGAGATAAATCATTGTATTTATCCTCCTAAAAATTACTTAGATATGTCAGTTTTTTTCATATTTATTTAGTGTCTAAATGAAAATGGGAATTATTGACTTTTTCCTTTCTCCCTCTGCTTTCAGAATTTGTATTTTGCCAGGAAAACTTGTATGACTGTAATTCACTTATCAGTGATGTTTATTATATTCAGAAACAGTCACTTACATGCTTTAAAAATTAACTTTCAGGCAGCAAAGAAAAACAGCCTGGTTAATGTTGTGCACTGTACATCACGTTTATCTCATGTCACATGTTGCCTTGGATACACTTTAAAATAAGACATTAAACATCATCACTACTATGACTGCTGGGACTTTCCTGGTAATGAATTGGGAAAAGTCATTTGATCATAAGTGATGTTGCAGGTAGCCATTTGTGAAGTGAGCGTCTCTGCAGTCCATGGCTTCACCTTCTGCCATGGTGCCATTCAGTAAACTCCATCAAGGTTCCTGAAGAGAAGGCTCGGAACAATTAAGAAATTTGAGAGCACCCTTTATGCATGAAGTTTTCAGCTACAGTGGAATTTTAAAGCACTTGGTGCCTATTTCCATGGGCGGTTGAACTATGTGCTCAGCAAGCAGTTGTGAGAGTTTTCCTCTTTTCCACGGGCAGTTAATAGGCAGTGAAATGCCTCTTAAACTCTCACAACTGCTCACTGCTGCCTAGTAACTGCTTGCTGAGCACGCAGTTCAACTGCCTGTGGAAAGAAGACCTTCGAGAGGCTTTTCTCTGCCAATCAACTGCCCGTGGAAAAGCGCTTTAAAATGAAATTCCACCCTCAAATTTCTGGACTTGTACGAGTTTTGATTTGAGAGTTTGTCTAGTGCAGTTAGATGTGATGGTGCTTTTCAGGATTACCACATAGTCCATAATATGCCAATAATTATTGGCTGATGCAATTTGGTCCAATTCCAAGCAGCGCCATTTGCAAACATTTCAAGCTGAGGAAAACCATTTTATGCATGAGATACTGCATTTGACTAACTATCTAGTTGAGCGGCTAATACCAGGAGGAAGGTTTCTACTGATGATTGGAAGAGAAGAGATGCTCTGAGACCCACTTTAACTAAGCAGATTTTTTTTTTCAGTCCAACTAAAAGACTCCCTTTTTACAGTAAGCATGTCCAAACTAACAGCACTGCTAGACTTCAGATATTCTACGATAAATGGGAAAATCTGTGTATGTAGGCAGCCTCTGGAGCACTCTAAATAATTAGGGCTGCATTATGCTGTGAGCAACACTTGTCTACTTCTAAATTGAAATATTCTGACCAAGTTAAACCATGCCCCTTCTTTGCTAAGTACCACCCACTATCATTCAAATTTCAGAATCTGTACTGGCTGCTGAAGTTCTGCCTTATGACTGGAGATGTGGCTTAGCTCTGAAAGGGTTACGGTTTGAAAGGTTGGTAAGGACTTGTATGATAGGAGCTCTGCAGGAGAACTGTAATTGATTTTAGAATTAGCACAGGTATCACAAGGAGCCTACCCTCTGACAATATTGTTAGACTGCTCATTAGAGATGGTCAGTGAGCTGCAAATAGACTGCATACAAAATGTATGCAACTTGTAACTGGGCCAAATGTACTTTCTGCTGATTTTTGTTTTGCCTAGTACTAAGCTGCATGCATGCCAAAATTATAGGCATCTAGTTGAGTCTCTACTGCTCATGACAGGTTCCACCCCTGACTCTAATTGAAAGCTGCCTTTTGATTTCAATAGGCTGTCATTTTGGTTCCTTTTTCATGTGAGAAAACCAAATATGTCCCTAATGGAAATGGGGTGTAATTTATAGATTTGGGGAAATATATTCCAGGAAGTTGCAGGGGTACAATTGTATGTCTGAGGTGCTGTGAAATGCCTTTGGTTTTCTACTGTTCCATACTATTAACTTAACAGAGTGTTCTGTTCAATCTCCAAACTTTCAGTATAACTGCAAACCCCAGTACTCCTCAGTTTAATACCTACCTGACACCAGATACCATCTCCATACCACCCATAGCTGACAAAGTATGCTGGCCAGTGCATTTTTATTTTAGTTTTTTAACCCCAATAACAGCTTTATCTTAAACACAATATGTTGTGCCTTTAAGGACGCTTGTGAGGTGCCGAAGAAATTCAACCAGCAATAATAAATTGCCTCCCCTCGTCTGGAGAGGAATTAGTCTATGCCAATAGATGCCTCTGTCGAGCCTGTTTTTTTCCTCACTGCAAAGGTGACAGATTGGCCCTTCAACTGCAGCTTGTGGTTCTGAGACATTGAGAAGGCAGACCATTTTGGATAAAACTCTTAAAATACCCCTTTGTGTTTTCTATAGACTTTACCTGAAATTAGTTTAACTTATCTTAAGGCTGAAGGAGTTTGTAGTATACACTGTGAAGCAATGAGGCAGCATTGGGCCCCATGGGAACCAAAGGGTTAGATAATTATACTAGTGAAAACAAAATGGGGCTTTATTTGTATCTATGTAAATTAAAGGCTGTAAGGCTTTTTTTTTTGACTGTGAATTTTTTTTCTTCCTTTTGTAAACCCGTATGTTCTTCCAAGATTCAATTCCCTGTCCTGAAGTAGTCAAATAGCACTGTTCTGGGGCCATTTACTATTTAAGTTGCATCATTATATTTGTGTTTGTTTCAGATTCTGTAAGGCAGTGATGGGGGAGAAATTAAAGAATGTGTTTACTTCACACTTGTACAGATATTTTTTTTCTTTTTTTAATTGAACATTAAAGAGACTGTTAAATCCATCAAGCCCTTTTCTTCAGAAGAATTCAGCCAATCAGGTTACTGACAGCGAGGTAATGTGATGTGTCCATAAAATGGCCGCTCTCTATTTGCCTCCTTCCTGTTGCTGTGATAGCCTGTATTTGGTTAGATGTAAGCCAGAGAAGTGCTGACTGGCATGTCTGACACGTATAATTTACTTGCGCATTGACTGTAGCATTTTCAGTTCCATATAAAGATAATTATGAATGTTTTTCACAAGCCTGTCATGGCAATGGATGCTGGATGTTAGTTTGCACTGTAGTTCCTCATAAGGTATTTAATTGCTGCTGGACAGCCCCATAAGTGACTTCCTTCCACAAGGCACTCTATGCCTCATGCGGGCGAATTCAAGCACTGTCTGGTTTTCTGTTGTTCGGTGGACAGACTGAGTATAATGATCACAACGAAGTTTGAGGTTGAATGTTAAAAGGAAAAAAAAAAATTAAAATTGGGGGGTGGGAGGGGATGGGGGGAGTAACACTTTCTATGTACACTGGCTAAAAAGTTAATGCTATACTACTGTAATTGTGTAAAATTTCTGTATGAATGTTGCTTGTTAGTGTGGGTTTGAGTAGACCGGTATGAGAGAATCCACCGCCGTCACTGGCTGCTCCCTTCACTGACCTTCTGATAGACAAAGCCTTAAGTATAGACTATTTTGTTTTGTTTTCTTAATTTTGCAAACCTGTCATTTTCAGTTGAATCCTCATAGCTGCATGCACATAAATGCTAGATCCTACTTATGGAGCAGAGCTTCAGCTCTCAAGAAGAAGCCCAACTGTGTTTTGTCCTGTTACTTGCACTCTGTGAAGGCAGGCATTGCTAGCTAATCCTCAGAGAGGCATGTAGCACTAGTTTCTACTGAATTCATATCCTGAATATCTGTCAGTGTCAGATTCCTCCTCCATTGGATGGCTGCCTCCATTTTGTGTAAGGTCACGGCCTGCTAATCCAAATCCTGTGTACAAGAATATCACATTGCATCTTAAAGCTGAACTCCTGGGTCTCCTGCTAAGAAAAAACATGTCACCTCCTGTTTTTAACAAACTTTAAAAGGATACCTGTATCCCTCTTATAAGTAAGAGGGATGTGGAGGCTGCCATGTTTATTTCCTTTTAAACAATGCAAATTGTCAGATTTTCTAGCTGATATTCTGCCTCTAATACTTTTAATTATAGACCCCCAATGAGCATGCAGACCAGGTGCTCTCATGCTTATTTCAGGTGTGTGATTCAAACACTACTGATGCTAGAATGATCAGCAGGACAGCCAAGCAACTGGTCTTTAAATGGAAAGAAATATGGTAGCCTCCATAGCCCTCTCACTTTAGGTGTCCTTTAAAGATTTTACTGGACGTCTTTCCACCATCTTAGAGGGTGTACATGTGCACTGCCCATGCTGCAGTGCGTCTGTGTGTGAGTTCCTTTCCAGACAGTCAAAGGGAGGTCAAGAATATACAGGTAGTCCCCGGTTAACTAACGATGGTGACTGTGGGTTCGTTCTTAACCTGAATCTTTTCTTAAGTCGGAACATTGGGCCATCTCTGTCCCCTGTGCCTCCAGTGTCCCCCTCTATCACCTCTGCGCCTGCTTATACAAGTTTTAAAAGCCATTTTTTTCTTTGAATTTTTTTTAAATCGAAAAGTCCAATTTGAAAAAAAAATTTTTTGCTTGTTCCCATGGAAACACAGAATCCATGCCTTTCGTATTAACAGGTTGTTCGTAAGTCGGGGACTACCTGTAAGTAGCAGTATGAAACTTTGGGGCATTTTAAGGCCCTGCAAAATAAACTTCCATCTCTAAGTTCACAGAAACAATCGAGCTCTAAACTCTGTTATGATAAAGGTCAGTAATCTGTGAATAAGGTTATTCCTTTTATAATACACATGGAAACCACATTTGCTAGATAACCTTTTATTTTCATGGAGTTCAGCTCTAAAGCCCCAGCTACATGATCCGATTCTTTGCGATTAGATTACATTTACGATCCGATTAAATCTGGCATGTCCGATCGAGATTCAATTCGATTTGCCATTACTTTGCAATGGCAAATCAATTTGAATCGAATCCTGCTCGGACATGTCGGATTTAATGGGATAGTAAATAGAATCGTAATCGAATCGCACAAAGAATCGTATCGTGTAGATGGGGCTTAAGATCTGGGTTGTATTGTATACCAAAGTGCAAAGAGCATTGGTGCATTGCATCTGCCCAGTCATAAGGGATTATCCAGTTAGTTTGATTAGCAAACTGATTTCTGATTGGTTACTGCATAGTGTGGGAGAGGTCCCTAAGATTTAGGCCTGTGTGACAAGTTTCTCAATACTATGTAATGCCAAAAACATTTTATAATGCTGGCTGTCTTAATGGTATTTGGACCTGACTTATCAGGTTATGTGAGGCTGAATAAAAATGCACCATTACATTTTCTAAGAGTAACATAACCTTCTTAAGGGGGTCATGTCACTTTTTAAGACCTACCCTATTCAAGTATCTGTCAAACCAGACCTAAGACCTTTTAGCGAAGTTCTACTGCCCTCTTCATCTCTAAGTAATGTGTCCTAGTAAACGTTCTTATATCCATGTTGGGCAGAGACCAGAAGAGAATTCTTTCCACTTTTTTGTAAACTCTTAATTGCATTATCCTATTAGACTTTGTATAAATATTGCTTCTGCTTAGGGAAAAACGTTTCAATTGGTCTTGAACTGCAAATCTGAAGTGAAAATTGAAGCTCTGGATACTATAGTCTTGCTAGTACTCGCTCTATCCTATCATTCATGCACCTTCCCTGGTGAAGGCTACTTGTTGTTCTAGGTCTTTGGCACTGCTCCTACAGCCTTTGGAACTACTCTTAAAGGATACCCGAAGTGACGTGGCATGATGAGATAGACCTGTGTATGTACAATGCCTAGCACACACATAACTATGCTGGTCCTTTTTTTTCTTTCTCTGCCTGCAAGAGTTAAATATCAGGTATGTAAGTGGCTGACTCAGTCCTCAGACAGGAAGTAACTACAGTGTGACCCTCACTGATGAGAAATTCCCCTTTTTACCTCTTCCTTGCTCTCAGTGCTGGTGCACACAGCGGCTTTTTGAGCGTTTCTGCAGCGGCTGCGGATACGCTTGGTCAGTGTATCTCAATGGGGTCCAACACTGAAGAGTACAGTAGAAATTTGTTATAGCGAACCTTTGGCGAAATTAGATAGTGCTGCTCATGGCAGAATGGGGGGTGCTTACATGTCTATCTCATCATGTCACTTTGGGTATCCTTTAACCTTCAGTATTTTTGAAGACTAGTGCATCTGTGAGCCCAGTACAGATGTGCTAGTCACTACTCTACTCAGGGACACAAGTACTTCTGAAGGCTGCACCAGCAGTGCAGAAGAGCTATTCCACCTAGCCAGTCAAATCTGTTCTACCAGGAATGGCGTAGGAAAGTTGGGGATAGACCAGGAAGGGTCTGTAGCATCCCAGAGCTTTCCTACTATGTAGGTATGTACACTAGAATCTCATAATACTTTCTGATATAGTAAAATCTCAGTCACCAGGTCCTAGCTATGGAAAACTGATATAAATATCAGCGGTTTCCAGAATTGTATAAAACTACTTGACTAGGTCCCTTGAAGTTTACTACAAAAGGTATTCCACTGTATAAAAACGTGTTATATGAGAAAGGACACAATACTTAGAGATGAAGAGAACAGGCACACTACACTATTTATTTAGATTTTTTTTTTTTTTTTTTTACAAAACTGACTTCAACTTTATGATGGCTGGCCAATGAGACAGTAATTCTGAATTGATGGTAATTATACAGTGTTCACATAGATGCAGCTTGAAAATGGACTCCTCAAATGCAGTTTATTTTAATGCTGCATAGGTTACTGTAAAATTTGCATTAACTTGGAATTATTTTGTATCTCATTTACCATTCACATTCATTATGTGTAAAGCTGGCCACTAACGGTCCAATTTCTAGCGAAAAATCGTTCGAGCAATCAGAAATTCTGATCGGACGAAAAATCGTTCATTACACCATCAACTAACCAATCATTGCTTCCTATCCATCATGACCACCAAGAAAATCCAAATATTCGTTCGACGAAAATTCATTCGGGCGACATTTTTTTTCACTCATTCATAATCGATTGTGTCCACCAATGGAGATTATTTACAACCAATCCGATCAGAATTTCTGATCGCTCTAACGATTTTTCGCTAGAAATTGGACCGTTGGTGGCCAGCTTAAGAGGTAAATTCCCTTTTAGATATGCTTCTTTACCACAGACAGTTGAACTGTGTGCTCAGCAAGCAGTTACCAGGCCGCAGTGAGCAGTTGCTAGGGAGCAGCTGTGAGAGTTTGAGACATGTTACTGCTTCTAAGCTGTCCGTGGAACAGTGGCCATAGAAAGCATTTAGATACCCTGGCTCATATGCAATTCACTTTTTTTTTTTTTTATCCTAGGTGATATTTTCACACCTGGTCAATAAAATGCCTTTCAAACTACTAGCAAGCAAGAAAATACTCAATTTTGATAGTAGTTTTTCACCTACCGGTACTTTTTGGTACTTTTTGTTGCTGACTGCTGAAAAGTTATTTTAAAGAGAAGATGAAATATTCCCTCCTCAGAGAAAAAGTAAAGTGCGTATGGGCCAATGGCTTCTGTCACAAGTCCAAACAAAGCAGGTGCTTCAGTCTATAAGGATGAATGGTGCTATGCAGAACATTTCTTCATTGCCCTGATAGCCAACTGTGCATTATGGCTGCTGAATTATAGCATAACTTGCAAACCGTTTCAGGCTAGTTTCACAGGGGGATGGTGCTTTGCAATGCGACGTTAGTCGCAATGCAAGATTGCAGCTCAATCAAAAAAGTAGCAACACAGCTTAATGCTGCGTTACCATCACATACAGTATAAAGGCAATGAAAAGTAGGTGGAGCATACCGGCAATGAAAAGTATGCTTCCCTGTATCTGTTAACATTTGTGTATAGAAGTAACGCATTGCAACACTGTTATCATAATGCTACATTTACAACACCATGTGGATATTCCACTGTGAACTTAGCCTCAGTGGGGGTTTTTGGCAACTACTTGTAAAATATTGAAGACCACACAGTTGAGTAGTGGATTTGGATGTTAAAGAGGTCGTGAGTTTTATGGAAAGATAAAAAAACAAACACCAGTTAATGCAGAAGTGGGCCAAAAATGCCTCCAGAATGTGTACAGTACAGCTTTTCTAAAGACAGGAGGATAACTATTTAGACATCGATTATGACTTAAGTGTATGTTGTAGGAAGCAAGCGCTGATAAGCTACCACTGGCCGCCTTAAAGAGTATCCTCCTCCTGGCTGGATGCTAGAGCTGTATACTAGTGCTCTTTTCACTGTTATTACAGAAAAAGCCTATAATTGCAAGTTTTGTTTTTTGTCCCATGCAGACATCAAAAGTATTTGATGGAAGGAAAAAAAAAAATCAGTCAACCATTTTGCAAATCTGGCTGCTGCAGGCAATGAAACGACTTAAATTGCAACCAAATATATCTGCTTCCTTTTCCTAAAGCATAAGCTACATCCATATACCTGGACCAAAATGAAAAGAGTGGAAAGTTTGACACCACTAGATGGCGATGTTGCTCTATTCTGTCCCAGCACCGCTTTGGCAAGGTGACTGGACTCTTGTATTTATTATTATTCATACAATGTTTTGGCTTGTCCTATTTATTGCTCCTGTCTGACCTTCAAATCATCCTGTTTCTTCTAGAAGTCTCTATAATAGGCTCACAGCCCCCACATGACTTGAAATGACACATCCAGCATCACTTTTTTTTGTGATCAGAAAATGCCATTCCATAGCCTTTTTTTATGTTTTGTTTTGAAGCATGTAGAGAATGCTTAAACTAATAAAATAGATAAAAAAATAAGTTTTGAAGTGATGCTCTAGGTGAGTAGATTGTTCCATTTGTAGTAGAGGGAAGGGGGGATGCGGAAGTTTTTTTTTTTTTTTTTTATTGTAGGTCTTAACACAAAAAGCAAAAACTACAATTGATTTTAGTATTTTGAAGAATTGCTGTCTCTATATAATCTGTCTTCAGATATCTGCCTTCCCAAAAGCAAGTACTTTGCTCTATTGACTATGGATATTAGTCTGCTGAAAGTTATTTGGATGTAACTCTTTCCATGCCAGAATGCTGCTGGTTTCCCCCCTGGCTGCGGCCAGTGCTGGATTATCCATGAGACAGTATGAAACTTTGGACTAAGACGTGCTGGCTGGCGTTGCCTTATATTTAAAATAATAAAATAAAATGTAAACATGCCTACGTTCTGCCAAATAACAGCAAAATAAGGATGATCTAATTTATTATTTGAAGTCCATCATACAAAAGTGCTGTTTCCAGTGCTGGAAAGCATACGTGAGATGGAGGCTGTCATGTCATGCAATATTTCCCATACATGTCCTCCCAGAAGCCATGATTTCCTACCGCCTTCATTCCATCCCTTGCCTGGGCCCTCACTTTTACAGTGATCTCCTGCTATGTTGGACCCTGTAAACTGTATTTTACCATCCAGATACAAATCCACCTCCTCTAATAAAACATTGCAATCCTTGTTTCCAGTCTTATTGTCTTCGTATTGTGGTCAATTGGTTTTGTGGATTTATGACTGTTGATGTTTTGATTTTTATTTCTGCAATGACCTGTTTCTTCAAACAAGCGGACCAGTTATGTCTAAATTGGGAAATAATTGTAGGTCTGGCCCTAGGTAACTAAATCCCTCTGTGGGACAGTATACAGTAGTATAACAGACCAAAATCCTGCCTTCCAAAGTGTAGGAGAGGAAGGGACTTCACAAAGAGTACCAGTGTCAGACTGGGAGGTGGAAAAACTGAGGAAATCCACCTGCAGGCTAAAGGAGCAGAAACCCTGTGTTATCTCTCCCAATAGAAACCTGTAGCAAGTCTTCACTGTGAGCAGCAACACCTGATTACTGCTGCTTGGCCAGCAAGTGGATTTCCTCAGCTTTTCCACCTCCCAGTCCAACACTGAAGAGTACAGTAGAATTTTGTTATAGCGAACCTTTGGCGAAATTAGATAGTGCTGCTCATGGCAGAATGGGGGGTGCTTACCTGTGCTACCTATAGCTGATGCAGTCCACGTAACGCCACTACTTCCTCCTCACAGGTTTGAGGGCTCTTTTCCACTATGAAATGCGATTGCGATCACAATCGTGTTTTAATTTCCACCATGCGATTGAGCTACTATACTCATAGTCCAGCTCAATCGCATACAAACCGCGGCAGGACGACGATTGCGCTTTGATCGCAATCGGATCGCACTAATGGAAATTGCTGCGGCAGTTTCCATTAGTTTAATGTACCTTGCGATTTGCGATCAGAAGCAAATCACAGGCTAGTGGAAAGAGGCCCTGAAGGAGGAAGTAGTGGAGTTACTTGGAGCACAGGTGGAACGCATCAGCTATAGGTGGTGTAGGTAAGTTAACCCCCCCCTTGCCATGGGCAGTGCTGTTAAATTTTGATTACAAGTAGCTATGTACTCCTAGTGCACATCAGTAGTCACCAGGTCCCGACCATGCGCCTGTATGAATTTACAATGTATGACAAATCTTGATAAAGTGAACTACTTGAGCAGTTCCCTTGGCATTTAGTATAAATGCATTATACTGTATTTCCTTTCCATATCACCTATAGATAAGGAATGTTATTCACTAAGGCCTCTTTCACAGTGCAATGTTAAAGTCGCACGTTAGAAAATGTTTCAACGCAGACTAATGCGCAGTAATACAAAGTCTGTGTGACATTCACAGTGCACACGTTGCGCTTGTGTGTAACGTGTAGCGTTATTAGAAAGTGCTGCATGCTGTGCACGTTATTAGCTGCATGCTAAGTAATGACTTGGAAGCATGCTTTTCATTGCCTGTATGCTCTACTGTATGTGACGATAGCTGGGCATTGAGTTGCGTTGCGACTTTTTGGGGGCGTTGCGTTGTAATTTGCGTTGCAACCTCAACATCGCATCAAACTGTAACGTCCTACTGTGAAAGAGGCTTAAAGCCACTGATCCTGACCCTTGAATAGCTTCCCCCAATCATATAACTTAAAAACCTGAACTGAAAATTAAGTCAAAATAAGCATACACAAGTCATACTTACCTTCCATGTAGTCTACTCCTCAGTGTCTTTCTCCTGTCCCGCGTCCTGTTTGTTCACTGTGATCAAGTGAATTTTCTGTCCTCCATTTTGAAAATGGCCATTACCCACAACAGCTTCCTGGTCAGCACACAGTTAAACTGTAACATCGCCCACTTGAGCCATATGGAAAAATGGACATTACCTGGTACATCAGTTTTCCTCTCAGCTATAACTGACAGCAACTGATCTATTTCAGATCTGACAAAATATTGTCAGAACTGGAAGGGATCACTGTAAGAAGAAAATGGTGCGCTTCTGAGAGGAACTGATGGTTTATTTTAAATATTTTTACTCCGTACAGGTTCTCTTTAAAACCCAGAGTTTCGAATTCCCTTCACTCAGCTACTCGTGATTGGTGATGTTCAACTGTGCAAATGTATGCAGCTTCAAAATGATTGATTCCTACCTAGGTGGAAATTTTTTGGCTTCTTTTCAAGCTACATAAATTTGCATCAACTTGGATCCGCAGAAGCCTTAGTACACACAACAAATGAAAAATGTGCACACTGATAGCTGAACTGTTAGATGTCTGTTTTACATCAGTGAATCTGCCAAAGATCATTTTATACTGGCCTCTCTTTATTTCCCCCATATAACCATTTAATATTGTGTATTTATATAGTACTGACACCACCTGCAGTGCTTTACAGGAGCGTTTCCCAACCGTGTCTTCAAAGCCCACCAACATTTACCTCACCTATGAAAATTGTGGTTTCCTGCAAAACATGTACCAAGGCTCTCAGCAGAGCTGATGAACTCTGGATTTCCACAAAACATGCACTGCTGGTTGGCCTTCAGGACAGGGTTGGGGAACACTTCTTTGCATGGTCATGGCACTGAGGGCTCAAACCCACTAGCAGCCTTTTCTAAGGGCTATTGATTTCAAAAGCTCTTGCTAATGCAATGCTATGGGTATTTTATAAAATCACATCACACCCATAGCATTACATTAACAAGGAGCTTTCAAATCACAAGCTCTAAGAAATGGTTTAGTAACATACTGCTAGTGGGTTCCAGGCCTAACTTTTGACTGTTAAAAGCTATGCTGCACTTGCACTTAATTGACAGGTAAAGAAGGCTTCAATTGTTAGTCTACACTGACCATTACCTCAGTTGGATAAGGGGTTGCCTTGGCTCACTCTTCCCCATCTCCTGCTACGCCTCATTCACTGTATATGGCAATTTCTACGTATGCGTCTGACCACCTTTATGTGTTGTGGAAGGGTTTTTAAAAAAGATTTCCACAGGCAAAGTATAAATTGCAGGTTTTCTATCAAATGCCTAAATCCTTTCAGACAAACTGAAACACCTTTATTGGTTTTAAAATTTTACATATTTTGCCTAGGCATTTCATATAATGTCTTAAAGTGTACCAGAGACAAAGTAAATGAAAAGATTTATACAAACTTGGGGCTTCCTCCAGCCCCATCCGCACAGATCCCTCCTACACCGCCATCCTTTGTACCGGGTTCTGTAAGTTCAGACAGTCTGGGCATGTGCAGTGCTCTCCCTCAGGTGGAGAATAGTACTGCACCTGTGCAGTACTATACTCCTCTGGAGAGCGCACACTGCGGTGGAATTCAGGTGGTCCTGTTTCAAGCTGCAACATCAGGATTATTTGCATCTCATTGACCATCCCCATTTCAGAAGTCGCATAATTGATAATGGTCCACCTGCATTCAGTCTCATTGTTGCATAGTGCCTCTAACTAGACCAGTTCTATCCAAATGGCAGCCTGTCTGTTTGCTGTGTCACGCCCCCTCACACTACTTATGCCAGACTCACCTTTTTCTCTCCGCTCAGCTCCAGACCAGGATTCCCAGGAACTTCGCCCTCCACATCCACAAAGTTAAACAGCACTAACCTAGACAGTCTTTAAAGAGCTCACCCCTGAGTTTCCAACACTGAAGCCAGCAGCATGAAGACCAATGAGTATTCCAAAGAGGCAAAATTGTATAAATAATGGATAGGCTATATTGTAAAAATATCCCATGATGCCCACTTCCTTATAACAAAATAGCGTTTCCTATTGACGACTTGTTAGCATACTTTTCGTTTAGCACTGGCCAGTTTTTTTCTTTGTCCTGCAGCATGGATTATTATTTTTTGGCATTAGGGTCCTTTCACGCTGCACATTGTGTTGTGGTAAGATCACAACAGAACCGAAGAGTTATATTGTGCGGGTGACTTTGTGGTGCCAATATACAGTACAACGCCTTATTGCCACTATAAACACGCATGTCACACTGCATGCTGTGCACTACCCTGACAGAATGCCCCACACTGCAATCATTCTGATAGCCCCATAGGAATATTGTGTTGTAATGCAATGAATGTCTCACAATGCCAGGGACATAGTGTGAAAGAAGCCTTTCCTGACTGAGGTCTTGTGGTCCGCCATGCAGGGTCAGGCCTCCCCTGTGGCAATTACCCCGCCAAGAATCACTATTAGTGTGTTGGCCGTGGGGACCCATTCGGTCTTGGGTAGGGGGTACATTTCTCGTCCACAGCAATGCTGTGTGTAACTGGGCCAAGTTATGCTTAAATTCCCCAGGGGTGAACAACGACAGATCAAACGGGGATGCACTCCTGGATTTGACGTTTGTTCCACAGACAAGAAGGGGTAAAGACTAGCAACTCCTACACCTGGAAGGTGCTGATGCGTAAAGCAGCGTTTTCCACAACAGCTAAGTGCAATTATTGTCCGGTAACACTATCCGCACAGACTGCCAGGCCGAGGTTACGGAGGAGAGACCCTGCAAGAGTATACAGGTGGGCACCAGGGCAAAGTGGACTAGAGGTAAGCGGCAGGGTGAAGTTCAGCCAGTCGACACATGCGCAGTGCGGCCGCGTGCACTCCCCGTAGCTGGGAGCGTTCTGTGCCATGTACAGTAAGCCCTGGCTGGCCGTCTCAGGTTCCCTTCAAAATGGATTCTCCATTTTACTGGCAACCAGTGAAGAGATTGCAGTACTGGGGAGAGGTGTGAGCTGCGGGGGGCATTGGCTAGGAGTCTGGCTGCTGCATTCTGTACTAGTTGTAAGGGGTTATAGAACCTTATCTGGGGATCCGACGAACAGGGCGTTGCAGTAGTCCAGGCAGGAGGATACAAATGCATGAACCAGGGCAGTTAGGTCTTCAGCTGGAATAAGTTGTTTAATTCTCGCTATATTTCTCAGATGGAATAATTAGGACTTGATGACAGCCGATACCCGCTCTCTGAGTGTTAGCTTTTTATCCAGGATCACACCCAGATTTCACAGTGAGTTGTTATACTGTACGGTATCTCCTCCAATTGCTAGTTTGCAGGGATGCCCATCCGGGTAACCCGGATATCTGAACTTTTTCCCACTATCCGATTCCGGATTTTTTTTTAAATCCGGATAGCTATCTGTGGATATTTGGCCACATAACCCAGATATCCGGATCCGCAATACTGTAACTAAGGAGATGACATCCTGCTGCCAATCAGAGGGCTCCCAGCAGAAGCCCTAGCAACCAATCACAGAGGAGAACCCTGGCCAGCCCCACCTGACCTCATTGAGCCAATCAGAGGGCTCCCAGCTTAAACCCTGGCACCCAATCACAGAAAGGAACACTGGCCAGCCCCCCTGTATAATAAGGAGGGCTGCCATGATGAGACATATGGTCTTAGCTTGCTGAATGCTCACTGAGAGACATGCTCCAGTGCTGGTGGCCTAGCAAGGGCTGTACACAGTTATAAACCTAAAGCTGTTCAGTGATTAAACCCTTCACTACTATCACTACACTATTGTTAAATCGTTAATTAGCTTGATTAATGTCATTGTATGGCAGTCAGAGTGTGTGCTCCAGTGCTGCTGGCCTAGCAATGATAAACCGAAAGCTGTTCAGTGATTAACCCCTTCACTATCACTACACTATTGTTAAATCATTAATTAGCTTGATGTCATTTGTGAGTGTGTGCTGCAGGCAGCTGCTATGTGTCTGTGTGTGTGCTGTTCACAGACCAGGCCAGCTGCTGGCTATTAGCTATAGGTTAGGTTAGGGGATAGGATTACTGTGTTTTTGTGTAGTTAGTACTGTAGTACTGCAGTCAGTGCTAGTAGTTGTTAGAGTAGTAGTACTACTGTGTTAGCTTTCTACAGAACTGCTGTGCTGTGAGCAGTGACAGTTAGTGTGCACTAGTGTCTTCTCCTCTGCTGTCTGACTGTCACTCGGCACTTGTCACGTGGCAAGTGCCACATGACACTTGGTACTTGCCTCGTGGCAAGTGACACGTGCCACTTGCCATGTCCGGCATGCTCCTGGCACATGTTACACCTGCTGCTGCATTGCCCTGCTCCTGCTGCCTGTGCAGCTCCCACAGGCCACTGATACCACCTATATTTAACCCCAAAACACAATTGCTGCGTAATTTTTTGGAGGTGTCTTGGCTGAAAACTGTCATGTCCCAGTTGTGCGATGGGACTTTGGACACAATGTGGGCTGCACGACCACTGTCTGGTACCTAGGCCTAATGTTAATTGACAGCCATTTTTTTTTTTTGGGGGGGGGGGATTTTTAGTCCCCACATCATCAATTAGTGTTCCCCTTTAAAAAATAATGATGCTACATGCCTCATTTACCCCCAAAAAATGTTTTAAAGCAATTTAAAGGGCACTTCCTGTTTTTCTATCTGGATATCCGAATCCACCCGGATAGCCCGGATAATGCGTTCGGATATCCGCATGAATGCGGATATCTGAAAGTTCGGATTCGGATATCCGATCCGGATATCTGGATCAATTCGGATTTTGCAAAAGGGGTATCCGAGCACCCCTGCTAGTTTGAACTGGGGAGAGTTTTGTACATTATCCATCATGTGTGGCCCATCTAGGCGTCTACCACCAACACTTCTGTTTTGTCAGATAAGAGGCAATTGTCATACAGGTAGGTAGAAAAACAAAAGAGGCAAACATTTTAGTACTGCACATTGTCATTGCAGCCCTCCACATCACTCAAGGAGGAGGCCACAATTTTCTAATTGATACGAATAATGATTGAGGTCAACAAAATTGATTAGAGGGATAGAAGGTCTCACTTACCAGGAAAGGTTAGATAAACTGGACTTTTATAGTCTGGAGAAAAGACTACTTAGAGGAGATCTAATTAACATGTATAAATACATCAGAGGGCAATACAAAAGCTTGGCAGATGAGCTTTTTATCGCTAGACTTGTGCAAAGGACTAGGGGACATGATCTGCGCATGGAGCAGGGGCGGCGCCAGGGGGGTGCAAGGGGGTGCTCGAGCACCCCCTAGAATTGTCCAAGCACCCCCAAAGCACCCCCTGGAGTGAACTGACTTCAGGCGTCTAAAAGACGCCAAGTCAGTTCACAGCGGCAGCCCGAAGCAGCAGAGCAGGGCTACGGTAAGATGGCCGCCCGGAGCCCTGTTCTGCAGACTTCGAGTCTGCAGTGCATGGCTTCGGGCGGCCATTTTCCCGTAGCCCTGCTCTCTGCATGCAGGCAGGAAGTCTCGTCGTGACGTCGGGAAGGAAGAGGATCGTGGGCGCGCGGGCGCTGCGCGCCACAATGAGGTCGGGACTCGGGACAGGAGGTCGGGAAAGAAGGTCTTCTGGCTGTAGGTGAGTAAATGGGTTTTTCTTTTCTTTTTCAGGTGATGCTGATTGTGCATATTGGGGTCATATCTGCTACGGATTGTGCATATTGGGGTCATATCTGCTACGGATTGTGCATATTGGGGTCATATCTGCTACGGATTGTGCATATTGGGGTCATTTCTGCTACCGATTGCATATTGGGGTCATTTCTGCTACCGATTGTGCATATTGGGGTCATTTCTGCTACCGATTGTGCATATTGGGGTCATTTCTGCTACCGATTGTGCATATTGGAGTCATATCTGCTACCGATTGTGCATATTGGGGTCATTTCTGCTACCGATTGTGCATATTGGGGTCATTTCTGCTACCGATTGTGCATATTGGGGTCATTTCTGCTACCGATTGTGCATATTGGAGTCATATCTGCTACCGATTGTGCATATTGGGGTCATTTCTGCTACCGATTGTGCATATTGGGGTCATTTCTGCTACCGATTGTGCATATTGGGGTCATTTCTGCTACCGATTGTGCATATTGGAGTCATATCTGCTACCGATTGTGCATATTGGGGTCATTTCTGCTACCGATAGTGCATATTGGAGTCATTTCTGCTACCGATAGTGCATATTGGAGTCATATCTGCTACCGATTGTGCATATTGGAGTCATATCTGCTACCGATTGTGCATATTGGGGTCATATCTGCTACCGATTGTGCATATTGGGGTCATATCTGCTACCGATTGTGCATATTGGGGTCATATCTGCTACCGATTGTGCATATTGGGGTCATATCTGCTACAGATTGTGCATATTGGGGTCATATCTGCTACCGATTGTGCATATTGGGGTCATATCTGCTACCGATTGTGCATATTGGGGTCATATCTGCTACAGATTGTGCATATTGGGGTCATATCTGCTACCGATTGTGCATATTGGGGTCATATCTGCTACCGATTGTGCATATTGGGGCCATATCTGATAACGATTGTGCATATTGGGGTCATTGGACGTTTTTTGTTAAAATCTGCTCACATTACGTGTATTTTCTTGAGAAAACCTGCACAATTATGTGAATTTTCTGGGAAAAGGGTCACCAAAACTTGGGCCCTCTGTCTTTGCGTTGCACTTTTAAAGGGAACCCGAGGGGAGAATAATATTGAGGCTGCCATATTTATCTCCCTTTAAGCAATACCAGTTGCCTGGCTGCCGTGCTGGTCCTCTGCCTCTTATTCTTTCAACCATAGACCCTGAACAAGCATGCAGCAGGTCAGGGGTTTCTGACAATATTGTCAGAACTGACAAGATTAGCTGCATGGCTTGTTTCTGGTGTAATTCAGTTCACTACTACAGCCAAATAGATCAGCAGGGCTGCCAGGCAACTAGTATTGTTTAAAAGGAAATAAATATGGCAGCCACCATATCACTCTCACCCTGGGTTCACTTTAAATTACATTTAGCCCCGCCCTCATCCGGTCATGACCACGCCCATTTTTCCGCCGCGGCACGCTTCGCGCGCCGCAGGTTGTAGCCACACCCATTTTTTGCCGCGGCACGCTTCCCGCGTCGCAGGTCGTCAGATCCCCCGGAAATTGGTCCAGCACCTGCATAGCACCCCCTAAAAAAATTTCCTGGAGCCGCCACTGGCATGGAGGGAAAAAAAGTTTTAGCCATGTATAAGGGAAAGGGTTCTTTACAGTAAGTGATTAAAATGTGGAATGTATTAGCACAGGAAGCAGTTATGGCAAATTCTATATCTGAATTTAAGGGGGGCTTAGATGCTTTCCTTGTGTTGAAGACATCTGTGGCTATAACTACTAGGTCATTTCTGGTGGCATTGATCCAGGGATGTCATCTGGAGTCGTGATGGAATTTTTTTTCCCTTTTGGGGCTAATTGGACCACGCTTTGTAAGGGGTTTTTTTGCCTTCCTCTAGATCAACATGGATATGTGAGGGTGCATGCTAATGTTGGATCTTATTTTCTGGTTGAACTTGATGGACATATGTCTTTTTTCAATCGAAATAACCATGTACAAACATCTAAAAGGAGTATCAGCGCACATCCATTAGAGGTTAATGAAATTACAAGTCCATTCAATTTTTCATTAATCTATCTCCTGTTGCCACGATATTGTTCTATTCAGAAGATACACATCAGATCCACCACCAAAAACACCCTGCTGGAAACAAACTCACCAGATGTCTCTGACCACTGCTGGACTGGTCAGAGAAAGCTCATAGTCAGGAAGCCTTGGGACTTCAGGATGCTGGAGAGGTAAGGTAACCCTTCCCGGACAGGGTTTCCTTAAAACCCTTACAGCACATGGTCCCCAAAGTAGCTTCTGGCTTTCATTTCAAACAGGAATATAAGCTACCAGTCTTCTCTAATTCAGAGCACAACTTCCCTGTCTCATTCAATGTTCCAATTATCTTGATGAAATACCTGTAAGCAACAAGGTAATACAAGGATACAGAAAGACTATTATTCTCACAGGAGGGGCTAACCAGCATGAACACGTACAGTGAACTGGCTAGTCCCAGCAATAAGAACAGTTTACAAAGTTATGGTGGCGGCTCCCCTAGAGAACTTAGCGAAACATTCATAAAGGGCATTATCAGCATCCTGTGCAGCATTCGCTTGAGTTGCTCCAGAAACCATACCTAAAGCTGCCAGCTGCTCATCCCCTTATGTCTCACTACAAGGCGGATCCTGTAGCCACGTCCTCAGTGGGTTTCAAAAGAAGTGTCCAAAATGCAACACCGAGAAATGAATAGTTGACTTGTCCGAATAAAGACTAAAGGCTCATACACACATCAGACCATAGTCTTCTGAAAATGAAAGATCACAGACCAATTTTACCCCCTTCCATGTAGTAGGAGAGCCATACCTACACAGTCTATTCTATGGAGCTGAACTTCCCATCAGATAAAAATCTTTGCAAGATGCTACACATACAGATGCTGTACAGACACAAAAGATCAGTATCTGCAAAAGATCAGTTCCTGAAAAAGATCCGTTCCTGCAAATTGCATTCATAGTTTATGATATCTGCAAATCATCATACACACCTTGTTTAACCACTTGAGGACCTAGGGCTTTCTACCCCTTAAGGACCGGCCACTTTTTTTCCATTCAGACCACTGCAGCTTTCACGGTTTATTGCTCGCTCATACAACCTACCACCTAAATGAATTTTGGCTCCTTTTCTTGTCACTAATAAAGCTTTCTTTTGGTGCTATTTGATTGCTCCTGCGATTTTTACTTTTTATTATATTCATCAAAAAAGACATGAATTTTGGCAAAAAAATGATTTTTTTTAACTTTCTGTGCTGACATTTTTCAAATAAAGTAAAATTTCTGTATACATGCAGCGCGAAAAATGTGGACAAACATGTTTTTGATAAAAAAAAAACCCATTCAGTGTATATTTATTGGTTTGGGTAAAAGTTATAGCGTTTACAAACTATGGTGCAAAAAGTGAATTTTCAAGCATCTCTGACTTTTCTGACCCCCTGTCATGTTTCATGAGGGGCTAGAATTCCAGGATAGTATAAATACCCCCCAAATGACCCCATTTTGGAAAGAAGACATCCCAAAGTATTCACTGAGAGGCATAGTGAGTTCATAGAAGATATTATTTTTTGTCACAAGTAAGCGGAAAATGACACTTTGTGAGAAAAAAAAAAAAAAAAAGTTTCCATTTCTTCTAACTTGCGACAAAAAAAAATGAAATCTGCCACGGACTCACCATGCCCCTCTCTGAATACCTTGAAGGGTCTACTTTCCAAAATGGGGTCATTTGTGGGGTGTGTTTACTGTCCTGACATTTTGGGGGGTGCTAAATTGTAAGCACCCCTGTAAAGCCTAAAGGTGCTCATTGGACTTTGGACCCCTTAGCGCAGTTAGGCTGCAAAAAAGTGCCACACATGTGGTATTGCCGTACTCAGGAGAAGTAGTATAATGTGTTTTGGGGTGTACTTTTACACATACCCATGCTGGGTGGGAGAAATATCTCTGTAAATGACAATTTGTTAATTTGTTTTACACACAATTGTCCATTTACAGAGATCTTTCTCCCACTCAGCATGGGTATGTGTAAAAATACACCACAAAACACATTATACTACTTCTCCTGAGTACGGCGATACCACATGTGTGGCACTTTTTTGCACCCTAACTGCGCTAAAGGGCCCAAAGTCCAATGAGTACCTTTAGGATTTCACAGGTCATTTTGAGAAATTTCGTTTCAAGACTACTCCTCACGGTTTAGGGCCCCTAAAATGCCAGGGCAGTATAGGAACCCCACAAATGACCCCATTTTAGAAAGAAGACACCCCAAGGTATTCCGTTAGGAGTATGGTGAGTTCATAGAAGATTTTATTTTTTGTCAAAAGTTAGCGGAAAATTACACTTTGTGAAAAAACACAATTAAAATCAATTTCCGCTAACTTGTGACAAAAA
The DNA here is from genome assembly GCF_040937935.1 of Hyperolius riggenbachi. Taxonomy (NCBI): domain Eukaryota; kingdom Metazoa; phylum Chordata; class Amphibia; order Anura; family Hyperoliidae; genus Hyperolius; species Hyperolius riggenbachi. The sequence goes on from NC_090647.1 coordinate 462,306,937, forward strand.
ATAAAATCTTCTATGAACTCGCCATACTACTAACGGAATACCTTGGGGTGTCTTCTTTCTAAAATGGGGTCATTTGTGGGGTTCCTATACTGCCCTGGCATTTTAGGGGCCCTAAACCGTGAGGAGTAGTCTTGCGGGCAAACTTGAAATTTGAGAAATTTCTCAAAATGACCTGTGAAATCCTAAAGGTACTCATTGGACTTTGGGCCCTTTAGCGCAGTTAGGGTGCAAAAAAGTGCCACACATGTGGTATCGCCATACTCGGGAGAAGTAGTACAATGTGTTTTGGGGTGTATTTTTACACATACCCATGCTGGGTGGGAGAAATACCTCTGTAAATGGACAATTGTGTGTAAAAAAATCAAAAGATTGTCATTTACAGAGGTATTTCTCCCACCCAGCATGGGTATGTGTAAAAATACACCCCAAAACACATTATACTACTTCTCCCGAGTACGGCAATACCACATGTGTGGCACTTTTTTGCACCCTAACTGCACTAAGGGGCCCAAAGTCCAATGAGTACCTTTAGGATTTCACAGGTCATTTTTGTTTCAAGACTACTCCTCGCGGTTTATGGCCCCTAAAATGCCAGGGCAGTATAGGAACCCCACTAATGACCCCATTTTAGAAAGAAGACACCCCAAGGTATTCCGTTAGGAGTATGGTGAGTTCATAGAAGTTTTTATTTTTTTGTCACAAGTTAGCGGAAATTGATTTTAATAGTTTTTTTTCACAAAGTGTCATTTTCCGCTAACTTGTGACAAAAAATAAAATCTTCTATGAACTCACCATACTCCTAACGGAATACCTTTGGGTGTCTTCTTTCTAGAATGGGGTCATTTGTGGGGTTCCTATACTGCCCTGGCATTTTAGGGGCCCTAAACCGTGAGGAGTAGTCTTGAAACCAAATGTCGCAAAATGACCTGTGAAATCCTAAAGGTACTCATTGGACTTTGGGCCCCTTAGCGTACTTAGGGTGTAAAAAAGTGCCACACGTGGTACCGCCGTACTCAGGAGAAGTAGTATAATGCGTTTTGGGGTGTATTTTTACACATACCCATGCTAAGTGGGAGAAATATCTCTGTAAATGACAATTGTTTTTATTTTATTGTATTGATTTTTTTTACACACAATTGTCCATTTACATAGAAATTTCTCCCACCCAGCATGGGTATGTGTAAAAATACACCCCAAAACACATTATACTACTTTTCCTGAGTACGGCGGTACCACATGTGACACTTTTTTGCAGCCTAGGTGCGCTAAGGGGCCCAACGTCCTATTCACAGATCATTTTGAAGCATTTGTTTTCTAGACTACTCCTCGCGGTTTAGGGCCCCTAAAATGCCAGGGCAGTATAGGAACCCCACAAGTGACCCCATTTTAGAAAGAAGACACCCCAAGGTATTCCGTTAGGTGTATGGCGAGTTCATAGAAGATTTTATTTTTTGTCACAAGTTAGTGAAAAATGACACTTTGTGAAAAAAAAACAATAAAAATTAATTTCCGCTAACTTTTGACAAAAAATAAAATCTTCTATGAACTCGTCATACACCTAACAGAATACCTTGGGGTGTCTTTTTCTAAAATGGGGTCACTTGTGGGGTTCCTATACCGCCCTGGCATTTTACAGGCCCAAAACCGTGAGTAGTCTGGAAACCAAATGTCTCAAAATGACTGTTCAGTGGTATAAGCATCTGCAAATTTTGATGACAGGTGGTCTATGAGGGGGCGAATTTTGTGGAACCGGTCATAAGCAGGGTGGCCTTTTAGATGACAGGTTGTATTGGGCCTGATCTGATGGATAGGAGTGCTAGGGGGTGACAGGAGGTGATTGATGGGTGTCTCAGGGGGTGGTTAGAGGGGAAAATAGATGCAATCACGGCACTGGGGAGGTGATCGGAAGGGGGTCTGAGGGGGATCTGAGGGTTTGGCCGAGTGATCAGGAGCCCACACAGGGCAAATTGGGGCCTGATCTGATGGGTAGGTGTGCTAGGGGGTGACAGGAGGTGATTGATGGGTGTCTCAAGGTGTGATTAGAGGGGGGAATAGATGCAAGCAATGCACTGGCGAGGTGATCAGGGCTGGGGTCTGAGGGCATTCTGAGGGTGTGGGCGGTGATTGAGTGCCCTAGGGGCAGATAGGGGTCTAATCTGATAGGTAGCAGTGACAGGGGGTGATTGATGGGTAATTAGTGGGTGTTTAGGGTAGAGAATAGATGGAAACACTGCGCTTGGGTGGTGATCTGATGTCGGATCTGCGGGCGATCTATTGGTGTGGGTGGGTGATCAGTTTGCCCGCAAGGGGCAGGTTAGGGGCTGATTGATGGGTGGCAGTGACAGCGGGTGATTGATGGGTGGCAGTGACAGCGGGTGATTGATGGGTGGCAGTGACAGGGGGTGATTGATGGGTGGCAGTGACAGGGGGTGATTGATGGGTGATAGGTGATTGGCAGGTGATTGACAGGTGATCAGTGGGTTATTACAGGGAAGGACAGATGTAAATATTGCACTGGCGAATTGATAAGGGGGGGTCTGAGGGCAATCTGAGCGTGTAGGCGGGTGATTGGGTGCCCGCAAGGGGCAGATTAGGGTCTGATCTGATGGGTAACGGTGACAGGTGGTGATAGGGGGTGATTGATGGGTAATTAGTGGGTGTTTAGAGGAGAGAATAGATGTAAACGCTGCGCTTGGGTGGTGATCTGATGTCGGATCTGCGGGCGATCTATTGGTGTGGGTGGGTGATCAGATTGCCCGCAAGGGGCAGGTTAGGGGCTGATTGTTGGGTGGCAGTGACAGGGGGTGATTGATGGGTGATAGGTGATTGGCAGGTGATTGACAGGTGATCAGTGGGTTATTACAGGGAAGGACAGATGTAATTAATGCACTGGCGAATTGATAAGGGGGGGGGGGGTCTGAGGGCAATCTGAGCGTGTGGGCGGGTGATTGGGTGCCCGCAAGGGGCAGATTAGATCTGATGGGTAACAGTGACAGGTGGTGATTGATGGGTGATTGATGGGTAATTAGTGGGTGTTTAGAGAAGATAACAGATGTAAACGATACATTTGGGAGGTAATCTGACGGCGGGTTTGCGGGCGATCTAATGGTGTGGGTGGGTGATCAGATTGCCCGCAAGGGGCAGGTTAGGGGCTGATTGATGGGTGGCAGTGACAGGGGGTGACAGGGGGTGATTGATGGGTGATAGGTGATTGGCAGGTGATCAGTGGGTTATTACAGGGAAGAACAGATGTAATTAATGCACTGGTGAATTGATAAGGGGGGGTCAGAGGGCAATCTGAGCGTGTGGGCGGGTGATTGGGTGCCCGCAAGGGGCAGATTAGGGTCTGATCTGATAGGTAAAAGTGACAGGTGGTGATAGGGGGTGATTGATGGGTAATTAGTGGGTGTTTAGAGGAGAGAATAGATGTAAACAATGGATTTGGGAGGTGATCTGATGTCGGATCTGTGGGCGATCTATTGGTGTGGGGGGGTGATCAGATTGCCCGCAAGGGGCAGGTTAGGGGCTGATTGATGGGTGGCAGTGACAGGGGGTGATTGACGGGTGATTGACAGGTGATTGACAGGTGATCAGGGGGATAGATGCATACAGTAAACAGGGGGGGGGTGGTCTGGGGGGGGGGGGGGGGTCTGGGGAGAATCTGAGGGGTGGGGGGTGATCAGGAGGGGGCAGGGAGCAGGGGGGGGGATAAAAAAAAAATAGCGTTGACAGATAGTGACAGGGAGTGATTGATGGGTGATTAGAGGGGTGATTGGGTGCAAACAGGGGTCTGGGGGGTGGGCAGGGGGGGGTCTGATGGGTGCTGTGGGCGATCTGGGGCAGGGGGGGGAGAAATCAGTGTGCTTGGGTGCAGACTAGGGTGGCTGCAGCCTGCCCTGGTGGTCCCTCGGACACTGGGACCACCAGGGCAGGAGGCAGCCTGTATAATACACTTTGTAAACATTACAAAGTGTATTATACACTTTGTATGCGGCGATCGCGGGGTTAACATCCCGCCGGCGCTTCCGTATAGCCGGCGGGATGTTGCGGCGGGCGAGCGGTGACAGGCGCCGGCGGAGGATCGCGTCACGGATGACGCGATCGCTCCGCCCATGCCCTTAGAAGGACAGCCGCCTCTGTGGGTGAGCCGGTCCTTCAGGGCTCCACTTCCCGGCCGCCGCTGTGCGTTAGGCGGTCGGGAAGTGGTTAACAGACATTCATCTGCAGATCAGATCCACCAGGATGGATTTTAAGATCTGCAGATGAATGTCTGTTAAAAAAAAGGTGTGTATGATGATCTGCAGATCTCATAGGCTATGAATGCAATTTGCAGGAACAGATCTTTGGCAGGAACAGATCTTTTGCAGATACTGATCTTTTGTGTCTGTACAGCATCTGTGTGTGCAGCATCTTGCAAAGATTTTTTTCTGATGGGGAGTTCAGCTCCATAGAAAAGACTGTGAAGGTATGGCTCTCATACTACATGGAAGGGGGTAAAATTGGTCTGTGATCTTTCATTTTCAAAAGACTATGGTCTGATGTGTGTATGTGGCCTAAGGCTCTGTTCACAGTACTTCGTTCCTTTGCAGAAGAATTCTGCATGTCAACTAACTGACCATACAATTCTATGGGCCTATTCACAGTATTGCGATGTAATTGCATTTAATTTGTATTCAAACTATTTTTATTTGCATCTCATTGACCACCTGTAATAGAGACACAGACCAAGAGACCTGTAGCTGTAAAGTTGAAAAAAACAAGGCCCTAGATGCTGTATGAACAGCCATAGGAGAAGTAATAATCTGCATGTACCGTTTTTCACAAATTCCATTTCTGGAATCTTAGGCCACATACACACATCAGACCATAGTCTTTTGAAAATGAAAGATCACAGACCAATTTTACCCCCTTCCATGTAGTATGAGAGCCATACCTACACAGTCTATTCTATGGAGTTGAACTCCCCATCAGATGCTGCACACAAAGATGCTGTACAGACACAAAAGATCAGTATCTGCAAAAGATCTGTTCCTGCCAAAGATCCGTTCCTACAAATTGCATTCATAGTCTATGAGATCTGCAGATCATCATACACACCTTGTTTAACTGACATTCATCTGCAGATCAGACAATCATCTGCAGATCTGAAAATCCATCCTGGTGGATCTGATCTGCAGATGAATGTCAGTTAAACAAGGTGTGTATGAGGATCTGCAGATATCATAGACTATGAATGCATTTTGCAGGAACAGATCTTTTGCAGATACTGATCTGTTGCATGTGTGCAGCATCTTGCAAAGATTTCTGTCTGATGGGGAGTTCAGCTCCATAGAATAGACTGTGTAGGTATGGCTCTCATACTACATGGAATGGGGTAAAATTGGTCTGTGATCTTTCATTTTCCAAAGACTATGGTCTGATGTGTGTATGTGGCCTTAGACCATAGTTAAGCAGGCATATCACTCAATTAGACAGCATCTCCCCCCTAGACAACCTAAATAGAGAGTGACCTCTCTAACCTTATAGTAGAGTGCCCCCCTAAACATAATTAGGAAACATCTTCCTGCCTGAACATTACATTTAGGCAGATCATTTCCAAACCACATTATAAAGCAGGGTGATCACCACATAATTAGGCTGGGAATTCCCCTAAACAAGATATTCATGTAGTGTCTGATTTTAAATCCTCACCAACCAACATCATTGGGTAGCATGTACCAACCAATATAATTAGACACAAAACGCTACTATCTCCTCCAATTCTTCTGAAAAGGACCAGTACTGTATCATTAAAAAATGACCATTTGTTAAGAATGAGTTAGAGTCTGTCTGATAATGCTCTTCATGTTGTTCTCTACTGTACAGTACTACAGGAGTCATACAGAATATTATTTTGGCACGGGAGCTGAAATGAGGTCTGTTTTTTTTCTGGATGTGAACATCATGTCGGGATTATTATATGACAGAGTTCATCTGTTCCCTGAAGCTTTTTGTGTTGGTCTGATGTGCCTCTCACTGCAATGCAGGTGTACTCGATAGACATCGGATAAGTTAAGAGTCACTTCAAGACACTTCTGATACTTTTTATAAAAAGATCTGAGTGAAGGAAACTTATGAGATTTTTAATGGAGGAGTCTGTGTTGTTCTGAAGCACCTCAGCACCTTTTCTTCCTTGTATCTAGGTTACCTTTCAGGTTCCTTCCTACTGTAAACCACTCTGGGGACTTGAAGTTATGATGACCGACTCTCATGCACAGACTTTGAGGCTGCATTTCCACTTGTGCGGTGCGAATCGCCGCGGTAAAAATTCGCATGCGGATGCGAAATTCGCATGCGGGTCCATGCGAGTTTTCATGCAAATTTGCACGCGAATTTGCATGGATGACGATGTATGCGAATTTAACCATGGCACTGCTGGTGTGCTTTACCATTGTTTCTATGCGAATTCGCATGAAAATTCGCATACCCAAACCTCATGCGAATTTCCTATTAAATACATTGTATGCGATTCGCATAGCGGTATGTGGTATGCGAATTCTGATGGCTCTGCCATGCGAATTTTTTCTGCACAGAAAAACGCAAAGGAATCCTGACAAGTGGAAACAGTCCCATTCACTTGTATTGCTATGTGAATTTGCATGCGAAAACCGCATGCGAATTCGCGATAGTGGAAATGAGCCCTAATGCTATCATTTTATATCGCTTTAAAAATAAATAAATCAGCAATTCACTTATAATACCGCATGCCAATGATTTATTTATTTATTTGGTACTTATGCATTATACTGTCTGAAGAGTTTGTTTTTGACAGATCCACACGTGTCCTTGCCCAATTTGATGCAGGAAATTTTTTCCACCTATGGGTAGTGTTGGGCGAACAGTGTTCGCCACTGTTTGGGTTCTGCAGAACATCACCCTGTTCGGGTGATGTTCGAGTTCGGCCGAACACCTGATGGTGTTCGGCCAAACCGTTCGGCCACATGGCCGAACTAAGAGCGCATGGCCGAACGTTCCCCGAACGTTCGGCTAGCGCTGTGATTGGCCGAACGGGTCATGTGGTTCGGACCCGAACGCGCTCTGATTGGCCGAACTGTCACGTGGTTCGGGTAAATAAATACCCGAACCACGTCATATCTCCGCCATTTGTCTGTGGGTTTAGCTTTGGGTAGGCAGGCAGGGTAGTTCGCGCTCCAGCCACGCTAGCCAGGGTCCACCCAGTCATTGTGTGTCACTGCTGGGAACACTAGTACACCGCTCGCTCAGCCACACTATATAGCATTGTGTTTACTGCCACTCTGTGTACCTCGCTCAGCCACACTATATAGCATTATGTTTACTGCCACTCTGTGTCTGCTGGGAACAGTAGTACACTGCTCGCTCAGCCACACTATATAGCATTGTGTTTACTGCCACTCTGTGTACCTCGCTCAGCCACACTATATAGCATTGTGTTTACTGCCACTCTGTGTCTGCTGGGAACAGTAGTACACTGCTCGCTCAGCCACACTATATAGCATTGTGTTTACTGCCACTCTGTACCTCGCTCAGCCACACTACATAGCATTGTGTTTACTGCCACTCTGTGTCTGCTGGGAACAGTAGTACACCGCTCGCTCAGCCACACTATATAGCATTGTGTTTACTGCCACTCTGTGTACACCGCTCACCCAGCACTATATAGCATTATTGTGTTTACTGCCACTCTGTGTCTGCTGGGAACAGTAGTACACCGCTCACCCGCCACTGTATAGCATTGTGCTCTGTGTCGCTGCTGGGAATAGTGGTACACCGCTCACCCACCACTGTATAGCATTGTGCTCTGTGTCGCTGCTGGGAATAGTGGTACAACGCTCACCCACCACTGTATAGCATTTCTGTACTGCCACTGTACTGCTGCCAGTCAGCATGTACTTTAAGGATAAGTGAAATGAGGAAGAAATCCGGTGAAAGAGGGAGGGGCAAGGGAAGAGGTGTTTCCCCTGACGGTTCACGTACAGGCCACAGGGGAGCACCCAAGAAAACCCACTCAATACCGCCCATGTTGTCCAGGACAACAACCCTCACAAATCCAAAAGAACAGGACCAGATAATTACTTGGATGACCTCTCAAGCGTCCAGCAGTGGGTTAAGCAGCACCAGCACATCACGCACGAGGTCCGAGTCCTCAGCCAGTTACAAGGAGCCAGTGGGCACAAAGCTGACACAACCGGCAGCGACACCACGCACACAACTGCCAGATAACCAGTCCGATGAATTACCTCAGGACACAATGGGGTATTCGCAGGAGCTATTCCCAGCCCAACAAACTTCCACCTTTCAAAGGTCAATGGAGGAACAGCCAGAAATGTTGTGCCCGGATTCACAACCATTAACTGTGGGAAATGCACCGCGCACTGAAATACAAGGCGAGTCCGAGGACTCGTAAGCCCGAATCCCAGAGCAATTTGGGCAGGAGGGGTTGCAATTGCAGGAGGTCGGCCGACAAGATCTGGAAGACGACGTTGGAGTGAGCTGCGCAGAGGTTGTTCTGGGGAGCTCTACTCCACGGCGGCGGCCCCCCACAATGACATATGACGAGTTTCAGGAGATGGAAGAGGAGGGTATGGACAATGTGGACATAGACCCAGATTTTGTTTGTGAACGAGAACATTGCCGTCGTAGCAGCAGCACAGATAAGTCCGTTGAAGAACCCACTGCTGCACGAGTTCGCCTTGTGCCACAAGGTAGGCGGCGCGCAATTTCAGGCACCACAAGCGTGGAAGTTCAAGTGAGAGGCAAAAGAGGCGCAAACAGAAATCGCCAGCAAGGAAGGTGCTCCAAAGTCTGGGCTTTCTTTGAAGACTGCACTGAGGATGGTACTATGGCGATTTGCAAGGTGTGCAAGACCCGCCTGAGCAGGGGGAAAACAACCTCTCCACCACCAGCATGAGCCGCCACATGCTATCCAAACATCCCACTCTGTGGGCAAACGCGGCAGGACAGGGTACCAGCAACACTGCCTCCCTTGGGGTCACCAGACTCACCACCAGACCCGCCTCAGCAGCAGCAGTAGCCCAGCCATTGCGGGGTTCACAGCATTCACAAACATCAGACGACGCTGACACTGTCACTTTCCGGAGTAGTGCTCTTGAGGTCTCCCAGCGTTCATCAAACACAACAACCAACAGCCGTTCAGTGTGCAGCCCTACGGTTCAGTTGTCTGTCTCGGAGATGTTTGAGCACAAGAGGAAATTGCCAGCAAATGACCCCCGGGCCGTGGCACTAACAGCCAGCATAGCCAAGCTTCTGGCCTGCGAAATGCTGCCATATCGAGTGGTGGAGACAAACAGCTTCAAGGGCATGATGTCAGTGGCCATCCCACGTTACGTGGTTCCCAGCCGCTACCACTTTGTGCGCTCTGCAGTGCCTGAGTTGCATGAGCACGTGGTCAGCAAAATAACCCGAAGCTTGAAGAATGCCGTTGCCTGCAAGGTTCACCTCACCACTGACACCTGGACGAGTGCGTTCGGCCAGGGTCGATACATCTCCCTTACCGCGCACTGGGTGAACCTTGTGGAGCCTGGCAGCGATTCCTCACCTGCTACGGCGCGGGTGTTGCCCACGCCGCAAACAGCTGCACCACCGTCCCTCCCACTGGATAACAACAGCAGCACCTACCTCTCTGACTCCTTCTCCTCCAACGCATCTCAAAGCTGTACCTCATCCGGAAACGCTAACCCAGCAGCAGTAGGATCGTGGAAGCAGTGCAGCACAGCTGTTGGCATGCGTCAGCAAGCGTTGCTGAAGCTGATCTGCCTTGGGGATAAGCAGCACACAGGGGAGGAAATTTGGAGGGGAATAAAGGAACAGACGGATTTGTGGCTGGCACCGCTGGACCTGAAACCGGGCATGGTTGTGTGTGATAATGGGAGTAGTTCTCATTCGCGCTTTAAGGTTGGCTAAGCTGACACACATCCCTTGCCTGGCGCACGTGATGAACCTAGTAGTTCAGCGGTTCCTGAGGACATACCCAGGCGTGGCCGATCTTCTGTTGAAGGTGCGACGAGTGGCCAAACATTGCAGAAATTCCAGTACTGCTTCGGGGGCACTCGCCAAGATGCAGGAGCGCTTCAATCTCCCCCACCATCGCTTGCTGTGTGATGTCCCTACGCGCTGGAATTCTACGCTGCACATGCTAGCCCGCTTTTGCGAGCAGAAGAGTGCAGTGGTCCAGTACATGACGGCGCAGTACCGAGGCGCATCCGGACAGCTGCCAAGCTTCTGTGGATCCGATTGGGCCAACATGTTGGACCTCTGCCAAGTCCTCCAAAATTTTGAGCAATCCACGTTGCTTGTGAGCAGTGACAACTCTTCAGTCAGCATTACCATACCACTGCTGTGTTTACTGAAGAGGTCAATGTTGAAAATCAAGGAAACAGCTGTCATGATGCAACTGGGGGAATCTGAAGGAGAAAACGATCAGCGTGATGGTACCAACATCAGGCCATCCGCCTCAGGAAACGCTGGCCCCAGCAGCTATGACGAAGAAGAGGAGGAGGAACAGCTGGAGTTGGAGCAGGAATTTCCTGCCACCACTGACGAGGGCCAGAGCGGTGCACGTTGGACTTCCACAATTCAGCGCGAATGGTCAGCAGAAGCAGACCAGGAAGAAGGTGACGACTATGATGCATCACAACAACTATCACAACGCTCACAAGAGGATGATGAGGATTCTGGCAGGACTCTGGCACACATGGCTCAATTCATGCTAGACTGCATTGAACGCGACCCACGCATTGTGCGCATTCTGGACAACACCAATTACTGGGTTTATACCCTTCTGGATCCACGGTACAAAGACAATGTTCCAAAACTGCTTGAAGAAAGAGTCAGACAGGTCAAAATGGAAGAATACCAGCAGGCCCTTGTGGAGAATTAGAGAGGAGATTGACATCCTCCCCCTCCTCTAGCCAGTTGTACGCCGACAGACTGACTTCCGCAAACCCAGGACGACCAGGAGGGCAGCAAACAACACAAGCCGCAGCTAGTGCCCAAAAGGGAATGGTATCGGCAGTGTCCTTGGAGTGGGAAAATTTTATGACATCCATGCAGCAGCAGCCCACAGAATAGCAAGCGTGCAGATCCACCTCCAACACCGATCGCCTGGAGAAGATGGTCAAGGACTACATGTCAGATGGCGTAGCTGTGTTGAACAATCCATCTGCACCCTTCAACTATTGGGTATCGAAGCTAGACACCTGGCACGAACTGGCAATGTACGCAATAGAGGTGCTGGCTTGCCCGGCAGCCAGCGTTATGTCGGAACGCTGTTTCAGTGCTGCCGGAGGCATCGTCACAGATCGGCGTATCCGCCTCTCCACAGAAAATGCAGACCGTCTGACTCAAATTAAAATGAATCAATCCTGGATTGGAAACTACTATGCAACACTCCTGGACCCCAACCAAGTAACATGAACAATGACCATCTGTGATGGATTAGCGTTTCCGGTCCCTGTTTATTGAACCTCTTATCTGTATTACATTTATGACTGCATGGCGGCAAAAAACATGCTATCCGCACGCTTCTTGTCCTCATGCAAGGCCTGGGTTGTTGTGTCTGAAAGCGTGGCCTTCTCCTCCTGCGCCTCCTCCTGTTCCATCACGTGTGCTGCTGCTGGGTTAGCGTTTCCGGTCCCTGTTTATTGAACCTCTCATTTGTATTACATTTATGACTGCATGGCGGCAAGAAGCATTGCTATAGCCGCACGCTTTTTGTCCTCATGCAAGGCCTGGGTTGCGTCTCAAAAAGCGTGGCCTTCTCCTCCTGCGCCTCCTCCTGTTCCATCACGTGTGCTGCTGCTGGGTTAGCGTTGCCGGTCCCTGTTTATGGAACCTCTTATCTTTATTACATTTATGACTGCATGGCGGTAAAAAGCATGCTATCCGCACGCTTCTTGTCTTCATGCAAGGCCTGGGTTGTTGTGTCTGAAAGCGTGGCCTTCTCCTCCTGTTCCATCACGTGTGCTGCTGCTGGTTTAGCGTTTCCAGTCCCCGTTTATTGAACCTCTCATCTTTATTACATTTATGACTGCATGGCGGCAAAAAGCATTGCTATATCCGCACGCTATTTGTCCTCATGCAAGGCCTGGGATGTTGTGTCTCAAAAAGCGTGGCCTTCTCCTCCTGCGCCTCCTCCTGATCCATCACGTGTGCTGCTGCTGGCCTGGGTTAGCGTTTCCGGTGCCTGTTTATTGAACCTCTCATCTGTATTACATTTATGACTGCATGGCGGCAAAAAGCATTGCTATATCCGCACGCTATTTGTCCTCATGCAAGGCCTGGGATGTTGTGTCTCAAAAAGCTTGGCCTTCTCCTCCTGCGCCTCCTCCTGTTCCATCACGTGTGCTGCTGCTGCTGCTGGCCTGGGTTAGCGTTTCCGGTCCCTGTTTATTGAACCTCTCATCTTTATTAATAATAATAATAATCCGAACATTTGTATAGCGCTTTTCTCCTTTCGGACTCAAAGCGCTCGTATTACATTTATGACTGCATGGCGGCAAAAAGCATTGCTATATCCGCACGCTTTTTGTCCTCATGCAAGGCCTGGGTTGCGTCTCAAAAAGCGTGGCCTTCTCCACCTGCGCCTCCTCCTGTTCCATCACGTGTGCTGCTGCTGCTGCTGGCCTGGGTTAGCGTTGCCGGTCCCTGTTTATTGAACCTCTCATCTTTATTACATTTATGACTGCATGGCGGCAAAAAGCATTGCTATATCCGCACGCTATTTGTCCTCATGCAAGGCCTGGGATGTTGTGTCTCAAAAAGCGTGGCCTTCTCCTCCTGCGCCTCCTCCTGTTCCATCACGTGTGCTGCTGCTGGGTTAGCGTTACCGGTCCCTTTTCCTGGAACCTCTTCTCTGTATTACATTTATGACTGCATGGCGACAAAAAGCATGTTACCTGTGCAAAGAAACATGACATTTTCCACATTTAAAAGACAGTTTTTCCTTTGAAACTTTACAATCAATTTTCTCAAAAACTATAAGCTCTTTTTCAAATATTTTTTTTCCTCTTGTACCCACTCCCAAGGTGCACATACCCTGCAAATTTGGGGTATGTAGCATGTAAGGAAGCTTTACAAAGCACGAAAGTTCGGGTCCCCATTGACTTCCATTATTTTCGGAGTTCGGCGCGAACACCCGAACATCGCGGCGATGTTCGGCGAACGTTCGCAAACCCGAACATCTAGGTGTTCGCCCAACACTACCTATAGGGATGTCTCAAACTTTAAAATCAAGGGTTGCTCTTCCTGACAGCATATCGACACTGTCAGGAAAAGCAGCATAGCTGGATTTACTGCAGTTTACAGCCTTACGAGCAGGAGATGGAGGGAGGTAACCTAAATATGATGTGTACATAGATCAGAGCAACAAGTCAGTTACAACTAGTGTTGGGCGAACAGTGTTCGCCACTGTTCGGGTTCTGCAGAACATCACCCTGTTCGGGTGATGTTCGAGTTCGGCCGAACACCTGATGGTGTTCGGCCAAACTGTTCGGCCATATGGCCGAACTAAGAGCGCATGGCTGAACGTTACCCGAACGTTCGGCTAGCGCTGTGATTGGCCGAACGGGTCACGTGGTTCGGACCCGAACGCGCTCTGATTGGCCGAACGGGTCACGTGGTTCGGGTAAATATATACCTGATCCACGTCATTTCTCCGCCATTTGTCTGTGGGTTTAGCTTTGGGTAGGCAGGCAGGGTAGTTCTCTCTCCAGCCAGGCTAGCCAGGGTCCCCCGGTCATTGTGTCGCTGATGGGAATAGTAGTACACCGCTCACCCACACTATATAGCATTGTGTTTACTGCCACTCTGTGTGTCTGCTAGGAATAGTAGTACACCGCTCACCCACACTATATAGCATTGTGTTTACTGCCACTCTGTGTCTCTGCTGGGAACAGTAGTACATCGCTCACCCTGTATAGCATTGTGCTCTGTGTCGCTGCTGGGAATAGTAGTACACCGCTCACCCACCACTGTATAGCATTGTGCTCTGTGTCGCTGCTGGGAACAGTAGTACACCGCTCAGCCACACTATATAGCATTGTGTTAACTGCCACTCTGTGTCTCTGCTGGGAACAGTAGTACACCGCTCACCCTGTATAGCATTGTGCTCTGTGTTGCTGCTGGGAATAGTAGTACACCGCTCACCCACACTATATAGCATTGTGTTTACTGCCACTCTGTGTGTCTGCTGGGAACAGTAGTACACCGCTCACCCTGTATAGCATTGTGCTCTGTGTCGCTGCTGGGAATAGTAGTACACCGCTCAGCCACACTATATAGCATTGTGTTTACTGCCACTCTGTGTCTCTGCTGGGAACAGTAGTACACCGCTCACCCACCACTGTATAGCATTGTGCTCTGTGTCGCTGCTGGGAACAGTAGTACACCGCTCAGCCACACTATATAGCATTGTGTTTACTGCCACTCTGTGTCTCTGCTGGGAACAGTAGTACACCGCTCACCCACCACTGTATAGCATTGTGCTCTGTGTCGCTGCTGGGAATAGTAGTACACCGCTCACCCACCACTGTATAGCATTGTGCTCTGTGTCGCTGCTGGGAACAGTAGTACACCGCTCAGCCACACTATATAGCATTGTGTTTACTGCCACTCTGTGTCTCTGCTGGGAACAGTAGTACACCGCTCACCCACCACTGTATAGCATTGTGCTCTGTGTCGCTGCTGGGAACAGTAGTACACCGCTCAGCCACACTATATAGCATTGTGTTTACTGCCACTCTGTGTCTCTGCTGGGAACAGTAGTACACCGCTCACCCACCACTGTATAGCATTGTGCTCTGTGTCGCTGCTGGGAACAGTAGTACACCGCTCAGCCACACTATATAGCATTGTGTTTACTGCCACTCTGTGTCTCTGCTGCAAACAGTAGTACACCACTCACCAACCACTGTATAGCATTGTGCTCTGTGTCGCTGCTGGGAACAGTAGTACACCGCTCACCCACCACTGTATAGCATTGTGCTCTGTGTCGCTGCTGGGAATAGTAGTACACCGCTCACCCGCCACTGTATAGCATTTTTGTACTGCCACTGTACTGCTGCCAGTCAGCGTGTACTTTTACGGATAAGTGAAATGAAGAAGAAATCCTGTGAAAGAGGGAGGGGAAAGGGAAGAGGTGTTCCCCCTGACGGTTCACGTACAGGCCACAGTGGAGCACCGAAGAAAACCCACTCAATACCGCCCATGTTGTCCAGGAAATCAACCCTCACAAATCCAAAACAACAGGACCAGATAATTAATTGGATGACCTCTCAAGCGTCCAGCAGTGGGTTAAGCAGCACCAGCACATCACGCACGAGATCCGAGTCCTCAGCCAGTTACAAGGAGCCAGTGGGCACAAAGCAGACACAACCGGCAGCGACACCACGCACACAACAACTGCCAAATAACCAGTCCGAAGAATTTCCTCAGGACACAATGGAGTATTCGCAGGAGCTATTCCCAGCCCAACAAACTTCCACCTTTCAAAGGTCAATGGAACAGCCAGAAATTTTGTGCCCGGATTCACAACCATTGACTGTGGGAAATGCACCGCGCACTGAAATGCAAGGCGAGTCCGAGGAGGACTCGGAAACCCAAATCCCAGAGCAAGTTGGGCAGGAGGGGTTTCAATTGCAGGAGGTCGGCCGAGAAGATCTTGAAGACGACGTTGGAGTGTGCTGCGCAGAGGTTGTTGTGGGGAGCTCTACTCCACGGCGGCGGCCCACAATCACATATGACGAGTTTGAGAAGATGGAAGAGGAGGAGGGTATGGACAATGTTGACAGAGACCCAGATTTTGTATGTGAAGGAGAACATTGCCGTCGTAGCAGCACAGATGAGTCTGTTGAAGAACCCACTGCTGCACGAGTTCGCCTTGTGCCACAAGGTAGGCGGCGCAAAATTTCAGGCACCACAAGCGTGGAAGTTCAAGTGAGACGCAAAAGAGGCGCAAACAGAAATCGCCAGCAAGGCAGGTGCTCCAAAGTCTGGCCTTTCCTTGAAGACTGCAGTGAGGGTGGTACCATGGTGATTTGCAAAGTGTGCAAGACCCGCCCGAGCAGGGGGAAACATATTAACAACCTCTCCACCACCAGTATGACCCGCCACATGGTATCCAAACATCCCACTCTGTGGCCGCCAGGACAGGGTACCAGCAGCAACACTGCCTCCCTTGGGGTCACCAGACTCACCACCAGACCCTCCTCAGCAGCAGCAGTAGCCCAGCCATTGCGTGGTTCACAACATTCACAAACATCAGACGACGCTGACACTGTCACTCTCTTATAGTGCTCTTGAGGTCTCCCAGTCATCAAACACAACAACCAACAGCCGTTCAGTGTGCAGCCCTACGGTTCAGTTGTCTGTCTCGGAGATGCTTGAGCACAAGAGGAAATTGCCAGCAAATGACCCCCAGACCGTGGCACTAACAGCCAGCATAGCCAAGCTTCTGGCCTGCGAAATGCTGCCATATCGAGTGGTGGAGACAAACAGCTTCAAGGGCATGATGTCAGTGGCCATCCCACGTTACGTGGTTCCCAGCCGCTACCACTTTGCACGCTCTGCAGTGCCTGAGTTGCATGAGCACGTGGTCAGCAAAATAACCCGAAGCTTGAAGAATGCCGTTGCCTGCGAGGTTCACATCACCACTGACACCTGGACGAGTGCGTTCGGCCAGGGTCGATACATCTCCCTTACCGCGCACTGGGTGAACCTTGTGGAGCCTGGCAGCGATTCCTCACCTGCTACGGCGCGGGTGTTGCCCACGCCGCAAACAGCTGCACCGCCGTCCCTCCCACTGGATAACAACAGCAGCATCTACCTCTCTGACTCCTTCTCCTCCAACGCATCTCAAAGCTGTACCTCATCCAGAAACGCTAACCCAGCAGCAGTAGGATCGTGGAAGCAGTGCAGCACAGCTGTTGGCATGCGTCAGCAAGCGTTGCTGAAGCTGATCTGCCTTGGGGATAAGCAGCACACAGGGGAGGAAATTTGGAGGGGAATAAAGGAACAGATGGATTTGTGGCTGGCACCGCTGGACCTGAAACCGGGCATGGTTGTGTGTGACAATGGGAGTAATCTCATTCGCGCTTTAAGGTTGGCTAAGCTGACACACATCCCTTGCCTGGCGCACGTGATGAACCTAGTAGTTCAGCGGTTCCTGAGGACATACCCAGGCGTGGCCGATCTTCTGTTGAAGGTGCGACGAGTGGCCAAACATTGCAGAAATTCCAGTACTGCTTCGGGGGCACTCGCCAAGATGCAGGAGCGCTTCAATCTCCCCCACCATCGCTTGCTGTGTGATGTCCCTACGCGCTGGAATTCTACGCTGCACATGCTAGCCCGCTTTTGCGAGCAGAAGAGTGCAGTGGTCCAGTACATGACGGCGCAGTACCGAGGCGCATCCGGACAGCTGCCAAGCTTCTGTGGATCAGATTGGGCCAACATGTTGGACCTCTGCCAAGTCCTCCAAAATTTTGAGCAATCCACGTTGCTTGTGAGCAGTGACAACTCTTCAGTCAGCATTACCATGCCACTGCTGTGTTTACTGAAGAAGTCAATGTTGAAAATCAAGGAAACAGCTGTAATGATGCAACTGGGGGAATCTGAAGGAGAAAACGATCAGCGTGATGGTACCAACATCAGGCCATCC
Organism: Hyperolius riggenbachi; assembly: GCF_040937935.1. NCBI lineage: Eukaryota > Metazoa > Chordata > Amphibia > Anura > Hyperoliidae > Hyperolius > Hyperolius riggenbachi. Next base: position 462,324,629 of record NC_090647.1, read on the forward strand.
GCCTCAGGAAACGCTGGCCCCAGCAGCTATGACGAAGAAGAGGAGGAGGAACAGCTGGAGTTGGAGCAGGAATTTCCTGCCACCACTGACGAGGGCCAGAGTGGTGCACGTTGGACTTCCACAATTCAGCGCGAATGGTCAGCAGAAGCAGACCAGGAAGAAGGTGACGACTATGATGCATCACAACAACTATCACAACGCTCACAAGAGGATGATGAGGATTCTGGCAGGACTCTGGCACACATGGCTCAATTCATGCTAGGCTGCATTGAACGCGACCCACGCATTGTGCGCATTCTGGACAACACCAATTACTGGGTTTATACCCTTCTGGATCCACGGTACAAAGACAATGTTCCAAAACTGCTTGAAGAAAGAGTCAGACAGGTCAAAATGGAAGAATACCAGCAGGCCCTTGTGGAGACTTTAGAGAGGAGATTGACATCCTTCCCCTCCTCTAGCCAGTTGTACGCCGACAGACTGACTTCTGCAAACCCAGGACGACCAGGAGGGCAGCAAACAACACAAGCCGCAGCTAGTGCCCAAAAGGGAATGGTATCGGCAGTGTCCTTGGAGTGGGAAAATTTTATAACACCCATGCAGCAGCAGCCCACAGAACAGCAAGCGTGCAGATCCACCTCCAACACCGATCGTCTGGAGAAGATGGTCAAGGACTACATGTCAGATGGCGTAGCTGTGTTGAACAATCCATCTGCACCCTTCAACTATTGGGTATCGAAGCTAGACACCTGGCACGAACTGGCAATGTACGCAATAGAGGTGCTGGCTTGCCCGGCAGCCAGCGTTATGTCAGAACGCTGTTTCAGTGCTGCCGGAGGCATCGTCACAGATCGGCGTATCCGCCTCTCCACAGAAAATGCAGACCGTCTGACTCAAATTAAAATGAATCAATCCTGGATTGGAAACGACTATGCAACACTCCTGGACCCCAACCAAGTAACATGAACAATGACCATCTGTGATGGGTTAGCGTTTCCGGTCCCTGTTTATTGAACCTCTTATCTGTATTACATTTATAACTGCATGGCGGCAAAAAGCATGCTATCCGCACGCTTCTTGTCCTCATGCAAGGCCTGGGTTGTTGTGTCTGAAAGCGTGGCCTTCTCCTCCTGCGCCTCCTCCTGTTCCATCACGTGTGCTGCTGCTGGGTTAGCGTTGCCGGTCCCTGTTTATGGAACCTCTTATCTTTATTACATTTATGACTGCATGGCGGCAAAATGCATGCTACCTGTGCAAAGAAAACAGACATTTCCCGCATTTAAAAGACAGTTTTCCCTTTGAAACTTTAAAATCGATTTTCTCAAAAACTATAAGCTCTTTTTGCTAATTTTTTTTCCCTCTTGTACCCACTCCCAAGGTGCACATACCCTGTAAATTTGGGGTATGTAGCATGTAAGGAGGCTTTACAAAGCACTAAACTTCGGGTCCCCATTGACTTCCATTATGTTCGGAGTTCAGCGCGAACACCCGAACATCGCGGCCATGTTCGGCGAACGTTCGCGAACCCGAACATCCAGGTGTTCGCCCAACACTAGTTACAACCGATGTTCCCCTACAAGATAATGGGCTGATCAGCTGGGACGTGTTTTAGTTCAGAAGTGACAGAATGGCTAAAGATAATGTAAGTAAAGAAAGACCTCTGCTTATTTTCCATAGATAAACTATTTTTCTTTGCAGGTTCTCTCACATGCTGGCTTCATTTTGTCAAACACTTGTGGGCGTTTCTAGGTTACTGGGAGATCCGGGGCACCCCTGGGCACCAAGAGGGAATGAGTGTGCGGTGAAAAATGAAAAATGGGCGTGGTCATGCCGTGTAAAGTGGGCATGGTCATAGGTGGGGCCAAATGTACATTAACATAGCAGTGGCTTAACTTAAATATATTCAATAGGCAGTATTTCACATATATAAGCCTCTCACCCAGGCATGCTCAGATGTACCAAAATTCGGTTCGGGTACATTCGAATTCGGGTCCGCATGACATTCGAATTCACCTTCGACCACGAAATTCGGTTCGAATTCATATTCGATAATCTACTGATTTTTATCAATCAATTTTATATATTTTAATTATTGATCTTACATTAAATCTTTGACAACTGCTCCATTAGCGCTATCTGATTTTTTTATATCGAATTCATATTCGGTTTGGGGTTACGCCTCAAAATTCGGTAAAAAATTCGTGTTCGCGAATTCGGGGTTTTTTGTGTGTTTTTTTAAAGGGACTTCACATTGAAATAGGTGTACTTAAAAAAACAAAACTAAAAACGTGACGTGTGGCACTGGCAGCAGGCAATGCATTGTGTGGACCCTGGCGGTGGGACCACTGACAGCAGGAGGATAAATACAGCAGCAGGAGGATAAATACAGCAGCAGCAGGAGGAGGAGTGACGTGTGTCACTGGCAGCAGGCAATGTATTGTGTTGACCCTGGCGGTGGGACCACTGACAGCAGGAGGATAAATACAACAGCAGCAGGAGGAGGAGTGACGTGTGTGTGGCACTGGCAGCAGGCAATGCATAGTGTGGACCCTGGCGGTGGGACCACTGACAGCAGCAGGATAAATACAACAGCAGCAGAAGGAGGAGTGACGTGTGGCACTGGCAGAAGACAATGCATAGTGTGGACCCTGGTGGTGGAACCACTGACAGCAGCAGGATAAATACAACAGCAGCAGCAGCAGGAGGAGTGACATGTGGCACTGGCAGCAGGCAATGCATTGTGTGGACCCTGGCGGTGGGACCACTGACAGCAGCAGGATAAATACAACAGTAGCAGTAGGAGGAGGAGTGACGTGTGGCACTGGCAGCAGGCAATGCATTGTGTGGACCCTGGCGGTGGGACCACTGACAGCAGCAGGATAAATACAACAGCAGCAGTAAGAGGAGGAGTGACGTGTGGCACTGGCAGCAGGCAATGCATAGTGTGGACCCTGGCGGTGGGACCACTGACAGCAGCAGGATAAATACAACAGCAGCAGGAGGAGGAGGAGTGACGTGTGGCACTGGCAGCAGGCAATGCATTGTGTGGACCCTGGCAGTGGGACCACTGACAGCAGCAGGATAAATACAACAGCAGCAGTAGGAGGAGGAGTGACGTGTGGCACTGGCAGCAGGCAATGTATTGTAATTCCCAGGCAGGCACCTCATGTCCTCCTTTCGCCGACAACAGGTGCCAGGAACGTGCCCTCTATCCAGGCCTGGTTAATCTTCAAAAATGTCAGTCTGTCCACGCCCTCTGTGGACAGACGAGAGCGCTTCTCGGTGACCACGCCACCGGCCGCACTAAAGCACCTCTCAGACAACACGCTGGAAGGGGGCAAGACAATACCTCCAGGGCGTACTGCGCAAGCTCCCTCCAGATGTGCAAGCGCTCCACCCAGTACTCCATGGGGTCCACAGGATCTTCGCTGCTGGTGTCAAGCCCACTGAAGGACCCCATGTAGTCGGCCACCATCCGGATCATGCGCTGGCTGTGACTCTCACCGAAGGTGGCTGCTGCCCGTACCTCCTCTCTCGGCTGCTGTACCTTCATGTAGAACGCCTGCGTCAATGACAGCAGGTCTCCTGGGCGCCTGATGCTGCTGCTGGCCGCAGGCACCTGCTGCTGTGCTGCTGGCTGCTGGACAGGGACAGAGGGAGTGGAAGGCGGGGGGAAGGCTTCCTCCAGTCGCCGAACAAGGATCTCCTGCAACACCCTTGCTCGCTGCTCACGGTCTCTGGCAGGCAGAAACTGATCCCACCTCCCCCTCAGCCGTGGGTCCAGGATCATGCTGATGCAGGCGTCCTCCCTCGCTTGCATCCGCTTGACCCTGGGGTCTGTGCGCAGGCAGCGCAGCATGTGCGCTGCCATGGGGAACAGGGTGGACCGTCTAACAGAGACCTTAGGGTCAGCGTCCTCCTCCTCTTGCCCCTGAGACTCTTCCTCCTCTCTCCACCCTCGCACCACTGCTGCTGTGCTCCAATGTTCCCCCCCAGCAGCAACGTCCAGCACCTCCAACTCCTCCCCCTCCTCCTTCAGGGACTCAAATACCTGCGGAGCAGTGGACTGCGCAGGCGGCTGCTGTTCCAGCTGCTTCAGGGCCTCCTCTCCACCAAATCGCCAAGTGCCCTGTCCAACAGACAAACAAAGGGCACCCACTGGCAGAGGGATGCCCGTTGTTCACTCACCAGGTTGGTTCCCTGCAGGAAGGGAGCCAACACCAAGCAGACCTGCTGCATCTGCCCCCATTGCGTGTTGGTGAGGAGCTGGAGTGTGGTGCTGCTTCTGCTGCCGGAGCCGGTGACAGTGGCATCATAGATGTACCGGTTGACAGCCCTCCTCTGCTCAACCAGCTGCTCCAACATCGCCAGGGTGGAGTTCCAGCGAGTTGGCACATCTATGATGAGGCGGTGTCGTGGCAGGCCCTCCTGCTGCTGGATGTCTGCCAGTTTGCTGCGGCAGCTGCTGAGCGGTGGAAAGTGCGCACAATTTTCCGCGCCACTTCTAACAGCTCCTCCATCCCCAGGTAGGTGCGCATGAACTTTTGCACCACCAGGTTTAGGACGTGGGCCAAGCAAGGGACGTGGAGCAAGTCTCCACTGCTGATGGCAGACAGCAGGTTGGCGGCATTGTCAGACACCACCAATCTCACAGTGAGGCCTCTGGGGGTCAGCCACGTCCTCTCCTGCTCCCTGAGGTACCGGAGCACGTTGGATGCCGTCAAGGAGTTTTCCCCCAGGCTTTTCATCTCCAGCAGCGCTTGGCAGTGGCGGGCCTTCACGCTGCTGGAGAGACGGGATCGCTTGGTGGTGGGAGCTGCTGCTTCTCCCCTGACCCCGCGCGGTGGCACCACGTAGTGGGCGACTGGTGCTGCTGCGCCCGAGGATGGACCTGCTGCTTCCTCGCTCGGGCTTTCCACCAGGCTGACCCAGTGGGCCGTAAAGGACAGATAGCGCTCTGTCCCAAACCGGCTGCTCCAGGAATCCATGGTTATGTGGATCCGCGCACTGACAGCGTGATCCAGCGCGCGGCCCACGTTCTCCATGGCAGAGCGGTGCAGTGCTGGGATCGCCCTGCGGGAGAAATAGTGGCGGCTGGGGACTTGCCACTCCAGGATCCCAACCTGCAGCAGCGCTCTGATGTCACTCCCCTCCTACACAAAGGAATATGGCAGGAGCTGGGAGCACATGGCCCGGGCAAGCATCCCGTTCAGCAACCGGATGCGCCTGTGGGCGGGAGGCAGCACCTTGGTCACACCGGGGAATGCTTCGCTGAGCAGGGTCTGGCGGCATTTGCCTGCACTGGAGGATGAGGAGGCCACTGTGGAGGGAGCTGATGAGGCCACTGAGGACTGGCTGCCTAGGGGGGGGGGGGGGGGGGTTTGGGTGCCCTTGAAGAATTGTGCCTTTTTGGTTGTAGTTAGAGGTTTGCTGCGGGTGGTGGTAGCGACTGAAGCAGCAGGCTGTGGCTCCTGCCTTCCACGCCCTGTGCTGGCCGCCTTGCTGCTGCCGCGCCTCTGCACCATAGACGCCTCCTCCTCCGATGACGAGCTGCCTTCAACCAACTGTGCTGGTGGTACTGGTGGCACATAGGGAGGATCTATCAAGTCATCATCATCAACCCCAAACAAATCCTGTGAGCCCGACTCAACCAACTCCTCTACCCCAACATCCCCTGCATAACACCCCTCCTCCTCAGCGCCAACAACAAACTTCTGCACCTCAAACTCCTCCTCCTCTTCCTTGGATGACCCCATCATCTCCAACTCATACTTCTCCAAAACATCCCTGTACATGGTCATAGTCTCAGGGGAGAAGAGCGTGCTCATTGAGGGCAGCCTGGTCGATGGGGTCACCGTGACCATGGCCTCAAGCGCTGGTGGAGGCCTGCTGCGGACAGGAGTGCTGGTGCTGGTGGCACTAGTCTCGCTGGTGCTGGAGGCCTGGCTGGAAAAGGTGGCTTCCTGCCCCGCCATCATTTCCACCACAGCCTGCACCTGACTCTCCCCAATGGGCCGTGGGCGACAACCCGTCTCAAAGATGGGCGCAACACGCTGCTGTTGCGCCTCTGCTCCCTCCTCCCTGTGGTCAGTGGCTGGCGGCGGACCAGTCCCAGACCTGCTGCTGCTGGCAGTGGCTCCTGCAATGGCGCTTCCTCTCCTGGTGGTGCCTCACCCTCTACCTCTACCTCTGCCAGTCATTGTGCACTATACAAATACAGTAAAAAAAAAAAATAAGTAGAAGAAGGCGGGAAAGGGTGTAAACTTTAATAAAGTCTGTGTTGGTGGTGACTAGTAGTAGTAGTAGGCAGTAGTAGTACGCACGCAGGTAACTAAGAAACACCTAGCGTACTACGCTACAAGCTGCGGCAGACAGTCGGTGACAATTACAAACGGTCACACACGGTCAGACGCAATCAATCAATAGGCTCGGGCAGGTGACAGACAGTCACAGGTCACTCACAACGGATGCTGGTGGTGGCCTGTATGTGTTGTAACTCTTATTTATTACACACACTACGGATTATAATAAAATCACACAGTAAAAGTGAAAAAAAAATTAGTGAACGGGTACTAGTAGACTAGTAGTATAGTAGTAGACACTAGTAGTATGCACGCACGCAGGTAACTAAGAAACACCTAGCGTACTACGCTACAAGTAAGTCGTGTGGCAGACAGTCGGTGACAATTACAAACGGTCACCCACGGTCAGACGCAATCAATCAATAGGCTCGGGCAGGTGAGGTGACAGACAGTCACAGGTCAGGTCACTCACAACGGATGCTGGTGGTGACCTGTCACAGTCAGTAACTAACTAACAGTACTGAAACTAATAAAGTAACAGACTACAGCAGTAATAATTAACTAAACTAGTACTACTAAGTACACAACTAACTAGAATCCCTAACCTACCTAAGCTAGTAGTAGGCTAAGGCTACCTAGGCTAGCAGGCCTAGCCTGCTCACAGACTAACACTAGCCTAGCACAGTATACACTATACACTAGCTGACTAAAAACAATCAAAATACTAGCTAACTATATAAAACAATAAATGTGTTTAGGAGGTGTTTAGGAAGCAAAACGCTAGGTTTAGCAGTGAAAAGCACTTGCTCAGACACAGCACAGCACTGGAGAATCTCTCAGTACCAGCAGCAGTCACACAAGTGCGTGGCTCCGCAACATGGCCGCCACCTTATATAGAGGAGGGGAGGGCCAGGCTCCCCTCCTCTGATTAGTTGCTAGGGTTGCCAGGTCCTCGGCAGGAGGACTTCTGATTGGCCCAATCACGTCATCCCCGAATCCCGAAGCCGAACCCACAGCTCCATCCGGCCGATTTTCGAGTGCGCACATTCGGCAGGCTTCGTATTCGGGTTCGGCCTTGGATTGCAGCATTCGGGTTCGCATGCAGCAACCCCAAAAAACACCCGAATTTTTCGGGGAAACTTCACATTCGGGGTCCTGCTGAGCAACCCTGCTCTCACCTGGCTTCTGTCATGCTATGCTATGCTGGCCTGGCTGTGGTGATGTTGTGCCAGCTTGGCTGGCGGTGATGTTGAGCTGGCCTGGCTTTGCTAGGTGACTTGCTGGGGGATTTGCTGGGCAATTTTCTGGGGGCATTTTGGGGAGGCTGTACTAGGCTTTGCTTGGCTGTATGCTTTGGACTGGGACCAGGAGGCTTTGCTAGGCTGGGGGGGTTTGCTGAGGGCTCTGATTTGCTGGGCTGGGGCCCTGAGGCTTTGCTTGGCTGTAGATAGGTAGCTGCCCCCAGCGTAGGTTAGATAGGTAGCTTCCCCCAGCGTAGGTTAGATGGGTAGCTGCCCCCAGCGTAGGTTAGATGGGTAGCTGCCCTCAGCGTATGTTAGATGGGTAGCTGCCCCCAGCGTAGGTTAGATGGGTAGCTAACCCCAGCGTAGGTTAGATGGGTAGCTGCCCCCAGCGTAGGTTAGATGGGTAGCTGCCCCCAGCGTAGGTTAGATGGGTAGCTGCCCCCAGCGTAGGTTAGATGGGTAGCTGCCCCCAGCGTAGGTTAGATGGGTAGCTGCCCCCAGCGTAGGTTAGATGGGTAGCTGCCCCCAGCGTAGGTTAGATGGGTAGCTGCCCCCAGCGTAGGTTAGATGGGTAGCTGCCCCCAGCGTAGGTTAGATAGGTAGATGCCCCCAGCGTAGGTTAGATAGGTAGATGCCCCAGTGTAGGAGGCGGGTGCTGGGCGGAGCGGTGGGGGAGAGCGAGCAGTTAAAAACTCACCTCCGATTGCAGCCTCCAGCTTCTTCCAACTTCCTTCCTAGCGTAGTTCGCATTGGTAACAGCGCCCCCTGTGATAACATCACAAGGGGCGCTGTAACCAAGGCGACGGACACCGGGAAAGGAAGCCGGAAGAAAATGGAGGCTGCGATCCGAGGTGAGCTTTTAACTGCCCGCTCCGCCCAGTGCCCCCTCCTGCCACTCAATCGATCCGGGGCACCATGGCAACAGGTTCGGGGGCAGTGCCCTGGATCAAAGGCCCTAGCGATGCCCATGGTATAAACACTAATTCTCCACCATAGTGCCACTTTGAAGTAAACCTGGGGGGAGGTGGGGGCGCTGAGTATTTAGATTCTTACCTCACTCAGTAGTGGGAAGACTCTGGATAGGGGCTTTTCATCTTTTCGCCCACTGTTCCTGCACAGGAAGTTTTCTTTGTGGCCATACTCCTGCCAGGTACAGGTGCAACCGGACTGAGCATGTGTGACTGAGGTCTATGCATAACCAGTAGATAAAACACTTTTTTTCTCTGTGCAAGAGCGCTTCATTCGACTGGGCATACGCAGACTTTACTCGCACATGCCCAGATTAGGTGCACTTGTACTCCACAGGAACAAGGCCACAACAAGAAAGCCCGTTTGACAAGCTCTTGTCAAATAGTTATAGAAGGACCCAGTGCTGGGATGGTGTGCTGTCTGAGGCCTATGCAATAACTACTGAATATAAAGTAGTGATAAGCAGGGCCGTTTCTAGCCCCAGTCAGCAGCTTCTGCTGAACGGGGTGGCGATGAAAGACAAATCGGGGGGCGCCAGGCAGAAGGATGTGACGTCACTGCTGGCTGCTGCTAGGAGCCGGTGCAGCGAGAAGCAGGAGGAGCTGTGCCGCTGTGCGCACCAGCGCGATCACTGGCTTCCTAGCTTACTAGCTAGATCCTTCTGGGCGGCGAGCGCTCCTGCGTGTTGACGTCACGTGACAGGAGCGGCCGCGCTATGATCCGGTCACGGACGTTTCCTGTTTATCAGCAGTGTGTGGCGGAGCCCACCCCCAGAACAAGGTGGAGTCTTTTTGGCCACTCGGGCTCCTTGCTAGTGATGGGAATTCCGGCTCTTCTCGGAGAATCGGCTCTTCTGAATCGGCTCCCATTAAAGAGCCGGCTCTCACGGCTCTGAATTGGCTCCCTATTAAATATCAATAGACACCGCTCAGAATCGGAGTAAAAGCCCTGCCCCCGTCTCCATGACAACTTCAGATTGCTTCTCTGACTTGGGCAATCCCTCTTGCTACTGCTCTGTTCCGCCCCATACACTCGTACAAGCTGCAACTACAGGACTACATCTCCCAGCATGCCTCAACGCCCTTTATTACACAGCAAATCAGAGCTGTGTGGGGTGGCTGAGGCATCGGCTCTTGTCGTTCGCGAACGACCCATCACTACTCCTTGCTGCCACTGCTGCGCCTGCTACTAGTGTGTGCCCAGCCTTGCCCTTGCTGCCGCTGCCTGCCCGCTAGCACCTCCGGACCCCCACTGATCCTTCCAGAGTTGCACCTGCCATGATGATGGACAACATCATGGTAAGTAGGCAGGCAGTCTATGTACTGCACTGCCAGGCTCTCTCTCTGACGTGCTGGAGGGGGAGGGGGGGCGCTCTTTTTGCCCCGGGCTGGTGATGGTCGACTGACAGACTGGCTACAATATACTGGGCACATATACACCTGGCTACGCAAGTCTGGGCACATATACACCTGGCTACATATACTTGGCACATATACCCCTGGCTCCATATACTGGGCACATATACCCCCCTGGCTCCATATACTGGGCACATATACCCCCTGGCTCCATATACTGGGCACATATACCCCCTGGCTCCATATACTGGGCACATATACCCCCTGGCTCCATATACTGGGCACATATACCTCTGGCTACATATACTGGGCACATATATCCCTGGCTACATATACTGGGGACACTGGCTGTTTGTCATTATGTGCATTTACTGGTGAAAAGCGGTCTCTTGTTACGTGCATTTACTGGTGAAAAGCGGTCTCTTATGTGCATTTACTGGTGAAACGCTGTCTCTTATGTGCATTTAGTGGAGAAATTTTGTCAGTAAAAATCTTTTGTCAGTAATTTTTTAGGTATTTGTCAGTAAAAAAATAACGTGAAAGGTTGGCAACACTGGCAGGCTGCGCGGCGCAACAGGAAAGATACAGGCAGCCCACCTCACGCTTGGGCTTGGCTGGGGGAGGATCCGACGACAGCAAGCAAGAGTAGGGTGGCCGCATGCAGCCATAAATACGCAGTGTGTGACTGCGTTGCACTTGCAGAGCCTCTCAGCCTGAGTCAGTCCAGAGACTAGCAGACTCGCAGGCAGCCAAAGCCAGCCAGGAGCAAGCCCATGGAAGAGGGGTAGTAAAAAATAAATAAATAAAAAAATGGTGTGCTGGTTTCAAGAAGCCTTATGACATGATTTCACTTAGCAGCTTTGATTTTGGGGCGTATTTTTTTACTCTCGAACTGGGTGAAATTTAGCCTAGAAACTGCCCTGGTGATAAGATATTCCACAAGGTTGATAATTTGCATGTATAAAATGAAAAAAATAAGAATGAAATGTGTTGCATTCAGAGCTTCACTTTCAACATACTAACCACTCTGAAAGTGTAGCGAGAGTGCCCTATTTTTTTTTTCTTTCAAACAATGCAAATTGCATGGTTTCTGATTCAAATAGGTATGGTCATTTAACCTTTAGCACCTTGTTTGAAGCGACTTGATTAACGTAAACCTCTAAGGAGGGGATAACTTGTTTGGCCGCGTAGTGCAGGCAAACGAGTGGGTGGGAGTAAGACGCTACATTTTCCTGCTCCGATCGGCTTTTTCTGCTTCTCCACCGGCGGCTCTGTAGTCTCGGCAGGTCTCCTCGGTTCCAATCAAATGACATGACATATGAGTGGCATCCAGGAGACCAAGTCATGGTTACAGCACCACCCAGTGGTGGAAGCGCGGTGATGGAAGAAAATCACGCTGCCACGGTGGAGGAAGAAGAAGTCGGACAGGTATGTATCAGCTCTCCCTGCCGCCACATACCCAGCCTAGCCTGCCAGGGTGGGAAAGGCACACTTCCCCCAACGGTAGGAAAAATTTGGCCCTGCAGCAAGGGGCGTTTCTAGGGTCCTTGGAGATCGGGGGAACATGAGGGCACCAGGTGGGGAGGTATATGGCAAAAATGGGCGTGGCCATGAGGTGAGTGGGCGGGTCATGGGTGGGGCCAAATGTACATGAACTTAGCAGCGGTGTAAGCTACAGATACAGGGCCTGCCCATCGAAATATTGGATTGAGCCCCCTGTCCTTTATTTAGATAGTTTTAGGACAAAACTGCACAAACTCAACCTCGTCGTGTAGCCTGCAGAACTGCAAAACAGGAATGACGTCACAACTGTAACTAAACACTTAGAAAATTAATTCATGTGCCATCACTCAGCAGGCTTCAAAAATGTAACAAACTTTATTGTTGGGATTGCACACACTGGGATAAGCCATAAAACCAATTAAAACAACTGGAGCGCTCCGTGCCCAGACATGCCGCAAACACACTTACACAGACAGAGGTTCTACCCTGCAGGGAAGGGAACAAGCGGAGTGGATATGCAGGCTGTCCGGAAAGTGTCAGACCTCTAGACCGGGGTAAACAGCAATGGCTTCCAAGATACAGCAAGGGGAAAGTGATATTCTTCACCCGCGTCCCGGGACTCACCACTCTTCTTCCCTATGTCCTTCTCTGGAACGTAGCTGTGCGCACAGTGGGAATCTTCAGTCTTTCGCTGGACCTCAATCCAGAGGAGAGGTCTCCGGTCGGCAGAGAACCAAGCATGCAATGCCAAAGAGGATCCCGGCTAGAGACACTCCGAGTAGCTCCAGTGCGAAGTGCGGGTTGGAAACCCCGCCCACCTACGCGTTGCACCCGCCTTATTTAGATAATTTACAATCAGTATAGGCATAGATCAAAGATGTATACGCACATACAATTTTGATTGGTCAATCACTGACCCCCCAATTTTACCACCCCCGTGTAGTAAGTGGGCCAACAGACAATGAATTTTATGAACAGAGCTAAAATTGGCTAATCAAAATTGTATGTGTGTACCAGGCTTTACAGCTAATACTGTACATACTGAAAGTAGCAGGGATCAGCATACAATATAGCTGGTTTACAATCAGTAAAGGCACAGAGTAACACCTTACACTGTACACACTGGAGGTAAATCAGCACACAGTGCAGCAACTAGAGAACAGCGTATACTGTACATACTGTAGGCAGCAGAATTCAGCACACTGCAGCTAGCGTGCCAAAAATATGAGGATCACGTTGTGCGGCGTGCTTATCGCGCCGCACCGAAAAATGGGTGGGCCATGGACCAGAATATAGGTGTGGTAACGGGTGGAGACAAATTTACATGAACCTAGCAATGGTGGGACATTAGATTATGACAGTGGTGGCGAACCTTTTGGAGGCCGAGTGCCCAAACTGCAACCCAAAAGTCACTTATCTATCGCAAAGTGGCAACAGCAATTTAAACTAAATACTGTACAAACGTTTTAACTCATACATGAACATTAAGGAAAATCCAAGTTGAAAATAAACTGTGAAGATAAACAATTTCATCCATTCTACTCCTGAAAAATGTATTCAATTTTTTTAGAACCTCCCAGTTTTATTTTCTGTTTTAAAAAGCTAAAAAAGTAGGTTTAATGGTATTGTCTCATATGATAAGGATTCAGCTTTTCCCATAGTCTCGCAGTTAGCAATCATGTGACCCCCAACAAGACAAATTCAGCAATCATAAGGACTCCAACAAATCATGAGGCCCCCAACAAGACAAATTCAGCAATCACGAGGCCCCCAACAAATCATGAGGCCCACAACAAGACAAATTCAGCAATCTTGAGGCCCCCAACAAATCATAAGGCTCCCAACAAGACAAAATTCAGCAGTCATGAGGCACATAAATAGACAGCATTTCACATAAATAGGCAGAATGCCCCCTTAATATGGTAGCCCCCCAGGTTAGCTAGTGAGTGCCAGGGAGCCCCTTTAGGTAGTGAGTGAGTGCCAGGGAGCCCCTTTAGGCAGTGAGTGAGTGCCAGGGAGCCCCTTTAGGCAGTGAGTGAGTGCCAGGGAGCCCCTTTAGGCAGTGAGTGAGTGCCAGGGAGCCCCTTTAGGCAGTGAGTGAGTGTCAGGGAGCCCCTTTAGGCAGTGAGTGAGTGACAGGGAGGCCCTTTAGGTAGTGATTGAGTGCCAGGGAGCCCCTTTAGGCAGTGAGTGAGTGCCAGGGAGCCCCTTTAGGCAGTGAGTGAGTGACAGGGAGGCCCTTTAGGCAGTGAGCGAGTGACAGGGAGGCCCTTTAGGCAGTGAGTGCCAGGGAGCCCCTTTAGGCAGCGAGCGAGTGCCAGGGAGCCCCTTTAGGTAGTGAGTGAGTGACAGGGAGCCCCTATAGGTAGTGAGTGAGTGACAGGGAGCCCCTTTAGGTAGTGAGTGAGTGACAGGGAGCCCCATTAGGGAGTGAGTGAGTGACAGGGAGCCCCTTTAGGGGGTGAGTTAGTGACAGGGAGGCCCTTTAGGTAGTGAGTGAGTGACAGGGAGGCCCCCCTCTAGCCGCCGCCGCTCCCCCCTCACCTGGCAGTGTAGTCAGACCTCAGGATCAGCGGCGACCCGACCAGTAGTACGAGCGGGCGCCGGACGCACCCGCTCGATATGCGGAAGTGATGTCACTTCAGCATATCAGTGCGGGCGCTGGGTCCTAGCGCCCGCACGATTGGTCGCAGGCTCGCCGCCTGATCCTGAGGTCTGAGTGACCCGGCGGCGGCGGCTGGAGGGAGCCGCTGACAGAGGGGGTGGCGGCGCGAAGAGATCCATGGCACCCCAGGACAGATGGGGGGCACGTGCCCCCCCATAATAGGGCTGGCGACGCCTGCAGCCAAATAAAGTTGTACTTTGTTTGACTGCTAAGAAGTTAAATAAGGCAGAGATATCATCTGCTATTCATTCATCATTCTCTTTTCCAGCTCTAGATTAACAATGAGTTAGACCTCCGACCCACTAGCAGCCTTTTCTAAGCGCTTGAGATTTGAAAAGCTCTTGCTGATGCAATGCTGTGGGAGATTTTTATAAAATCACATCCCTCGAGTGGGATCACACCCATAGCATTACATTAGCAAGAGCCTTTCAAATCACAAAGTGCTCAGAAAAAGCTCTTGCAGTGTGAACCAGCCCTCAGAGCTCGTTCACACTTAGAGTGTTTTTGCCCTTTTTTTTTTTTAAGCACAGGCGATTTTCAAAATCGCCCTAAAACGCTTGAGCAAGGATTCTTTACAAGACAGTTCACATCTAAGCGGTTCATTTCCGATCTGCTCAGTAAAGTGGTGCCTGTACCTTTTTTGAGGCAATTCCACCTCAATGGAAGGTATAGGAAAAACGCAAAACGCTGAAAAAATTAACTGATTGATTGCATTCGCATTTTTAAGAATAAATACATTGTATTTATCCTTTTCTGGGTCAAAGAGTTCACTTCCTGACTTGCGTCAGGGAGCGAATTAAGTACTTGGCGACCGCTCCACACCGATCGGCGTGAACGCGGCGGCGGCAGCCCCAGGACCGCTCCATGCCGATTGGCGTGAACGTCTCTCCATGGGGCTAGCAGGAGATCACGCGCAGGCTTCGTGTGCATCTCCTGCTTGGAAGGCAGAGACTCGCCTTCAGTCTCCCAGGGCGACCGCCACTCAGAGACTTGTAGACGGCGAAACTGCCGTCTATAAACATTGTACAGCGCTGCGATCTGCAGCAGCGCTGTACTGGGGACAGCCGTGTCACACAGCTGTCCCCTCCGTTACTGCGGAAGTGATCCGCTGTCATAGGCTGAAGCCTATGACAACTAATCACGCTGATTGGCTGGCGGGGGGAGGGAGGGAGCAGAGTAAAATTTAAAAAAAATGAAATATATTATAAAAATAATAAAATATATTAAAATAAAATAAATAAACACGGGGGGAGAGCTCTTTTGGTGGGGAGAAAAGGGGGGAGGAACCACTTGAGTGCTGAGTTGTGCGGCCCTGCAGCTTGGCTTTAAAGCTGCAGTGGCCAATTTCAACAAAAATGGCCTGGTCTTTAGGGGGTTTAACATTGTGGTCCTCAAGTGGTTAAAAAACGGCTCTGGAAAAGTGCTTTTAACAAAAATGCACCGCCCTCCCAAGCGCCGGGAATCGCAAAAAAAAAACCAAAATTGCGTCAAAAAGCGCCCAACGCGATCGGAACGCAATGTGAACAAGGCTTAAAAGATGACATTTAAGTGGGGTGAGTAAAAGATGATTATTTTATGGCAATTCGATAAAACCAGTTTTACAGAAAGATTTGATTACATTACACAACACTAGCAGCGTTGTGACCTCAGGGGTCTGAAACTCAGGATATCTGGCCACAGGAGAGGCGTAGAGTTGCAGTTATTGAGGCTACCTGATCTGACTAGCCCCCCGGATCAGGTAGTAGGTTTTTTTTTTTTTATTAAAACATTCTGGCTTGGATTTACTTTAAGGCCTCTTTAACACCAAAACGTTGCATTTTAGGGGGCGTTAAGGTCGCATAACGTACCCCTAACGCAACGCCTGGTGGTGTTGGAGGTGGACACCAGAGTGAGCCGCGCTGTGCGGATGTTGGTGCGCCTTTTTTGTCTGATACTCTGCGGGGACCACGTGATCGGACACTCCGCATCATGTGGTCCCGCCAGCCAATCAGCGGCCGCTCCAGGAAGTAAACACTGCAGTAGCGATAGGAAGTCTGGCTCTTTTCAATGAATCGATTCAATGAATCAAGCCGAACTTCCCATCACTACACTGTCTAATGAATGCACAGCATGCTGCACTTTCAAATAACCTCCAGCGTTACAATGTAACGCAACGTGGGCACTGTGAATAGCCCATTGATTTTTCATTACTGTGAGTTGGGCTGCGTTACAGGCTGCTCTAACGTGCGCCTGTAACGTCCCACTGTGAAAGCAGCCTAAAGGGAAGCTGAACAGAATAAAATTGTTTAAAATAAACGTGCTGTACCTGCACATTATTACATACTTACCTCCCAGTCAGTTCATCTCAGAAGCTCACCATTTTTTTTCTAACAACAATCCCTTCCACTTCTGACTAGATTTTGTCAGAACTGAAATAGATCAGTTCCTGTCAATTATAGCGGAAAGGACAACTGATGTGCAAGGTAATGTCCATGTTTCCCTAAGGGCCTGTTTCCACTACACGCAGATTCTGCATGCAGAAAACTGACTCCAATGAATGCCTATGGGAAATCTGCATCAGAAAAATTGCGTTCAGTGGAAACAGGCCCATAGACATTCATTGGAGTCAGTTTTCTGCATGCAGAATCTGCGTGTAGTGGAAACAGGCCCTAAGGCTCAAGTGGGCGATGTTACAGTTTAACAATGTGCTAACCTAGAAGCTGTTATGGGGTAAAGCCATTTTCAAAATGGAAGATGGAGAATTCCATTTATTGCAGTGGACAAACAGGACGTAGGAGAGGAGAAAGAGATTGAGGAGTAGACTACACAGGAGGTAAGTATGACCTGTGTATCGTTATTTTGACTTAACTTTCACTTCAGGTTTGCTTTAAGTATAAATAAATTAATAATTTAGGGCTGGATTCACACTTAGCGTTGTGTCGCATCCCAGCTGCTGAGACGCAATTCAACGTATCCAAGTGTGAATCCAGCCTAAAAGATAAAAACTTGCAATCCCTACTTTTATAGGAAATACTGCTTTTTCTTTTCTTTTATTAATCGATTATTACACTAATGCGCATTAAGTGCTGTTAGATTGCAACACGTCGCACTGCAACGGCCTGCTGTGGATGGGGCCTCAATCCTAAGTTTCTTCACTTCAGGTTTGCTTTAAAAAGTTTCTTCCTTCCCCATCAGTATAGAATACCCAGATAGCTCAGGGTGACCCAGAACCACTAGGAAGGTATAGGGGGCTAAAAGTGACCGAAAAGACCTCCTAACAAGCAACACTGATGGGGGACGCCTTTCAACAAGGCAGATTACACACAATCACATGTAAATAGTCTGTTTTTGCTGCCCCCTTGTGGCTGAATCTCATAACACATCTTTATTTTCAAAGTCTAAAAAACACGCAAAGGAAAGGATTCCTTCAAGGCTAGTTCACATTGCGTTCCGCTCGCCTTGAGGGTGTTTTTGTCAAATTTTTTTCCGATTCCCATCTCTTGGGTGGGCGTTCCGTTTTTGTGAAAAGCGCTTTTCTAAGCACTTTTCCCGAGAGTTTTTTTTTTTATTCACTCCCTGACTCAAGTCAGGAAGTGAACTCTTTGACCCGGAAAAGAATAAATACAATGTATTTATTCTTTAAAACGTGAACGCAATCGCTGCACAAAGCGATTTTTTGAGCATTTAGCGCTCTTTCTATGCCTTCCATTATAGCAAAATTGCCCCCAAAATGGTCCAGGCACCGTTTTGCTGAACACACAGCGCACAAACCGTGCTGATATGAACCTTCTCATAGACATTCATTGCACAAATGTTTTGGGTACGATGTTAAAAATCACCTACGCTTGAAAAAAGGCAGAAAACACCTCTAGTGTGAGCGAGCCCTGACTCTGCTCATTCATAAGACTGTACTATACACAGTATAATGGGGGTTATTTTATTCATTTATCCCAACCTTACAACAGTGTTTTGAAGAGAAAATTATTATTTACATTGTTTTCTGCACTGAACAAGCCCAAAATGTAATTGGAAGTAGCTGCACACCATTCCTGAGGTGCTGGACCAAAGCGTAAATCCAAGGGGGTCCGCACACTCAATGGGAGAATAAATGCTCCTTTATTCACCAATCATGAAAAATAGTCCATTCAAAGACCAACTATCGTTTCGAGGCCTCCTTTGTCAAGGTAACATTTTGGGTTGCCAAAGTGTAATTGGCATGCTGACATAGTGGTTAGCACTCGGTTTAAGCAACAATGGGGCCCCAGGGCAAAATAAACCTGCCCCCCCCCCCCCCCCCCCCCAACAGATACCCTGGAACAAAAATCGGCATTAAGGGACCTTTTTTGCAGCTGGTATAGTCAGGGTGTGAAGCCCCAATCGGTCAGAGCTCCACATTCTGGCTACCCCAGCCTGCATGGGGGACAAGGGGTTAAAAAGTTTCAGGAGGGGGGACCCCACAATTTTTTAAAAAATTCCCACACTCTAAACATAAAAAAAAATTGGGAAAATAGGAAAAAATGCCAGGAATCTTCATACAGCCATATTGCGGCTGTGTAGCGATCCCTGGCCAAAGCGCTGCGGCTGCGTATGGACCCCCTGGAAACCATGTCAGGAAATGTATTGCTCTTTCTTTTGATGCATGTAAAATTACTCTACCGTTAGGTTTGCTACTAAAAGTGACATTTACCGCATTTAAAAGAATACTTTTTTCCTTCGAAACTTTAAAATCGATTTTCTCAAAAACTATAAGGTCTTTTTGTAAAAAAAATTGTTTTCCTCTTATTCCCAATGATCTCCTTAATATATCCTGCAAATTTAGGGTTTCTAGCATGTAAGGTGGATTTGCTATTAACCATTAAAGTCAGAGGGTTTTTTTCCCTTGAAACTTTAAAATTGATTTTCTCAAAAACTATAAGGTCGATTGAAAAGGTTTTTCCTCTTGTAGCCACTGGGGGCCCCTACAAGCTCTGGGGCAATTGCCCCCTTTGCCTCTATGGTAGCGCCGGCCCTGCTTATAGTGCAGGGTTTATATCCCAACCAGGACATTGGTTTTTCGTATGGTCTTCCTATGCGTGGGATTCCTCTGGGCAATCCAGTTTCCGCCCCAAAACAGTGGTACGTTTAATTGGTCATGCTAAATTTAGGCTGTGCTTCTCTGAGGGGTAGTTAATGACATGACTGTCTAAGGTTGCCATACATTTATACAAACAGGAGTAAGAGGTGCCCAGGTAAAACACTTTAACAGCAATAAAATCGAGAAATTATGGAATGGTTTACATTAAAGATGACACTAGCAATGGGATATTGAAAATGGATTTGAACTATGGCATACACTATACACTTATAGATTGCCATCCGATGTGAAAAAGATCAATCCCTTTCCATTAAAAATCTAATCAGAAAGGGATTAATTCCTACTACACGCTACATTTTCATTAGATTTCAGCAGGAAGTCCTATGAAGATCTGTCGGGCAGCAGCTATGGCCTGATCAAATATGTTGGGGCAATAGATGTCTGGCAGATCCGATCAGATGTTAACTCCTTCCTGACATCTAATCCAAACCTTCCCTAATGTTAACGCTTTATGAACACCAAACATTCCCATTAAGCCATTCTGAACACCATAACTAATAGTTTCTCCGCACATGAATCGCACGAGGAAACTCTGCCATAGGGGACAATGGTGCCGCCGGCCGAATCGCTTGCCGTAGGTAAGCCCCCACAGAATTTGCGGTGGAGGCTGCGATTCCCATAGCCGTGCACGGCTCATGGGATTCGCCTGCAATCCCATGATCCCGCCCACCCGCTAGTGTCTGAATCACACACTTGAAACAAGCCTGCAGCTAATCTAGTCAGACTTCAGTTAGAAACATCTGATCGGCATGCTTGTTCAGGGTCTATGGCTAAAAGTATTCGAGGCAGAGGATTAGTAGGACAGCCAGGCAATGTGCATTGTTTAAAAGGAAATTAATAATAAATATCAGCCTCCTCCATATCCATCTCAGTTCTTGTGTGTTTTAAAAAATGAACATACATAGAGTTATGTGAGTTGAAAAAACATTAAGTTCAGCCAATAAATAAGGTACAACACCAGCCTTCAACTTCACATATTCTTGTTGATCCAGAGGAAGGCAAAAAAAACCTCCTTACAATGCGGGGTCCAATTAGCTCCAAAAGGGAAAAAAATCCTTCCCGACTTCAAAACCACCAGGAATTATCTAGTAATTATAGCCATGGATGTCTTTCAACACAAGAAAGCATCTAAGCCTCCCTTGAATGCAGGTATAGACTTTGCCATAACTACTTCTTGTGGTAATATATTCCACATTTTGAATCACTCTTTTCATGAAGAACCATTTCCTAAATACATGGCTAAAACTTTTTTCCTCCATGCGCAGAACATGTCCCTTAGTCCTTTGCACAAGCATAGGGCCAAAAGCTCATCTGCCAAGCTTTTATATTGCCATCCCTCTAATCAATTTTGTTGCTTGTCTCTGCACCTACTCTAAAACTACAATATCTCGCCTGTAATGTGGTGCCCACAAGTGAATTTCATATTCCTGATGCAGTCTTACTAGAGAGTTAAACAGAGGTGGTATTTTGCTAGCATCCCAAGTACTGGACCCAGTACTGACCCCTGTGTTACGCCACTGCTAACAGTCATCCATTTTGAATATGATCCATGGACCACAACTCTTTGCTTTCGGTCCATTGGCCAGTTCCCCATCCATGCGCACAAACTCTACCCCTGGTCCTTGCACCAGACTGTAGTGGGGAACAATGTTGGCCACTGATTGTTGATTAAACATTTGGCATTCCAGATTATTAAGCAACCTTGGGGGCAGAGCAGGGACAAGGTCCTCCAGCACCCAAGGCTGACACACCAAAGTGTGCCTCTCCATCCCTCCCACCCCTGCTGTCACACACTGATTGCTATTAGACTAAGAGGGCCACATGGCCCACAACCTCCCCAACACCTTAATATCTAGTTTTCTGGCCTGCAGTCACTGCTATGTATCCCCTTTTCTTATTTCTTTTTACTTCATACACAATTAGGAATGACAGCTGAATGAATTGTGCGCCCCCTACTACACTGCGCCCTGAGGCTGGAGCCTCTCCAGCCTATGCCTCGGCCCGGCCCTGCTTGGGGGACCCAAATAACTGCCTTGGCCATGAACAGTCTAGCGTGTGTATGAAAATCCAGGGGGTCCACACAGTTCAAGTTAGAATAAAGCCTTCTTTACCATCTTCACCAGCCTATCTTCACCATTCGTGACAATAGCCAATTCACAGACCAACGACCGTTTCGGGGTCCCTTTTTTTAAGGTAACAGACAGAATGGCAATTCTATATAGCTTGTGTACCAGGTTAATTCTTAAATTGCTGTTTTTACAGTTTACTTCCAACAGATGGCGCCATCTGCTTACAAAGAGCAGATATACTTCCTGGACTATGCTTGGCTAGATTTATGAAAATAAAATAGTATTTTCCCAGTGAGAGGTTCTGGTCCTGCGGTGACATTTGTGTGTTTGGTGGAGGAAAGCCAATGATTTTCATGATGAAAACATATGTGAGTGAACATTCAGGCCAATGTCACATGAGCGATAAAATGCCAGTGATAAATTGCTTATTGTCAGTATTTTCTGCTGCAATTGCTTTTCTGTAGGGAGCGATTGCACTGGAAACACGAACTCATGTGCAAAGCAAGCACTCTACTGATGTAATATACAGGCTCATTATTATAAGTGAAGGGGGGAAAAACAGTTTCCCATAACAGTTGGTAAATGTTGCATAGATGACCGGGAGGATGTGATTGGCGCAGCAGAGTAGCACAAGATATGCAGTGAGTAGTTGATTTCTGAGCCCATAAAGCATTTATAATATCTTACATGAATTTGGCTACCTCAATGGCACCAGGGGCGTTCCTAGGGTCCTTGGAGATCAGTGGCACCTGGGGGCACTAGGTGGGGGCTATGTGCAGCGGCAAAAATGGGCGTGGCCCTGCCGTGAGTGGGCGTGGCCATGGGTGGGGCCAATCGTACATTAGATTAGAACAGTGGTGGCGAACTTTTTGGAGGCCCAAACTGCAACTCACAAGTCACTTATCGCAAAGTGGCAACAGCAATTTAAACCAGAGCCGGGACAAGGTCCTCCAGCACCCAAGGCTGAGACACCAAAGTGCGCCCCTCCATCGCTCCCACCCCAGCTGTCACACACTGATTGCTATTAGACTAAGAGGCGCCACAGGGCCCACAACCTCCCCAACACCTTAATATCTAGTTATCTGGCTTGCAGTCACTGCCATGTATCCCCTTTTCTTATTTCACAATTAGGAATGACAGCTGAATGAATTCTGCACCCCCTCCTACACTGCACCCTGAGGCTGGAGCCTCTCCAGCCTATGCCTTGGCCCGGCCCTGATTTAAACTAAATACTATACAAACGTTTTAGCACATACATGAACATTATGGAAAATCCAAGTTGAAAAACTGAAAAGATAAACAATTTCATCCATCCTACTCCTGAAAAAATATATTCATTTTTTTTAGAACCTCCCAGTTTTATTTTCTGTTTTAAAAAGCTAAAAAAGTAGGTTTAATGCTATTGTCTCATATGATGATGATTCATTTTTTTCCATAGTCTCGCAGTTAGCAATCATGTGACCCTCTACAAGACAAATTCAACAATCATGAGGCCCCCAACAAGACAAATTCAGCAATCATGAGTCCCCCAACAAGACAAATTCAGCAATCATGAGGCCCCCAACAAGACAAAGTCAGCAAGCGTGAGGCCTCCAACAAGACAAATTCAGCAATCATGAGGCCCCCAACAAATCATGAGGCACCCAACAAGACAAATTCAGCAATCTTGAGGCCCTCAACAAGACAAATTCAGCAATCATGAGGCCCCCAACAAGACAAATTCAGCAGTCATGAGGCACATAAATAGACAGCATTTCACATAAATAGGCAGAATGCCCCCTTAATATGGTAGACACCTGTCTCACCTGGCTTCTGAATTCTCCTCTACTGGCTGCTGTACCTGGCAATACTGTTTTTGGCTGGATTGGGGATGATGTGTGAGCTGAAAGGCCTGGCAGTGATGCTGTGGCCGATGTTGTGGCTGGGTTGGCTGGCAGTGATGCTGGGCTGTGCTTGGCTGTTTGAAGTAAATGCTGGCCTGAGTGGTGGTGATGCTGTGGCCTTTTTGATAGTGATTCTGGGCTGGTTGGCTGGTGGTGATTCTGGGCTGGCTGGCCTGGATAGTTTAGGTAGCGACAGGTGCCCCCTAGTTAAGGTAGCGCCAGGAGTACCCCAGTTTAGGTAGTGACAGGAGCCCCCCAGTGTAGGCAGTCACAGGGACCCCCCAGTTCGGTAGTGAGTGACAGCAGGGACCCACGTTAGGTAGTGAGTGAGTGACAGGGACCCCTGTTAGGTAGTGAGTGGCAGGCGCGCTCCCCACCCCACCTACCTTGCCGCTTCAGACCTCAGGATCAGCGGGCGACCCGACCAGATACAGCGGGCGCCGGGCACAAATATGCGGAAGTGATGTCACTTCCGCATATCAGCGGTGTCCGCTAGGTTCTAGCGCCCGCTCTATCTGGTCACCCGGCGCTGATCGAGGTCTGAATGGCAGCGCAGCGGGGACAGCAGGGCAGAGCGGGGCAGCGGCGGCCGGGAAATCCGTGGCCCCCCTGAGTGGCACCATGAAACTACAGACACAAACCAAAATTGATTGTTTAAAGGACCACTGTCGCGAAAATCTTAACATTTAAAATATATGTAAATATATACAGATAAGAAGTAGGTTTCTTCCAGAGTAAAATGAGCTATAAATTACTTTTCTCCTATGTTGCTGTCACTTACAGTAGGTAGTAGAAATCTGACAGAACCGACAGGTTTTGGACTGGCCCATCTCCTTATGGGGTATTCTCAGGGTTTTGTTTTTAATTTTCAAAAGCACTTTGTGAATGGCAGTTGCTCCGTCCAACTGCCAGAAAAAGTGTGCAGCGAGCAGGGAGGCTGGCCAGCATCTTTGTATAAATTATTTTCAGGGAATGTCTTTATAAAGAATAAAGGCCATGCTGAAAATCCCCTACAGAGAGATGGACTAGCCCAAAACCTGTCGGTTCTGTCAGATTTCTACTATCTACTGGAAGTGACAGCAACATGGGAGAGAATTTATGGCTCATGGCTGCCTGACAGACTGTACACACGCTGTACTGTCGCTGAAACGCCCGTCCAGCGGGAGGGTCTGACGGCCCCGTCGTTCCCTATAGTACGGCGTGTGCATGAGGCTGTAGAAACATGCTTCTTATCTGTATGTGTTTACATGTATTTACATTTTTAAGATTTTAGCGACAGTGGTCCTATAAAGAGAACCAGAGATGAAGAATAAATAGATTTATACATACCTGGGGCTTCCTCCAGCCCCATAAGCCTGGATTACTCCCACGCCGCCATCCTCCGCTGCCTCTATCGCCAGTACAGGGTCCCGCAATTTCGTCCAGGCAAGCCAGTCGATGCAAGTGCAGTGCGCTCCCTCCGTACTGCGCAGGCGCATGCGTACAGAGACGGAGGGAGCACCTGTGCATGCTCAAGACTGGTCGCGTCCGGCGAAAGTGACAGGGCCCGGTAGTGACGATAGAGGCAGCGGAGGACAGTGGCGTGGGAGCGATCCAGGCTTATGGGGCTGGAGGAAGCCCCAGGTATGTATAAACTCTTTTTTAATTTTTAAGGATTCCATTGTCTCTAGTTCCCTTTAAGGGCTGGTTTCCACTTAGCCACCGTGTCTTGCAGAGCAAACACCAGCATGATGCATCCAAATAGCTTAGCCATGCATGGCTCTAGCCTCTAGGGATTCCGATGCGTGTTGCAGGAAACTGCAGAATGCAGTCTAGAATCACACTGCGGCGTGATTCAGATGGCAAGCCATAGAAGAGATTGGCAGCATTTCCCTGCCTGACTCACCTGCGGAGAAATGCTGCAGATTTGTGCTGTGTTACACAAGCCTAACAATTCCCTTTTTTACACGAGCAGGTAAAGGCGGTGATGAATTCACCACCTGCCGCTTGCTAGCGCTTAGCACAGGCAGTGGACAGGTCGCCCCGCTATAGAGTTGCATTTGAGTCTGGCAGTTATCGCGCTCAGACACAACATGAGACGTTTTTCACCAATGGGCAACGCTGCCGCGTATCAAATGTGATAAGTGTGGTGTTACAGAACGCTGTCATTCGGCTGCATGTAATTGCAGTTGTATGGCGCTTGCTGCTGGCATCTGAGGGGCTGAACTGCGCGACAAACGAGCAATTCAGCTGTCCGTGGAAAAGAGGTGTGAGGGCTGGTGCACACAGAGAGCTTCTGAGCACTTTTAAAAATGCCAGCACTTTGAAAAACGCTTGGCTAATGTATTTGAATGGGATGGATCGCACCAGAGCGATGTGATTTTCTCCCAAAAGCAAATGGGGGTCCTGCAGCATTTTTGCTGATTTCTGAGGCGATTCAGCCTCAATGTTAAGTATATGAAAGTGGAAAAGTCAATCTCAAAAGCGCTAGATCAGCGATTTTCCAAGTGTTTTTGTTACAGAAGCTGTTCAGTTACATCTCTACTGTAAAAAAATAAAAATAAAAACGCTACAGCAAAACGCTCCAAAAATCGCTAGGCAATGCCTAGAATCACTTAAAAAAGCGCTGAGCGATTACACCAGTGCTTTTTGGTGTGTACTGGCCCTTATTGTTTGAACTGGAATGGGGGGGTGGGGTGCTCCATTCTACCTAAGTCTACTATTGGGGGGGGGGGGGGGGGTTACACAAGGCAACTAGAGGTGCCCTCTCTGGCTACCTCCACTGGGAGAGCGGGCTCTCTGGCTACCTCCACTGGGAGAGCGGGCTCTCTGGCTACCTCCACTGGGAGAGCGGGCTCTCTGGCTACCTCCACTGGGAGAGCGGGCTCTCTGGCTACCTCCACTGGGAGAGCGGGCTCTCTGGCTACCTCCACTGGGAGAGCGGGCTCTCTGGCTACCTCCACTGGGAGAGCGGGCTCTCTGGCTACCTCCACTGGGAGAGCGGGCTCTCTGGCTACCTCCACTGGGAGAGCGGGCTCTCTGGCTACCTCCACTGGGAGAGCGGGCTCTCTGGCTACCTCCACTGGGAGAGCGGGCTCTCTGGCTACCTCCACTGGGAGAGCGGGCTCTCTGGCTACCTCCACTGGGAGAGCGGGCTCTCTGGCTACCTCCACTGGGAGAGCGGGCTCTCTGGCTACCTATACTGGGAGAGCGGGCTCTCTGGCTACCTATACTGGGAGAGCGGGCTCTCTGGCTACCTATACTGGGAGAGCGGGCTCTCTGGCTACCTATACTGGGAGAGCGGGCTCTCTGGCTACCTATACTGGGAGAGCGGGCTCTCTGGCTACCTATACTGGGAGAGCGGGCTCTCTGGCTACCTATACTGGGAGAGCGGGCTCTCTGGCTACCTATACTGGGAGAGCGGGCTCTCTGGCTACCTATACTGGGAGAGCGGGCTCTCTGGCTACCTATACTGGGAGAGTGGGCTCTCTGGCTACCAATTACTCAGGGGCTCTGGCTAACTATCCTGGGAGCTACCTAAAACTGGGGGGCACATCTGGCTACCACATCGCAACAGTGTTCCCGGGTGTTGGGGAGGGGGAAATCTTCACAAACTTGGCCAGTGTTAGCCTAGAAATTGCCCTGCTGTAAAGCACTCGGGCTCCAAGTCCTGACAGGAGACTTTACTGAACATCATCTCCAACAATTCACTAAAGCTATTACCGCACTGAAAAGTAAAATTACCAGGACTTATGTGGTAAATACCTCTCACAGGCTTACAGCACATTTTTAATGTCAGTTCACAAAGATCAGAGCACCACCATGCAAGAACACTGATAGAGAAAGCAGACAGCCAATAAGAAGAGCCTCCTGGTCCCTGCTTCTCACCCACCGATGCACTGGCCAGTGGGGCATCTAAAAAAAACAACAAAGAAATGATAAAAACCGCACACTATGGGCTTGATTCACAAAAGAGTGCTAACTTTTAGCACGGCCGTTTTCGCGCGAAA
The DNA here is from genome assembly GCF_040937935.1 of Hyperolius riggenbachi. NCBI lineage: Eukaryota > Metazoa > Chordata > Amphibia > Anura > Hyperoliidae > Hyperolius > Hyperolius riggenbachi. The sequence goes on from NC_090647.1 coordinate 462,351,721, forward strand.
ATTCGCGTTTGCGCGCGAAAAACGATAACGATTTCGCGCGAAAATTCGCGTTTGCGCGCGAAAACGATAACGATTTCGCGCGAAAACGGTTAATTGCGCGCGAACGCGAAAATTCGCGCGAAAACGCCGAAAATTCGCACGAAAACGGCCGTGCTTAAAAGTTAGCACTCTTTTGTGAATCAAGCCCTATGAGTGTAGAAGGAGACATTGAAAATGGCTTTTCTATATCTCTTTAGATGTGCAGATCTCTCTCTATATTGATACAGGGTAGGTACACACATAACATAACATAACATGAAAGGCTGAGTTTTATGTCATGTTTTATTTTATGTTGTGTGCGTTTTTTGTGCATTTTTGCTGCATTTGCGGTGCATTTGTGCATGGGCGCCTCTGGCTAATTTGTCACTCCAGGCAAGAAAACTTGTGAACGCCCCCCCTCCCCCCCAAGGCTTCCCCCCATGAAAATAATCGTAATGCAGCAGTGTTTCACCAGAAAATATTCATAGTGCGGCAGCGTTTCATGAAGGGCTCCACCTTCATGAGGCACAAAGGGGGACAGAAGGAGGCACAGGAGGACTGAAGAATGCATACAGGGGAACATAGGGAGGCACAGGGGGTCAGAAGGAGGCACACAGGGGGACAGGAGGCACAATAGGGGATAAAAGGGGGCACAATAGGGGACAGAATGAGACACAAAGGAGGACATAAGGAGGCACAGGGGGACTGAAGGAGGCACACAGGGGGACAGAAGGAGGCATAGGAGGCGTGAAGGAGGCATACAGGGGACAGACGGAGGTACAGAGGGGCAGAGGGAGGTACAGAGGGGCAGAAGAAGACATGAGGGCCAGAAGGAGACACAAAAGAGGACAGAAGGAGGCACAAAGAGAGCAGAAGGAGGCACAGGGAGGTACAAAGGGGAACAGAAAGATGCACAAAGGGGGGCAGAAGAAGGCACAAAAAGGGGACAGAAGAAGGCAGAGGGGGATGTAAGGAGGCACAAGGAGGCAGAGGGGGACAGACAGAGCCACAGGGAGACAGAAGAAGGCACAAAGGGACACAGAAGGAGGCACAGGGGGACAGAGGTGGCACATGGGGACAGAATGGGGCACAAAGGGAGACAGAAGGAGGCAGAGTGGAACTGAAGGAGAAACAAGGGGCAGAGGTAGCACAAGAGGACAAAGAAAGGCACAAGGGGACATAAGGAGGCACAAATGGAGACAGAAGGACAAACAGGGGGTCAGACATGGCACAAAGGACTCACAAGGAAGAGAAGAAGGTATAAAGGGGGGAAAAGGATGCACAGAGGGACAGTGGCAGCTGCCTGCAACTTACGCTAAGCAGATGCAGCAGAAGCAAGTAATAGAACACGCATGGGGTGGGGCTTTGTTCAGGGGTGGGGCTTTGTTCAGGGGCGGGGCTTAACCCAGCAACATGGCGCCCCCAGGACTAATGGCAACTCCAGACAATGGCCTGTACTGCCTATGTCTAAAAGCTCCCCTGCATTTTTACCACAGATGCGTTTTTCAAGCATTTTGCGTGCGTTTTAATGCATTTGCGGTTCGCATATACAAAATGCATATGCGTTTTGTATGCATTTTTCATGCGTTTTACAGTTGCGTTTTACGCAAATTAATAGGAAGACAACAGGAAGTGGAAATACATCACAAAACACTTTTTTTTTTTACAAAAAAAAAGCATGAAAAACGCATACCATTGTGTTTCCATTGATTTTCATTATGTAGGTTTTTGATGCGTTTTTGCATATTATGTATATTTTACGCACACATTGAACACGCATATGCGTTTTTGATATGCCTTTTTTTCCTGCGTCCCATTAGCGGCAAAAACGCAGCGTTTTCCGCAACGCTAGCGTTTCTGCTAAGTGTGCACCTAGCCACACAGTGACAGAAGCGAGACCTGCTTTATACACATCTAAAAAGGGATCCATGTGGCATCTTGTTTCACAAAACTGACGCAAGAACAGGACATGCAGAGAGAGGAGTCTTAAGGTGGCCACTAATGATCCAATTTTTAACGAAAAATCGTTCGAGCGATCAGAAATTCTGATCGAACGAAAAATCGTTCACTACACCATCAACTAACCAATCTTTGCTTCCTATCTATCGCGACCACCAAGAAAATCCAAATTTTCGTTCGACAAAAATTCATTCGGGCGGCATTTTTTTCACTCGTTCATAATCAATTGTGTTCACCATTGGAGATTATTTCCAACCAATCCGATCAGAATTTCTGATCGCTCGAACGATTTTTCGCTAGAAATTGGACAGTTAGTGGCCACCTTTAGCTGGCTGCCTGACCTACTCTACAGCTGGTGAGGCATACCGAGCTGGGCTTAGTGAATTGAAGCAAGCTTTTAGCGCATGTGTAGAAAATTTAGTGAATTTGGAAAAAAAAAAAAAAAGGTTAAATACTGAATAAGGTATTTTACCAACCTACTTTTCTTTCCTGAGAAGCCCTTAGTGAATTGAGTCCATTGTAGTATGCGGTTCATGGCTGCTTGATCGTAATTACACTTGATTGAAATTATCAATCGCTCCAGGCATAAGAGCTCACTCAAAAAAGGGGCCAGGGTGGTAGCGGCGATAGATTGACAATCGCTACCCCCTGGGCCTGTGCTTTGATGCAGAGTGTTCACAGTGGAGCGCGCTCACAAGCCCATCGCTACGCTCCCTCCCTCCCAAGCGGAAATCTATTAAATTATATCTATTTGCAGTGATTGAGCAGATTTCATTCAGGCCTGGTGCACACCAGTGGAGTTTTTCTGAGCGTTTTGAGTTTTTAAATCTGCTGCTAATGTTATCCTATGTGTCTGTGCACACTGGAGCAATGAGGTTTTGTAAAAAACCCCATAGCATTACATTGGGAAGAGCTTTTGAAACCTCTAAAAGCTCTTCCCAATGTAATGCTATGGGTTTTTTTACAAAACCTCATTGCTCCAGTGTGCACAGATACCTAGGATAACATTAGCAGCAGATTTAAAAACTCAAAACGCTCAGAAAAACTCCTCTGGTGTGCACCAGGCCTCAGGGCTGGTGCACACCGAGCGGCTTTTTGGGCGTTTTCAGATCCGCTTGCGGCTGCGGATCTGCTTGGTCAATGTATCTCAATGGGGTGGTGCACATCAGAGCGGGAGGCATTTTGCAGAAACGAAAAATGCCTGTGTGAGGCATTTTTTGGATTGCGGATGCGTTTCTGCCTCAATGTTAAGTATAGGAAAAACGCAAACCGCTCTGAAAAACGGCACTTCAGAGCGGTTTGCCAGGCGGTTTTTGTTACAGTAGCTGTTCAGTAACAGCTTTACTGTAACAATACAGGAAATCTACTATACCAAAACCGCTTCACAAAACCGCAAAACGCTAGCTGAAACGCTACAGAAAAAGAAGAAAAAGCGTTTCAAAATCTGCTAGCATTTTGCGGATCTGCTAGCAGGTTTTGGTGTGCACCAGGCCTCAGAGAAGGATCTATCATTTGGACATGTTGGGTGGCCATCTGCCAGTGTATGGCCACCTATAGGCCTCTTTTCCACGGGGGCTGAACTCATTGTTTGTCAAGCAGCTCAGACTCTCGGTTGCTGGCCACAAGCGTGTTTCGGCTGCAATTACATGCATCCAACTGGAAGCGTTTGGTAGCATTGCACGTGTTATATGGTGTTACTCGGTGGCGAAAAAACACCTTATGCTGCATCTGAACAGGAAACACCCATGTTCAGACGCAAATCCGTGTGTGGGTGTGCTTTTGGGGGGTAAGGAAGTTGCCTATATACACAGTCTAGACAGTGGTAGACAGGTTATGTGTATGCTAGGTGTGTATTTTATCCCACAACTGGGGCTTGCACTCTCTTGCAGGTAGGCACCTATCTGTTTTTAAGTAGCGCTGTTCATTTCTTTGCCATGTACTATACACACAGTCTGTACCGAGTGCTAACATGCGCCGAGCAGTTGACATACAGTAAATTCACAGCCCCAAAACCTGTTTACAGTAAACCAGAGATCATGAAATACAAAGAATCGATACTTACTCGGGACTTCCTCCAGCCCCATAAACGTGTGAGTCCCTCGCCGTCCTCCCGCGCTCTGCCATTCAGCGGCAATCAGCTCCGGTAATTGCTTCAGTTGCGTCAGTCTGGGTGTTCTGCGCATGCCCGGGAGGGCCACGCATGCACAGAAGACCCAGACTAAACCCAACTGAAGCAGTTACTGGGGCTGAACGGCAGAGCACGGGAGGGACTCACACATGTTTATGGAACTGGATGAAGTCCCGAGCAACTATCGACTATTTGTATTTCATGATCTCTGGTACAATTTAGGGGTTCAGATACTATAAGCACTTGCGATTGATTAGTGCTTTCTGTGCACTTTAAAAAACAAAACCAAAATAAATTGCTCCCATTCACTTTCATTAAAATCGTGTAAATATTGTTTTACCCGATTGCTGCAATTTTTACCACGATTTTAATGAAAGTGAATGGGAGCAATTTTTAAAAAGCACTATGAAAGCGCTAATCAATCGCAAGTGCTCAGAAAAGCACTTATCGTGTGTCTGAGCCCTAAAGGCTGTTTTCCACGAGAAGTTCTAACTGTGTGCTCAGCAAGCAGTTAAAGAGAAACTCCGACCAAAAATTGAACTTTATCTTAATCAGTAGCTGATACCCCCTTTTACATGAGAAATCTATTCCTTTTCACAAACAGACCATCAGGGGGCGCTGCATGACTGATATTGTGGTGAAACCCCTCCCACAAGAGGCAGATTGGATGCAGAAAAACCTACTCCAGTGAATGTCTATGGGCCTGTTTCCACTAAATGTGATTTTTTTTTTATCCAGATTTTTCATAGGCATTCATTTGAGTCAGTTTTTCTGCATCCAATCTGCGTGTAGTGGAAACAGGCCCTAAGGCAGGGGTCTCAAACTCGCGGCCCGCGGGCCATTTGCGGCCCTCGATACAATATTTTTTGGCCCTCGACGGCAAAAGCTTCCTTATAGTTCGCTTCAGTGCTCCCAAGTAATCCGCCGCATCCCCGCCGCTAAACGAGGGCTGCAGAGCCCCCAAATCGCCCGAGGGGCAATCCGCCGGCATTTCCTGGAAGGGGCAGAGCTTTCAGCTTCAGCTCTGCCCCTCCTGACGTCAATCGCCGCACGGATCGCCGCCTCTCCCCGCCCCTCTCTGTGAAGGAAGAGTGAGAGGGGCGGGCAGAGGCGGCGATGCGCCGCGATTGTGAAATTCCTTATGCGGCCCAGCCTCATCCTGACTTTGCCTCCTGCGGCCAGAGCAGTGCTTTTCAGCGCTGCTAGATTTGGGCGCAGCCGGCGCCTCCATAGACTTCAATAGGAATCATTCCTATTGAAGCGCTCAGTGAGTAACGTCGGCTCCGTCAGAAGACGGAGCCGAAGTTGCTTAAAAAAACACAATAATTCGGCCTCCAGCAATCGCTGGAAGCCGAATTATTTCATTCCCCCACTATCCATGGCAGCCTGGAGGGGGAATAGTAATTAATTCGGCCCGGACTTGTGCAGAAGCAGGATCAGCCATATACCGCTGTATCCTGCGCCGATTTCAAATGTACTTTTTGCAGCCCCCAGGTAAATTGAGTTTGAGACCCCTTCCCTAAGGCTTTTCCATGGACAGTTGAACTGTGTGCTCAGCAAGCAGTTACCAGGCAGCAGTGAGAGTTTGAGAGGCATTTCACTGCTCATCAACTGCCCATGGAAAAGAGGCCTAATTCTGAACCCCCGAGGGTATGCGCTTTCCTTTTTACTGCACTGACACAAATTACATCAAATTGTCTCCTGCTGTACTGACACAAATTAGCCACACATTCATTATCAACGGTGCTCACATATAAGCTGAATACTATAAGTGTATATTATGTGAAGTGCAGGTGTGGGATAGACCTGGAGCAGTGAAGAGTTAAGTACGGAGCAGCTGCATAATTTGGCCCTTTGGATAGTTTTTCATTTGCTGAGTGCAGCAATTTTTCTGCATGTTCTGATTGCTGACAGGTGAGACTGATTTAAACATGTCCAAGAATGTCTTTATTATGTAACCCTAAATGTGTTAAGCACTATTTACATTCAGAAACTGAATCATTGAAGTTGGGTAATAAGTATTGTGCTGCTGTTTGTGTACATGGTACTTATCCGTTAGCCGGGCGCATCCTCTAGGTGGCGACAAAACTCCACCAGAGTTACATCTTTCCCTACTATCCATGTCGGCCTGGAGGGGGAATAGTAATTCGCGCCACCTGCCGGATGCGCCCGGCTAACGGATAAGTACCGTATATTGTCTTGTCACTAACTGTCCCTCAGAGGGGCTCACAATCTAGTCCCTACTCCCTGAGTGTGAACAGCAAGCGGCAGCAGTTCTGTATGTCAACTCCCTGCACATACACATACAATTCTATGGTCCTGTCAACAACTCTGCGTTGTAATTGATCGCATTGTTCTAAGGCTCAACACACCATACAATCTTGATCGTTCAAGCTTACCACTTTCATGTAGTATAAGAGCTTATCCAATCAATCATTCAAGGTATTTTCAATCTGATGGCCCTTATACTACATAGATTTGGTAAATCTGTACAACCAAGACTGTATGGTGTGTTTTATGGGGTCTGACAGCGCGCAGGGGGGGGGCTTTGGAGGGAACTAACTAGCAACAGAGGCTGGGCTCTATAGGCAGACCCAGCCTCTGTATGTGGATTGCGATGGAAGAACCCCGCCTCAGGTTCTCTTTAAGTCGGTCCATGCAGGCTTTGTATTAAAGTCTATGTTCAGTTTCCTTTGCAGTTCCAACTTTACTGATTCATTAGTACAATAAATAGGGTAAATAAAACTATTTGAGCTTACAGACCTATTTCAACCTTCACAGCTACAAACTAGGCATTTTTCCCAATGGGGTGTAGTACTAGTGGTGCATTGTACCAGACGAGGTTTAGGCCTCTTTACCATGAACAGTTGAACTATATACTCAGCAAGCAGTTACCAGGCAGCAGTGAGCAGTTACCAGGCAGCAGTGAGCAGTTGTGAGAGTTTGAGAGGCATTTCACTGCCTATGAACTGCCCGTGGAAAAGAAGCCTTAGGTCTTGTTCAGTGCGTTGCGCTCACGCTACCGATTTTTCTTTTTCTAATCGCTCTGCATGTTATAAACGATTTTGTAGCAGAGCAATTATTTGCCCCTGGAAATGAATAAATACAATGCATTTATTCATGAAAGCGATGGGGAAATCGCTATACAAAGCGCTTCTTCAAGAGCATTTGCGATTTCCCTCTACCATTCAGGGCAAATCGCCCTGAAAATGGTACATGCAGTGCTTTTGTCAGCGGCAAGCAAACGGAACGCCCCAATGAGAACTATCTCATTGGAAAGCACAGTGTAAGCGCTTTTAGAGTGATTTGTACAAATCGCCTGCGCTTAAAAATTCCAAGAAAACGCCTCCAGTGTGAACGAGCCCTTAAAGAGACTCCGTAACAAAAATTGCATACTATTTTTTATCATCCTACAAGTTACAAAAGCTATTCTAATGTGTTCTGGCTTACTGCAGCACGTTCTACTATCACCATCTCTGTAATAAATCAACTTATCTCTCTCTTGTCAGACTTGTCAGCCTGTGTCTGGAAGGCTGCCAAGTTCTTCAGTGTTGTAGTTCTGTGATGCATCTCCCCCCTCCAGGCCCCTCTCTGCACACTGCCTGTGTATTATTTAGATTAGGACAGCTTCTCTCTTCTCTCTTATCTTTTACAAGCTGGATAAATCCTCCTCTGAGCTGGCTGGGCTTTCACATACTGAGGAATTACATACAGGCAGAGGTGACTGCACTCTGCAGGAAGAAACAGCCTGACACTTCAGTGGAAGATAGCTGCAGGGGGAAAGAAACACACAAATGATCTCTGGAGATTCAAAAGGAAGGGTGTATACAGCCTGCTTGTGTATGGATGTATTTTCTATGTGTGGACATACTGTACATCAACCTACTTCCTGTTTTGGTGGCCATTTTGTTTGTTTATAAACAAACTTTTTAAAACTGTTTTTAACCACTTTTAATGCGGCGAGGAGCGGCGAAATTGTGACAAAGGGTAATAGGAGATGTCCCCTAACGCACTGGTATGTTTACTTTTGTGCGATTTTAACAATACAGATTCTCTTTAAAGTGAATCTGAAGCCTAAAAAAAAATAAAACAAACCAGATACTTAAGAAAAGGGAAAGTTCTGAGTCCTATAGAGCCTTCCCGTTCCTCTCATCATCCTCTCGTTCCCCCGCAGGCTCCTCCATTCAAATTTCCTATTGCGGGGGGCTTTGTAAGTCTTTGGGAGCCTGAGTGCTGCTAAAGACTTCCGAAACCCACCCGCAGCAGAAGAGAGCAGATGCCTGGTGTAACACTGGAATGTCATAACAGTGTCTTCTTGAATTCAGAGTAGGGCCTGGGACCCACTAGGATGTTTTTGACAGCGGTTTTGAATCACCGACAATCGCCGGCAATTCCAAAAAAACACGTTGCCAATGTATTTGAATGGGGCTGAACCTGAATTTGAAAAGCGATTTTGCAGCGATTTGGGGGCCGAGTGATTTGAGTTTTAAATAAAGTTAATTATACTTACCGGCTGCCCCGATGTCCAGCTTCTTCATGTAGCCCCGCCCCCTAGCAGAAGTGGTCACAGGCGCTTCTCTGATTCATCCTAGAGAAGCACCTATTACCTCTTCCATTTGGGGGCGGGGCTACGGATGGAAGCCAGACATCGGGGGAAGTATAATAATTGGAAGCGCTGTACAGTTTATTGCACAGCGCTTCCAAATCAGAGCGAAACACGAGCACAATCAGACTAGGAATAGCTGCACACAGCAATTGCGCAATTTAAAAGCACTGCTGCGATTCCTAGTGAGTTCCAGCCCTACTACATTATGCCATTCCATCCAATGTGGTGCAGCTGTGAAACTGATTATTGCAGTGAAAGGTACATCTATATTTTACTTCAGGAATCTGCATGCGTTTCCAGCATGCAGATTCGCACAGACAATACAAGTGGATAGGACTGTTTCCACTTGTCAGGATTTTTGAGCGTTTTTCTGTGCAGAAAAAATCTGCACGCCAGAGCCATCAGAATTCGCATACCTCATACCGCTATGCGATTCGCATACTATTGGCCTCAATTCACTAAACTTTAACAAACACTTTATGCAACGATTGATAATTTACCTCATGGGTAAAACCTCATTTTGAATTCACTAAGGTGTTATATATTTATCGAATGTTTTATCTATATAACGCTCAACAAAGCTATAACACCTTAGTGAATTCAAAATTAGATTTTACCCATGAGGTAAATTATCAAACGTTTGATAAAGTGTTGTATAAAGCTTAGTGAATTGAGGCCAATGTATATAATAGGAAATTCACATGCGGTTTTGGTATGCAAATTTTCATGCGAATTCGCATACGATTTCGCATAGAAACAATGGAAAAGCACTCAGGCACTGCCATGGTTAAATTCGCATACATAGTCATCCATGCGAAATCTTATGCGAATTCGCATGAAAATTCGCATCCGCATGCAAAATTTTCCCACGGCGATTCCCACCGCACAAGTGGAAGACGGGCCCAAAAAACTGATATAAAGGAGGCAATACAACAGGGAAAATGCAGTCTATATAAACTACAGGATCAAGTGTTTACTAAGACTGTAAAACATCATCCAAACCAGTCAATCAAATTACAAATAGAAAGCTCAGTAATACCACCATCTGCTTAAAGGTACATAAAGCCAGGTGGCTGGTAGGAAACGATACACAACTGACGGTTACACATACAGGCAGCACGCACTGCCTATAAAAAGCATTCATTGCCTTTGAAGTGTTCATGTTTTATTGTGATAAAATACTGATCCGGTGGATTTATTACTGTTTGATTATCAGAAATCATCTCTGCAAAACGATTTAAAGCTGGTGTACAGTTTTTACCTCTCCCAGCAACATAAGTGTGGTCTCTCATCCACCCAAACCTTTTCCTTCTATTCCTGAATTCTACTGATAACTTCAGTCTGGGGCTGCTGTGCTTGGCCTGACCTTCTATCAAAGCTTGTGGGAGGGGACTTGCCACTTATTACCGCGTACGTTAAAAAGGGGCGCTGGGAAAAAAGGGCGCCGGGTTTTTAACGATAAGCATGGATAACGTTTAAAAATGTATTGTACTGTATTTCGTTTAAAATTAATGTTTTTTAAAGTTATAAATCATTAAATAATGTGCATTAAATCGGCAATTGTAAAAACGTTAATCTTTCGTTTAAATAGTGAAACGTATAATAACGTTTAAAAAAAAATTACTAAGTAACCCTCCCTGTACCTACCCCTAACCCCTAGACCCCCCTGTTGATGCCTAAACCTAAGACCCCCCCTGTTGGTGCCTAAGTAACCCTCCCTGTACCTACCCCTAACCCCTAGACCCCCCTGTTAGTGCCTAAACCTAAGACCCCCCCTGTTGGTGCCTAAACCTAAGACCCCCCCTGTTGGTGCCTAAACCTAAGACCCCCCTGTTAGTGCCTAAACCTAAGACCCCCCTGTTAGTGCCTAAACCTAAGACCCCCCTGTTAGTGCCTAAACCTAAGACCCCCCTGTTGGTGCCTAAACCTAAGACCCCCCTGTTGGTGCCTAAACCTAAGACCCCCCTGTTGGTGCCTAAACCTAAGACCCCCCTTTTGGTGTCTAAACCTAAGACCCCCTTTTGGTGCCTAAACCTAAGACCCCCTGTTGGTGCCTAAACCTAAGACCCCCTGTTGGTGCCTAAACCTAAGACCCCCCTGTTGGTTTTTTCGTTTAAAAATAATGTAAAAAAAAAAAACAAACAAAAAAAAAACAAAGTACTGTTTTTCGTTTAAAAATAATGTAAAAAAAAAATATTGTACTGTTTTTCGTTTAAAAATAATATTTAAAAATGTATAAATCATTAAATAATGTGTAATCATGAGAAACAGTAATAAAACATTAAGTCTCCGGGCGCCGCTTTTAAAACGTTAGTTTTCTCCGGCGCCCTTTTTTCCTATCGGGCGCCCATTAAACGATATTTATTATAGGAGTGAATGGCGGCGCCCGATTTGTCCACTAGCCTCAGGCGCCCGAATTTACTGTTACCCTTATTACCTCTCTATGGGCCTGATCCAATTCACTTTTCCTCCTAAGTTTTCTTTTAGGAGATCATTTTTCATGTTCTGTTTAACCACTTCAGTACCAGCAGCCTCTGCCCCCTTAAGGACCAGAGGCTGCTGGTACACTAAAACGCTGTATCCCGACAAATCGCCGCAATAATCCGTCGCTCCCGCCGGTCACGCCGCTCTGTACCCGCCACAGGCTGCTCTCTCTGCCGTCTCTATGACGGCAGAGCGCTGTGCGCCGGTCAGGAGCCGCTTTCATTGGCTCCTGACCTTGTCACTCAATGTAAGCCAATGGGATTGGCTTACAGGAATGACAGGGCCAGGAGCCAATGAAAACGGCTCCTGCCCGGGTCACGGTGCTCTGCTGTCATAGAGACGGCAGGGCAGCTAATTGCGGCGAGTGGAAAGCGGCGAAGCGGCGGTGTCGGGCGGGGACGCGCGGTGAATGGGCCGTAGAGCTTACGTCCGGTCAGAACAGCAGCGCCACCCGCCCGACGTAGATTTATACTGCGGCGGTCCGGAAAAAGTTAAAATAACTTTTCAGCACTTTGCAATTTAAAAAGTAACAAAAAGTAGTTGAAAATGTACTGTAAAAATATTCAGAGTATTTTTTTTTTTTTTTGCTTGCTGGTGGCTTAAAAGGAACGTTATTGATAAGATGGAAAATATCACCTAGGAGAAAAAGTGAATTGGATTAAACAATAACAACATTGCTTTTCTCCCATTGGACTTAAAGCTCTTAGGCTTTGTTAACATCTAAAATCGCAAGCATTTTTTCTCCCCTCCTGGCACGGACATGCACGCTACAATTTTGTGTAAAGCGCTTTTGCAGAGCGATTCTATTTTTTCATTTCCTGATGCAAGTCAGGAAGTGAACTCTTTGACCTGGAAAAAAATACAATGTATTTATTCTTAAAAGCGCGAACGCAATTGCCGCACAAAGCAATTTTGTGAGCATTTTGCACTTTTCCTATACCTTCCATTGTAACAAAAACGCCCTAAAAATGGTACAGGCAGAGCTTTGCTGAGCGGAAAGCAGACGAAACGCACTGATATGAACTATCCCATGAGGATTCATTGCACTAGCCTAGGTGTGAATGAACCCTTAGGGCCCTTTTACACTTAATCAGTTGCTCAGTTATAACTGAAAGAAAACAGATTTTCAAAGTAATGCTCATGTTTTCCTATGGCACCTTTCACACTTAATGCACTTTAACTGAAATCCTCTTCCCAATGCACTGCTATGGAAAAAAACTCGTACTAACGCACACTAACGTACACCAACTGATTAAGTGTAAATGGGCCCTTAGGCTCTCTCAGATTCAGAAATTGGTAGTAGGATGAAGTATTCACATGACAAAAACTATATTTCTGCAAATGCCAAACTGAACAGGTGGATGGGTTTTCAGTCTGTTGGTTGGTCAACAGTCTGGCAGCAGTATTCTGTACTAACTGTAGGCGTTCCTTTTTGGAAGGCCGGTGTAGAGAGCATTGCAATAGTCCAGTCGGGATGTAATGAAGGCCGCCCCCCCCCCAACTGTTCCAAATCCTATGGGACTGTCCCGATTTGGGGGGGATCTCCCGCCGTCCCGTTATGACCCCCCCAGTGTCCCGGTTGGCTGGGCAGAGAGGGCGAAAAAAAAAATGATTGAGGCACCAGCCGCACGGATGTGGGATGCGGGTCCGGCATCATATTTTTCCCTCCCTCCCTCCGCTGCACACTTTACTCTGCAAACAGGAGGGACACAGGGGGGCACATTCGGAGGGAGGGAGAAATATGATGCCGGACCAACATCCCACACACCGCATCCGTGCGGCTGGTGCCTCGGTCATTTTTTTTGCCTCTTCTCCAGTGGCCCCCTCCTCCTCACCCATGGGCACCCTCACCCTCCTCCTCACCCCTGGGCAGGGTATATTGGCTATTTTTTTTAAATTTAAAGGACCACTTTTAATAAATAAAAAAATGTATGCGTGGCAGGGGTGTGGTTAGGGGTGTGGCAGGGTGTGTGGTTAGGGGTGTGGTTAGGGTTGTGGCAGGGGTGTGGCCTAAGTGCCCGCTTTCTCATTTCAAATTGTTGGGAGGTATGATGAAGGCATGAAATAAGGTTGGCAGATCTTCTGGGGATTGAGGCGCTTGATTTTTGCGATGTTCTTCAGCTGAAAATAGCAGTGGTGTTCAAGCCGTGTTTTTGAATTAGTTTTCTAAGCGGTAACATGTAAATTGTGAAAACCAGGGGAGAAAGGATTGAGCCCTGGGGCACCCCATACTTAAAGGGAACCAGAGAGGAACGGGCTGAAAAAATAGAACAAGATTTTATACATACCCAACCTGGGGCTTCTTCCAGCCCCATAAGCCTGGATAGCTCCTACGCCGCCATCCTCCGCTTCCTGAATCGGCGGTACCGGGTCCCGTCACTTCCGGCAGACGCGGACAATTGTCTGCATTACAGGGGCTCCCTCCATACTCGTACGCATGCGGCTGCGCAGTAGGCAGCCTCATGCGCATGTGTATGGAGGGAGCCCCGTGTGATGCGGACATTTGGCCGCGTCTGCCGGCCGACAGGCCGACTCGCGGCAATGACGGGACCCGGTACCGGCGGATCCAGGCAGCAGAGGACGGCGGCGTGGGAGCGATCCGTGCGTATGGGGCTGGAGGAAGCCCCAGGTATGTATAAAAGCTTCCCCCCAACCTCTCTGGTTCCCTTTAAGTGACACAGAGTTGAATAGGAAGGGCCCTATAGACACTTTTTGTGTTCTGCCACTTAAGAAGGATTGGAACCACTGAAGAACTATGTCATCAATGCCACAATATTCCTGTAGCCTGTAAAAAAACAAGGTGTAGATCATTCAGGTGTAAAAAGCAGTTATGAAGTTGTGGCCCAATGAATGGGAAGCGCGCTGACAGGTGAAAATGGCTCTTTGCGGTAGGGAAAAATGGCCTGCGGATGGAAGTGGTTAAAATAGATGTCCTGTTGTAACTGTTGTGTTAGTCAGGGCTGGATTTACCATAAGGCACTATAGGCACGTGCCTACAGGCGCCTGATGATGGAAAGGAGGCTCACTCCCCTCGCTCCCTCATTCCCTATGCAGAGTCCTGATGATTGGCCTAGTGCACACCAGAACGGTTCTGCTGCGGTTTGCGATCCACTTGCGGGTGCGGATCCGCTAGGGTAATGTATTTCAATGGGCTGGTGCACACCAGAGCGGGAGGCGTTTTGCAGAAACGCATACTCCCGGGCTGCTGCAGATTTTGGATTGCGGATGCGTTTCTGCCTCAATGTTAAGTATAGGAAAAACGCAAACCGCTCTGAAAAACGGCATTTCAGAGCGGTTTGCCAGGCGTTTTTTGTTACAGAAGCTGTTCAGTAACAGCCTTACTGTAACAATACATGAAATCTACTACACCAAAAACGCTTCACAAAACCGCAAAATGCTAGCTGAAACGCTACAGAAAAAGAAGAAAAAGCGTTTCAAAATCTGCTAGCATTTTGCGGATCTGCTAGCGGTTTTTGGTGTGCACCAGGCCATTGTGTAAATGAGGGGTTACTCACCTTGTTCTCTGCATTCCACAGGCCAGATCTCCCTTTAGTCAGGGGCACCTCAAGATTCTTAATATTGAGGGTACTTCTGGCTACCTAATACTTAGGGGCACCTCTAGCTACTTATTATTGAGGGTACTTCTGGATAAAAAACCTAGTAAGGATGTGCCAAATGGCAACATTGGCCCTGTGCAGATACTGTATATTGTATAACAAATGTTATAGACTATATAGCTGTATCATGCAGTCAGTTTGACACAAGTTTAGAAGAACTGCCACACTTGGGATATTTGTTTTCAGAATCATACAGTTCCCCAAATTAGGTACCATGTATATTTTTCCTTACAGTTTTAAAGAGGAACTGTAACCAAGGATTGAACGTCATCCCAATCAGTAGCTGATACCCCCTTTCCCACACAAAATCTTTACCTTTTCTCAAATAGATCATCAGGGGGGTTTGTATAGCTGACATTGAGGTGAAACTCCTCCCACAGTGTGATGTCATGACCAAGGTCCTGACAGTTTGCTGTCTGTGAGCCTCATTGCATTGTGGGAAATAACGTCTTTCTTCAACTGCCAAACAAGCAATATTTCTACACAGGGCCGGAACTACCATAGGAAAAAATGGGCAATTGCCCCAGGGCCCCAGAGACTGTAGTGGCCCCCAAGGTGTCCCTCCCCCGTCTTAACTGTTGCTCCCCAGGGACTCTGCAGAGTCTGTTAAGTTGGGAGGTGATTGGGGGAGGGTCAGCAGCCAGCTCAGGGGCCCAGGAGGGAAATTTGGCTGCAACAAAGGGCCTCTAATGACGCTTTTTGGCTGGGGGTGTCTGTTGGGGGGGGGGGGGGGGGCAGGCTAATTTTTCCCTAGGGCCCAATTGTTACTTGCACCGGCCCTGTTTCTACAGTTCCTCTAAGTGTTTTATAGATGATAAAATGAAAAGCAGAATTTCATTGGCTGCTGTGCACATCCTCAGATTTCATTTAATAGTTCCTAGTAATGAATACACCAGCTGTTGTACTTACAACCTGCAATGTTATGACAACACTTGACAAATTCTATAGCAAATACAGATTATGGTATCATTTAGATATGATGGTGATGTATGCTTCTCCTGTATCACTTCCACATACCATGCAGAGTACTAACCAATGCATGTAACTCATTAACCAGCATTGTTCAGATCCAGACAGGCTACTTGTGTAATTGGTGGATTATTCAGCTATTTAGTTATATTGCTCTGGTGACATTGCTTGAGAGTACTGAGAGGGAAGGGATACTGTAAATAAACAGTGAGCAGCAGTTCTTAGAATGCTGCGTGGGGACTGGATACAATAGGCGGTAGAGCCGGACGTGTGGGCTGTAGGTGATATGAGGGGTATGTGGGTGGAGGGTGTGTCCTTCTTACATCATTGCAGCGTAACAGGTTTGAGTAACAAGAACATGATTAATGCTGATGGCAGGTGACCCACCGGAGGCGGCTCCCTTCTCGCTGCCTTGTATGTGTTACATACTGTTAAATGTAGAGAAAAGACAGAAGGCACAACATCTTCTATTATAACAGTAGAGAATGTAGTCACAGCATACTGTGAGGCGCACAGGAATAAACAGGAGTATACTGTCCTAAGAAGAGGCATAACTACTGGGGGAGACGTCCCTAAAGCCACAGGGAGGTCCAGCTGAGGGGTACCCCACCCGCTGCCCCTCCCTTAAATGCAGCAGCCCCTCCCCCACCCAGAACAGATGTTGCTGTGACTACATTTGTTATGGGAAAATGGGAGTTACCATAGACCTGCACCTGACCCACACCCACAGCCCCTTTACCCACACCTGACCTGTGACCCACTTTGTGGGCATTCCTATATCCGCATCTGGCCCGCAAGCACCTAAACCTGCAACCAGCTTTTCTGCTGCCTAATGCAGCCATGCAGAGCGGAAGGCAGGAAGCTTTTATAGTTGCCTGTCTGGATGACTGGATCAGCGTCCCTTCTCCTCTCCTCCACCAGTTGCGGCGCTGCACTCCCGACATCCTCATCTGGCTTCCGATCACATGACATATGATCCTAACCCAGAGGATGGTGTCAGCGTTGCAATGCTGCCGGTGGTAAGAGAGGGGTGAAGGAAGAGTCTCTTACATAAGAGTCTCTGCCATCACCCCTCTCCCACCAGCAGGTGGCGATGTAACGCTGACACCATCCTCTGGACTACAATCACATGTCATGTCATGTGATCGGAAGTCAGATGAGGATGTCGGCAGTGCAGCGCTGCTGCTGGTGGAGGAGAGGAGAAGCCGATCCAGAGAATTCATGGAGAAGATGCCATCCCATATACTGCAATTCATTTCATGGTGTTCCAGGATCAAGATGCTCCCATATCGTACTGACACCACCACAGCTCCTATCTGTCCTTTTTCTGTGGGACAGACCCTCTTTGGGAACCAAATCCCTCTGTTCCTTGTTCTTCATTTATTCCTCTTTCATGACTGAAATACAGATCTATGCAAATACTTGTATTTTTTCTACAAAAAGTGTGTTTCATTTTAAATGTGATTTGAATTAAAATACTTTTGCTTTTGGATTCTTTGTAGTATACATGTCTAGTGGTGATTAGGGGCGTGTCTTACAGGTATCTGTAGGGGTGCGTCTTACAGAAATCCCTCTTTCTTACCTCAAAAGGTTGGGAGGTATGGACACCACCCCTATAATCCATACACTTCTTGTAATTACTGCCATGCAGCTTAGGCCATTACATGCTGTTAGGGCCAAGCCTGTCCACCTTTTATCCACAGTGCACCTGTCGAGGCTCTTTCATGTGGAGAGCTGAGCTGCACACTTGCTGCACAGTTCACTGTTCTGTAAGCCAGTACCTATTTAGTAAGGAAACTTTGGGCAAGACTCACTAACACTGCTACTGCCTCCTGAGTGTGCCCTAGTGGCTGCAGCTACTGTGTCTTGTCTACAGAAGATTCCGGCACAGAGCGGAGCTCTCACCCCTTCTCTAGATGCCCAAATGAACTCAGTTCAGAGTCTGGCCCAGAGGGAGCTCCTTGGAGTCTGCAGCTAATTGGAGAATAATTAGAGGAGCAGTTAGGGATGGGGTCAGCCTGGCGCAGCAAGGGGAGAGTTGGTGAATGGAATAGCAGAAGGGTTTAAGGGATTAAGTTGTAACTAGCACTTAAAGCACTGAAAGGGAGATTAAGGAAAACTATGCCAGTTATTTGTAAAGTCCATAACTATTTTGTAGAAGAAAATTTAGAAGAAAACGAAAGGGATGTCTCTTATCTGTAATCAGACTGATGGCCTTGTTGTGTGACAGGGTTCTGTCTTGCCAATCATCCCTCTAATGCCAGGAGAAGTCACAGCCTTACAGACATGATTATGGGTTGTACAGCACTGCATTCATATCTGCAGCAATCAGGGGTGATGTTATTATTATTATTATCATTTAGTATTTATATAGCGACAACATCTTCAGTAGAGCTTTACAGAGTATGTATAGTCTTGTCACTGACACTAACTATCCCTCAGAGGGGCTCGCAATCTAGTCCCTACCATAGTCCTATACCTATGTTATTGTGTAGTGCATGTATCATAATCTAGGGCCAATTTAGGGAGGAAGCCAATTAACTTATCTGTATGTTTTTGGGATGTGGGAGGAAACCGGGATGCCACACAGACACAGGAAGAACATACAGCTCCATGCCGATTGTGCCCTGGCTGGGGTTCTAACCAAGGGCTCAGTACTGTAAGGCGAGAGTGCGAACCACTACGCCACAGTGGCTTTGCATTATACTACATGTATCAAACGATATCTAGATCAGACAACATTTCGTACATGTGTTAGGACTTAGCAGCTAGCAGTGCAGAAAACTCCTATTCACTAAAGCTATATGCTAACATGTAAATACTGTTCATGTGGACATGAGCAACTGGATTGGGCATCAATCGAATGATCATAAAAACCTTACTCAATCTCTGGGATTGGGGACAAGTGTAACTTGACGGATATGGAGGCTGCCATATCTATTTACTTTTAAGCAATAATAGTTTCCTGGAAGTCCTGCTGATCCTCTGCCTGTAATATATTTAGCCACAGACCCTAAGCAAGCATGCAGCAGATCAGGTGTTTCTGACATTTATTGTCAGATCTGACAAGATTAGTCACATGCTTTTTTTCTGGTGTTATTCAAACACTACTGCAGCCAAATAGATCAGCAGGGCTGCCAGGCAACTGGTATTGTTTAAAAGGAAATCAATATGGCAGCCTCTATATTCTTCTCACTTCAGTTGTCCTTTAATTGAGGAGACAGCATTTCACTATTTTCTTTAGCCAACCATATTTGCATTCTTCACAGCAGGAGGTCTCTCCTTTCCTGTATTGCAGTCTGTGAGTGCTGCTGACATCTTCTGATACAGTAACATGACCAGTGGGTTACTGTGATTTTGAAGTCTGTTGGCACAAGATGGACAAGGGACAAGAAAGTATAATAGTTCAGTGTGCTCTGTGATGATTTTCTGGAAAGGCCACAATGGCCCAGGCCTTGAGCGGCTGCAACCAAAGGGGCCGGCTGGACATGGAAGAGGGGCAGCTACATAAGGAAGAGGCTGCAAATTGAAAAAGTAGTTTGCAAATGGGGAGCAAGACCTTGAAGAGGGTTACTGCTGCCCAGAAAAGCTGTACATGAAAGAAAGGCACTGCTGTAAACGGTTAGTACACGTGGAGCAGGAGGCTACACATGGAATGGGGGGGGGGGGTGCTGTCATACATGGAAGGGGAGCAACAGGTAAGCTGGTCCAGGGGTGCTAAAAGTGTGTAATGAGTGTGCTTGTCTGCAGGAACTGCGCACATAAAACCCCCAACTATATGGTAGCCATACAGTGCCTGGGAGTTCAATCCATCCCCCCCCCCACACACACACAAGCGCACACAAACACAATCCATACCACTACCTCTCATCCTCTTTCCACCCTCTACCACTGAGGTCACGCACAGTGGGTGTCTCCTTTTCCTCACAGTCCCAAATCCATAGCCACCTTCAGCGCAACCTATAAAGAAGAAAAAACTATTTAAAAATCACATATACATAGATATACTTACCTCTGTCAGGCAGATAACATGAAGGTGACTGACACCTTCAGTTGAAGCTCCTCTCTTGTGTCATGACACTGAAATTACCTTACAGGAAATTCAAGGTATTTATGTGTAAGGAAAAAAAACTGACAAAAATGCATGCAATCACATTCTCATGCGTTTGTGTGCATATTTAAGGCTTTTGTGTTGAGTTTCAGAGCAAACATTAGCATTCACAAAATGCATACAGCAGTGTGTTTGGAAAACATTTACAAAATGCACTGCATTGGTGGCAACTTTATACTGGAACTGCTAATGCTAAAGCATACCTAAAGTGACCTGTGACATGATGAGATAAATATATATACATACTAAATAGTTAGTACAAGCAATATTAAGAAATTATCTAAAGTCCCTTTCTGTTTTCCAGTACAGCAAGCATTAAAAAACTTGAGTTGTTATTTATGCAAATGAGCTTGTCAAACAGTTTGTTAATTCAGTCCAGTTTCCTGAAAAGTAAATAGAAGTTGAAAGTCTATCTTTCAGGGAGAAGCAACATAATGAGGTTTTATTGCAGGAAAGTTCAAAGGGTCATTACTTTTGTATTATTATTTATTTATTTATTTTTGCTTAAAAGGCAAAGTGTGGATTCTAAACAGCAGTCTGATGCAATCTTAAAAATAGAGCTATAAAACTGAAAATAAAAATATGAGGCTCTTTTGTATACTATTAATGTTCTACTTATCATCTGTACTACACATGCAATTCACGATCTTATAAGTTTATTTTCATTTTAGGTTTGCTCTATAAAATGAACTCTTGAAAACTGCAAGATGTACGCTATCAAATAAAGGGTGTAAAATGAGGATGGAGGAAGGAGAAGAGGGCTTTCAATGTAAAGAGGAATGGAGTCTGTCTTACGTAATTGGTAAAGAGGGGGATGTGCGAGTTTATATGTGATCATACAGCAGACAGTAGACTGTTGTCTGAGGGTCTGACATTATTTTCTGTTTTTCCTTCAGTGGGCTATAAGTTATAAATATAAAATATTCATACGTAACCGTTCATATTTACCTGATTAGAAAAACATTAACGTTTTACCCAATCAGACAAAACATAAAAGTCCTTCTCTCTGAAGGATGCTAGCTTGTGTTAGTGGGAAAGTCCATTATGTCTGTATTGCAAAATAATGAACAAAATGGCTACTAAATTTCATGACGGTTTGTATTATAACGATCGAATCTGTAGCATTCTCTGGCTGCAGTGATTACACAAAGCCCTCTCATCTACATGATGAAATGGGAGCTGATTTCCCTGGTGACGTAATCTCCTCAGCATCGGCCGTCCAGACATCTGTGCTTTCTATGAAAGATGTATTCGGCAGGGCTGTAATTAAACCATGGTGTGCATAATGCAGTAGCATCAGCATTGTGCTCCAACCCAAGTCCCTTCTGGCCAGCTTACTTCTCATAATGTCTTATTAATCCAGATCATTTTATGGACATTTCACATCGGTAATTCACTAGTGATGACTGGCACTCTGCTTGTAACACAAATTAAAGGTTAACGGTTCATTTACTTTTTTTTTTGGCAGAAACCTTTACTAGTTCCTGAGATCAATAAGGCAAATAGATTTTATTATTTTGTTTTAGTGGACCTCTACCAGGATTAACTTGTTATCTGTGCCCTAGATGGGGAGCAGTCTCCATTAAAGTTAGTGGAAATACAAATACAGCAGATAGGAACTGTAGAGACATATAATAGAATGGAGTAAATTATTGCTTACTCTTAGTCCTCGTTCACATCGCGTTCTGTTCGCATTGGCCGTTTTTGGAGTTTTTTTTTCTCCTCCCGGCGCTCGGGTGGGCGCTGTGATTTTTTTGTAAATCGCTTCAATGAGCGTTTTTTCCCATTCTGACGCAAGTCAGGAAGTGAACTATTTGAGCCGGAAAAAGAATAAATAAATAAATACAATGTATGTATTATTAAAAACGCAATTGTTGCACAAAGCGATTTTGTGAGCGGTTTACGTTTCTCCTATACTTTCCATTGAGGCGGAATTGCCCCAAAATTGGTCCAGGCACCCCTTTGCTGCCCGCACAGTGCACGACCTGTGCTGATATGAACATTGTCATAGACATTCATTCCACAAGTGTTTGGCAGGCGATTTTTAAAATCGACTGCGTGTGAAAAAAGGCCGAAATAGCCTCCAGTGTGAATGAGCCCTCAAGGTAGTTTTCCTTGTTTCAGCATCAAAAAGCCTTCCTATAGCTATATATTGCTGTATATGTAACCCCTCCCTCCCAGTGATGTCACAGCCTAGGCTGTTAAGCTATGTGGAATTCTACTCCCAGAGCATTCTGGAAAACCAGGTATTATTTCTATTGGCTTCAGAACGCTCAGTAAACAAACATTTTGCAGATATGCACCTGACAGCACTAAAAATTCCACCACACCTACTGTTGTCGGTAAGGCAGGAATGTATGGTGTCCAGAAAGTGTGTGTTTGTTTATAAAAATGCACAGGGCAGAGTGTTGTCATTATCCACATCACTACAACACAGCAATGTGAATAGTGCATAGGACTGAGATGGAGACCCTGTTACAGCGCATTGTGCATAGAGGCCTACAGCAGGTCGGGTACCCGCCCGCAGGTTACCCAAAATGCGGGTCGGGTACAGGTACCCAAATTGATTCGGGGTGCGGGTCGGGTCATGGGTAGCGAGTTGTAAGTTTGGGGCGGGTAGCGAGTTGTGGGTGCGGGTCGGTCGCGGGTAGTGAGTTGTGGGTGCGGGTTGGGTCATGGGTAGCGAGTTGTGGGTGAGGATCGGGTCACGGGTAGTGAGTTGGGGGTCGGGTAGCGGTTCTGCGGGTGCAGGTCGGGTTGCGGGTAGCGAGTTGTGGGTGCGGGTCGGTCGCGGGTAGTGAGTTGTGGGTTGGGTGCGGGTAACGATTTTGCGGGTGCAGGTCGGGTCGCGGGTAGGGAGTTGTGGGTGCAGGTCGGGTGCAGGTAGCGGTTCTGCGGGTGCAGGTCGGGTTGCGGGTAGTCAAAACAAGCATAAGATAATTCTGTATCTTTTGCCTTCCCAAAATCTGGGATGAATGCTGGCACCAGAATACTTTCTTGCTGACTTGTTTACTGCTTCTCATCATTAATGCCAGCAGACTCCTTCTTGCTCTCAAGCTGACACCTCCCCTCCATCCATAGTAGTGCATATACCTGTGAACATGCCAGTGTGAGGGCTGGTGCACACCGAGCGGGTTTTCTTGCATTTTTACAGCCGCTTGCAGCTGCGGATATGCTAGGGTAATGTATTTCAATGGGTTGGTTCACACCAGAGCGGGAGGCGTTTTGTTGAAACGCATACTCCCGGGCTGAGGGATTTTTTGGATTGCGGTGGAGTTTCTGCCTCCAATGTTAAGTATAGGAAAAACGCAAACTGATCTGAAAAACGCCAGTTCAGAGCGGTTTTGCAGGCGTTTTTGTTACAGAAGCTGTTCAGTAACAGCTTTACTGTAACAATACATGAAATCTACTACACCAAAAACGCTTCCCAAAACCGCAAAGCGCTAGCTAAAACGCTTCATAAAAATAAGAAAATGCGTTTCAAAAACCGCTAGCGTTTTGCGGATCTGCCAGCGGTTTTTGGTGTGCACCGGGCCTTAGAGGAAAAGGTGTGATAGGAGATCTCTGTCTGTTAGTGACAGGGGATATTTGATAGGAGGGAGGAGGCAGAGAAGCACATAGCAGACAGAGAAGCAAATGCCACATGTGACAAGATCTGCTGACAGTGTAGCTGCATCCACAGCCATCTAGCACACACAGGTATGTGTTTGCTGCACATGACAAGAATAATTAAATACAGGCTTTTATTATCAGACAGGTACAAGACAATGGGGCAGATTTATCAACACAAGCACATGCAAAATGGAGGAAAATCTATTGCAAACATTAAACAATCTTTAAAACACTTCTTTGGCTTTGGTTTGTGTATAAAAAAAGGTTTTATTTACTTTACAGCTCCCCAATGTTGCTTTTAAAGGTGTGCTTTAGAAGAAAATGGAAAAATCGGGGTGCGGGTATGAAAAATTGGACCCGCGCAGGCCTGTTACAGCGCATTGTGCATAGGACTGAGATGGAAACACTGTTACAGCACATTGTACATAGGACTGAGATGGAAACACTGTTACAGCGCATTGTGCATAGGACTGAGATGGAAACACTGTTACAGCGCATTGTGCATAGGACTGAGATGGAAACACTGTTACAGCGCATTGTACATAGGACTGAGATGGAAACACTGTTACAGCGCATTGTGCATAGGACTGAGATGGAAACACTGTTACAGCGCATTGTGCATAGGACTGAGATGGAAACACTGTTACAGCGCATTGTGCATAGGACTGAGATGGAAACACTGTTACAGCGCATTGTACATAGGACTGAGATGGAAACACTGTTACAGTGCATTGTGCATAGGACTGAGATGGAAACACTGTTACAGTGCATTGTGCATAGGACTGAGATGGAAACACTGTTACAGTGCATTGTGCATAGGACTGAGATGGAAACACTGTTACAGTGCATTGTGCATAGGACTGAGATGGAAACACTGTTGCAGCGCATTGTGCATAGGACTGAGATGGAAACACTGTTACAGTGCATTGTGCATAGGACTGAGATGGAAACACTGTTACAGTGCATTGTGCATAGGACTGAGATGGAAACACTGTTACAGCGCATTGTGCATAGGACTGAGATGGAAACACTGTTACAGCGAGTTGTGCATAGGACTGAGATGGAAACACTGTCACAGCGCATTGTGTATTCACTACACAGTGCATTAAGGTGCGTACACACGCACTACAAAAGGCAACAACGGGTCCGCCGGACCCTCCAGCTGAGCGGTCTTTTAGCCGACAGTAGCGCGTGTGTACACGCTGTCGGCGGACTGATAAAGCGGTTTCTGAACGATCCGCTCAGCGGGAGGGTCCGGCGGACCCGTCGTTGCCTTTTGTGGTGCATGTGTACGCACCTTTAGACTAGCATAACGATAATCCCCTGTGAATAATTAATGTAGGTCTCTTTGTAATCCGACACCTAGGACAACACCTATGACAGGTTTACAGTGTGAGATCTGGAGAGGAAATATCTAGTTCTAACCTAATTCCTTTCAGTGTAGAGGCACATTAACATATCTGCCACGTGTATTTATAGTGCAGAGAACTTGCAGTGGAGAAAACAGAAGTAATGCAATCGTAATTAGAAGTGAAAATTATTGTGTGGTCTTTCTTTTCTTTTTTTTTTTTTTCTGATTGTGCGGTCTTTCGATCAACTTTGGCCCTTAATAGAGATCAGAAGATTTCTAATTCTAGTGTATTTTAAATGCGGTTACAATGAAATGTATCCTTATCCATTGGTAATATAGCTGTACAGTATATCCCCAGCAAAAGCAGTGGGTTTCCTGCTGGACATTGCACAATGGGGCAAACTTACAATGCATTTGCCAGGCAACGCCATGCAGCTGCAATTGGCACAAGGACTTTGCGTAAAAACAATTGTAAATAAAGTTGTCTTGCCTTTTCCTTTCAAGTATCATTTGCCTTTTCTTTCCTGCTTCAACCTTTTCTGTATATGGTCATAGTTTATATACAGGTGAACAGAGTAACCAAGCAGCTCGGGGTGACCCAAACCAATAGGAATGTATCGGGGGATAAAAGAAACTGAAAAGCCCTCCTACTAATAAGCAGTGCTTGGGGAAATTTCACCAAGCATTGCTTATTAGTAGGAGAGCTTTTCGGTCTCTTTTATCCCCCAATATATTCCTATTGGTTTGGGTCACCCTGAGCTGCTTGGTTACCCTGTTGTACTGGTCCAAGCCCTATCCCATACAGCCATATCAATCCCTGCCATGTACTGATGAGGGTCAAAAGCCTGAAACAGGCTGTGTACATGTGGGGTTGGTGTGGCTGTGTAATATTTAACGCCATAGGCTTGCTATACATCAGCGGTTCTGGTTGTTTGCTTTGCTTACAGGGGCGAAAAGGGATAATTTGCATATTCTGTAGTGGTGCATTGTGGGTAACCACAAATGTTCACTCATAGCTGAATTATTGCAAATTTCCTTCTGTACAGGGGAAACACAAATATAAAATTAATCTGTGTTAATTATACATATACAGTGAAATGTACAGGGATTTACAGTTCAAAGCTATGTACACACTCTGGATTAAACTCCTTCTTTTGGATTGAATCTAGTGAGTGTACAGGAGCTCCCTGACATTGCGTTCATGGCATCCTAGATCTTTAGCCCAACTGACCCCTGAGTACCTTTTTTCAAGCCACTCAAATCCTGATTTCTGCAACAAAATATTCCTACATGTGAATGAGATTTATGGCTAAAAGGAGATTTACTATACTACATGGACATTACTACATGTCTGATATATATATATATATATATATATATATATATATATATATATATATATATCAGACATGTAGTAATGTCCATGTAGTATATATATCAGGGCCGGGCCGAGGCGAGAGAGGCTCCAGCCTCAGGGCGCAGTGTAGGAGATATCATTCCCCTATTGTGTTTGTGTAATAGATAGCGGCGATGCCGACGCAGCGGTGAGCGGCATGGCGGCTGTCTCCACGTCTCAGTCGGCGGCCTTCGCCGCGCAGTTACATGGTGGAGTTTTGCCTGGTCTGTCAGTTGCACATAGACTGAGGGCTACGCGTGCCAGGCGACAGGACTTTTATGGGAATAGAAGGGGAGTCAGCTGATCGGCCGGTCAGCTGACTCCAGCAGTGTTCCGGATTGGTTGAGTGACTGGGGCGGTGCTGTGGGGCGCTCTCAGTATATATAGGACCTGCCTGTCAGGAACTCCACGTCTGCTGTTACAAATGCTATGTGTTAGC
Organism: Hyperolius riggenbachi; assembly: GCF_040937935.1. NCBI lineage: Eukaryota > Metazoa > Chordata > Amphibia > Anura > Hyperoliidae > Hyperolius > Hyperolius riggenbachi. The sequence goes on from NC_090647.1 coordinate 462,378,411, forward strand.
ACTCAGACCTTAGTCAGATCCCAAAGTGTGCTAGAACCAGCAGGAGCTGGGGATCCACACTTAGTCAGATTCTGTTGATAGCTAAAGTACTAATTGAATTTTATTATTTGTTATGACCTTCTGCTAGCCTTGACTACTCTTCTGCTTACTGATTCTGTGCTTCTGCCTATCTAATCCTCACTTCAGACTCAGCCTGAACACTACTCTGATTTAAGCCTTCTGTCTTTGTACTGTATCTGTCCGGTTGTTGCCGAATCTGCTTGTCTGACTCTCCTGCCCTCACCAGTGAGCCTAGTCTCTGGTGAGGGATTCTCTGTACAGCTTAATCACCTGCTCCTCAGGTGACCAGTAGCTGCAGTACAGTCTTAATCACCTGCTCCTCAGGTGACCAGTAGCTGCAGTACAGTCTTAATCACCTGCTTCTCAGGTGATTAGGAGTTGCAGTACAGTCTTGATCTCCTGCCCCTCAGGTGATCACCTGCTCCCCGGGTGATCAGTATATGTTGTCTTACTGTGCACCACCCGCTCCTCGGGTGAACTGATTACTAGTTCATCTGCATCTCCAGCTTGCTGGAGTGCTGATCCCTGTGTTCTGTAGAGATATCTCCCTCTACCAGCTTCTCTGAGGGGAGTTGGTATCTCTATCTGTATTACTGTTGCACCAAACACCTATCTTTACATCTGGTTGTCCTGTGTCTCGCTATACTCGCATTATTGGTGATTCTGCAGTTCACCACATAATCAGGTATAGTATCTGTATTATTGGTGATACTGCAGATCACCAATAATCAGAAAATCTGTTCTTGCTGACACCAATCGTTACAGTTTGAAGCAGAAAAAGATAAGAAAAGGGGATATAAGGCAGTGACCGCAAGTCAAATAACTAGAGATTAAGGTGTTGGGGCCCTGGGACGCCTCTTAGTATAACAGCAATCAGTGTGTGACGGCTGGGGTGGGAGGGATGGAGGGGCGCACTTTGATGTCTCAGCCTTGGGTGCTGGAGGACCTTGTCCCGGCTCTGATAGAGAGAGGGGGCCGTTTCTTGAAGTAGGCAGGCCTCACCCACAAAACTCTGCCTGCTGCAGCCCCTGCAAAACCCTTTGCACCCTTTGCACCCTAACCTCCTAGCATGAATTAAATGTTGTTTGTCTTGTCTAACATGATACGCAAAGACAGGAGCCACAAGGAAATAGACTGTACGCTGCTTACAGTGAAGAGAGGAGTGAGAATCTGTCACTCTGCTCACTGGAAGAAGCATAGCTCCCAACTGTCCCTTTTTCGGAGGGACAGTCCCTTTTTGGGAGCCCTGTCCCTCTGTCCCTCTTTCACCCTCATTTGTCCCTCTTTCAGGACTTTGTCCCTCTTTCTATGTAAATATATATATTTCTCTACTATAAATGTGTTTGATTAACTCTAAACTTTATTCCCAATCTTTAAATTGATATATTAATAGTTTTAAAATGTTACTATGAAGGAATATGAACCAGGATAGAAAGGACCAGTGTCCTGGTCGTTCAGGAACAGCCTTATCAGTACGCCGACAGTGCGTACACACGCACTACAGTCTTCTGAAAACCCGGCCAGCGGGAGGTGCCGACGGACCCGTCGTTGGCTGCTGTCGTGCGTGTGTACGCACCTTTAAAGTAGGTTTTTATTTTTTTTATACAACAGGTATACAATATTCCGATGTGATCATATGTGATAACAGTTCTCAGCCAGCTGTGGTTGAGGATTGTTATAGAGATTTAATCTGCTTGATCTGCTTAAATTAGCTGCAGCGGAGGGCTGTACAGGAAAGCTGTAAGGTCATGGGATATCAATAATTAAAAGCAGGAACAGCTGTGCAGTTTCTGTGGTGTGCATTTGATTCTCAGAGTCTCTGGAGCAGTGAAAGGACCTTGTTTTCCTTTGTGTAAGCCTTGGGGGCTGACATATAAGTGAAGGGAAAGGTCATTCTGATTCCATCAGTCACAGTAGTGTGTGTCATACATACAATCACAGCCCCCTCCAGTGCAGGTATGTCACGTCACTTTCATCCACATACAGCCAAATGCGTTTTACCTATCTGATCAAAAGCTGCTCCTTAAAGTGAACCATTACTAATATAACATGAAAAACCATTCTATAGAACAGCAGACACCATAGGGTGTAACACAGCCTGCTCAGCAAACTGTGATCTTTATGTGGGTTAGGGTCACAAGTTACATAGGCAACATACACTTATATTTTGTTTATGTTGCTTTATATTCAACATCCAGACTGGAGTATTTTCTCAGTCTAAATAAAATCCTTTTTTTTTTCATTCATAAATCCATGAAGATGTATCTTTTCTTATTAATTCTCTCACTTTTCTTCATGACTGGAAAAGGGGTGTATCTTTAGCCTACATGTTTTTTGTTTGTTTGTTTTGCTTTGTTTTTTTTCCCCCCTTTTAAAAAGTGTCCCTATAGTAAGTAAGAAAAGCAGTTTGCAGATGTTGTACTGCCAAGAACCTATGGCTGTGTACAGGTTAGATGGGCCCCTGGAAGGAACCTGTGGCTATGTACAGGTAAGAAGGGCCCCTGGAAGGAATCTGTGGCTGCGTACAGATAAGAAGGGCCCCTGGAAGGAACTTGTGGCTGTGTACAGGTAAGAAGGGCCCCTGGAAGGAACCTGTGGCAGCATACAGGTAAGAAGGGCCCCTGGAAGGAACCTATGGCTGCGTACAGGTAAAAATGGCCCCTGGAAGGAACCTATGGCTGCGTACAGGTAAGAAGGGCCCCTGGAAGGAACCTATGGCTGCGTACAGGTAAGAAGGGCCCCTGGAAAGAACCTATGGCTGAATACAGATAAGAAGGGCCCCTGAAGAGAACCTATGGCTGCATACAGGTAAGAAGGACCCCTGGAAAACAGGACACTGGATATAGCCACTAGTAGAATATCTGTGAAATTACTGATGTATTACTATAACCTTATCCCAACACTAGCCCTCTCTCTGGATGCCTAACACTAATTAATCCCTCCTTGGTGGTGCATAGTCCTAAACCCTCCTTGCCGGTGGCCAGTGGCTCTGGGGGAGAGGGGGAGGCTTTGCCGTTCTTCTCTTCCAGAGTCCTCCATATCATTGACCATGAGGGCTGGTATAGGTCAGAGTGCGGAGTACCACATGGTCTGGGCTTTGAATTTTGGCTATACCAGCCTGCATGGGTGACCCCCTGCTTTCTGTTTTCATGAAATATATACAATGTGTACACAGAACATGGAATGCAGTACAGTGTACCACAGCAAAATGTAATTTTACCCACTTTAAAAAAAAAAACAACTTTAGTTCCAAAAACCTTTTATTAGGCACGAGTGCCAAAGTTTCATAGAAACATACAACAAAGAAGTGTGGGTCCCCAACATGGGGTCACACTGATATCAACTATTCGCGTAAAGAAGAGTACAGTTAAATTCAGTGATATGATTATGATAGAGTACAATAGTGTACTAGAAAAAAAAAACAGTGGCAATAGCAAAAAAAGATAAAAAGAACTATTCAAGGTGGCATAAAATGACAAAAACTGGCATTAGGGGTTGCCGAGGAAATGCTTAGGTACCTATAGAAAAATTTTCGTGGAAAGAACCATTGCATTAAAGCCCGTCACCTCTGGCTGAGAACTAACTGTAATACTAAAAATTGTATATATATAAAACGTTAATCGTAAACTACATTGCACAAGCAGCTCATTTGTGCAACATTGTTCCAAAGTCCAGATTGTAGACCTCTCATGCTCACTCCTTCCCCTCTTGTCCTGTCTCAAAGTTTTTTTCACATTGTAGTTTGCATTTTTGCCTGACTCAAAATGTTTGCAAAAATATGGAATTTACACAATATACACATTTTCATGAAAATAATATCCATTTTGAAAAAACATGATTTGGAAGTGGTTCAATGAAGAAGACCAGAAGGACAGCAAGGGACCTACGAGTTAAGGGGGCGGGGGGGGGGGGGCTGTAGAAGAGTATCATTCCCCATACCCAATAAATTGTGCCTGCCACATTACTGTACATTATCACATGCCCTGCACTGTCACTCTGTGTAATATGCCACCAGCACATAACCTTCCCCTCCGCACATCACGACATCCCTGAGTGACTCTGAATGTTCCTTCGGTGGTAATCAGCTGGGAACAGCATTACTCATGGAAAGTGCATGCGTGTACGGTACTTATATAAGATACGGAGGGCACAAAGGAGCTACCAAGGAGCCTGGAGCGTTGTTAGCCACCCGGTTTCCACATCTTCGGCTGCTGCCAGAATCTAGGTCAATGAGAAGAAAAAGCTCTTCTGTACTTTCCGTCTTGTACTTATAGTATTCAGAATTCTTCATGTTTCTAACAAGTAGAGACAGCCTGACATTTATTTAGGCTGCCAAATGAGTCGCTGATGCTTGTAACCTAACAAGCCCTTCTGTGACATCAATGGACCAACATTTTATATGCAAAGGGACTACCGAACTGAAGGTCCAAGCGGATGTGCCTAATGGCCTAAATGTTCCTCATTGCATCAACTTCAGGCTACTATACTACGTGCGCGGGGGGTAACTTAAATTTTTTTTCTCATAATGATTTTGACGATGTGTGCCTGAGATATATTTATCTTAGCATGTTACAAACATCTGGTATTTTTTATTTATTTTAATGGAAAGGTCGTTAACAAAAGTTTTCTAACATGTTGGAACATTTTTTATTGCATTGGCAGAAGATTATTGGTTGTGTATTGCAATAATTGATACAATGCTGTAAGATGACAGCACTTTCCATCCTTTGCCTGCTGCCTCTACACAAGGAGATCACACTGTTGGCTACCATGTAATAAAAGGGTATTTAGGCTTGGCTTACTCTGGATCTGCTGCCAGACCATCCCCCAGAGCAGATGACAGCAGACTAAAGGTGGCCACTAATGGTCCAATTTGTAGCGCAAAATCGTTCAGGCAATCAGAAATGCTGATCGGAAGAAAAATCGTTCACTATACCATCAACAAACCAATCTGTGCTTCCTATCTATCACAACCAATCAAGAAACTCCACATTTTGGTTTGACAAAAATCAAGTCAGACGATTTTTTTTTTATAATCGTTCATTGTGCCCATCAACTGAGATTATTTCCAACCAATTAGATCACAATTTCTAATTGCTCAAACAATTTTTCGCTAGAAATTGGACCGTTAGTGGCCACCTTTTTCGGACATTTAGAACAGACCAATGCTTTCCTTTGGGCCCGTTCACATATGTCCGTTTCCACCATGTCTGATTTGTTTGCTTCTTGCATTTCTACAATTGTTTTTCAAGCATGTAATGCTCATATAGTTTGTAATTTAATTCACCTGTAGAAATTAACAGATGCTGGCAATATAGAAATTCCTACTTGCAACCACTTGAAAATGGAGAAATGTTCTATCTTGTTTTTGGTTGACAGTTGTACCGCACTGAGCATGGAAAAGGAAAAGAAAAGCAAAGAATTTTCTGAGGATTTGAGAACCAAAATTATGGAAAAGCATGGACAATTCAAAGGCTAGAAGTCCATCTCTAGAGATCGTACTGTTCTTGTGTCCACTGTGCACAACATTGTAAAGAAACTTTCAACCCATGGTGCTGTAGCTAATCTCTCTAGAGAAAAGAAAAAGACTGATATGTTACAACAAAGAATTGTTCGAATGGTGGATAAAGAACCTCAAATTCAAGCTGACCTGCAGGTACAGCATACAACAGTTTGCACTATCTAAATGCACCATCTAAATGAAAAGGGATGCTATGGCAAGAGACCCAAGAGGACCCCAGTGCAAAAACAGAAACATTAAGTTTTCGGTACCACACATCATTCGACTGTTTATAGAAAACTAAAAGAAGCCTTCAAAGAAAAGAACATGGTCTCAACAGTATAACATGGAGGAGGTTCACTGATGTTTTAGGGGTGCTTTGCTGCTTCAGATACTGTCAGCTAGGCTTGACTGTTTGCATGGTGTTATAAAATCTGAACACTGCCTAAAAATTCTGGGGGGGGATTATTGGGCCCAGTGTCAAAAACCTGGTTCTCAGCCAAATGTCATGGGTCTTACAACAGGGCAATGACCCAAAGCATACTTCAAGAAGCACTCAGAAATGGCTTAAGGCAAAGTAAAGGATAGTTCTGATGGGGCCAGCAATGAGTTCAGATCTAAATCCCCATAGAGCACCAGTGGAGAGATCCAAAAAACAGAAGTTGAAAAGAACCCTTTTTAATCTGGAGAGACCTGGGGCAGCTGGCAATGAAAGAGTAGACAAAAAACTGCATTATGGAAATGTAAAAGACTCATGTATCGCTACAGACAGAAATTAATATCAGTTATTTATACCAAAGGATGTTCTATCGTATCAAGTATTAAAGGACCACTATTGCAAAAAAATATAAAATTTTAAATAAACATGAATAAGTACAGTTCTGAACTGAAGTACAGTTTTCCCAGAGTAAAATGCACTAATTTACTTTTCTATGTTGCTGTCATTTACAGTTAGCATTTAATCCGACAGATCTTACAGGTTTCAGACTAGTCCATCTCCTCACAGGGAATTCTCAGTATTTCCTTTATTCTTCACAAAAGCATTCCCTGGAATTGGAAATGATCTATACAAAGATGCCGGCCAGCCTCCCTTCTCGCTTGCTCAATATTTTGGCAGTTGGACTGAGCAAGTGCCGTTCAGTAGGTGCTTTTAAATATAACGAAAACCCTGAGACTTCCCTATGAGGGGATATACTAGTCCAAAACATGTCAGTTACACACATTACAGTTCAGACTTTACTTTTAAAACATTTCATGAAAGATATTTTTAAAGTACTACTGCCGTTTAAACTTTATAATAACAGCAATCCAAAATCAGAACAAACTTAAAATATCCACCAGTGTGGCTTTTAACAAATGTCATCAGTTTTCAACATTCAGACTTGGAGAATGATAACTTTCTGAACTGCTACAATAGGCTTTTCATGTAATGTGACCCCTGACCTTTGAATGTCACAGACAAGACATATCAGGGCGCTCTATGGCGTTTGTGATGTCACGGGACACTTTTTAAGGCTCATATTCACATGAGGCAATCAATGCTTGCTTTCTGGTGTCCGCAGCAGAGACAGACATGGCTGTAAAGTGATAAAGAGAAGTCAGGGTGTCTATGTGCATGGTGACCTCTGTGATAACCACAGCACTTTATTGCTCAATTAAACCAGCATTAGCTGCTGGAAGGCAGTGTAAATCTTCCATTCAGTTTAGTGTTGAAAGGTGGCGGATTCCAGCACAGCCTGCCTGGGAATAGGAGGAACTCTCACTTAAAGCCCAAATCCCAGAAGATTTTATTTTAGTTTTGAACAGAATTATAAGGGGTTAGACTTTGTGGGTGGGAGCGTTACTGCGGTTTATTTCCCCACTGGATGCTCTCCCTAAAGGGAACCTTTTTTGGATTAAATCTGGCTAATTTAACTTACTTGGGGCTTCATCCAGCCTCCTGTAGTTGTTCTGCTTCCTCGCTTTTATTCCATGCTGCTCCATCCGCCTGCTGTGCGTGGTCCCGTGCCGTGCGCCTCCTCGATTTGCGCTCCCGTAGCCATTGCTTTCTGCCCTTGTGCAGGGAGAAAACATTACTGCACATGTGCAGAAGTCAATGCGATCGAAGTGGCGCGGCCACGCATGAACAGTGGCACGTGACTGGCTCAGTCGGCCAGCTTTCAGAGTGGGCAGTGAGTGAATAGAGCAGCACGGAATGATGGAGAGGGACCAGCAGGACTTCAAGGGGCTGAAAGAAGTGGCCAGATTTATTTCACTCTAGGCCCCCTTTAATGCTATGTACACACAATGAGATTTTCTGGCAGATTTCCTGCCAGATCGATTATTTCCATCAGGTCCGATCTTATTTCCGCTCACTTCTATGGAAAATCGATCGGAAATCAGATCGGACATGCTGGAAATAATCGATCTGGCAGGAACTCGGATAGAAAATTCTCATTGTGTGTGTACCTAGCATAAGATTTCCATGGGAATTTGTGGCTGTAATGTGAAGGCTGATCATCTCGGAGGCAGAAAAAGATTCTAAATCTCTCTATTATATTATTATTATCTGCTGTATTGGTGGCTCTGTCACTCTTGTGGTGCCCATACACGATACAATAAAAACGTTCGATTTTCCCGTTTATTCCATCTAAATGATCGAATTGAATGAAAGTTGAAAATATTTTTTTTTTTCGATCAAGAAATTTGAACGATTATCCCGTTTTTTCGGGAAAAATGATCGGACATGCTGGAAAAATCTTTATATTTGATCTAACGGAATAATCAAACTAAATTATCTAATTGAAAAATTGTACCATGTATGGCCAACTTTGGATAGATTTTTTTACTTCCTGTTTAGGCAGAAAGTAAAGAAAATTCTGAAAGGTCAGGATGCAGGAGGGCTTAAAGCGAGTTTGTTACCATCAGGGCCGGCCCGCTCATGAGGCGGGGTAAAACTTTTGCCTCAGGCGGCAAAATTCCAGGGGCGGCACCCGCCCGTCCGTGGGTGCGGGGAGCCGGCCGCCGAGCTGGAGGGGTAGCTGGCAGGACGGGGGTATTGGGCCTAGCGGCGGGGAGGGGGGTCGGACCCCCCCCTTCCTCGCCTGGGTCCCCCGTGCTCCGCTCCCCTCCAGCCTTAAATACAAGCAGCCGCTATGTGTAAGAGGCACGGGCGGGTAGGACTCACCTCTTCCTCGTTCCAAGCGTGCGCTCCACTGACGTCACTTCCGCAGTAGTTCTGCGCATGCGCAGTGCAGCCCGGCGGACGTCCGATGACGTCAGCGCGCCGGCGTGGGACGCAGAAGTCCCAGGAAATGGAGCGCAGAAGAGCCCGACCTGGCAGCCGGCCTGGCCAGGTCGGGTCGGGCACCGGAGACCACCGGGAGCCTGCGGAGCGGCGGCGAGGGCACCTCCTGCCTGCCACGGGCTGGAGGAAGCCCCAGGTAAGTGGAAATTTATTTTTATTTTTTTAATCCCCTCCCTGAACCTTCCCTTTAAGGCCAAGCTGCAGGGCCACACAACACAGCACACAAGTGACCCCCCCCCTTTTCTCCCCACCAACAGACCAGAGCTCTCTGTTGGTGGGGTCTGATTGCACCCCAGGTGTTTTGTTTTGTTTTTAATAAATATTTTTTTTTTTTAATCAAAACAGTTTCTTTTTTTATTTCCTCTGCAATGGCCACTCCCTCCCTCCCCCCGCCAGCCTATCACTGTGATTGGCTGTCATAGGCTTCAGCCTATGACTTCTGGGCCAATGGAGGGGACAGCCGTGTCACACTGCTATCCCCTGTACAGCGCAGCACCACGCTGTACAAGCTTTATAGATCGCCGCTCAGAGACCGAAGGCGGGGCGGAGCTCCGCCCCCCCAAGCAGGAGATGCGCGCAGCCTGCGCGCGATCTCCTGCATTAGCTGGCCCCAGGACTTTACACCGATCGGCGTTAGGCAGTCCTGGGGCTGCCGCCGCGGCCACACGGTCGCCAGGAGGTTAAAGCAAACTTGAACTGAAAATAAAGTGATGAGATAAACAATCTTATCTATATCCCCTACTCCTAACAATAACTTTTGTTAAGATGGCCATACATCTAGCGATGATGGGCAGATGCGACCAAGAGACAAATCTCTCTCATCGCATTAGATAAGAGAGAGGAGATCTGTCAGCTGCCCATACACCGCAGGCCGATTCCCAATCAATTTTCACCATGAAATCTCTCGGGAATCAGCCAAGCCCTTTGCCTCGCCGCTGTGTGTGTGTGTGTGTGTATGTATGTAATGTATATGTGCTGTAATGTGCATTTATACATTACTTGGTCTGTGTCGTGGTGTCCACCTGTCTTCCGTCTCTCTTCAATTAGCTGCATACGCGCTGCCGGCGTGAATGGTTAAAGTGTTTACCATTCAGGACAACCAAGGCTGCATTGACTTGCTAGTAAACTCTTTCATCTGCATACAAATTATCTTGCTGTATTAACTCTTTCAATGCATTAAATACATGTAAAGTAGACACAGGCAGGTTCTAAGCAGGCTCAGTGCTATACATAACTATGCTTATCTCATCAAGTAACTTGCCCATTCAGGTAAGGTTTAAATTCTTTTTCCAGGAATGATTTATACAATACTTACCTCCAAGGGTCTTCATCTGGCCGGACAGATCCCCCCCTCCCTCTGCCTTCCTTTCCTAGCCCTCCACTATGAATCTCAAGAACCCGACATTGCTCCCACATTGCCACTCCTCCTCCTAGTGCATCACATCACAATACCTCTTCATTTCTTGTGATAGTGGCAGTGGCGGACACAGGCAGCAGTGGGCCCCTGTGCAAAATATCAATTGTGGGCCCCCCTGACCTGCGGCGCGCTAAGCGCGCCGCGCCCAAAAATAGGTGCAGCTATAACCTGCGGCGCGCGAAGCGCGCCGCGGCAAAAAATGGGCGTGGATAGAACCTGCGGCGCGTAGCGCCGCGGCAAAAAATGGGCGTGGCAATGACCAGATAAGGGCGGAGCTAACTGTAATTTAAAGTGATCCCGGGGTGAGAGTGATATGGAGGCTGCCATATTTATTTCCTTTTAAACAATACTAGTTGCCTGGCGGCCCTGCTGATCTATTTGGCTGCAGTAATAAACTGAATTACACCAGCAACAAGCATGCAGCTTAATCTTCTCAGTTCTGACAATATTGTCAGAAACCCCTGACCTGCTGCATGCTTGTTCAGGGTCTATGGTTGAAAGAATAAGAGGCAGAGGACCAGAACGGCAACCAGGCAACTGGTATTGCTTAAAAGGAGAGAAATATGGCAGCCTCAATATTATTCTCACCTCAGGTTCCCATGAAAAGTGCAACGCAAAGACAGTGGGCCCAAGTTTTGGTGACCCTTTCCCCAGAAAATTCACATAATTGTGCAGGTTTTCTCAAGAAAATACACATAATGTGAGCAGATTTGCCCAGAAAATACATTCAATCATGTCGGCAGATTTGCCCAGAAAATACGTGCAATGATGTCGGCAGATATGCCCAGAAAATACGTGCAATGATGTCGGCAGATATGCCCAGAAAATACGTGCAATGATGTCGGCAGATATGCCCAGAAAATACGTGCAATCATGTCGGCAGATATGCCCAGAAAATACGTGCAATCATGTCGGCAGATATGCCCAGAAAATACGTGCAATCATGTCGGCAGATATGCCCAGAAAATACGTGCAATCATGTCGGCAGATATGCCCAGAAAATACGTGCAATCATGTCGGCAGATATGCCCAGAAAATACGTGCAATCATGTCGGCAGATATGCCCAGAAAATACGTGCAATCATGTCGGCAGATATGCCCAGAAAATACGTGCAATCATGTCGGCAGATATGCCCAGAAAATACGTGCAATCATGTCGGCAGATATGCCCAGAAAATACCTGCAATCATGTCGGCAGATATGCCCAGAAAATACCTGCAATCATGTCGGCAGATATGCCCAGAAAATACCTGCAATCATGTCGGCAGATATGCCCAGAAAATACGTGCAATCATGTCGGCAGATTTGCCCAGAAAACACATGCAATCATGTAGCAAATTTGCCCAGAACATACATGCAATCATGTGGCAGACCTGCCCAGAACATACACGCAATCATGTGGCAGACCTGCCCAGAACATACACGCAATCATGTGGCAGACCTGCCCAGAACATACACCTGCTAAAATAAATAATAAAAAAAAAACATTTACTCACCTGCAGCAGCAGACCTCCTGTCCCAGCCTCCATCCGGCGCGCAGCTCCCATGGGTGGTTGGGTGGATAGGTAGCCTGGTGGGTAGGTAGGCAGCCGGGTGGGTAGGTAGGTAGCCCTTAGCCGGGTGGGTAAGTAGCCTGGTGGGTGGCTGGGTAGCCGGGTGGGTAGCCTGGTGGGTGGCTGGGTAGGCGGGTGGGTAGGTAGCCTGGTGGGTGGGTAGGTGGGTGGTTAGGTAGCTGGGTGGGTGGGTAGGTAGCCTGGTGGGTTGGTAGGTAGCCGGGTGGGTAGGTAGGTAGGTAGCCTGGTGGGTAGGTAGGTAGCCGGGTGGGTGTGTAGGTAGCCGGGTGGGTGGTTAGGTAGCCGGGTGGGTAGGTAGCCGGGTGGGTGGGTAGGTAGCCGGGTGGGTAGGTAGGTATCCGGGTGGGTAGGTAGCCGGGTGGGTGGGTAGGTAGCCGGGTGGGTAGGTAGCCAGGTAGATAGCCGGCAGGGTGGTTAGGTAGCCGGGTGGGTAGGTAGCCAGGTAGATAGCCGGCAGGGTGGTTAGGTAGCCGGGTGGGTAGCTAGGTAGCCGGGTGGGTAGGTAGCCGGGTGGGTAGGTAGCCAGGTAGATAGCCGGCAGGGTGGTTAGGTAGCCGGGTGGGTAGCTAGGTAGCCGGGTGGGTAGGTAGCCAGGTAGATAGCCGGCAGGGTGGTTAGGTAGCCGGGTGGGTAGCTAGGTAGCCGGGTGGGTAGGTAGCCGGCAGGGTGGTTAGGTAGCCGGGTGGGTAGCTAGGTAGCCGGGTGGGTAGGTAGCCAGGTAGATAGCCGGCAGGGTGGTTAGGTAGCCGGGTGGGTAGCTAGGTAGCCGGGTGGGTAGGTAGCCAGGTAGATAGCCGGCAGGGTGGTCAGGTAGCCGGGTGGGTAGCTAGGTAGCCGGGTGGGTAGGTAGCCAGGTAGGTAGCCGGCAGGGTGGTTAGGTAGCCGGGTGGGTAGCTAGGTAGCCGGGTGGGTGGGTAGGTAGCCTGGTTAGGTAGCCGGGTAGGTAGCCGGGTGGATGGTTAGGTAGCGGGGTAGGTAGCCGGGTGGGTGGGTAAGGTAGCCGGGTGGGTAGCTATCCGGGTGGGGGGCCCGACTCCTATCCTCCCTCACTCACCTCGGGGCCCCCCTCCCGGTATGCGCTGCAGCCGGCGGGAGAGCAGAAAATACAGGAAGTCTCCGGCCGGGGCTGCAGCAGACGCTAGAGGCAGCTGCTGCTTAGTTTCCGATATGTCTCCAAAGTTGGAGACCAAGCGGCAGCTGCCGCCCCGGCCGGAGACTTCTTGTATTTTCCGCTCTCCCGCCGCATGAGGGGGGGGGGGGGGGGGCGAGGTGAGGGGGGAGGACAGGAGTTGGGCCCCCCAGGTTAAAAAAAAATAAAATAAAAAAAAAAAAATTAAAAAAAAAAAAACCTGCAATACTTAATGGGCCCCTGAAGCAGCAGAACTTCAGGGGCCCTCGTGCGGCGGCACGGCCTGCACGGCCGTATGTCCGCCACTGGATAGTGGGGAATGTCCCTGGTTATAACTGGCTATAACCCAGGCCATGCCTCTACTCCAATCAGAAGCGAAGGTATGGAGTGAGTGATCCAAGCACCATTTCCTACTGTGATGATGCAGCATGTCACATCCAGAAAAAGGGACCAAGGGGTTTAACTCACATAATGTCAGTTAAATTGCTATAGATACCATCAGTGGCGTAGCTTAGTAGCTGTGGGCCCTGATGCAAGTTTTAGATTGGGGCCCCCCAAGCACTCCATACATAACAATTGATTTGGCACACCAAAACCTGCCAATGGCAACCACAGTGTCAGAGGTGTAAGAAGGGAATGGGGAGCAGTTTGTTAATGATTACCACTATTCGAAGTATATATAGAAGTGATTATTATGAGCACAGGACCAATAGAGTGCTAATACTGAACTTCAGGGAGGGCCCCGATGCAGTCGCAACCTCTGCACCCCCTACTGCTATGCCCCTGGATACCATACAGGCTTCCCAGGGTGTTCTTCGGTTTTGCAGACTCTCCTAAAATTACTGACAGCGGCTTGTCTGTAATCTGATCGGGGCAGCTCTCCTTCAAGTAAGAGTGCAGCAGGAGCTGCCATACTCTCGCTGCTGCAGCACGACCATGCTCATGCCAGAAGAGGAATAGCACTGCCCCGATCAGCTGGACTGTCCTAGGCAGTGGCAGAGGACTGAAGGACAGTGTGGGAAGCCTCAGCCACTGGAGGATCCAGAAGCTTCCCTCTCCTTAGGTAAGTATTTGTTTCTAAACCTGAGATATGGCTTGGCTTCTCTTTAAGTTGTGATTTTTGGGGTCCTCATGGAGAATGTGCAAAGTGATCATGCAAACAAACAACACAGAACATTTATATCGCGCTTTTCTCCTGGCGGACTCAAAGCACTAGAGCTGCAGCCACTAGGATGCGCTCTATAGGCAGTAGCAGTGCTAGGGAGACTTGCCCAAGGTCTCCTACTGAGCAGATGCTGGCTTACTGAACAGGCAGAGCCAAGATTCAAACCCTGGTCACCTGTGTCAGAGGCAGAGCCCTTAACCATTACACTGTCCAGCCACCACATGGATAGTGCAAACGACACATTGACAAATTATCCTCCTCTCGTAGCCTCTACCTAAAAAACATCTCCTGCATCTGTCCTTTTCTCACACAGGACAATACTAAACTTATTGGTCATGATCTTATTATCTCACTTCTTGACTGCTGCATTTCTCTGCTCCGTGCCTAACCCGCTAACTATTTAGCCCCGCTGTACTCCATCATGAACTCTGCTGCACGACTCATCCACCTCTTCTCATGCCTCTTCAGCCCTATCCCACTCTATCAGTCTGTTCACTGGCTGCCAGTCAGAGTCGGGACAAGGTCCTCCAGCACCCAAGGCTGAGACACCAAAGTGCGCCCCCCCACCCCTCCCACCCCAGCTGTCACACACTGATTGCTATTAGACTAAGTGGGCCACAGGGCCCACAACCTCCCCAACACCTTAATATCTAGTTATCTGGCTTGCAGTCACTGCCATGTATCCCCTATTCTTATTTATTTCTGCTTCAAACACAATAAGGAATGACAGCTGAATGAATTCTGCGCCCCCTCCTACACTGCGCCCTCAGGCTGGAGCCTCTCCAGCCTTTGCCTCGGCCCGGCCCTGCTGCCAGTTACACAAATGATACCATTCAAAATCCTGACTCTTGCCTATAAAGCTCTCCACAATCGAGCTTCTTCTCTAAATCTATTTCCAGATACCATCCTAAACATAATCTCCGCTATAACAATATTCTCCTGTCTTCCCCCAGTCACCTCTTCTCACTGCTGCATACAAGATTGCTCTGATCCTCTCCCCTCCTCTAGAACACTCTCCCTCAACACATCCACCACTCACCCAAACTTATCACTTTTAGGCGTAGCCTGAAAACTCACCTCTTAAGGTAAGCATACTCTCTCTCTCTTACAGTAGGACAGCCTGGCAAATGACCACCATTTTACCATCTCATGCACAGCTTCCCTTCGCCCATTATACCATCCCTTAACCCCTTATGCTTTGACCACATGATGCAATTTCGTGCCCAATCAACAGGAATCGGGCAATTATTTCCAACATGTCTGATCTGTTTCCGATCAAGAAAGGGATCGATTTTATAAGTTATCATTGGAAAATTGATCCCTTTATCAATCGGGAGCAGTTTGGACATACACAGTACAACTTTCTGTCTGATCACCAGTCAATCGCAGGGCCGGGCCGAGGCAGAGGCAGGAGAGGCTCAGGGCGCAGTGTAGGAGGGGGCGCCCAACTCACTCAGCTATCATTCCCCTATTGTGATTGAAGTCGAGAGTAATAAGAAAAGGGGATACATGGCAGTGACTGCTAGTCAGATAACTAGAGATTAAGGTGTTGCGGGGTAGGGGGCTCTGGGGCGCCTCTTAGTCTAATAGCAATCAGTGTGTGATGGCTAGAGTTGGGCCGAATGGTTCGCCTGCGAACGGTTCCATGCGAACTTCCGTGGTTCGCGTTCGCGTCCCGCAGGCGAACTTTTGCGGAAGTTCGGTTCGCCCCATAATGCACCATGAGGGTCAACTTTGACCCTCTACATCACAGTCAGCAGGCCCAGTGTAGCCAATTAGGCTACACTAGCCCCTGGAGCCACTCCCCCCCCTACTAAAAGGCAGGCAGCGGCGACCATTACGGTCACTCGTGTGCCTGCATTAGTGAGAGTAGGGCGAGCTGCTGCACACTCTCTCATAGGGAAAGATTAGTTAGGCTTAGCTTGTCCCTGGCTGCATACCTGTTCTGTGAACCCACCACTGCATACCTGTTCAGTGAACCCACCACTGCATACCTGTTCTGTGAACCCACCACTGCATACCTGTTCTGTGAACCCACCACTGCATATCTGTACTGTGAACCCACCACTGCATACCTGTTCAGTGAACCCACCACTGCATACCTGTTCTGTGAACCCACCACTGCATACCTGTTCAGTGAACCCACCACTGCATACCTGTTCTGTGAACCTACCACTGCATACCTGTTCTGTGAACCCACCACTGCATACCTGTACTGTGAACCCACCACTGCATACCTGTACTGTGAACCCACCACTGCATACCTGTTCAGTGAACCCACCACTGCATACCTGTTCTGTGAACCCACCACTGCATACCTGTTCTGTGAACCCACCACTGCATACCTGTTCAGTGAACCCACCACTGCATACCTGTTCTGTGAACCCACCACTGCATACCTGTTCAGTGAACCCACCACTGCATACCTGTTCTGTGAACCCACCACTGCATACCTGTTCAGTGAACCCACCACTGCATACCTGTTCTGTGAACCCACCACTGCATACCTGTTCTGTGAACCCACCACTGCATACCTGTTCAGTGAACCCGCCACTGCATACCTGTTCTGTTCAGTGAACTCGCCACTGCATACCTGTTCTGTTCAGTGAACCCGCCACTGCATACCTGTTCTGTTCAGTGAACCCGCCACTGCATACCTGTTCTGTTCAGTGAACCCGCCACTGCATACCTGTTCTGTTCAGTGAACCCGCCACTGTATACCTGTTCTGTTCAGTGAACCCGCCACTGCATACCTGTTCTGTTCAGTGAACCCGCCACTGCATACCTGTTCTGTTCAGTGAACCCGCCACTGTATACCTGTTCTGTTCAGTGAACCCGCCACTGCATACCTGTTCTGTTCAGTGAACCCGCCACTGTATACCTGTTCTGTTCAGTGAACCCGCCACTGTATACCTGTTCTGTTCAGTGAACCCGCCACTGCATACCTGTTCTGTTCAGTGAACCCGCCACTGCATACCTGTTCTGTTCAGTGAACAGTTTGGTGTGTCAGTGTGAAGCAGTACCTTAATTACACTACCTGATTGATGTATACACATGCAAGATGTTTTAAAGCACTAGGCCTGTCATTTAGCATTCAATATGATTTCCGCCCTTAAAACGCTGCTTTGTGTCAAATCCAGATTTTTCATCGGGGACTTTTGGCGTGTATCCCACTCCGCCATGCCCCCCTCCAGGTGTTAGACCCCTTGAAACATCTTTTCCATTACTTTTGTGGCCAGCATAAATTTTTTTTTTTCAAAGTTCGCATCCCCATTGAAGTCTATTGCGGTTCGCGAACTTTAACGCGAACCGAACCTTCCGCGGAAGTTCGCGAACCCGGTTCGCGAACCTAAAATCGAAGGTTCGGCCCAACTCTAGTGATGGCTGGGATGGGGGGGATGGAGGGGCACACTTTGGTGTCTCAGCCTTGGGTGCTGGAGCCCCGGCTCTGGTCAATCGGATGGGAAATTGCATTGTGTGTTCCCAGTAAAAGGCCAGTTGGCCAGGGCTCTCTTTCCCCTTGTCTCCCAATGCTAGTAATGTGCATGCCTATCTTCCAACATGTAAAAATCTGTAATTGATTTGTTCGCGCCATAAACTATAATCCACCTTTGTCTTGTACAGCTAAGTATTGTACTGTTTATATTCTATTGGTATACCTTGTAATCAAGTGTGCAGCACCACAGAAGATGCTGGCATTACATAAATCAATAATAATAATAATAAAAGTGGGAGGGCAGTGGCAAGATGAACCTGCATGCATTCTGGGTATTTACCTGCCTATTGCTAGCTTTATTGGATTTCTCCTAAAAATCCAGCCTCCAGCCCATTATTCTGTTCATAATCCTCACTGCCTTCTTTCTCTTTTTATACTCTTCTCTCTGTAACCTTGCAATCTCCCCTGTGTCTCCTATATCCGCACACCTTTCTGTTCTCTTCACTTCCTCTCCTCGCCATGCTTTCATCTTGTCACTTGGCACTTCTCATCTGTCTGTCACTGCCTTTAATAGACAGGATCATCTGGCACTTGTGTATTTGATCTGTCAAATATAATCACACCTCACAGACAATTACATTATTAGTCTGACAGGCAACATTCTGTGGGGCTGCTGAATGAAGAATGGGCTGTGATTGTTGGCTCGGTAAAAAAGCAACAGTGCTGTAAATAGCATGGGGGGACATCATTTGCTCGGTGCCAGACCTTGTATGAATATCTCCTGTGTTGTGTTAACTGAGAAAGTAAATGGAATAGTAATCATGGAGGACACCTGGTCTCAGGGCGTAGCTTTAACAGCATCCTTCACTTTGATGGATCCATGCACCACTTATGTAAAGCTCTTATTTGGAAAATATAGTTTGCAATGCACCAAGTTTTGCGAGCATTAAAAAAGGGCGCTGTGAAAAAAGGGCCCGGCTGGATAACCAAATGGCGCCGGTGGATAACGAAATCTGATAACGATAAACATCATTGTCAAACTTGGTTAACGATAAATACCGTTGTTAAAACAGGCGGGAATTAATAACGAAAAGATATTAACGTTAAAAATCGTTACGTAATTCAATAATACATCAACCCAACCCTACTCTCACACAGAACCCTCCCCTGGTGGTGCCTAAAACGGACCACTTCCCTGGTGGCGCCTAACCCTAACCACCCCCCAGTGGTGCCTAACCCTAACCACCCCCCTGGTGGTGCCTAACCCTAACCCCCCCCCCCCCGTGGTGCCTAACCCCAAACCCCTGGTGATGCCTAACCCTTACCCCCCCCCCCCCAGGTGGTGCCTAACCCTAACTCCCTGGTGGTGCCTAATCCTAACCACCCCCCTGGTGGTGCCTAACCCTAACCACTCCCCCCCGGTGTTGCCTAAAACTAACCGCAGCCCAAGTGGTGCCTAACCTTAACCCCCCCCGGTGATGCCTAACCCTAACCACCCCCCTGGTGGTGCCTAACCCGAACCCCCTGATGATGCCTAACCCTAACCTCCCCCCGGTGGTGCCTAACACTAACTCCCTGGTGGTGCCTAATCCTAACCACCCCCCTGGTGGTGCCTAACCCTAACCACTCCCCCCTGGTGTTGCCTAAAACTAACCGCAGCCCGGGTGGTGCCTAACCTTAACCAATCCCCCTGGTGTTTCCTACACCCAAATCACTCCCTCTGCAGAAACACCCTTTTCCACATAGAAATAATATCTTTAATAATGTAAAATCTGTGCAAGCTTCTAAAACGATAACATACTACAAAAACATTAATGTTCTAATGTTGTTAACGACATTTATCGCGGCTCCCTTTTTTCTGCTTTTTTCGCTGTATTAACGATAATTGCATTAAAGTCTATGGCGGCATGTAAGCCACTTTTGGATTACTATTATTTTTTTTTACCTGGCTTGATGGATTCACTGTGCTTTCTTCATACCTCAATGTGGGAAAACAATTCTATGAGCCATCCAGACCAGACCCTTCCCATATCCAATCCTCACCATTGGTAGATTGGGCCAGCTGCGTACTAATGATTACACAGCTGGCCCAGCCTCCCCCTTTCTGTGTCCACACAGGGTACCAGGGGGAGGGATGAAGGAGGCCAAATGACTTGCTGGGGAAGCAACTCCACTTGTAGCTATACACAGTGGCGTAGCTAAGGAGCTGTGGGCCCTGGTGCAGGTTTTACATGGGGCCCCCCCAAGAACTTTATACATAGCAATTGATACAGCGCACCAAAACTTGCCAAGGACAACCACAGTGTCAGAGGTGCAAGAAGGGGATTGGGAACAGTGTGTTAAGGATTATTACTATTCAAAGCATCTATAGAAGTGATTATTACCAGCACAGGATCAATAGAGAGCTAATACTGTGATAGAGGGTGGACCCTCCGGGGCCCCTCTGGCCCAAGGGCCCCGGTGCGGTTGCTACCTCTGCACCCCCTATTGCTACGCCCCTGGCTATACAGTTTGTGTACAGATCTCTTTTCCAAAGGAAGTTTGTCTAGAACAGGGAAAAGCTGCATCAAATATTGAGTAACGGTATAGTCCCCAGTCACCTTTACCATGAATGAAAAATAGGGGTGTTTAAATTAGAGCTAGTAAAAAAAACTAATTAAAAAAAATCACATACTCACCTATGTAGAGGGAAGTATCTGGATTGAGCCACATACTCCCCATATGGAGAGGGAAGGATCTGGATTGAGCCACATACTCCCCTGTGGAGAGGGAAGGATCTTGATTGAGCCACATACTCCCCTGTGGAGAGGGAAGGATCTGGATTGAGCCACATACTCCCCTGTGGAGAGGGAAGGATCTGGATTGAGCCACATACTCCCCTAAGGAGAGGGAAGGATCTGGATTGAGCCACATACTCCCCTGTGGAGAGGGGAAGTCTGGATTGAGCCACATACTCACCTATGGAGAGGGAAGGATCTGGATTGAGCCACATACTCACCTATGGAGAGGGAAGGATCTGGATTGAGCCACATACTCCCCTATGGAGAGGGAAGGATCTGGATTGAGCCACATACTCACCTATGGAGAGGGAAGGATCTGGATTGAGCCACATACTCACCTGTGGAGAGGGAAGGATCTGGATTGAGCCACATACTCCCCTATAGAGAGGGAAGGATCTGGATTGAGCCACATACTCACCTATGGAGAGGGAAAGATCTGGATTGAGCCACATACTCCCCTGTGGAGAGGGAAGTATCTGGATCGAGTCACATACTCACCTATGGAGAGGGAAGGATCTGGATTGAGCCACATACTCACCTATGGAGAGGGAAGGATCTGGATTGACCCCATGGAGAGGAAAAGATCTGGATTGAGCCAAAAACTGACCTATGGAGAGGGAAGGCTCTGGATTGAGTTATATACTCACCTATGGAGAGAGAAGGATCTAGATTGAGCCACATATTCACCTATGGAGAGGGAAGGCTCTGGATTGAGCTACGTACTCATCTATGGAGAGGGAAGGATCTCGATTGAGCCACATACTCACCTATGGAGAGGGAAGGATCTGGATTGAGCCACAAACTCACCTATGGAGAGGGAATGATCTGGATTGAGCTATATACTCACCTATGGAGAGGAAATGATCTGGATTGAGCCACATACTCCCCTATGGAGAGGGAAGGCTATGGCTCTGGATTGAGCCACATACTCACCAGTTGGAGAGGGAAGGCTCTGGATTGAGCCTTCCCAGTCCTCTCATGGTCCCCTGTTCCAGCTCTGTCACCCCTGTTGCATGTGTTTTCTTTGCCTTTGGAGGAGCCACCCGTCCTTGGAAGCACTTGGAGACATGAAAGCTTCTGAAGCCTTCCAAGGGCTCCCAGAGGTGACAGATTTGCACCGGAGGCAGTGTTGCAAGCCTGGGACTGGGAGAGGAATGGAAGGCTCTACAGGATCCAGAGCCTTCCCTCTCCATAGGTAAGTATCTGACTTTTATTCTATTTTATTTTTTTTTTCACTACAGATTTGCTTCCAAAACTGAACAATGCCGATTCTGAAAGTAATCATGCGGATTAGTGAAAATTAGTGTCACCTTTAAAACAGAACCTTCCAAACTCAAAAATGTCCTTTATGTAGCTCTGTTTGCCTGGAACTGTCCGCATGTCTATACAGGTTTTGGTTTAAGACCATTTAAAGAGAAACTCCGACCAAGAATTGAACTTTATCCCAATCAGCAGCTGATACCCCCTTTTACATGAGAAATCTATTCCTTTTCACAAACAGACCATCAGGGGGTGCTGTATGGCTGATATTGTGGTGAAACCCCTCCCACAAAGAAATTCTGAGTACGTACTCTTGGCAGTTTCCTATCTGTGAACCTTGCTGCATTGTGGGAAATAGCTGTTTACAGCTGTTTCCAACTGCCAAAAAAACATGCAGCAGCTTACATCACCTGCCAACAGTAAAAATGTCACCATGTAATAAATGTCAGAATGTAAATCAGGGATTTAAAAGAATTTACAATGGGCAAACACTGACTAAATAATTTATACATAATTATTGCAAAAATGAAGCATTTTTTTATTACATTATTTTCACTGGAGTTCCTCTTTAAGACCTCAGAAGGCTGTTATTTCATGATTGCAGATTGAGGCCTTACAATTGCTCTCCACCTTCTATCTATGAAGTCAAGTCTCAACCCCATATATAAATCCATCGTTTCTCATCTCCCTATGTAAATTAATTGTTTCTACTGTAATTTAGGAAGGTCTAGTCTATTGTTCTCTCTACTATTCGTCCAGCTTTGTTTGTCTCATGGTCAGTCTTGACTGACCTGCCAGTTGCTAAACCCTGAGAGGACAGAATGTAAGTTGTTCTACAGTCCTAAGCACATTTAACACATGCAACAGGAATCATTTCCATCATTTTACTGCTTTATAATGCCTTTATTTATAGGTTATCATGATTCCCATTAGAATTTTTCTTCGTTTTAGTTGGCCTTTAAATATCAAGTTCATCCAGTCAAAGAATCATAATCTTACACAGTAAGTTATCTTACTTCCTAAATGTACACCTTACTCCCACAAGTGCTATGAAAATCCCGCCCAATAGAACATATAAAGCCCTAGATCAACTTCCTGGATTTTTCATGATCAGGAAGGGCTATAGTTCACACTACAAAATTGCCATTTTTTGACCATTTTGTAGGTGCTTGTGAGTGACTTTGTAGCATTCCAATACTTTAAAAAGAAGCGGTATTGCTGGAAAAATGCTGCAGAGACTAGCGCAGCGGATGTGCTCTGCAGCTTCATCATCTCCAGCGCCATGTACTCCAGAGTCCGGACCCTCCTCCACTGCAGCCACTCACTCTCTATAGTCTGCTTCCACTGCACGTTGTATCACATGATGTGTACTAGAAGCAGAAGGTAGAGAACATGAAGCAGAGGAAGGACGGCCGGCACTCACAAGACATGGCACTGGACAGGGTGAGAATCCATCTACTGCACTAGCCTCTGCCTAGTATTAGGTGAGCAAAGAAGGGGGGATCCGATTTTTTTTTTTGGGGGGGGGGAGAGGTGCACACACATCTTATGGGAAGGGAGGGAATAAAGGCCACCTAAAGCTGGCCATACATTTAGCAATCTTGCGGCACGGTCGATCATCCGATTCACTAATGTTATCAAATCGGTGAAAAATCGGTGCTGCAACAGGCAAGCCTACTTGACTTGACTGATTTCAGGCTAAAATCGGTCCAATGCATTGCTCAAGCTAGCTGCATCTCGATCTGATGTGGTCGATCGGGTGCACATGTGATAGTGACCCCCAGCTGCTGTCCCCCTAAATGTAAATGTCTTACCTACTCCGTCTTCACCGACTCCCGGTTTTGTTTACTGTCGACAGCAGAGGAGACGGTACAGATAAAGTAGATGAGATTACAATGCACAGGCACCAAGGGGGGGACATTAACATTTGAGGGGTGGCCAGGCGAGTGGAATCGGGTATCATGAGGCCAAAAAGCAAGATATACGTATTAGTTATCTATTATCCACTACTGCCATCTGCACTCAGCTACGTAATCCTGGCTGGGTGTTCAAGAATAAATAGAACAATATTTATATCATCTATATCTAAAAAGCAATATAAGCAGATCAGAGACATTTAATGGTAAATAAGGACATTTCCTACTTGCACTTTTCAGTGTGGTTCTGGAAAGACGGGCTTTATAACGGCACATATGGCTACACCAGAGAAACAAATGGTGGTATTGGTTACAAGGTTAAATTCACAGGGTCAGACATTATTAAGTTACCAGCTGTGGGACTTTCAGGTCTCATTACTCAGCCTACTCCTGCTCTGTCATGACATCACCCACCCACCACCAGCTTAAAAGCCTTGAAACAAGACAGATCTCCTATTCTCCATAAAATCACAACTGTATTAGGAAAACATGCTTAGCGGTAATGATTCCAGCAGGGACGAGATCTTTCCACTCTGCTGTGTTCACACTACCAGTTTTCAGAAGCGGATATTAAACCACATACATGTTTGTTTATGTTTTTACAGGTTATTTCATGCACACACAATGGGGTATATAGGAGGACAGGGCAATTAAATGTTACCAGAAGTTACTCAAACTATGTAATGCACATTACAAAGTTTGGGTAACATGCATTATGCCTAAAATGTAAATGTTGCTTATGTAGCGTGCTACGTAAATATCATAATGCGCGTTTTACTAGTAACATGCACATTTCTGTAAAATCTATGTGTGCAATCTCACCGTCCAATAGTGAACAGTGTTCTCCCCAGAATTTTTTTTCCAGCCGGGTGGATTGAAATAGTAGCCGGGCGGCATAAAAAAGTAGCCTGGTGGGACGAGAGGAGAGAATGCAGGGTCGGCGCTTCTGTGAGCAACTCTGCTTACAGCATAGGAGGAGGTGAGTAAATGACAACCGGGTGCTCACCAAAACTAGCCGGGTGGGGCACCCGGCTAAAAGAGCCTGGGGAGAACACTGAGTTAATATACCCAAACGTTTTTTTCATGTTACAAGCTTTTTTTTTACAAGCTTTTGCTATCAGGAAACTTGATCATGGGAGTGTATTTTACTTTTATGAGGTCTATAAATATATAACATTAGATTATAGAGCTAATCATGCAGAAATCCCAACCTTAGATGGTGACTAGGATGGAGGGGACTTATTGTAGATTTATAGAAGTCATACGTATGTCTGCAGTCGTATTTATTGAAGCAGAGGGAGCACTCAGCTTTCCTGTATTTGCAAGCTAAGAGTGCCAATGTCCAGTAACCTCAAAGCACCATAAGGGTATATGAATAATGCCATTATGCCAGCCCTGCTGAATTTAGGTGCAGGATTAAGCTAATAGAGTATCAATAAATACTGATTCTGATATTCCACTAGGTCAGCTTTGCTACGGTCCTTTCGGTGGGGATTTTGTCATGTTCCCACATCGATTAGCTATCTCTGAAGAATTACCTGCTCTTTCCTAATGCCTATCTACACTCCATTACTGATGCCTAGCCCTAACTTCCATCCTTTACCCCTTCCTGAAGCCTAACTTAGACCTTCTCCCAAGCTTAAACTTCTCCCTGACCTAACCCTAACCTCCCAGTCCCAACCTTAAAGAGGAACTCCAGTGAAAATAATGTAAAAAAAAAAGTACTTTATTTTTAAAATAATTATGTATAAATGATTTAGTCAGTGTTTGCCCATTGTAAAATCTTTTAAATCCCTGATTTATATTCTGGCATTTATCACATGGTGACATTTTTACTGCTGGCAGGTGATATAGCTGCTGCTTGCTGTTTTGGCAGTTGGAAACAGCTGTAAACAGCTATTTCCCACAATGCAACAAGGTTCACAGACAGGAAACTGCCAGGAGTACCATGGTTCTCAGAGACTCTTGTGGGAGGGGTTTCACCACAATATCAGCCATACAGAGCCCCCTGATGATCCGTTTGTGAAAAGGAATAGATTTCTCAAGCAAAAGGAGTTATCAGCTCCTGATTGGGATGATGTTAAATTCTTGGTTGGAGTTTCTCTTTAACAGTTAAAGCTAACCTCCCCTCAATGCTAATACTCCTAAAATTGTTGTTACTCTAACCCTAACTGATGCTCTCCTTCTATGCTCTTTAAACACAGAGCAGAATTCAAGCATTACATGCAAAAAGCTGGCGGAATAAACTTGCACCCGCTAGGGGTATAAGTTGGGTGCAGGCTATAGTCAGCTGCCCACAATCACCTTTACTACAGCAAAGCACCACATATCGGCAACAGAATATCATTTGGGCAGTGGCACTGGGCAGTTGGCATATTTATAAAAGCTGAGCGGTTGCACTCTTTTGCCAGTATTCGGCACTCAGCCTTACTGTAGCCAATAGCTGACACTTGGCTATAACCTGCATCCACATAACACACCTGGTGCCACCAAGCTACAAAAATGCATTGGCTCTAAGGCATTGGGACTACGACAGTGTTTTAATATACCTGCTTCACCAGAATTGATTCGAAGGCTCAAAGTGTGTTGAAAGTTTTGAATGCCACCATGAAATTAGTTGTACCTATATTGCATGTTTTCCCCTCCACTTTATGTAAATGCATCCACTGGATAGATTTCTCTTGAATGGTTTACAGATGTTTTCTTATAAATGGCTATATTCAAAGTACCAATGACAATAATAGCAGCACTGGGCCACAGACTGGACTCACAGGTGGGCTACATTAATAGTGACAGCAACAGTAAATGGAGGTTCTCCAGAGGTCTCCTCATGCTGAAGGTTTATATCTGTGTCCTTAACACTGGTAGTAAAATCTGTATGGTGGGTCTGAGTCACACTCAGAAGGAAGCAAGCTGGCCCCAGCATTACATTTCAGGATGTGGTTAATCTGCTCCAATGTGTTCCAGGTGACATACACAAGCTGCAAGAAGCATTGTCTCTCTACTGGACAGAAATATTGTTCATGACCATTCATTTTCCAAGGAGGTTTAAAAAAAGTCTTCTGGAATTTAATGATGAAATAAACCAGCTGAGACTGGAATGTTTTCAAGCAATGCAAAAGTGCCCATCCTACACAATGGACAACTCTAAATGACCCAAACAAAAGTGAATGTAGATATGAAATGTATTATACTGTTGTAATGCACAGGTCAGAATACAGTCATGACGGAGAAGCTAGTGAGGCCAGGACTGCTAAGAAACCTCAGTTTGATGAGAGATTAGCTGGACATTAAGCTGGGTACACACCTTCAGTTTTGATTGGAAAATGGTTGGACATTTTTTGCACCTCCATGTAGTATGAGAGTCAACAGATTTTGAAAACTATGAATAGATTGTGTATTTAATTTTGTGCAAATTGTACTTGAAGTATGCACTTTCATTCAGATTGAGGAGCATTCAAGAAATAAGGACAACAGCTACCACAGGGACTTACATCCTATGTATAGAACAGAAATTAGGTAGGTCTTGAAAGAGTTTGTTTTGATGCAACTTTTTCATGGCAGATTGAAATGTACCTTTAAGTAATCCAACACAGATGGAAAGTATATCATTTCACTTAGAAATAATTAGAAAAAGGTTCTGGCTTTTTTCTGTTTGATCCGGTCTTTTTTTCAAGTCAGTTTTTCCATCCAGCTAGGTATCACCATGGAGGCTGAGAATGGCTGCCTCCGAATGATTCCATCCAGTGATTACGTCCCATGTGGCTCTCTGCTTTCTCCATCCATTCAGAAATGTATTTGATTAGTTATTTTTAGGATGTCTTTGAAAATGGATTTCACTTTCCCAACAAAAGCAGAGAAGCAGGAAATGAGGCATCCCGCCACTGGAAATGGGGATTAAACGGTTTGATTATTTATCTATTTTTTCCGGGGGAGCCACATCCTGGAGTTTTCTTTGGTGACAGGATTACAGCTTCCTCAGGGCCACAGGACATGGAAAACATGTGAGCTGATGTGAATGTTACAGGAGTTCAGAGGCTCTTAAACTGATCTCTCTCACTGTTGATTCTCCTCCAGGGACTCTGAACAAATAAAGACTTCCTCTCAGGTTGTGAGGAACATCCTCTGCAGACAGGGAAAGTAGTTGCTGCAGGAAGCACTGGGCCAATCACCGAGAAGAGTCTGCAGTGCATTGTGTGTCATGAGCATGACTGTACAATGTGCAGTCCTTTGGGAAAAAAAAACGCCCAGCAAGCTTATGGTGAACCAGGACTCCTAGGAGTGCGTAAGGGATAATTGCCTATTTAGCAGTGATGCATTGTGGGAGACCTCAAAATGCTCACTTCAACCTGAATAATTGCAAATACCTTCTGTTTTATGAAGAGAAATTTCTGTTTTGAAAAAATATCAGTTTCCCAGTGTTCACCGGTGATCTGCTATCCCTGCTCTGAGCACAGGTTTAGTAGTGCATTGCATTTTATTGCAGCAATACCTTGGTATTTGACACACGACAACTTGGTGCTAAATGTTAAACTTGTTATCCAGCCAAAAAGAGCAGATTAATTCAGGGCATTAGCATTGGGCAATGGGCACCAGCGCTAAAATGCACTGCCTACTTTAGTAGCAGAGGGATGTTGGATGCCAGCTATCGTCACATGTTCAGTACAGAATATTTAAGTGGTTTGGGGGTGTAGGTGTGGGTTGGGTACCAAAGGCTGAAGCCGGAGAGAAGATGAAGAGAAGGTTGACTTTATCATTTATTTTACAGGCAAAGATTAAATTATGATTAGCCATGGATAAGAAGGGCTGGGCCTAGGGGATATGGGAAGGGCTTTCAACATTTCTACTAGCGGCTATCTCTGGTGCCTTTTTTTACATGTACGCTCAAGGTCCCAAATGTGGTAGAAAGAGCTCCTTTGACCTAGGGGCATAACTACAAATCTGCCCCTCCCCCCCCTCCCTCAGTAAAACTTTTTGATTGGGCTCCCCAATGTTTACACTCTTTCCCTTGCCTACTCCTGGTGACCCTCGCAGCCTGGGAGCCCATCTTGCAAGGGTCAAAAAACAAGTGTGACCATCAGAATCTTAACACCTATAACAAGGGTAGCCACAAGTGTTTTTGTTTCCCCATATTCCTGTGCCACGCACATCTAAGGTGTTTTTTTTTCTTCAAAGTTTTAGGTCAATGCCAACTTACTACTTGGCTTAAAATATGCAAATAATTTGATGTTGATGCAAAATTAGGCCTGGTTCCCATGTGGAGCAGATGCAAAAGGCCGCGGTTAGTGCATCCAGTCAGTGGATGCGCTGCGCTCTGTCACACGTCCACACCGTCCGTTTTGCATCTGTTCCGTCCATCCCTCCTCTCTGTCCACTTTGATTGCCGTGTTCAATTGCTATACTCGTGTGCCCCCCAGTTGTGCCGCTGCTGACTCCTCCGCTCTGTCCCGAGGCTCACAAACCAGATACTGGCAGGAGCATGGGACTCCCCATTGGACTACAACATACCAATCCTCCATAGCAACAAGGAGAATTTTCATTGGCCCACCATGAACCAATGAGAATCCTCCCTGTTGTTGAGGAATCCCATTGGTGTTTTGCATTCCAGTAGGGGTCCTCATGCTTCTGCCCTGCACCGATCTGTTTACTGGAACTGAGCAGAGGATTCAGCAGCAGCAGAACCAGGGGAAAAGTGATATTGGCGAAAGAACAGTGCGATCAACCAGCCTAGTGAGAACAGACATAGGCTTTAATTGCGTCCATGCGCCCAACGTGGAAGCGAATCCTATTTTTAATGATAGGATCCGCCTTCTGTATTTAGTGGAAGTGGAGAATATGTGCCAAACAAGGACGGAATAATACTCTTAGCGCCCCTAGTCCAATTTTGTTGTTGTTCCCCTTCCAAGAGCAGCAGCTCCTCTCCCATTTCAGCCCCTCTTCCAGGTGTAACAGCCATATACAGCAGCCATAATCACAATTGGGGCCTTGTGAAACACGTGGTGGAGCATGTACTGCCCAACAGATATGAAACACCAAACTCAATATCTCAAATATATCTGATTTTATTAATTGTTGAAAAAGTGAAATGTTAAAAAAAACACATAAAAAACACATGGGATGGCCACCCCGCCACGACACAACCGCAACCACACTGACACACCAATCACACGCCGGCAACTACTGTATGGACTGTTCCTATGACAAAACCTGGCAAGGTTCAGCAACAGTGGGTATAGCTGTAAAGGCTAATTTCTTGCCATAACATGACAAAAGGAGAGACAGAGGGATAAGCAGGGCTAACATGCAGCAAGTTATTCCTGTTATATGCAGTATTCCTTCCAGTGGATAGGATTAATGTGTGAGTAGACAGTCACTGTGGTGGTCAAGCTAGGTTAGTAAAGCAGCATGAGCATCCAAATGGTAGTAATACAGATGTCCAGCAACAGTTGGCAAATGCAACAGCAATCAGCAGCCTCAATCGATTCAAAGTGGCAAGTCATGCATGGCCTTCACACATGCCATCGATTCCATGGCTCAAATGCATAACAGGTATGGTAAAGCTTATCTCACCAATTACGGAAGAGGACTCTCCAATTCCAGAAGGCAATGATGTCAGCGTCCCAAAGTGCTGTATACTTGCGTGGTATGATGCGGCCTGCAATCTGCAGCTAGTGGCATCAGAATCTGGGATTGCTCGTTAGTGTCCATCAATGTGTCCGCGTGGACAGGTGGGTAGAGACCAATCTGGTCCTCCTGGTGCCGAATGGTTATGTTTTCTGCACAAGTCAGAAGGGATTGTCAATGAGTTCAAATAAATTTGAGATGATTGAGAATTATGCTGAGTATTATAAAAATCTATTGTAAATGGACTAATCCGGTCTTGCAGTGAAAACATTTAATTGGTCCATTTTCAAGCTGCATAGATTTGCAGTAACATTTGCATAAGCAAATGTTACTGCAAATCTATGCAGCTTGAAAGTGGACCAATTAAATGTTTTCACTGCAAGACCGGATTAGTCCATTTACAATAGATTTTTATAATACTCAGCATAATTCTCAATCATTTCAAATTTATTTGAACTCATTGACAATCCCTTCTGACTTATGTGGACTTTGGTACATGTAGATTTTGGCAAGACATTTAAAGGGGCACTATGTCGAAAAAATTTTAAAATGTAAAATATGTGCAAACATAAACAAATAAGAAGTACATTTTTTCCAGAGTAAAATGAGCCATAAATTACTTTTCTCTTATGTTGCTGTCACTTACAGTAGGTAGTAGAAATCTGACAGAAGCAAAATGTTTTGGACTAGTCCATATCTTCATAGGGGATTCTCAGAAAGGCTTTTATTCTTTATAAAGATATTCCCTAAAAAAGGATTTAAACAATGATGCTGGCCAGCCTCCCTGCTCACTACACAGTTTTTTGGCAGTTGGACAGAGCAACTGTCATTCACTAAGTGCTTTTGAAAATAAATAAACCCCTGAGAATCCCCTATGAAGAGATAAACTAGTCTAAAACCTGTCGCTTACTGTAAGTGACAGCAACATAGGAGAGAAGTAATTTATGCTCATTTTACTCTGGAAAAAATGTACTTCTTATTTGTATATGTTTGCACATATTTTAACTACCTGCGGACCGACGTAGTTGAAATCTATGGCGGGCAGGGGGCGCTGCGGTTCTGACCGGACGTAAACTCTACATCCCATTCACCGCGCGAACCCGCCCGTCCTCGCCGCTCTGTCCGCTCTGCCGCCGCCGGAACGTGCTGCCCTGCCGCCTCTATGACGGCAGAGCACTGTGAGCCGGGCAGGAGCCGTTTTCATTGGCTCCTGGTCCTGTCATTCATGTAAGCCGTTCCCATTGGAATAAAAACGGCTCCTGACCGGCGCACAGCGCTCTGCCGTCATAGCGACGGCAGAGAGAGCAGCCTGCGGCGGGTACAGAGCGACGTGACCATCGGAAGCGACGGATTATTGCGGCGATTCGTCGGGAAGCGGCGGTTTACTGGACCAGCACCCTCTGGTCCTTAAGGGGGCAGAGGGTGCTGGTCCCGAAGTGATTACATTTTAAGATTTTTCGCCATAGTGCCTTTAATAAACACAATTAAAACATTTGAAAACTCTCTTCCATTCACTTGAGGCCGGTTTTACATTTGAGATTTGCGACAGATATGAGGCTTCATATGACCCTGCCCCACAGTGCGACGACAGGGTCTTATCATGCATAGACCCGCCCTCCGGCTAGTGACGTGTTCCCTGCTGGGCAAGTAGTATGTCGCTGAGTTTCCTGTCAGTCCGCACATGCACAACACGCTCTCATTGTGCACACTTACTTTGTCGGCCAATGACTTGACTAGGAAAGTGAACCGAGCACAATTTTTAGCACCCAGGGCATCTCAATGGCACATTAAAAATGCATGTCAACAATGTGTCTCTTTATTAAAAAAAAACCTTTTTTACTGCATTTTATCTTTTCTTTTTACATTTTAAGTTTAGCAGAGGTTTTATTAGCCTGCTTCACTGGGCCTGCCTGACCCGCAGAGGTTTTAGGCAGCTAAGGACTAATGTAGTTGTTTTACTGCACACATTAGCAAGAAGTAAGCAATACATTTCATCAACAGAGGGGGGTAGGAAATTAGGACAACTACTTCAATTATTGTATCCAGCGGGAAGGTGTAAAGATCGCATCTGTGACTCCTGTAGAAAAAGGACAGCTATTGGGCATGACAGCTCCTATGGCATTTAGAAACTAGGAGAAATTCCAAGGAAAAAGGGTGCTTAGTTTCCTTTAAAGTTACATTAATCATTCATCCAATTAGATTTCCCTATGCCTACTTCTTTTTGCTAGAATCTGATTGTTTTCTGTATGCCCTGAGTTACCTTGTCCTCAAGCCTGTATATGGTAGTATGAGTTTATCTGTAGGCACAGCCCTGCTGCTTTACATGTTCTTCCACAATGATGAATAAAGCACAGAGCTTAATAATCCGGAGTATGAAATATGATCCATCTGCATGAGATCTGCGCAATAGAGGCAAGTGAACAAGAGACTGCTATTCAACAGCACTTTGCTGCAAATAACCCAGGACAATTCCTCACTCAGCACTCACAGAGTACGCTAACCACCAAATATTGTGACTGCACAGAGATAAATGGCTCAGGAGTACAACTAGATGTATAGCTTTTCAACAGGCAGGTGATTCCATTGTGCTTTTTAATAATGTGCTTCATGCAATTCAAGTACTGTACAGCCGCATTGACTGATCTAGACAGGAACACACTCTTTATCAGTTAAAGGAAATTCCAGATTGGCTGAAAAACACTGTAGTATAATCACAAGTTCCGTTCCAGTGTTGTAACAAGAAACTACACAGCCACTTAAGCTGGATTCACACTGTGTGCTTTGTAGGATACATGCGTTATAATGGTTGTGAATGTGAACTGCAATGGAGACTGGACATACAGTAGACATTCATTCAAAGCCTGCATGCAGTGAGGTAGGATAACATGATCTGTTACAGCACAGTACTGTGAACGGCTCCATAGAATTGTATGGGCCATCAGTTGGCATGCACAATTATTTTGCAATGCAACGGCCATAGTGTGAAAGGGCTCTTAGAAATATAGGCGCTTGGTTAGTTCCAGGCAACTGGTATTGTAAAGAAAATAAACATGGCAGCCTCCATATCCCTCTCGCTTCAGGATTTCTTTAAACCCTGAGGCCACGCTCACAGTGGGCAGGGGTGCTGCCAGCATACAAGAGAAGCACGCCCATGCTTTGGGCCTCATTTTGGAGGGGGGCCTCGCTATCGGCTGGTGGGCTGCCCTGTAGAGCAGAGCGCGCAGCCCCCGCAACTTACGTGCCAGCGGTCTATTAGAGTTCTCGCTCTCTCCTGTCGTCGGGCTCGGCTGCGCGTCCGGTCACCATGACTACCAAGCAGTGCCTCTCGTGACATCTGAGGTGCCTGCTGGAAGTAACCACGGTGGTAGCAGTGAAGCGCAACCCAGGGACAATAGAGCCCAAGGAGAGCATTATGAAAGACGTTGCCGATGGAATGCCGGCACATAAGTTTCTAGGGGTAGCACCTTTACCTGGCCATCTATACTGGGCACCTAAAGCTCACTACCTAACCTATACTGAGGCTCCACCTGTACCTGGCTACCTATACTAGGCACCTAAAGCTCACTACCTAACCTATACTGAGGCTCCACCTGTACCTGGCTACCTATACTAGGCACCTATAGCTCACTACCTAACCTATACTGGGGCTCCACCTGTACCTGGCTACCTATACTAGGCACCTAAAGCTTGCTACCTATACTGGGACTCCACCTGTACCTGGCTACCTATACTAGGCACCTATAGCTTGCTACCTAACCTATACTGGGGCTCCACCTGTACCTGGCCACCTATACTAGGCACCTAAAGCTTGCTACCTATACTGGGACTCCACCTGTACCTGGCTACCTATACTAGGCACCTATAGCTTGCTACCTAACCTATACTGGGGCTCCACCTGTACCTGGCTACCTATAATAGGCACCTAAAGCTTGCTACCTATACTGGGACTCCACCTGTACCTGGCTACCTATACTGGGGGCTTATAGCTTGCTACCTATACTGTGAGCAGCACCTGTACCTGACTACCTCTACTGGGGACCTATAGCTTGCTACCTATACTGGGGGCAGCACCCGTACCTGGCTACCTATTCTCTTTACCTATAGCTCGCTTCCTATACTGGGGACATCACCTGTACCTGGCTACCTATACTGGGCACCTAAAGCTTGCTACCTTTACTGGGGCTCTATCTGTACCTGGCTATCTATACTGGGGACCTATAGCTTGCTACCTATACTGTGAGCAGCAACTGTACCTGGCTACCTATACTGGGTACCTCTAGCTTGATACCTATACTGGGGACACCATCTGTACTTGGCTACCTATACCGGGCACCTATAGCTCGCTACCTATACTGGTATATATACTGGGGCTCCACCTGTACCTGGTTACCTATACTGGGACGTATAGCTTGCTACCCTTACTGGGGGCACCACCTGTACCTGGCTACCTATACTGGGCACCTATAGCTCGCTATATATATGTTGTGTAAATGGGTATATGTTTTCCACCTCTATGTACAATGCATTAGCTGACCTGGTCAATTGTCTATTATCTGTATGCCATTGTTTTGTAATTGTCTATAGTTCTAGTCTCTATTGTATAGTGCCACGGAACAGATGCTGACACTATATAAATCCATAATATAGGTAGTCCCCGACTTAAGAATGTCTGACTTACGAATAACCCGCCGAACGAACGGCATGGATTCTGTGTTTCCATGAGAACAAGTCAAAAAAAAAGTTTTCAAATTGGACTTGTAGTTTTTGAGAAAATCGATTTTAAAAAATTCAAAGAAAAAAATGACTTTTAAACTTATATAAGCAAGTACAGCGGGCAGAGGTGACAAAGAAGGGGACACTGGAGGCCCAGGGGGGCAAAGTGGAGGTACAGGGGACACAGATGGCACAGTGTTCCAACTTAAGAACAGATTCAGGTTAAATACAAACCTACAGTCCCCACTTGTTCGTTAACCAGGGACTACCTGTAATAAAAAAATAGATTCATATTTCTAATAATGCTTTAAGCGGGGCTAAACCAGGGGTCTCCCTTTGCAAACATGGACAAAACACACAAGCAGAGAAATGAGAATGTTTGTTCACCAACGTGTTACAGTAAAAACTTAGCTGGTTCTCGTTCCACGGTTTTTACACCTTAAAGTTCCTGACATTTTTGACACTTTAGCTGTGACGTTTTGATACAGCAGTAACTTTTTAATGATCTATGCCATCTTAGTGATACATATCTTGTTTTTTTCAGTATTATCTAGGCTTCCCTTGTGTTAATATTTTTCCCCTCAAAACTATTTTGTTTTACTGTCCATTTATGGGGAAAAAATAGGCGTAAATGCAGAAAACAAACATTTTTTCACTTTTCACCCTTCCTAATTTTCACATCACACATCCCACAGTTATAAAACATTTACAAATAAATTATTTGGCCCTTCCCGATTAAAATGATACCCCACATGCCACATTTTACTTCCAGCTGAGCATGTGGTGGACCGTTATCCCCAATCTGCGCGTCTGTGGAAATCAAATGCGTTCACTAGGGCGACAGTTCAGGGGGCCAGAGTGCTGTACAGATGCATCGCTAGGCAATGGTAGAGTGTTACATCTGTAGGGCATTGGGGTCTGAAACGTTCGCCCTAGCGATTGCATCCGATCGATAATGGCGGCATTGGGACTATGTCACTTTAAATATTTTTTTTTTTACTTTTATAACTTTTTCCCCCCTAACTTTATTGTATGATTGTTGCTAGCTAACAGCGTGCGTGCGCACGTGCGGCGGCAGACGGCGGGAATTAATGCAGGACGTAGATTCTACGTCCTAGAACACACAGGGGGGCTAATTTGGATGTAGAATCTATGTCCTGAAACTTTAATCAATTAAGGAACATCCAAGCTGAAAATAAACTGATAAAAACAATTGTATCTATCCTCCTTCTCCTAAAAAAATGACTTTTTAAGATATCCCACAGTTTTATTTTATATTTAAATCTAGTTTTCAAGTTTTTACTGTTGCATTATCTCTGCTCAATGACACCTTCATTTAAGCATGCTAGAGCTCAAATTTATGAATTATTGACCCTTTTATCTCTTTACTGCTCCAGGTAGCCATTTAGTGACAGGACAGTGTTTTATGTCTGTAATTACTTATTAGTGTGGGTTACGCTATAGTCTGACCCAGTCCGACCAGGTCCCGACCCAGATAGAAACTGTCACTTGCATTCCTGATGTTTAACTTTTTCAGGCAGAGAAAGAAAAAAGGAACACAGCCTAGTTATGTGTGTACTTGGCACTGTATGTACACATGTCTATCTCATCATGTCACATGTCACCTCGGTTTTCCTTTAAGACAAGACACGTAAAATGTATATCGTGCTTTTCTCCTGGCAGTCTCAAAGCACTTCAGCGCTGCAGCCACTTAGTGCGCACTCCACGGATGAAGAGGATCATTAGGGTGTCTTGCCCAAAGACCCCTTAAGGTGACCATTAATTCTTTGCATTCAAAGAGAAATGAGAATGTTTGTTCATGAAACCGTTACAGTAATAAATGTAGCCACCTTATGATCACCTAACGCCGATCGGCGCTCGCAAGGGGGCAGCCTCAGGACCGCCTAACGCCGAATGACGTCAAGTCCTGGAGCTGTAGTTTAGAGCTACAACGCTAAGCTCTGCCTCCCCAGGCAGCAAAATCCACGACTATGAAAGTTGTGGATTTTTGCCCTGGGATTTGGGGGTATAAAGGCATCATTCTGCCACTGGACTGCAGTGTTTCAGGACTGCTGATATTGCTGAACATGAGTAGAAGGTAAAAAGAAGTATTTTATTAGGCTTCAGAGTCTCTTTAAGCTATCTATTTGCACACACTGATATTTTTTTTTATTGGTGTTATGCAGATTTGATCCCAGTAATCTATTGTTCCATCACAATCAATCAATTGAGTTTTGATCGATTTTGTGCAGTTTATCAATGTTCAAAAATCTGATAGGGCATGCTGGAAAGCTTCAGTGCGAAACTGGTGGGGCGGAGGGGTGATGGCTCATACCATTGCATCGATTTCTGCTGATTTCTGCTGAATATTGAGTATGTCGTGTATAATATGAATTATTCAACATTTAATCCAATACCACATCATATAGAAATCTATCAGCTTGGCGTACTGTAACATAATTGACCCGTGTATATCTAGCTTTAGCCTATTACATAAAGTAAATCTAATATTGATTGTTTACCTGCCTGCTGATTGTCACAATTGTTTCAGCTTATGAGAATTTAGCATGGGTATGCAGCACAAAAGAGGTTCCAATCCTTCCCTGCCCTATCCAAAATATGTAGAAACAAATTGATGCACTTTGGAAATGTCTATGATCCCTTTTTAGTTAATGTTTAAACTGGCGCAACAGTCTATCTATGGCTTTCATGACATATAGCCTCATTGCTTATGTCACATATATCAGACAAGTCCGTTCTTTAACCGAAACCACAGTTAACAAGCAGAACAACAAAGCGTCAATAAAGAGTTTCTATCACAAATGGAGCCAAGCTAGTGTTACCATGTACATGCTAATGTGTCTGTGTCTTAAAAACTGCATTTGTACTCCAGCTGCCCTCTCCTATTCATGCAGGCCTGTTAGGTATTAACAGCAATGAAAAGGACCCACAGTTCTCATTCAACACTTCAATCAGTCACATTTGCAGGGTGACACATGTGACTGGCTGTCTGAGTGTGACAATTAGATACATTTTGGAGTATTATGTAGAGATCCTCGAAATATAGCTGCTCTTTTGGTTTCTGAATTAAAATCTACAATTAAAGCAAATCTGAAATAAAGATAAACTGATAAGATATATAATTGAATCTATAGTGCTAGTCCTAAATCTGAGTTTCCTGGAATCTCACTGTTTAAATTTGTATTTAACCACTTGTGTGTATGTACAGTATATGTATGTCCTTTGTGCCACCAATTTTAGCACAAGGGCAAGGCTGGAATCATACTTTTTGTGCCCCTAGGCCAAGTATGTTGTGGCTCCGCTTTCATGTGCAGCAGTGCCCCTCCCATTCCATGTGCAGCAGTATCTTGGCCCCTCCCATTCCATGTTCAGCCCCCTCTTCCATGCATTTCATCCATGTACTATAGCCCCTCTTTTTCATGAACAACAGCGCTCCCTTGGGCATTTTCCCGTTTGTATGTGTTGCTCCCCATTTTCAACCTCCTCTTTCATATGTAGCAGCTCCTCTCATTTTCAGATGCCCTCTTGGCCTGCAGCCGCCCAAGGCCTGGACCTTTGTGGCCTCCCCAGATATCCAGCCCTGCACAAGGATGTAGATATATGTATGCTACATCTTTGTCACCAGTTTACAAAGTGTATAGTTGTGTCATTAACTGTCTAACTGTCCCTTAGAGGAGAATATAATGCCTGACATAGTCAGTCATTGTCTTATGTTCTTGTTCCTATTGTACTGTGACATAAGCTTTACTTGAGGTGTGTTGGAAACATGACTTGAGGTGTAGAGTGGGCATGACTGTAGTTGTGATAGAAGAAGAATAACTGGAGGTGTGATGAGGCACGATTGGTGGTATGGTGGAGTTGTGACGGAGGTGTAGAGTAGGCATGACTGGAGGTGTGATGGAGGGATAACTGGAGGTGTGATGAGGCATGATTGGTGGTGTAGTTGTGACTGGGGGTGTGTTGGAGCCATGACTGGAGGTATGACTGGAGGTGTAGAGTGGGTATGACTGTAGGTGTGATGGAAGAATAACTGGAGGTATGATAAGACACGATTGGTGGTGTGGTGGGGTTGTGACTGGAGGTGTGTTGGAGGTATGAATGGAGGTGTAGAGTGGACATGACTGTAGGTGTGATGGAAGGATAATTAGAGGTGTGATGAGTATAGCCGGGACAAGGTCTTCCAGCACCCAAGGCTGAGACACCAAAGTGCACCCCCACCCCAGCTGTCACACACTGATTGCTATTAAACTAAGAGGCACCTTAGGGCCCGTAAACCCCTCCAACACCTTAATCTCTAGTTATCTGGCTTGCAGTCACTGCCATGTATCCCCTTTTCTTATCTGCTTAAAACACAATAGGGGAATGATAGCTGTGTGAGTTGTGCACCCCCTCCTACACTGCACCCTGAGGCTGGAGCCTCAGAGTGGGCAAGAGTGTGGGTAGGTGTGATGAGGCATGAATGGTGGTGTGGTGGGGTTGTGAATGGAGGTGTGGTGGGGTTGGGACTTGAGGTGTGGAGTGGGCATGACTGTGTGTGTGATGGAAGAATAACTGGAGGTGTGATGAGGCATGATTGGTGGTGTGGTGGGCTTGTGACTGGAGGTGTGGTGGGGTTGGGACTGGAGGTGTGGTGGGTTTGTGAATGGAGGTGTGGTGGGGTTGGGACTGGAGGTGTGGAGTGGGCATGACTGTGGGTGTGATGGAAGAATAACTGGAGGTGTGATGAGGCATGATTGGTGGTGTGGTGGGCTTGTGACTGGAGGTGTGGTGGGGTTGGGACTGGAGGTGTGGAGTGGGCATGACTGTGAGTGTGATGGAAGAATAACTGGAGGTGTGATGATGAGGCATGATTGGTGGTGTGGTGGGCTTGTGACTGGAGGTGTGGTGGGGTTGGGACTGGAGGTGTGGTGGGGTTGTGAATGGAGGTGTGGTGGGGTTGTGAATGGAGGTGTGGTGGGGTTGGGACTGGAGGTGTGGAGTGGGCATGACTGTGGGTGTGATGGAAGAATAACTGAAGGTGTGATGAGGCATGATTGGTGGTGTGGTGGGCTTGTGACTAGAGGTGTGGTGGGGTTGGGACTGGAGGTGTGGAGTGGGCATGACTGTGGGTGTGATGAAAGAATATATGGAGGTGTGATGAGGCATGAATGGTGGTGTAGTGGGGTTGTGGCTGGAGGTGTAGAATAGGCATGACTGGAGGTGTGATGAGGCATGATTGGTGGTGTGGTGGGGTTGTGACTGGAGGTGTGGTAGGATTGTGACTGGAGGTGTGGTGGGGTTGTGACTGGAGGTGTGTTGGAGGCATAACTGGAGGAGTAGAGTAGGCACGACTGTAGGTGTGATGGAGGCGTGACTGGAAGTGGGGTGGGGGCGTAATTGGTGGTGTGATAAACATATGATTGGAGGTATAAAAGTGAACTTCTTTTCCCACATACATTTCTGCTATAAAGTGTCCCTACTCCTCATCTCAGAACATTGGGAGGTATGATAACTTAACCTTGACAAGCAAAGGTGTCAGAGACTTTGCTGTGGATTATACTGACATCTGGACTGTAAAGTTATAAGTCACCTTCAATTTTCCACTTATCAGTCTACCTCTTAAATCTCCATTATGAACATGTGTCAGAGATCCTGATATGTAAGCCTCTTGGCCATGACACGGCTAATGCCTTTGGTGAGGGTATTAGTTACACTCCCTGGTTTAACTAGTACTGTAGTGAAGGACAGTTTCCTCATGGGGAGGATTACAATAACAAGAAGACAAAAAATAATCTTCTTGCAGCTCTTGTAAATCAAAGCTTAGGAAAGATTTCTGCTTTCCTCGAGCTCAAAATATCTACCTGTAGGCTTATATGAAAGAAAGTTTCCACTGATGACTGATAAGACACTGAAAAAAGTAGCCTTTCTTGGGCTTTGAGAATGCGCCTGGATAAGTATATGACTTCATCAATGAGCTGTCAAAGCTGGAAGGCTCTTAGCCTCAGGGAGAATTGGTGCTTGCTGTAACCATGACCAGCTAATAAGAAATGCACAATGGTAAATGGACCCACTCACATGAAAGCGGGAGTCAGCCAGCTGTAACCGTAGCAAGATGGAGCTAGAGATGAGCCTCTCCGTAGAAACCGAGATCCACATATCAGAAGCTGCACTTTCTGAATGCCGCCTTTTATTGGTGGACAAATGAGACGTGCAGAGGGAAAGCTTATGCATTTCTGTTGTCTGCTATTTAATTGAAAATGATTCAAAATTGGCAGCAAGCAATGCATGTATCTATTAAACTCTGCCAATTAAAGAGGAACCTTAACCCAGGATTGAACTTTATCTCAATCTGTAGTCCATACTGCCTTTCCCATGTGAAATCTTTACCCTTTCTTGAATAGATCATCAGGGACGTCTGTATGGCACATATTGTGGTGAAATCCCTCCCACAGTGCGATGTCATGGCCATGGCCCTGACAGGTTTTTTGTCTGTAAATCTAGTTGCATTGTGGGAAATCACTGTTTCCAACTGCCGAGCAAGTAGTCTCTCTCTGTCTCTCTCTCTCTCTCTCTCTCTCTCTATATATATATATTGTATATATCCACATACACACACACACACACACACACACACACACACACACACACACACACACACACACACACACACACACACACACACACACACACACGTTTTTAGGGCCGTGCGGGGCGTGCAGCCGCCCGGGGCGCTGTGTGGCAGTGAGGAGAAGGGGCGCAGGCAGAAGTAGGAGTGAAAGATGGTGACGCGCGGTGCAGCCTAAAGCAGGCCATACACTGGCCCGATTTGCGCCCGTTTCGACAGCAGATTCGATCACTGGGATCGAATCTGCTGCCAATCGTTCACGCTACACGCCGAATTTCGATCCATTTCGTCCGATCCCGTCGATCGTGCCGTGCGGAAAATAACCGTCGATCGCCCGCGGGTAAAGAGCGCATCGCTAGCGGCGTTCGAGTGCCCGACGACCGACGCAATAGAGCCCGCATACATTACCTGCTCCGCCGGCGCGACTGCAGTCTCCCGGTCACCGCTGCTCTGTCTGCGCTCTGGTCTCCAGGTCCGGCATGCCTCACTTCTTCTAGCCCGGCAGGAAGTTTAAACAGTAGAGCGCCCTCTACTGTTTAAACTTCCTGCCGGGCTAGAAGAAGTGAGGCATGCCGGACCTGGAGACCAGAGCGCAGACAGAGCAGCGGTGACCGGGGGACTGGAGTCGCGCCGGCGGAGCAGGTAATGTATG
Organism: Hyperolius riggenbachi; assembly: GCF_040937935.1. Taxonomy (NCBI): domain Eukaryota; kingdom Metazoa; phylum Chordata; class Amphibia; order Anura; family Hyperoliidae; genus Hyperolius; species Hyperolius riggenbachi. The sequence continues at coordinate 462,420,548 of NC_090647.1, forward strand.
CGGGCGGGCGGGGGCAGCAGCAGCAGCACCACCACAACAGATTGTGAACGGTTTCAGGCTGAAATCGGTTCACAATCTGTTTGCTGTAAAGGTGGCCATACGATCCCTCTCTGATCAGATTCGATCAGAGAGGGATCTATCTGTTGGTCGAATCTGATGGCCAATCGACCAGTGTATGGCCACCTTTACTGAAGAAGACCAGCGCGATCACCTCTTAGCTGCACTCCTCCTGGGCGTCCTGTTGCCTTGGCTGCGACGTCAAGTGAACACCACATGACCAGCGTGTGGTGACACTGACGTACAGTAGCGGTACTGCAGCTGTTGGGGTGCCCTAGGAGCCTAGGAGGGAGATAGGACTTGCTGTGGAGTGCGGACCACGTGTGTGTTTTCCTACCCAGGTTCCTTCTGCTTCTTCTCTCCTCCTGGACTTCCGAGACTTGTGGCAACAGAGGCAGGTAGTTAGCCCAGGTCTTCCCCTGTCCCTCTTCTGATATGGCTGCTCTCAGTGGGAAGGCGCAGGTTCCAGCTAGTGAAGTGAATGATAGTGAGTGTGGTCGGGCAGGGGGCTCACAAGTGCAGGGAAGCTGGGTGGCCAGTAATAACTGACGTGGTGGAAGAGCGGTGGGCAGAGCAAACACACAGGCAGCTGCAGGCATGACACTTGCCCGCAGCTCGATCTGACAACCTGGGATAACTTCCTGCAGAGAGGGTCACAGGCTGCTTCTCCCTTCTCCCCTCCCCCCTGAGAGTCCGAGGCCAGACTGCAAAGCATGGTGTCGGGGAAGGGGAAAGTGCTCAGCTGAACGAGCAGGATGTGTCTGTGTCTCTGCTGCCTGTGTCCCTGCCTGGCCTGCATGCTCTGAGTAGGTGCCCTGCTTCTGAGTCCTGACAACCCCTCCTCCACCCCACAGCATTAGGGGGCCTATTTGTCCCCTTCTCCTCCATTAAGGCAACACTGCTATCAGCAAGCCACCCTCCCCTTTCTATAAAGGTACCACTGCTCCCAGCAAGTCCCCCTCCCCTTTCTATAAAGGTACTACTGCTCCCAGCAAGCCCCCCTCCCCTTTCTATAAAGGTACCACTGCTCCCAGCAAGCCCCCCCCCCCCCTTCTATAAAGGTCCCAGTGCTCCCAGCAAGCCCTCGTCCCCTTTCTATAAAGGTACCAGTGCTCCCAGCAAGCCCCCCTCCCCTTTCTATAAAGGTACCACTGCTCCCAGCAAGCCCCCCTCCTCTTTCTATAAAGGTACCACTGCTCCCAGCAAGCCCCCCTCCCCCCCCCCCCCCTCCTTCTATAAAGGTCCCAGTGCTCCCAGCAAGCCTCCGTCCCCTTTCTATAAAGGTACCAGTGCTCCCAGCAAGCCCCCCTCCCCTTTCTATAAAGGTACCAGTGCTCCCAGCAAGCCCCCCTCCTCTTTCTATAAAGGTACCACTGCTCCCAGCAAGCCCCCCTCCCCTTTCTATAAAGGTACCAGTGCTCCCAGCAAGCCCCCCTCCCCTTTCTATAAAGGTACCAGTGCTCCCAGCAAGCCCCTCTCCTCTTTCTATAAAGGTACCAGTGCTCCCAGCAAGCCCCCCTCCTCTTTCTATAAAGGTACCACTGCTCCCAGCAAGCCCCCCTCCCCTTTCTATAAAGGCACCAGTGCTCCCAGCAAGCCCCCCTCCCCTTTCTATAATGGTACCACTGCTCCCAGAAAGCCCCCCTTCCCCATTCTATAATGGTACCACTGCTCCCAGAAAGCCCTCCTCCCCTTTCTATAAAGGTACCAGTGCTCCCAGCAAGCCCCCCTTATACAGAAGTACAGCTCCCAGCCTATACAGGTACTACAGCTTCCAGCATGACCTTTTCCCCTTCCCTTTATAGATGCATTATACTGTAGCTCCTAGCATGCTCCTTTAATCCATAGAGGCACTACAGATCCCAGCATGCTCCTCCGTATAGTATTGTGATTTCCTTCAGGGCCCCAGAGCCGGCTAGGGAAACACTCTGGAGGCGCGCTCCTCTGTGAGTTTTTCTCTTTAAATCTTCACATGTGCCTCATGAGGCACCCACAAGGATGAAGCACACAGAGGAGCAAGCCAGCTGGACAGGTGAGTGCGCTCCCCTGAAAATGTTCTGCAGGGGTCCCAGGTGACCACATTTCACATTGGAGGCGAAACACTGCTGTGAACGCTGGTTTATTAATACAAAAGTATAAAATTACAGTGCAGTCTAGCAAACATGGGGAAAGAGATGAAACATATACCAGAGTGAGAAGAGGCACAAAGGTGGTGATGGGTGATGGGTACTGGATGCCTGACGTCCGTTTCACACTAAATTGCGCTTCTACAGAGGCTACACAACTTAGCGTAACATGGCCGTCAGACATCCTGTACCCACCACCACCATTGTGCCTCCTCTAACTCTGGTATGTCTACCATCTCTTTCTCCATGTTTGCTAGACTGCACTGTGATTTTATACTTTTGTATTAATAAACCAGCATTCACAGCAGTGCCAGCCTCCCATCTTTTCTATATGTTCTTGGATCTACTTCACTGCTTGAGCACGCTTGTGAAGCTGCACATGGAGGAGTGCACACTATAGAACCTATTGTGCACAGCCCTACGCATCCGGTGTTTACTGTAGTGCAAACCCAGTACTGCTTCCTTGTTTCTTCGATCACATTGGAGGCGGCCTGAGGGGCCCTGCAGCCATCTCTTGAGGCCCTGAGGGACAATCCAATACTATATGGGAACTGTGTTGCCTCTATGGGAGAGAATGAGCATGCTGGGGGCTGTGGTGTCTCTATGGAGGGAAGGAGTATGCTGAGAGCGGTGGTACTTCTATAATAGGGGGTAGGGCTTGCTGGGAGCTGTGGTGCCTCTATGGAAGGAGAGGATAGTCCAGGGGTTTCCTGTATCTCCCTATACCCCACCTTTCCAGTGCTGGTTTCCTCCCTAGTTGAATAGGTTTTTCAGTATGCAAACAAGCGTGGGCAAATGTATCTGTACTGGGCATGCAAGTAAGGTCCATACATGACCAGTAAAATGAAGTGCTTGTGCACAGAGTAAAAAAAGGATTGCACAAGTGCCTTAGTTCTACCAGGTATGTGCAGACCTTACTTGTGCATGCCCAATACGGACACGCTTGCTTGCGCTATGAAGAAACCTACGTCAGCAAAGAGGGGCCTAGTACTGGAACAGTAAGATGTAAAAAGCTTTCTTTGGTAGTTTGATGTACTGTTCTTTTTCTGCTGGTGTGGGGTGGTTGGAATATGTGTTTTGGTGTGTGGGCGGCTGGTGACAGAGGGCCTCGGGTGTTAAAAAGTACAAATCTGGCCCTTGGTGTGTCTTAAAGGGAAACTAAACTGAGAAGGATATGGATGTTTCCTTTTAAGCAATACCAGTTGCCTGGCAGTCATGCTGGTCTCTTTGGCTGCAGTAGTGGCTGAATCACACACCTGAAACAAGCATGCAGTTAACCCAGTCTGACTTAAGTCAGAGCACCTGATCTGCATGCTTGTTGAGGGGCTGTGGCTAAAAGTATTAATCTAAAGATACAGTGTCAGCAGGAGAGTCAGGCAACTGGTATTTTTTTTAAAGGAAAAATCCTAGTCCTTCTCAGTTTAGGTTCCCTTTACAGTGTCCCTCTTTCTCATCTCAAAAAGTTGGGAGGTATGGCTGCAGCTTCTAGCATCCCTGGCCCAACACCCCTCCCCTTGCAGGCAGGAGCCAATCACCACAAGTGTCGATTTCTCCCCTCACGCAATGCTGTGCTTGCCCACAACACGTCACTGAAGAGGTGGGAACAGTGTCAGCGGCCCAATCTCTTTAGGGCCTGTACATACTAGTGCACTTCTGTCTGTTTTTCAGCAACGCGTAACAATCTGTAACATCGATGTGCTGATAAAAGGCGGACAGAAGCGCACCAAGTGCAGCTGGCAGTGTTTTTTTTTCTTTTTTTGGCCGGGGGGGGGGGGGGGGGGGGGGGGCGTATTTTTTGATACTCGCCCTGGGAGCAATTTTATCTAAAAACTGCACACACACACACACACACACACACACACACACACACACACACACACACACACACACACACACACACACCTATTAGTCCAGTGTTTAGTGTTTTGAAAAAAGCTCTGTCATTTACTTGAATGGGAATCACAGCAAAATCGATGAAAAAGGATTTTGCATAATCATGATGATTTTGCCATGATTCTCATTCAAGTGAATGTGAGAGGCGAGCATGTACAAAATGCTGGACAAAACACTGCAAGTGGGTCCCAGGCCTTAGCCTATCACATTGCTAGTGGGTGTGTTTATAGATAATGACAGTTGGTGCTGTCTGCTTTTTTTCTTGTCTGCCAGCAGTAAAGATGATGACCAACAGGCTCATTGTGGATCAAACAACAGGAGTGAATTACATGACTATCTTCTATTTTATAAAATGAGACACCTCTATTTTTCTGTCAATCCAGCTTTAGTACATGACGAGAGTCACATCTGCTGCTCAGGAGCAGATAAACCTTCTGCCTCTGTTCAGTTTGTTGTGTTCTGATGCTGGATTTACAACAAAACACTTCAGCTTTACATGCTTTCTTGTTATACCGAATGCCAGTGACTGGGCTGAGAATTAATTACTGACAGTAGTAGGCAGTGGCTCGCTAACTGACTTCATACTGTCCAGCCTGGAGCTATCTTATTCATATCGCAGTACCGAGAGCTGCCATATATTCCTGGAAAGAATAAGTGAATAGAGCTCTTTCATCAAGAAAAGCATTCCTTCTCCCCTGTGATGCTGTGACAGGCAGAAATAGACTCAGTCACCTACCTAAACTTAATATGTCAATTGTAAAATAAATGGCATATCAAATGTACAATGTTCTTTACAGTAAGAGTGATTAAGATGTGGAATGCATTGCCACAGTAAGTAGTTATGCCAAATTCTATACCTGCATTTAAAGAGGGCTTAGATGCTTTCCTTGCGTTGAAAGACATCCATGGCTACAATTACTAGGTAATGCCCAGTGATGTTGATCCAGGGATTTTATCTGATTGGCAATTGCCATCTGGAGTCGGGAAGGAATTTTTTCCCTTTTGGGGCTAATTGGCCCATGCCTTTTAAGGGTTTTTCGCCTTCCTCTGGATCAACAGGGATATGAGAGGGAACAGGCTGGTGTTGTGCTTGTTCTCTGGTTGAACTTAATGGGCGTATGTCTTTTTTCAACCCAAATAACTATGTAACTATGTAACATAAAGGAAAAATCCATAGCATTATTATAGGATTTATACTGCATGTGTCCAGCTAGTGGAATCCGGCCCTAACTGTCTTTAATTTGTAGCACCAGCATCTTCCGCCGCACTGTACAATTCAGAGTACAAATTAAAGACAGTTAGGGCTGGGGTCCACTAGCCAGGCGCACACCAGGACCAAAAGTGATGCGAGCATCCATATCACTGGCCCGGGGGTGCGTCCTGCAGAAACCTGCAGCATGCTGTCAATATTCCCAATCCCAACGACATGTGATCTGGATGGCAGGTCATTGGCCAAATAGGCAGTGTTTCTCCATGTGACTTGCCTGCAAGGAAACGCTGCAGATTTGGGCTGAATTTGGCCCTAGTAGAAATGTGGCCTTACAAGATAATAAAGTACAGGGAAAAAAACATGCATTGTACATAGAGGTGGAAAACATGTACCCACAGAAATAATAACATACAAGGGGAAAGGAAGCTCTGCCCATATGAGCTTACATTCTAAGGGGCTAAGGCATAGAACAATAGCTAAGGGGAATCCGCGTACAAGGTGGTAGTGTGGTGGTTGATGGCCAGTTAGAGTGTCCTAGGTGATGAAGAGGTGAGTTTAAAGTTCGAGTTTAACCCATTTTAGTTTCTGGACGTAGAAACTACGCCCAGGAACCATGCGCGCTCCCGCGGCCGATCGCGAGCGTGCACGCGGGCTCCCGGCCTGCGGTTCGTTAGCCAGGCAATCAGTGAATCGGGCTATGGTGCCCGATCACTGATTCCTCTCCCCCGCTGAAAAAGCGACAGCTTCTCTCGGAAGCTGCGCTTTTTCTGGCTGTTGCCTCCCCCATGCGTCCCTCTAAGCGTATGTTACGCTTAGAGTGATGTCATGTAAACAAACTCATGGCCGCCATCTTGTGGCCAAAAAGTAAAACTACAACTAAAAGTAAAAAAAATAAAAGTCAAGACACATTTACATTATAAATCTAGTGTTTACATCCCACCCTCCCAAAAATACCCAAATAAAATGTTTAATATAAAAAAAAAAACAATACAATAAAAAAAACATGTAAATATTTACCTAAGGGTCTAAACTTTTTAAATATCAATGTAAAGATGAAATATTTCTATATTTTTTTTTATTTTAAACTTGTAAATAGTGTTAGAGGCAAAACGGAAAAAATGCACCTTTATTTCCAAATAAAATATTGTCGCCATACATTGTGATAGGGACATAATTTTAACGGTGTAATAACCGGGACATATGGGCAAATACAATACGTGAGTTTTAATTATAGAGGCATGTATTATTTTAAAACTATAATGGCTGAAAACTGAGAAATAATGATTTTTTCCCGTTTTTTCTTATTCTTCCTGTTAAAATACATTTACAGTAAAGTGGCTCTTAGCAAAATGTACCCCCCAAAAAAAGCCTAATTGGTGGCGGAAAAAACAAGATATAGATCAGTTCATTGTGATAAGTAGTGATAAAGTTATAGGCTAATGAATGGGAGGTGAACATTTCTCAAGTGAAAATAACGGAACGCGAATGGGTTAAAGATAGTAAATGTAGGTGATTGATGAGCAGATTGTGGAAGGAAGTTCCAGACAAGCGGGAAATTTCAGAACAGTCTTTTATGCGAGAATAAGAAGCGGTGACTAGAGAGGAAGACCGGAGAATATTGTTAGTAGGGTGGAGATTTCATGTAAGGTAGTATCTTTCTGGAGACAAACATAGTTAAGTAAGAAGAAGCTAAACTAGACTGTAAAGTGCTGTGAAGGTGAGAGTTAAGGCCCATACACACGTCGGATTTTAGCGAACGACCCGTCGTTTGAACGTTCCGTCGTTCGGACGTTTCCGCGTCAAATCCGACGTGTGTACAGACTATCGTTCGGGTGATAAGACTGGTTACCAACGATCCGCCGGGCGGATCGCTGGTAACCAGTCTTATCACCCGAACGATAGTCTGTACACATGTCGGATTTGACGCGGAAACGTCCAAACGACGGAACGTTCAAACGACGGGTCGTTCGCTAAAATCCGACGTGTGTATGGGCCTTTAGAATATGTACGTTTTATCCTTTGAGTGGTAGGTAGCCAATGGAGGGACTGACAGAGCAGGCTTGCATTAGAGAAGTGGAGAGGTGGATGAGTTGTGCTGCATAGTTCTCGATGGAGTGGAGCATAGCCAGGTGGCTAGCAAACGCCTCAGAGGAGGGAGTTGCAGTAATCAAAGGAGGGGAAAAAAAAACAAGTTCTACATATTGTGTTCTGGGTAAGAAAGGGGTTAATTTGGGAAATGTTCTTTAACAGGAGGAAGAGAGTCAATGCGTAGTTAGATCTCGTGCCTGTGGCTGCACTGCTCTGTGCTGTAAGTGCATGCCGCACAAAGGGAGCTGGTGGGAGTGCTGCCACACTGGCATAAAGGACAATACTATGCATGATCGAGGACAAATTTATCTGGTTCAAAAGGTCCCAACCAGAGTGGGTCAGGGCCTGGTCCGGGAGAAATAATCGTAAAACGGAGGCTTGCAGGGAGGAACGGAGAATGCAATCCTTGACTGGATAACATCGCTGACGCATCTATGTGCTCTATTTAAGTCTGCTTTTTGACCTCAGATATCCTTTAAGTAAATGGTGGTTTCCCCAGAGTCCAATTTAGTGCATGCAGTGGAGCATTTTCACCTGTCCAGCCAGAGGGTTTTCTATTTCTTCATTCAGCATCCTTCCATCGCCTTTAGATTGTAAGCCTTTGGCAGGGTTCTTCCTTCCCTGGTGTATCTACATGATCCTTTCCTATGACAGCCTCATATTTGTATTACTGGGCCTACCTAACCAGCTCAAAATCACATGAACATGTATTTTGTACCGTTTGCCTTGTATAGCTTTGTCCTATATTGCATAACCTTGTTACTGCCGTCCTTTGTATCATTGTACGTATTTATTGTCCAGCGCTGCGTAATATTTTGGCGCTTTATGGATACAATAAATAATAATAATCTCAACAGCTTCTCCGTCCCCATGACCTAGCAAGAGAAAAAACACTCTGGCCCTTTTTTCTCCTACGTTTTCTCCTAGGAGATACTGTAATTGTTTATCTTCTGTTCAAAATAACCTTTCAGCATCTGCAATTGAAGTACCAAAAGTAGGTGACAAAGTACTGTCAAAACTATTCTGAGTATATTGGCTGATTTTTTTTATTTTTTATTGATGAGGTTTAAAAATATAAACTAGGAGAAGACTAAGAAGAAAAAGTGGATTGGATAGGGGCTCCTTTCTGCTCTACCCAGTTCTAACCCACACAGGCTAGTTAACATTTTTGGTGGTCTGATTCCTTACAGATTTTAGGGTCTAAATCGTTGCAGTTTTTTTTAGACTCTAAAATACAGGAAAAAATTACACTCTAAAGAGATCCCCCAGTAGCCCCTGCACAGAACTCACCATCGCGGGATCCAATGCTGCATTTCTTCCTCTTTCCTTTGGGGGCACACTATTTCTATGGTGGGATCCTGTCTGTTGTCATGTGACTGGAGCTTTGGAGGATCCAAAGAAGACGGGCTGCGATTGTCTGGATTCAGGGGAGGTGAGCTGCGCACTCCCTGCCTATCCTGCCCAGTGGCCACCCCCACTCAGGCTTGGCATTACTGAAAACTGTATCTATTTTTCATCCTGAGCCTGGGTCAAGAATACAGCCAAGGAAGTTAAAAGCACAAATCAAGGAACACTAGTCTGTTTTATGACTGGGGACTGAGGTTATGCTGGGAATACACGGCTCGATTCAGAGCCATTTAGTCGGCTCGATAGATAATTTCCGACATGTCCGATCTCCGGGCCAGATCGTTTCGCCACTCGATTCTGCATGGAGGACAATAGGAAAAGATAAGAAAAACGAGCAGAAGATAAGAGAATCGCCTGCAGAATCGAGCGGGCAAAACGATCGGGCGCAGAATCGAGCTGCAAAATCGAGCCGTGTATGCCCAGCATTACATGTGGACAGCATTATTTGCTCTCGTCGGGTCTCAGTCTCACCATTGCATAGGCGTGTTGTGCCATGTTTGTATGGGTTTACTCCAGGTACTCTGGCTTCCTCCCACATCCCAAAGAGAGCTGTAGATTAGCTGGGTCCCCTCTAAAGCCGAGACGGTAGTCAGGACATTAGATTAGGAGCTCACACTGAGGAACAGTCAGTGACTAGAACTGTTCAGTGTCCTTTGAGCAGTGCCATGAGCACAAATGTGTCAGCAGCACTATATAAATAAGTACATAATTGAATGCATGTATTTTCAGTACTCATTTGTGACTGGTTTCCTTTAAGGGGGAACTACAGCTGGCCTGAGACCACAACTTTCATACTATATGTGTAACTGTTGTTTCTAATTTTAATTCTGTGCCGTATTCTCTGCAGCTGAGGGAAACCTTATAATCAAGGCTAGTTAAGGTCTTAAGGACTGCATTGTGTGCATTGGCTGGCTGCCACCCGGAACCCATAGAAACAGGACTTGGTTGGAGACAAAGAAATTATTCTCTTTCAGAAGTTGCCTCTACAGCAAAACACAGGCGCAGGTAACCAGCATTTCATGCTAATGCGTTGCCTCACTGACATTTGTGTTCTACCTGGAGTGAGAATGTAATAAAAAAATGTACATAGTAATGCACAGTGGCCATCGGTCTTATCATTTGGAAGGACGGTATGTTGTGGTCTTCTAATATGGATTGTAAAATAATCTAGATTCTTCAACAGACTATTCACCCTGCTAGATAGCTGAGTAGCTGCAAGTAATGATTTCCTCCATCGTCACTGCAATGTCATTTTTATGCTTAGAAACATTATTAAGTTCTCTCTCTGTTAATGTTTGTTTAATAAGTAACTTATGATGGTCACTGCGAAGCCTAAGTACACAAGCATGGTACATGTGCCACATACAATGTGGAGACTGAGTCATTTCCGCCCTACTTATTACTCATCGCAGTTCCGATCAGGGGAGTAACAATAGCCCCGTGACCACCGCAAAATTATCACCACCTTGCAGAGTATTAGCATTGTGCTTTGTGTACATATTTACCTAATGCCGCTGTGTCGCGTGTCCTCTTTCTCCCGTCAGGTTAGATACTTACCTTAGTAAAAGGAAACCTCTTGATAGTCCTGAGGCTTCACCCATCATCCTATAACCCCACCAATCCAGCACTGTGACCCTCTAAACCTGGGGTGTCAAGTTGAAATACAAAGTGGGCTCAAATTGAACACTGGGACCAAGTCATGGGTCAACCTCAATGTGTACTGGCCACCTTTTTCCGGTATACAGTTCCCTGTTGTCTAGTGGTCCTCCTCCCTCCCCTATATAGTTTCCTCATGTCTAGTTGCACCCTCTCTACCCTATACAGCTCCCTGGTGTCTAGTGACCTACCTCCCTCTCACCCCCCTCCCATACAGTTCCCTCATGTCTAGTAGCCCCCTCCCTACCCTATACAGTTAATTGGTGTCTAGTGACCTACCTCCCTCTCACTCCCCCCCCCATACAGTTCCCTCATGTCTAGTGGCCCCCACCCTGCCCTATACAGTTCCCTGGTGTCTAGTGCTTTCACCCCTACCCCCCTCATATGGCCTCCCAGGTGGTCCAGGCCTTCACCTCCACTATAGCTTTCCTGGTGGTCTAGAGTGGACCAAACTTAATGCAAAGTGGGGAAACCACTTGAGGGACAAATTGAGTGGCTTCGAGGGCAAAATCTGGCCCTCGGGCCGGAGTTTGACATGTATGCTCTAAACAAATCTAACAATGGCTAGTCAGATTTACTTTTGTGGCTCCCCACCATGTTCAAGTGCAGCCACAGTGGGCCTGCACGAGTATGGTCTGCCCCAGCACAGCACCACAATGTTGCTTGTGCACGGCATTCTCCTCCATGCATGAGCAGCTTTGTGCTTCTGAGTAGGTGCAGGCAGGACTTGCACAGGTTCAGTGCGGATGCACTCATACACGGAGGTGATGAGTAAACAGGACAGGACAGGGTCCCAGTGAGCATCTGTGGGGTTGAGGAGAATCCACCTCTACCTAGGTAAGTATTTAACGTTTCTTATTTTTTTTCACAGGTTTGCTTTAAACCTTAAAAAAAGGAAATAAAGTAACAGCGCCTTCTTAGTTGGCTTTGGACTGTACATACACATGTTTAACTCATCATGATCCATGTCACTTCAGGTACCCTTTAAAGTGGAACTAAACTCAGAACTTCCTCTCTGCTCTAAAAGATTAGTCACAGCATGATACGCTTTATGGAAGAGAAAAAAATCTTAACAATGTATGGAAATCTTAAAAACCCCTGAAGTTTAACTTGGTTTCACTTTTACACGGAGCAATAAAAGGGTTAAACTTCAATGTTTACTGTGGGGACAGCTGCCTTGGCAGAGCTCTCCTGCAGTCTATTGCTGATAAGAACTAATTAGACAATTTAATCTAGATAAACAAACAGAACACAGAGCAGTGTATTTCTTCAGCAGCTATATGTGGATTAATGACTTTTCAATGTGTGCTGTGCAAGAGTTCAAAGTCAGCTTTAAGGCCTATTCTTTCATGTCTACTGTTAACCACTTCTGATGTGCCATGAATGAATTGGATTTCTTACAGCACCATTTTTACTCTGCCTGTACCCCTTTGTGGCAACACCAACACTGACTCCGGTAACTCGCATAACTGGAGTTGATGCAGCATTAGAGTATTAAATCATCTTAATTGTTCTTGATGAAAGAAATAAATTAAAGTTGTCAAATGATTAAACTCACCATCAGCCAACCAAAGCAGAAATGTTAACTTTGGCCAGAGTCTTCTTTTTAGTTCCCAGAAGCTAACGTAACGGCTAACCTGCTGGACTCATTTTGTGGCATTGGAACATATGACTCTCTTGAAGCCATTGATGTACAGTCATCTGCATAGTCACAATGATTTGTTTAGTGGGTCAATTACTAGAGGCCAAATCAAAGGATCCACCCCTACTTGTCTTGGCAGCATTCCCTGATGAATTATCAGCAAATCGCTGGTATAACTGTGTGCTAATCACCCTGATAGATTTTACAAGGCTAATACATGTTGTTTATTTACTCCATTTGTTTGTAATGAAGGCAAGTAATGCACACCATATGTGAGCGACTCCCCCCCTCATTCCCACATTCTCACTGCCTATTCTGGAGCAAACAGGCTCCTTATGACATCTCTTCCATCACTATGAATTATTATGTATTTCCTTCATAAGCTTGGCAACATAATCATGTTGATTACAGATAAACCAGCATTTTTCACACAATGTCAATTTGTCTACAAAATGTTGCTTGATTGAGTTTTTTTGATCATGTTTTTGTGTTAGAAAGAAATGCCAATTAAAGTGTGTAAACTTTTCAGCTGCCACTTCCTCCAGCATGGACATATAAAGCTGCCTGCAATTTGCAATCTCAGATATCTCAGTCCATACCCCACCCACTTGCAGACTTAAAGAAAACCTGAAGATCGTTAAAATAAAAGAGTTTCACTTATCTGGGGCGTCTGCCAGCCCCCGTAGCCACCGTGTGCCCGCAGTGGTCCTCAACGATCCTCCAGTCCCCCGCCACAGCGAACCTTCATAATCGCTGACTAATACACCTTGGTCGCACGCATCCTCGTTAGCACTCACTTCGCCAGGTGTGTCTTGCCCAGACGCAGTACAAGAAAACCTCATACTGCGTCTGCCCAGGACACTCCCGGTGACGTGAGCAGTTGCGAGGACGCGGTGCACTGGGCCGCCGACTTAGAAAACTGAATTGCGCCGTGGCAGGGGACCGGAGGATCATTGAGGACCGGCACGGGCACAGGGCGGCTGCAGGGGGCTGGCTGAAGCCTCAGGTAAGTGAAAGCCTAATTTGAACCCTGGTCAAAGACTTGAACCCAACATCAAATGCAGAACCATTAACCGGTACACTATCCAGCTACATGTAATTCCCATTACTCACAGGCCCCCAGTACTTCCTCCCATGCCAATATGAAGAAATTGGGAAAGTGGACCACACTTTGCTTGTGTTCCCTGCTGCTCCGGTCTCCAAATGATACAAGAAACTGTGCAGCAGATAGTAATTAACTTCTCCAGTTATATTAGCAGATTCTAGCTTTTCCATTGTATGCTAGGTGGTCTGGGGAGAGCAGCAGAGTGGTAAGTAAATAAACAGTGACTTTGCTACTGAGAGCTCTAGGCCTCTGCTTCCTGCAGATGTGGTTTGCTGGGAGCAAGTACTGAAAGACTTTGGGAACTACTAAGTGGGCGCTGGGCTACAAGCAGCATTTTGGATCACTTTACTGTAGGTATACACTATACAAATAGATCAGACATTGGATGAATAAAAGCATTGACTCTAAGAAAAATATATGAAAATTGGCATCTGCTTGGTTTGTATATGCCTAAAAACTGCCTTGTAAGTTGAATGACAACGTATATAAGCGGTTTAAAGATTTTAAAGTGGATTTCAATGTGTGTATCTGCTGCCTACAGAGCATCCACAGCTGCATAGTGAAAAAGATTATTCCAAGCATTCTGGGGGACCAGATATATTTTCTGCTGGCCTTAGAACTCTCAGTAACCAAACATTCCACAGAGATCACCTGACAGAACTAACACTTTTGCCACCTGTGATACAACAGAGAGAGGAAATGGGCAGACACTGACTAAATAATTAATAATTAATAAATTAATATTGTAATAAAAAAGGAAGTCATTTTATCACTACAGTTCATCTTCAATTAAACAAAAATGAAGATAAAACTTAGGTTTTAAACAAATAAAAGGAATTAGAGTTAGAATAACAATCTGACTGAATATCACCCATCTTGTCAGTATGTAACTCTGGCCATGGAAGTGCATATTTACATTCTTCAACTGCTTTTTGCACATGAGAGACTATTATCTACATCCTCCACACCCTCCGCACAGAGCGGCTTGCCAGCACTCAGTCTGACATTTCCTGCGGCTGCCTGCAGAGCATGACCCCCTGACACTCAGCGCCAGTGACCTGCACTTCCCTCCTCAACATCTACTCCTAATTTACAGGGCAAACTAATTCAGATGTGAAGGTTACATAAGTAATGACTAGGCCAGGTCATACCAGGATAAGTAGCTGCTTTAGAGTTAGTTATGATAAATATAACATTAGCACACTTAAAGTAGACCTGAGCTCTTGCAAAGAACGGAAGGAAAATAGAGAGAAATGCACCCTGTATGTATTTAGACAGTTTAGCCTTTCTAATTCCCCCTCATCTGTGACTTACACAAGAAATCTATACAAAAAATAATAATTTATATATATGAATTTGTTGTTATTGAGGTAAGCCACCTCCCCCTTTTTCTCTTTTATTTGTTTTTAAAGGACACCCGAGGTGAAAATAAACGAATGAAATGAGCGTTTGTATCTATCTTCCTTCTCCTTAAAATGACTTTTTAAGATATTCCATTTATTTTATGTTTAAATCTACTTTTTAAGTTTTAACTGTTTTATTGTTTTTGCTCAATGACATATTCATCGAAGTAGGCCAGAGCTAAAATCTATGAATTATTGACCCTTTTTATCTCTTTCCTACTCTCAGAAGCCATTTTCTGCTAGGTAATGTTTTATAGTTGGAATTTCTTATCAGTCCTGAGTCAGCCACTTACATACCTGATGTTTAACTCTTTCAGGCAGAGAAAGAAGAAAAGGAACACAGCATAGTCATTTGTGTGCTAGGCACTGTAGATACCCATGTCTATCTCATCATGTCACATGTCACCTCGGGTATCCTTTAACTCAGTTTCATACTGGGCGCCTCTTACCCACCTCTCATAAGGAGGACTACTCCCAAACCTTACAGATCTGTCAGATTATCACTGTCTACTGTAATGCTGGGAATAAATTTGTTTTTTGGCAGATAGATGGCTCGATAAAGGTAATTTGTAGTGCATTTCACCCTCGGACACATGTACATTTTATATGTACAGTATGTATTTTACATCTTACATTACTTGTGGTGAGTGGGTGCTAGTTTTGTAAAATTAACTCTAAATAAACTTTATTTAAGATTTCTTTTTGGCTTAGTGGTATACTTAGTCATACACCTAACTAAAGTGATGCAGAATAATGCAAATTTTGTTTGCAAATGTATGCAGCTTGACAATGGACCAATAGCAGGATTTCACTGGTCCTTTTCAAGCTGCATATATTTGCATACATAATTTGCATAATCTAGTATCACCTGGGACTTATTTGCATCTTATCCTCCATCCCTAGTCTTAAGTAATGTAGTAGTGAAACGCTTTAAAATCGCCGCAGCAATGTGTGCAGCGATTCCTAGGGCGTTTGCTTTCACAATTTTCCGCTTGGAAGCGATGTACAGTAAACTATAAAGCGCTTCCGCCGATTTGTGACTCTTTTTTTAAAGCGCTATCGCTCGTCCTCCCCAAAGCGCTGCATAATTGCTTTGATAAACGATTTACGCAGCGCTTATATACTTTGCATTGAGCCCAAACGTGCTCAAAATGCTGCATGTCCTACGATTGCGATTACCCCTAATCGCCATCGCACTAATGGGTCCCCCACTCACTTTCATTGGCAAAGAGTTTTGCACTGCCAAAACCGTCCTAGTGGGTTTCTACCCTTCCAGCTGATTTTGCCGGCCATAGTACACAGTGCAATTCTATTAAGCCAAGCCATAAATCCTCCCATATCAATAACTAAAGATCTTCTATCAGCAGAAAAGAAACAGTGTATATACTGTATTTTTCTTTGCAGGGCTACTGCTGTGTTTCACAACCAGAAGAAGTAACTGCAAGCAGGGCTGCCACAAGAGACTGCTCGAGATTATTATTATTATTATTATTATGCATTTATTTATATAGCTGTGACATTTTTTATAGCACTTTGCATTGATGTTACTGTATTGTGCACAAGGACTGCATGAGCAGAGCTGTAGCTCCCACTTGCCACAGGCCTCCTCTTTGCCACCCTTCTTCTAGGCCATACCTATCACACTCTGGCCCGTGGGCCAAATCTGGCCCCCATAGCCATCAAATTTAGCCTGCAAAAGGTCTCCCCCCCACCCTTTGCATTATGTTTGGCCCACTATAGACCACCAAGGAACTATATAGGGCAGGGAGGAGGCATTAGACACCAGGGAACTGTCTAGGGGAGGGAGGTCACTAGGCACCAGGGAACTATATCACGGAGGGATGGGGCACTAGACACCAGGGAACTGTATAGGGGAGGGAAGGGGCATTTAACATCAGGGAACTGTCTAGGGGTGAAGGGGCCACTAGACACCATGGACCTGTATAGGGGGGGGGGGGCACTAAGGGGTGGGGGCATTTGAAACCAGGGTGCCGCCCACTAGACATTGAGGTTAGCCTGCAACTTGGTCCCGGTGTTCAATTTTGGTCCACTTTGTATATAAGTTTCACCCTCCACTCCACTCAGCTCCACTTCCCTTCCTATGGTGTCTGGCCCATGCTGTAGTTGTATAGCTGGCCAGAAGATGCTGGGACCAGGTAAGTCAATGTTCAAAGAAGTGCAGTCCCAGTTCTACAAGTGATCACAGTGTGGTCATAGTGTGCTCACAGACAGTCCTTTAAATTGTCACAAGGCAGTTAGAATGAGGTTCCATACTTTGTCAGTGATCACAGCGTGGTAAGATGTCAAATACCATAATATGTAGCTTAGTGTATAATATTAAAAACATGAGCTTGGCCAAGCTTTGAGAGGCAGTAGAGGATAGAGGGGCCTGGCATGCTATGGTCCATTTAGTCACAAAAAGTTGGACCTGACTAAATAGAGACTGAACAACAACAAAATATTTAGCTGTATCTTAGGGCCTGAAGAGAGTTGCACACTACTGTGCGCTTTTCAGCAATGCATCAAGTTACAGTGCTGAAAAGCTGACAGAAGGGGACACAAATGTGTTAGGCCCCTTCCCCACCTGAATGCATCCTAAAACTGAAGTGCCGACGCAACGCAATGCACTTCCATTCAGAGTTTCAACAATGCTATTGCCATTCCACTTGTACAATGATTGGAAATCGTAATGCGTTTGCTGATTTTCGTTGGCAAACAAATGTTGCGATTCCACGGTAAATGCACGGATGGGGACATCAGGCAGTGCAGTCTATGCACGTCTGATGTCCCCGCTGATTGCATCGTACTGCGATTCAGTAGACATGGCAGAAAGCACGGCATGTAGGTAAGGGGCCTAAGTGTGCTCAGGACCTAAAGGGATACTTAAGTATGGCATAAAAAAAATCAGTTTTACTCACCTGGGGCTTCTACCAGCCCCCTGCAGCGGTCCCGTGCCCTTGCAGTCACTCGCGGATCCTCCTGTCCCCGCCGGCAGCTTGTTTCGTTTTCGGCAGACAGGCCCACTGCGCCTGCGCAGGCCTGGCCACGCGTCTCCTTCTTTGTGTTCCTGTCCGCAATAGCGTCCTGCACAGGACACTACTGTGGACAGGAACTCGAAGAAGGCTATACGTGGCCGGGTCTGTCGGCAAAACGAAACTAGCTGGCGGCGGGGGACTGGAGGATCCGTAAATGAGTGCGAGGGCACGGGATGGCTGCAGGGGGCTGTTAGAAGCCCCAGGTAAGTAAAAAAGTTTTTTTTTTTATATGCCGTGCTTAAAGGGAACCAGAGACGCCGGAAAAAAAGATTTCATACATACCTGGGGCTTCTTCCAGCCCCATAAGCCAGCATCGCTCCCACGCCGCCATCCTCCGCTTCCTGGATCGCTGGTACCGGGTCCCGTCACTTCCGGCGGACGGGGCCAAATCTCCGCATGAGCAGGGGCTCCCTCCATACCCTTAAGCGTGCGGCTGCGCAGTATACAGCTGCACGCGTACGGGTATGCCGGGAGCCCCTGTGATGCGGACAATTGTCCGTGTGCTGCCGCCAACTGGCCGAAACTACGGGACCCGGTACCGCCGGATACAGGAAGCGGAGGAGGGTGGCGTGGGAACGATCCGTGCGTATGGGGCTGGAGGAAGCCCCAGGTATGTATAAAAAAATCTTCTTTCTGGGGCCTCTGGTTCCCTTTAAGTATCCTCCTAAGTATCTATTGTGCTCCCTTGTGATTTTTCATTATCTGATTGGAAAGGGGCCCATACACTGGTCGATTTTAGCCATCAATCGATTCTATAGAATCGATCGATCAGAAATCGATTCTATCAAATTCCCCATTCGATCGATTTGCGGCCGATTTTGATCGATTTGATCTTTCTGACAGGATGGAAAATCTAGGTCGATCTGTTGCTGGCAGCAGATCGAAGGCCCATAGAGATGCATTGGATCTAATGATCCAATAATGCATTTAGATCGATTTCCAATAGATTTCATTCTGAAATCTGTTGGAAATCTGTTCCTAGTGTGTGACACACATTAGATAGATTCCTGTCAGATTGGACATCTATCTGATGGTCGAATCTGCTGCAAATCTATAAGTGTGTGGCCACCTTAAGATACATAGTTTTGTACCATTTTGGGGGATCTGAGTCATGGCTTCCTTTCACTTGGATTGTGGTCAGTATATTATACACTGTATATATTATGCATAACTCCTTTTTAAACGGTAGTGTGTGTGCTTAGAGTGCAAGTATTTTTAGTACACTGAGTCACCTCATGTCATTTTTGCTAATAATAAAATTATGGTAGTTTGAGCAGGTTACAGGACTTTTTTCTCTCTTTCTCTTCTTGTAAAGATTCGTTTTGTGTTTTTATCTTTCTCTGTATGTGACGGAGGGTACGGAGCTAGCTATTAGTGGTTAGATCCACCCTGCAATCCTGTAATTATCTCCTTTCCATCTGTGTCACTCTCCACCCTTGCAACACTGGCCGGCTGTGGCGGGCACTCCTACCCCTGGGGTGTGCCAAGAGGGAGGGGCCGCCAGGAGGCATTTCTGAGCCTCACATACAGTCTCATAGTAGCTGAGAGGCATGAGGTGGAGGAAGTGAGTAAACAGATGTCATTTATGTCATTTCTGGGTCACGTGATGTAAGCACTTTAAGCCACAACCGACATTATATAAGCCTGAATCATACTGTTTCAAGCCTTAAGGCAAGATATACTTTCTCAGCAGGTTTAATTTGCTTTGATATTCAGATACGTTACACTGTGTATGACACAGTAACCGGTTATTCCCCACATACATCCCAGAGACTCTATGACAAGTCTCTGTCCCTCAGTTAATGCAATTCATTTCTAAATACCTCTAAAGCTCAATACTCACCTGAATGGGCGAGGTTACTGAGCCATCTTCCTACCCACGGGAATACGCAGCGTCATGTGACAGGCAGGAACGGGAAGTCAAGCGATCGCAGTACTTTGTGCAGGAGTTATTGGGGATCTTAAAGATCTGATCCTTCCTGACGGTTGTTATCACCGTGTGTTGCCAAACATTGTTCATGTAATTGAACCCCTGTACCCACCTCGCAAGATTGAAGAAACGATCGCTCGCCATTCAGTAAAATTTAAAAAATCAACGGTTGTCTAAAAAATCATTGTGAAAATCGTAAAATAACTCTGATGATAATCTCTTTTAAAAGATTGCAAAAAAAAAAAAATCCCCAAAATTTGTTGCCACTCTAATGTCACAAGCTTATATTTATTTTCCTGCTATGGATTCTTCATGATATGAAATGGTTTTCAAGGTAGAACCACCCATCTCATGTCTCTTTATTCATGAATCCTGCAGTTTGTCTCTAGATGAGGGATGCCCATTGCATAAGTCGTGATCTACTGGTAGATTGCAAAGGGCTTCTGGGTAGATCCCACACCTCCCGCCTAAGTGATGTGCATGTGCTGCATTTGTGGATTGCATCTATGTGTAAGTATTAGAATCCACCTGGTAGATCCTTTTAAATACGTAATTTCTGAAGTAGCTCGCAAGCTGAAAAAGTGTGGCTTCCTTTGCTTTAGTTTATCGCTTATAGTCTCATAGAATCTAAAGTTGTCCATTAACAGTGCGATTTTTAGTGAACAGTCAAATTTTTGAGAAGATCATTCATATGCATGAAACCCAACTTCCCATAAATTACTATGGCTGCTTGCTTTCTCAGTGATGTGCCAGGAAAATACCACTCAACTGTCCATGTCAATTGGCCCTTAAAGCCCCATTTACACCATACAATTTTTTATTCAATTTGATTCGATTCAATCCGACATTTCCGATCCCGATCGGACATTTCGTATTGAATCGAATCCCGTATTGTATGGTGTAGGTGGGGCTTTAAAAGTCAAAACTGTGCTTTGCAGGGCGTCTTAGTAGAGGGCAGTTGGGTTGTTTTAGGTCCACTACAAGCAGAATTATCCACAAGGCAACCTAGGCAGGTGTCTGGAGCCTAGTGGGTGTTAAGAGGCCTGGCTGCCACCTTCTTCGACCCCACTCCTACCTTACAAGAAAGCTTAGCTAAAGCTATGACCTTGACTTACCCTCCGTTTTGCCTTAATCCTTCTCTGTTCCTGGTGCTTCTGGGTTTTTGTAACTTATTCAGTGTCCTGTAACATGTAACAGCACTGTCATAAGTCCTACCTATAGCACCTATAGCACCTTTACCCTTCACTGATGAAGGCCGGAATAGCCTGAACAGTTGTTCAGGTAGTAGTTTTTATTTACTATGTCATTCTTCCTGTATTCAAGACCACCACATATTATAGCCACAAATTTTCGTGGTAGGTTGAGTAGTCACAGAAAGTAAAGGGAGAATTTCACCATGAAGGAGACCAATTACCATGCAGGACTCCATGACTTTCTAAACATTTTTTTTACAAACTTCAAGGCTAACATAAAACATTCCTGGAATAACTGTATTTTGTAAATAATAAATTATGTAATAGAAACTATGGTTCCTAGTGAATGGATTTAGGTTTGCAATGAGAAATGCTGTGACTCTCAGCAGAGTGTGCAGGGCCTGGATCACAGGCCTTATACCAACAAAACACTATTGTAATGGATTGCGGAGACACCGCCGCGTGGTCTGACAGCGGGGTGGTTGTTTCCGCGTTCAGACCGGCGGTTTCCGCACAGCAGCATGCGTCTGGTTTGTCTGAGTCTAGTAGTGCACACAGATGGAGAGCTAGGAGACAGGACATTTATACCAGCAGAAGGGGAATCAGCTGATCAGGCCGATCAGCTGATCCCAGCTGGATTCTGGATTGGCTGAGTGGCTCGGGCGGGGCTGCACAGCACTGCAAGTATATATAGATCTTGCTTGTCAGTTGCTGGTTGTCTGCCGTTGCGAACACTTACGTGAAAGCACTCAGACCATAGTCAGATCCCACAGTGTGTTAGAACCAGGAGGATCTGGGAATTCACACTGAGCCAGATTACTTCTGTATTATTATTGTGTTATACTTCAGACTAGTTCCAGGGTGTTCAGACCACGGACCTCACACCCAAGACTAGGGATACCGTGTTATCATTGTGTTATACTTCAGACTAGTTCCAGGGTGTTGAGACCACGGACCTCACACCCAAGACTAGGGATACTGTGTTATCATTGTGTTATACTTCAGACTAGTTCCAGGGTGTTGAGACCACGGACCTCACACCCAAGACTAGGGATACTCTGTTACCATCTTATTATACTTCAGACTAGTTCCAGGGTGTTGAGAACACGGACCTCACACCCAAGACTAGGATTGTGATTTACATCTGTTATTACCATTTGCTCGGGTGTTGCCGACCTGGCCTGCCCGACCCCTCGGGCTGTCACTCATCCCTCGAGTGTTCAGCCTGTCTGTACTATCCGTGACACTATTCCACCTAGTGTCATTTAGCGGCAGAGACCTCCTGCTCCTCAGAGAGGCCTCTCTGCAGTACAGCCAAGGGCTCTATCCCTTAGGAGTCCTTTGGCTGCAGTATTGTCTGATTCCTAGCATTACAGGGAATCACTGACTAGCAGGTTATCTCCAGCCCTTTCTAGGAGATACTCCTCACACAGTCAAGGGCCACCTGCTCCGCAGGTGATCCATGCTCATTCCTATTGCGTCTCCCGCTCCTCTGGAGACAGCCTACAGTTGCACCAAAACACTTACACTTTATTAGGTGTCCAGAGGTCAGTCATACTTGTATTATTGGTGATTCTGCAGATCATCCATAATCAGGTATATATCTGTATTCTTGGTGATACTGCAGATCACCAATAATCAGATTCTCTCTGGGTGCTGACACCGATTGTTACAACTATGAGTACATAAACTGTAATGGGGATTTATAAGCTGGGTACCTGAGATTTGACTTTGAAAAAAAAGCTGACCTGATGGCATGAAGCATTGCAGATTTTTCACACAGATACGCCTTTCATGAAGCAAAACAATTAATCTGTGTGAAAAGAGGAAGGGGAATATATGGTCTGATGAGGGGAAAACATGAGGAAAACCTTTTTTTCTAATTACAGACACAATCTTGCCTTATCTTTTATAAACAGGAGTAAAGGAAGCAACAAAGAAAGAGAGGAAATGGGAATTAAGCAATAGACGCACTGGAGAGTGAAGGGGGTCCATGGCTGACAGGAAAAAGAGATTGGCAGAATTACTGACGTGAAGCACAGCCATGTCCCCGTCCCACAATGCACTGCAGCCTCCTCACTAATGGCATCTTGACCGCAGGCCCTGAACCATTACTTGGTATCTCTATTAGCACTAGCATGAAGTGGAATTCCTGTTCTGGGAGAAGCATAATGTTATGTTCTCAGCTAATTCCCAGCTTGTTAAGTAAATGAGCCCCGGTGTTGTCAAGTGTTCTCCCTTCATTTCCAAAAGAATGCTATTATAACCAATGAGGGGGGAAACGATGCTGTATCTTGCAGAAAATGGAAGAAATCAGCTGAAGGTTTAACCTAGACTATGAGGGGAAAGTGCCAATTAGTGGCAGATGTACATTTCTCCTAGAGTAAAATGTGCTATAAATTTAAAAAAATTATATATATATATATATCTCCAAAAACATACGGATAAGTTAATTGGCTCCCTCTAAAAAATTGGCCCTAGACTACAGTACTTACACTACACAATATAGACATATGGCAATTGGCAATGGTAGGGATTAGATTGTGAGCTCCTTTGAGGGACAGTTAGTGACAAGATATATATATATATACACACTGTACAGCGCTGCGTAATATGTCGGCGCTATATAAAATACTAAATAATAATAATAATAATAATAATATATATACTGCATACATACATACCGGTATTCTCATTTTAATGGTGTTTTACATGAGCTAAGTGTAATGTAGTTACATTTAGTACATTTAGTTAGTTGGTTGAAAAAAAAAGACATTCATCCATCAAGTCCAACCAGAAAAAAAAAATAATATTAAATAAAAAAAATTAAATAAAACACCATCCTGATCCTGCACGTATCCCAGTTCATTCAGGGGTATACAAACAACCTTACAAGGCCTGGGTCAATTAGCCTTAAAAGGGAAAAATTCCTTCCCGACTCCAGATGGCAGACAAATCCCTGGATCAACTTTTGTGGGAATTACCTAAAAATTATATCCGTGGATGCCCTTCACTGCAAGGAAAGCATCCAAGCCCTCTTTAAATGCAGATATAGAGTTTGCCATAACTACTTCTTGAAGTAAGATGTTCCAGATTTGAACCACTCTCACTGTGAAGGACCCCTTTCTAAATAGATGGCAAAAACGCATTGCCTCCACACGCAAATCATGTCCCCTTGTCCGTTGTACAACCCTAGGGACAAAAAGCAAATCTGCCAAGCTTTTGTATTGCCCTCTGACGTATTTATACATGTTAATCAGGTCACCTGTCAGTCATCTTTTTTTCCAAGCTAAATAAGCCCAGTTTGTCCAACCTTTCTTGGTAAGTGAGATCTTCCATCCCTCTGATTAATTTAGTTGCCCGTCATTGTACCCGTTCCAGAAGGTCAATGTCTTTTCTATAGTGTGGTGCCCAAAACTGTATTCCATGTTCCAGATGTGGCCTCACAAGTGATTTATACAGAGGGAGTAGTATACTAGCATCTTGAGATATTATTTCCCTTTTTATGTATCCCAGAATTGTATTTGCTTTATCTACCACTGCTTGGCATTGTATATGATTACCTAACTTGTTATCAACCAATATTCCTAAGTCCTACTCCAAGTCTGATGTTCCCAGCTGTATGCCATTTATTTTATATGATGATCTACCATTGGTAAGTCCAAGGTGCATGACTTTACATTTATCAACATTAAATTTCTTTTGCCATGTGCCTGCCCATATGGCCATGTTGTCAAGGCCCTGTTGTGATATGTCACTATCAGTCTAGTGTTGATAATTCTGCATAATTTTGTATCATCTGCAAAGATGGCTACATTACTCGGTATTCCGTCTACTAGAGCATTAATAAATAAATGTAAGATATGCTTTTATTGCGTTAATGTTTTATATAGACGTGGTTGTGGAAGCAATTTCTGCATATAAATGTGGATTAAAGAAAATACTGTTTGCAGTGCCTGCCATACCATTCATTAATGCTATGGAAGTTGTGTTACCAGGAGTTAAGAATAATACAATACCCTGGACTACACCATAGAGCGCAAATGTGAAGTCTACCACACAGACCTTTGGTACAGAACTCTCTCACACACACACACACACACACGCACGCACGCACGCACGCACGCACGCACACACGCACACACACACACACACACACACACCTGTTTCTAACCTAAATAACTCTCAGTAGCAACTAACACAAATGCATTTGCACCTAACAAAAATTCATTTGCAACCAGATAAAAGTAGGACCTGGTAACAGAGACCCAGAGATGAGTGGGAATAAAAGTTTTATACATACCTCAGGCTTCCTCCAGCCCCCTCTGTGCAGATCGCTTCCATGCCGGCTTCTACACACTCTTAGATGCTCTGGCAGCAGTCCGTTTCTCCACGGGCAATTGGGCATATTGCACATGCGTGGCCTGGCCGTGCGCGCCTGTCCTACAGGCGCAGAACGCTCCCAGTAGCGGCAGCGAGGCGGGGAGCGCACTTGGCCACACTGCTCCTGCGCCGACTGGCCTCAACTTGCCGCGGAGAACGGGGCTGCTACCGGAGCATCTAAGAGTGTGTGGAGAGATCTGCACGGAGGGGGCTGGAGGAAGCCTGAGGTATGTATAAAATATTTAGTCCCCTTCGTCTCAGGTACACTTTAAGTTCCTTCATGTGCCCAGGAGGATAACAGCGTTAAGAAGTCATGTGCCCCAAATATCAGAGTTATGTGGGCGTGTACATCCCAGATGTAATAATTACGAGCTATGTGCCTCCAAGATACCAGAATAAAGTAGTTATGCACCCCTAGATATCAGAATAGCCATGTGACCCCAAACATCAGAAATATTTAGCTGTGTGCTCTCAGAAATAGCTTTAAATATCCTGGTGTCCCCATGACAGAATGAAGAGAAGATGAACTGTAATGAAAACATAATGAATAAAATTGCTTATATTTTACAATATTCACTTAAAAATTATTTAGTCAGTGTTTACCCATTGTAAAATCTTTCCTCTCCCCAATTTACATTATGACATTTATCACAGGTGGTGATGTTTAGTCCTGTCAGTGGATCTTTGTGTAATGTTCATTTACTGAGAGTTCTATGCACAGAGGGAGATACTGCTTGCTTGTCAGTTGGAAAAAGCTGTTATTTCCCATAATGCAAGTTAGCAAACTGTTCATCAACTAATCATGATTCCTTGTGCCCCCATAAAATAATGAAGTAGCCTAATGCCACAATATAGTTATTCTTATTATTGATAGCACCATCATCTTCTGTGGCGCTGTACAGCGTTGGAAACAAAATGTGAGTATATAAAAAATACAGATATTGATGCATAATATAGGACTATTAGACAACTTAGATTTCAAAGTGACTAATACATTGTTATCATCAAAATGCACAGCGAGTTAGAAGAAAAAAAAAAGAGATAGGTCTGCCATTGCGATCTTATAACCCGAAGGAATAGTGAGGAAAGAAGTGATAGGGAAATGTGTTATGTACATATTGGGAGGCGATGAGTTTTTAAAGCATACTGCACAATTAGCAGAGCTTACCAGAAGCTGAAGGGAATGGGCTAAGTTAGATTGTAGTTTTTCAGTAGCTTAGTGCCCACATAAAATAACTAAGGTGTCAAGTACATCCATAAAATAATTATGGGGCCTGGTACCTCCACACAACAATTAAGGTGCCTTGTGCCCCATAAAATAATTAGAGTGCCTGATGCCCTCCTTCCCCAATGGGGAGTAAGCAGCAGTGGAGCATGGTAGAGTAGATGTTCACTCATCTCTCCTGCCACTGTGCCCAATCCTCCAGTCTACTTACTGCTCCCAGCATCCTGTTATCTCCCTACCAGCCTCACATTGCTGTTCCCTGCAAGCAGGTGCAAATCGTCATCACAATAGTGGGTCAAGCGATAAATGACAGGGCACCAGCAGGGAGCAATAGAGACCAGGGACACCAGAAGGCAGGAGGGAAGAACAAGCTAGCCTTATAGAGTCACAGCAACATCATCCACAAGGCAATTTAGGCAGGTGCCTAGATCCTTGAGAGAGACTATAGCAAAACACAACTTCCATAGCAATAATGAATGGTATGGCACTGCACACAGTATTTTCTTTAATCCACATTTATATGCAGAACAACTAGCCTTGTTGACGCTAGCCCACACCAAATCTTAAAAAAAAAAAAAAAAAAATCAAGTGGCCATCAAGGGTGGCAAGTTGGCACTTGCCTAGGGCTCCATTTTACCATTTCTGAATAGAGGACTGACACTGCCAGCACACTCCCCTTGCGCAGCTTTGCATTTTGGGACATTTCCAGACATGGTTATTGCAGTCAAAGTAGACGGTGGGGAGAGGCACACCTTGCCGTAGTGTGGGTGCGTAATGGATGTCAGCAACATCCAGAAAACAGTCCAAAAGTAGTAAGGATTGGTTAGCACTCCAGCTTCTCAAGTGAGCAAGTATTTTATTCTTCAATCATATGTCAACACTAAGACCTTAGTGTTGACATATGATTGAAGAATAAAATACTTGCTCACCTGAGAAGCTGGAGTGCTAACCAATCCTTACTACTTATGGTTATTGCAGTGTCTTGGGGAGCCTTCTGCTCTTCCTCCCTCCAGTAACAACCTCTCCCGCCTACAGAAATTCATATTCCTTCCTCCATAACCTAACTATACAACCCCCCCCCCCCCCCCACACACACACACACACATAAAATAATACTCCCCCTCCATGTCCCATCAATCTCCACGCATTCCAGCATGTAACACTAACCTACCTCGAACTTGAAAATGATAGCAAGAAAAACATATAAAGTTACTATGTCATGGTCACCACAAGCCATTGCTAAAAACACCCAGGGCCAAAGTGAACAGGACTAATATTACACTGACTGCTGTGTATTCTCTGGCCCTCATGGTTCGGTGATATGAGACAACCGACACTTCAGCACCGAGTAGTTTAGTGCTGTCGTCTTCCTACAGTGACACTACCTCAGCACTAGTTTGAACCAATTCCAATGGAATGGGGCTTCTAAAGGTGTGAATAAGCCTTACACACTGGACAAATGTTGTCACCCTACCATTCTGTTTCCAAAACCAACAACCAAAAAAAGCATTGGCAGAGACTTCACTTTAAAAATACCATAATGACTAAAGAGTGTCTCGACTGCAAAAATATTGTAATATTGTGGATAATAAAATCTGTAATATAAGGTGTTGGAACTAATCTGGTATTTTCCTTTATTTTGCTGCCTGTACTGGAAAACCAGAAATTAATTTTGACTGGTTGTTTTTGGCAGGGCTGCAGTGCTATTTCCTGCTAGTTTTCATAAATGGGCGAGTACAATAAAATGTCTAATTGGTTGTGACAGGCTGCTATGCTTTGCGCTGTTAAATAGACTTGTTTTCACAGTTTCTTTTTCCTTCTCGGGTTTATAATGCTGCCTTTTGCTTAGCCTTTTCAATTGAAAATATCCTATTTTTTAAACTAAGGTCTGTGTAAAAGTTTATCTTCAGTGTGCAGTTACTGTCTCGTGTTATATTTGTAAGAAACCTTACCTCAGGCGTACTTTTCTGCTTATTTTACTCCATCTGAAAGAACAAACTAGAATTGGTCATTTGTGATGCATGCTGGGAATTTTGAGCTATAGATGTACTGTAAAAGGAAGCGTGCTGTGTGTGAATAAGGTCCTGTGCCCACTGAAGAGCTCAGAAATGGGTTAGGCCCAGCTCACACTGCATGTAAAGAAAAAAAAAAAAAAAAACAGATCTGTGAAAAAACTGATCTGTGGAATGGATCAGTTTTTAAAAAGGCATCCGTTTTTTACCTGTGACTTCCCGTTCTGTTAGTGCGCAGTCAATGCAACGCATCTGATGCTCCGGATTTATCGCAGCCTCCCCAAACTTGCGGTCTGTTAGGTGGAACGTGCCGAATGGAACCATTCTAACGGAGCAATGTGAATGGGTCCTATTGATTAACATAGGATCCCTTGACCTCTGTTAGGATCTGGTCCATTTAGTTCTGCTTCAATTGTTGATTGGGAACAGTGCACTGGAACTCAGCCAACTCCGGGCCCTGCTGCTCCCTGCTGTGACCACACCCCAAAAGGACAGTAGTAAGCCAAATATATAATTTTACAAATGTTAGGTATAATGTAAGTATATATAAAAATTTGTGAACCCCTTTAAACCTTTAACAAATAAATGTTTCCTTAATATAAAAAAGGTAATGTGTTTTTTACTCAACTCCTATCACTAGACTTGGAACACAATAAAATAAAGGAGTTTAAACCACAAATACATATACAGTACTCAAATAACATGCTTTTGTTAATATTATTATTATGATCATTTATAGCACTGACATATGACGCAGCACTTGACATAGTATAAAGTCATTCCACTAACTGACCCACAGAAGGGCTAATCTCTACCATAGTCATAGTCTAAAGCCCATAACATGCCCTAAGGCCAGTTTTGATAGGTAAACAATTATGTTTATGTGTTGTTTATTTACCATATACCAAAAAATGTAGGTCTGACTTGCTAAATGAAAATACAAGGGTTGTCTTGAGGAAGAGTCTGACCAAAACTTCTGACCTATAGCCTCTTTACATTGTAGATTATAGTCGCTCTATATATTAAGCACAGCACAGCAGCTGACATATGAGGCACATAGGCCCACATGCATTAATTTTTTCTTCTGAGTTTTCTCCTAGGAGATACAATTGTTTTTAAAAATAAATTTTCCCCACTCTGCATTTGAAAAAGTACCAAAAAGTAGATTAAAAAGTGCAGCCAAAATTATTCTAAGCATTTTTTTTTTGCTTCTTGGTGGCTAATGAGGCATTTTATTGATAAGGTATGAAAATTCCCATAGGAAACAAACGTAGAATTAAAAGTTAATTGCATATGGGCCATAGGGTCCGATCTTATTCACTTTTTCTCCTAGGAGATAGTTTTTCAGCACTCTGCAATTGAAAAAGTACAAAGAAGTACATGAAAATGTACTGTCAAATTATTATTATTATTATTATTTTGCTTGCTGGTGGCTTAAAGGGCAGTTTTGATAAAATATAAAAATATCACCTAGGAGAAAAAGTGAATTGGATTGGTCCCATACTAGAAGTAAACTAACTTAAATCAATATTAGAAATTCACTACTATTGGATATTACACTAGAAAATGCCAATTCCTGCAACCACCATATACAGCTGCTATAATCCTGAAAAATGCTTGGGTATAATATCAAGGAGAACATCCTTCACCATCCAACACTGGGCAAAGAATGTGAATAGTTGTTGGACAGCACCAAGGCAGGACATGATCCACACCACCTGTCTAAAGAACTAATAGCAGTGTATGAACACCTCATAGCACTGATGGTCATTGATCTAAACAGGCTTACCCGAGGATAGACAGTACTGCCCTTGAAAACACCCCACAAGGGAACAACACCATCCAAGTACTGATCAAAATGGATTGTCAATGAGACTCAAATAATTCAAAGGTTATTCACATTTTATGTAAATGTGTTCATCTTGAAAATGGACCAACTGAATTGACTATTATTATTGTTGCATATTTATATAGCACCAACATCTTTTGCGGTGCTTTCACATTGTGTATTTAATCATGTCACTAACTGGACCTCAGAGGAGCTCACAATCAAATCCCTACTGTTTTCAGTCATTGTATTATGTTTTTATTGCAGTCCAAGAACAATTTTGTGTGGGGAGCAAATGAACCTATTATTTGTGTTTTGGGGATGTTGGAGGAAACAGGAGTACTTGTACCAGGAGGAAACACACCCAAATACAGAGGGAACATACAAAACTCTGTGGAGTTCGTGTCCCGCCATTCATCAGATACCCTGCCGGTATGGCAAGGTGGCCAATGGAGGACATGGAAGCTACCAATGTGAAGACACAGAAACTTTCCACAATGTATAAAGATTTCCTTTTCAAATCTGAAACCCAGAGACTGTTCACCAGCCAGAAAGAGGGTGGACACGGTATGGTGAATGTCAAGGCCACTGAATGAAACTTAAAGCATCCAGGAAAACATGAATAAGATGGTGGCCATAGATGAACTGCTTAAAGAATACATGAGGCAGCAACAGACATGGGAGAAAGACGAAGCACAGGAACTTCCAAATCCAGACCATACATGGAATATAAAATTGACAAATGGCTGAGGTAGCTGACATTGAGAAAACCTACCAGTGGCTGGAAAGAGCTTGACTCAAAGATAGCACTGAAGCACTAATTATAACAGCATGAACACCTCCACAGCACCAGGAATCTGCAGTGCCAGAAAGGCCCAACATGCAGGCTATGTGGAGAGAGGCCTCGAACACAGTCCAGCAAATACTGGCAGGGTGTATGATGCAGGCAGGAACAGCATACAATGAACGACACTATCAAATAGCCGGCAACGTATCATTGTGTACTAACCACCTGCACAGCGTATGAGCTAAACCCTCCCAAGTCCATATGGGAGGCTCAACAAAGGGTAGTGGAAAAGAACAGGACTAAAGATCCCGTGGGACTTCTAGATCCAGATGGGCAGACAGGTACCCGAAAAAGGGAAACAGAAAGAATGTGGAAACTGAAGGTCAAAGTGGTCCTAGTGGTAGTAAGATCACTAGGATCTAATGGATCCTAGAAACTATATCAAAGCTCTCTTGTCAAATCTGCCAACAATAAGCAGATCAGCTGATTACTATGTCTGTACAAAGCATTATCAGAATCAGAAATATTTTAAATCGCCAAAGGAATTGGGTTTGGCATATATAATTGCTCAGAGAAGGAATAACAAATAAGATAATACAATAAGCATAGAAGTTACAGCAGGGTGCAAGTGTAAACACAGTGCTACACTGGACAGTCCATTGATCTGATGCCCCCACCGAGGGGGGGGGGGTAATGAAGGGGGGTGAGCCTAAAGAGAGTTCAAGAGGTTGTCAGCAAAGGGGAAAAAGGAGTTCCTATGCCTTGAAGTTCTGGTGGAGATGACCTAAACCTGCGTCCTGATGGGAGCCGACTGAAGAAGCGGTGGCCAGGGTGTGAGGGGTCGTTGGCAAGCATTCAGTATTGCAAGGATCAACCCCACATTCTATTCAGATTATGTGCTATCCATTTTATCCTCACACTAAATAATTATCAGCGAAATTGCCCAAAGATTTACTTAATCGCACTGTCACATCTGTACCCAGCACTACGGCGCGGCTATGGTAACGCATGCTTGTGCTGTTCAGTGATGCAGAAGGTCCTGTCACCTGTCACCCTCCCAGCCTGACCACAGGACACTTCCTCGCAATGTGGTGTGTGAAGAATAACAGGAAAACTCCTGTTTATCTGCGTCCGGTCAGGAACGCTCACACTGCATGTAATATCTATTTCACATTATGCCTGCCTGAGATAGCCGCTGACGCTCTCTTATGAACGAGATGTTTTTCTTTGAAATCCCCCAGGCGGGCTCCAATTAGTGCATTTGAAAATAAACTTGTCAGCGTGGACTAGCGTTCTGTATGCCCCGCAGTCAGCCGAGCGAGTTAAACATGGGGTTCCCTCAGGAACATGTAATTCTCCTCCCTCATGTCGTCACCACCTTTCACTGCCTGTAAATGTGATCTCTCCACAGTCTGCGCCGCAGAGCTACATCGACCTATCGTAGTAACCCATTCACTGCCAACTAATCCACTGAGCTCACCGGTGACAGCATGCCACAGAATTCATTCATTGCAAGCAGAGGATGAAAATGGGAAGTCTTCAGTATCCAGTAATGACCAGTTCTATAATGCCGTCCTTGCTTCTTCCCAATGTATTACATTCTAGTTAAAAGGACCACTGTCATAAAAAAATTACATTTAAAATACACATTAACGCAGAGTTCCCCAACCCTGTCCTCATGACCCACCAACAGTACATGTTTTGCAGAAAATCACAAACATGCACAGGTGAGGTAATTAGTGTCTCAGTAGAGCTGATTAACTACCTGTGTGGATTTCCACAAAACATGCACTGTTGGTGGGCCTTGAGGACAGGGTTGGGGAACTCTGCATTAACACATTCATATAAGACATATATTTTTCATTAAAGAGACACTGAAGCGGAAAAAAAATTATGATATTATGATTTGTATGTGTAGTACAGCTAAGAAATAAAACATTAAGATCAGATACATCAGTCTAATTGTTTCCAGTACAGGAAGAGTTAAGAAACTCCAGTTGTTATCTCTATGCAAACAAGCCATTAACTCTCCGACTAAGTTTAGTCGTGGAGAGGGCTGTTATCTGACTTTTATTATCTCAACTGTTTTCTTTTTCTCTGCTAGAGGAGAGGTCATTAGTGCACAAACTGTACAATTCCACGGTAGCAGTGCCAGGTATTTTGTATCCTGGAGTTTGCCGGTGCCGAGCCTCGACCGGATTGCTCACACGGTCTCCTAGTAACACTCCAAATAAATCATGAGGCGGCACACCACTGGCTGCAAATATGCTTGTATTAAGAAACAGAAGCTTCTGTTTCTTAATACAAGCATATTTGCAGCCAGTGGTGTGCCGCCTCATGATTTATTTGGAGTGTCATTAGTGCACAGACTGCTCTGAAAGACTCATTTTGCATGCTGAGTGTTGTGTAATCTGCACATATTATAGAATGATGCAATGTTAGAAAAAAAACTATATACCTGAAAATAAAAGTATGAGAATATTTTCTTTGCCGCTAATCTTTTAGTAATTATTCATAGTACACAACCAATTCACTATATCATATATTTTTTTTCGCTTCAGTGTCTCTTTAAAAATATATAATTTAAGTCAGTCACGATAGGTAGTAAAAAAAAAATCAAACCAGTAGGTTTTGGCCTAGTCTATCTCCTCAAGATTCTTGGTATTTCCCTTATTCTTTGCAAAAGCACTTCCTGGAAAGGCTCTATTAAATGATGCTAGCAGGCTTCCCTACTTGGTTACACTACTTTGCCCACCATTTTGGCAGTTGAACTGAGTCACTAGCATTCAGATTTCAGAATTTGCTTTAAGAATACCCTGTGAATCCCCCATAAGGAGTTGGACTACCTGTCAGATCTGACCTGTCAGATCTGCAGATTTTTACTTCCTACTATGAATGACAACAGCATAGAAAAATAGTTTTTGTACATCTTATATGTATGCATTTTACATTTTAAAACTTTTTGTGATAGTAGTCCTTTAACTGTTTCTCAACCTTAATTTAAAGAGAAACCGTAACCCAGAATTGAACTTTATGCCAATCAGTCGCTGATACCCCCTTTTCCCAGGATAAATCTTTTCTTTTTCACAAACGGATCATCAGGGGGCTCTGTCTGTATGGCTGATATTGTAGTGAAACCCCTCCCACATTGTGATGTCAGCACCAGGGTTCTGCTGTGGGAGCCTTGTTGCATTGTGGGAAATAACAGCTGTTTCCAACTGCCAAAAAAGCAAGCAGCATCTTCTTCCACTGACATCACTTGCCAGCAGTAAAAATGTCACATGAAATAAATGTCAGAATGTAAATCAGGGAGAGGAAAGATTTTACAATGGGCAAACACTGACTAAATCATTTATAGATAATTATTGTAAAAATAAAGCAATTTTTTAATTACATTATTTTCACTGGAGTCACTCTTTAAACTACAAATGATTTGTTATGCTCTGGTCCCTTATGGATACTCACCAATGTAGCATCCATAGGCTTCCCTGCTCCTCATCAACTTCTCAGCTGCTCGCCAGGACGCAGTTCTTTGCAGCCGCGCTCCCCTCCGTGTACTACTGCGGCTGCACTGTGCAGGGGAAAGCTGTGCACAAGTGGCTTTGTGCTACTGTGCAGACTCAGGCACTAGTACAGTGCGACTACTCTCATACACAGAGGGAAGCGCAGTGGCAATTAATATTCAAAATGAATGATAAATATTTTCAAATGGTCCCAGTGCAGGAATGGAGGGGTGTAAGATCGGGGAAGCCTCTGAACTATCCAGAAGCTTCCTTCTCATTGGAGTGGCTGGATAGTGCATTGATTAAAGTGAACCTCCAGAGTCCAGACTAAAAATGTACTCCGCAGCAGTGAAAAGGCTTGGTGTTTCTTTTAGGGCTCGTTTCCACTATCGCGAATCTGCATGCGTCCAACGCATGCAGATCCGCACATGAAATACAAGTGGATGGGCCTGTTTCCACTGTAGCGTTGTTGAGGTGCGTTTTTTTCAGCGTGAAAAAAACGCACAAAAGAGCCAACGATTTCGCCTGCGTCGGGAATCCGTGCGAATCGCCGCTAATGTATTTAATAGTAAAAACGCATGCGTTTGTTACATGCGTTTTTACCCGCGATTTTTCAATTTTATTTAGCCCTGGCAGTGTCATGGTTAATTTCGCATGGCACCCTGCCATGCGAAATCGCAGGCGAAATCGCGGGTGAAAACGCATGTGGAAACGCATCCGCATGCGTTTTTACAAGCGTCGGAATGCGGCCGAAATCGCGTCGCAACAGTGGAAACAAGCCCTAACAGTTTCACAGCATCAGGACTTTGTTTTTCTTACCCAAGCCTCATTTTTAGCTGCACAGAAGAAAACTGCCCTGGCATTTTTCACCTGATGCTGTGCAAAGCATGATGGGATTTCTGATGCTGCTGTTCTCGTTCTGCTGGTTTGGTACAATTTTTTTTTTAGAATTTTGAATTTGTGAGACTTGAAGTCTAGCATGTGCAGCTGGGAGGGGTGATTAGGACACAGGACAGTTGGAATTGTGTTACATGCTCCCTGTCACCTCCTTTCAACCAAAAAGATGGCTGCCCCCATGAAAAAGATGGCTGCCCCCATGAAATCACAAACATTTGCCTGTTCTTTTAAAACAGGGTGGGTAAGAGATTATATTACATATCTATTTTAATTAACATAACTAATGTAACTTAATGACAGCATGTTTGTTTAGGCT
The DNA here is from genome assembly GCF_040937935.1 of Hyperolius riggenbachi. Classification (NCBI taxonomy): domain Eukaryota; kingdom Metazoa; phylum Chordata; class Amphibia; order Anura; family Hyperoliidae; genus Hyperolius; species Hyperolius riggenbachi. The sequence continues at coordinate 462,456,244 of NC_090647.1, forward strand.
GAAGTTCCCCTTTAAGGATTTTATCGCTGACACAGATGACCTGGGTTCATATCACGACCCTTCCTTTTAAGTAAGCCAGCACCTATTCAATACGGAGTCCTTGAGCAAAAATACCTAACATTGATACTGCCTACTAAGCGTGCCCTAGTAGCCGCAGCTCAATCGCTTTTGAGTCCGCCAGGACAAAAAGCGCAATATAAATGTTAAATGTTATTTGTCTTGTCTCTACTGAGGTATCTAACTTTTTTTTTTAAATATATGTAAACACATACAAATAAGAAGTACATTTCTTTCAGAGTAACATGAGCCATAAATTACTTTTCTCCTATGTTGCTGTCACTTACAGTAGGTAGTAGAAATCTGGTTTTTGGGCTAGTCCATCTCTTCATGGGGGATTCTCAGCATGGCCTTTATTAATTGTAAAGAGACACTCCCTAAAAAGGATTTATGCAAGGATGCTGGCCAGCCTCCCTGCTGGCTTCACACTTTTTTGGCAGTTAGACAAAACACCCTCCATTCGCTAAGTGCTTTTGAAAAGAAAGAAAACCCTTTGAACCCCCCATGAGAAGATGGGCTACTCCAAAACCTGTAGATTCTGTCGGATTTCTGGTACCTACTGTAAGGCCCGGTGCACACCAAAAATCGCAAGCAGATCTGCAAAACGCTAGCGTTTTTAGCTGCGTTTTTTCTTATTATTATTTTGAAGCGTTTTACTAGCGTTTTGCGGTTTTACAGCAGATTACAGATATTGTTACAGTAAAGCTGTTACTGAACAGCTTCTGTAACAAAAACGCCTGGCAAACCGCTCTGATGTAGCATTTTTCAGAGCGGTTTGCGTTTTTTCCTATACTTTACAATGAGACAGAAACGCCTTCGCAATCCAAAATCTGCAGCAGACCGGGAGTATGCGTTTCTGCAAAACGCCTCCCGCTCTGGTGTGCACCACCCCATTGAAATACATTACCCTAGCGTTTCCACATCCGCAATCGGATCTGCAAACGCTGCCGAACCGCTCTGGTGTGCACTAGGCCCCAGTGACAGCAACAAAGGAGAGACATAAATTATAGCTCATTTTACCCTGAAAGAATTCTATGTCTTATTTGAATCTGTTTGCAGAGATATGGGGCTGCAAACAGGGTGTGGATTTCCATACACCACATTCAGAAGAAGTTAGGTATGAATACAGTAGGCAAGATAGGCGTTTTAAATGAAAGTAAAGTTACACTTTAAAGCTCTGGGTAGAGTCTTTATTAAATATTTAAGAGGTTTCAAGAGGTATTGCTGAAATAGCTGAATACTCTCTGCAGCAGTTGCTTCCTTTCCTTCCTCACAGTCTTTGATTGCTGAAAGTAGCAGCCATTCCTGTGAGAACGTATTAACAGCCATTGATACTGCTATAGTGTAATGTTGTGAGCACAGAGTGGTGTCACCTTTCTATCCTGCTGTATGCCTGTGCAGGTTTGTATTACAGAGAGCATCACATGATCAGGCTATAATATTTCTTCATTGGTGAAAACTTTGTCTCATCCTGCACCCCCCAAACTCCAGGCCTAGCATAATATGTCCTATTAGCAAGCAAGCACGCCTCCCTTGTACAGCTAGTAGCACCAGTGGAACATACAATCTCCAATGTTGAGTCCCCTGCCCCCGCCTCAAAATTATGTGCTCTGCTCCCCACATCATCAGTGATGCTGTGTTGCAGCATCCCCATTAGAAGGCACCCAGGGCATGTGCCCCATGTGCACCACTAGATACGCCTCTGATAGCACTCCATATCAAACGTTTAACAAGTTAAGTGATGGCATCGTTCCTTCCATTTCCCTCTTGATTATGGATTTTGTAACCCAATTCATTGAGATCACCTTCTGTTTTAAGAAGGCAAATTTAAATTTAGCATAGCATAATTTTTTTTTTTTAGTAAGGGGGCTTTTATGTTTAGGCAAAAGGTTGCTTTTGCTGGTTTTGCAGACTAGGTACTCTGCTAAACCAGCAAGAGATGAATTGGGAAGAAGGAAAAAACGGCGCCAGTGGCTAGTGGCTGATTTGGGCGCCGCCATAGGTGCTAATGCAAATATTAATATGGCGCCCAAAGCAGAAATTAGAGTTAGGCACCACCAGGGGGGGTCTTAGGGTTAGGTGCCACCAGGGAGGGTTTTGGGGTTAGGCACCACCGGGGGGGTTCTTAGAGTTAGGCATAACCAGGGGGGGTCTTAGGGTTAAGCAGCACCGATAGGGGGGTCTTAGGGTTAGGCACCACCAGGGGGATTCTAGAGTTAGGCACCACCAGGGGGGGTCTTAGGGTTAGGCGCCACCAGGGAGGGTTTTGGGGTTAGGCACCACCAGGGGGATTTTAGAGTTAGGCACTACCAGGGGGGGGTCTTAGGGTTAGGCACCACAAGGTGGGTCTTAGGGTTAGGCACCACCAGGTGGGTCTTAGGGTTAGGCACCACCAGGGGGATTCTAGAGTTAGGCACCACCAGGGGGGGTCTTAGGGTTAGGCACCACAAGGTGGGTCTTAGGGTTAGGCACCACCAGGTGGGTCTTAGGGTTAGGCACCACCAGGGGGATTCTAGAGTTAGGCACCACCAGGGGGGGTCTTAGGGTTAGGCACCACAAGGTGGGTCTTAGGGTTAGGCACCACAAGGTGGGTCTTAGGGTTAGGCACCACCAGGGGGGTCTTAGAGTTAGGCACCACCAGGGGGGGTCTTAGTGTTAGGCACCACCAGGGTAGTCTTAGGGTTAGGCACCACCAGGGGAGGGTTCTGTGTGAGAGTACGGTTAGGTTAGGCTGTATTATTGAGTAATGAAATAGTGTTTACAGTAATTATCTTTTCATTTTTCGTCTGTTTTAAAACAATACTTATAGTTTACATGTTGTCGGCTTCACTTTGCTCCCAGTTGAAAACGATCTTTATAATTTATTATGATTTAGTTATCCACCCGCACCCTTTTTTCCTTGCGCCTCTTTTTCATGCATGCAGGAATTGGGCCTATAACTCCCTGGATCTCATAGCAGCTACTTTGGCTGTCTATAGTTATGCACATGCTGATCATCTCTCAGCTGCTGTAAGTGTAACCTATAAGCAGAACAAGAACCTTTGTTTTCTTTTTTTGTAAAGCTCTGATCTCCCTGTTGATGTGGAAAGTCAGCGGGTTTTCACATGGCTGATCAGAGCTATGCAGCGTGTCAGAGCAGAGATGCTAAGTACAGATAGGAGGCCGGTAATTCCGGACTCATGAAGGCCACTGTAGAGGTCACTTGTCCTTCCGCACTCCATGAAAAATGCCTTTTCCTATTTGCATGCTGAATTTAGCATATGAGTGAAATTAGCCCACATTTTCCACGCAAGGCATTGATCTCTCCATGGGCTGCCAGGCCTCCAGTAATAGCAATGGAAAGAGTTCTGTAGCAATCAGCATCAGGGGGTAGAATGTGCTGCCCTCATATACAGTCAGGCGGAACTTGTTTCTGCATAAAGAAATCATTTTGGCGTCGTGCCTCCACGTTTTCTCTGGCCAGAAATAGTAGTTCATTTTCATGTATTGTTCACTGAGTTCTCAGTGTAGAAAGCAGCCATCATCCTGCTTCACATGGCTTTTTCTCTGGAAGTATCTAATAGAAGTGGAATGGTTCCTGCTCCCCGTGTTCCCTGCCTAGGGCTATTGGCCCTGGTAATGACCTACATACTGCTGACAGTCTCATGACATACCCTCTAAGGACATTACAGCCTATCAGGAGGAAGAAGAGCTCAGTCATGGCAGCACTGTGGTGGGGGCAGCAGCCAGGAATCCTGTGTCTTGCCAGACATACAGCACAGATCAGCTTCACATACCATCTCTCTAGCCTTTACTCAGCTATACACTCAAGCACCAAAGATTCTCTATGATCTATAGAACATACAATTGAATTATATAGTGCCATCATCTTTCTTGGTGCCAGGGTCGGGCCAAGGCAGAGGCGAGAGAGGCTCCAGCCTCAGGGAGCAGTGTAGGAGGGGGTGCACAACTCACTCAGCTATCATTCCCCTATTGTGTTTGAAGCAGAGAGAAATAAGAAATGGGCATACATGGCAGTGACTGCAAGCCAGATAACTAGAGATTAAGGTGTTTCGGGCCCTGTAGCACCTCTAAGTCTAATAGTAATGTGTGTGGTGGCTGGGGTGGGAGGGATGGAGGGACGCACTTTGGGGTCTCAACCTTGGGTGCTGGAGGACCTTGTCCCAGCTCTGCTTGGTGCTATTTGTCTAAGGCTAGGTCCACACTAGACACAGTTGCAGAACGGACACTGCAGTCCGGATCAGGGGAAGATTAGGGGAAGTACCACCATACTGCAAACTGATGAAAGTGCATCAATTTTGCATCAGTTTTGCATCAGTTTCCGTTCAGTTTTTCCCTGACAGAAAACGTCTCTATCATTAGGAAGGAGTGGGAGGATTTTTTTGGGCCAATCATAAAGCTCAGGCTATCCGTTTTCACATCAGTTTTTTGCCTGTGGAGCTGGAGATGCGTTTTCTCATTGCTTTTCACTACCCCTGCGTGTATCCGTGGTCCTGATCCATTGCATGATAATGCAGCAGATCCGGACCTTCCATTCAGGTTTTGAAAACGGGTCCCCGCAAACGCAGACCGATCCGTTTTTTACTTGGGTGAGACTGGCTGCTATTTTGAACATTAGTATCCGGGACTCCGTTTTTCATCAGGTTTGAAAAACGCAGCCACGGATATGTTTCCGGACCTAGTGTGGACCAGGCCTTATAGAGGGTTTATAAGTACAACTATTACTCTAAAGCGTGCACACTAATTTGAAACCTTCAGCCAGTGTCAGACTGGGCTGTTGTAAAGCTGAGGAAATCCACTTGCTGGCAAGCAGCAGTAATCATGTGTTGCTGTTCACATTGAAGATGTGCTACAAGGTTCTACTGGGCATACCTACTAACTTTTTGTCATAAGGAAGAGGGACACTTTAAAAAAATGCACCTACCACACCTCTGACCAAGCCCAACCACACCTCCATCATGTATATCACAAAGAATTCATAGGCAAAAGAGGCAGTTTTATCATTCAAACCATGCTGGTCCTCTATCATCAGTAGCTTTTGTTCATTTTATCATTTTACAGTTTAATTTTTGTATATTTTAATATATAAAAATAAGAAATATATACATTCATATATAAATATATACATTCCCATATTGATGGGAATAAAGTTTAGAGCCAGTTAAATACATTTTTCAAGAGAAAAATACTTATATTTACACAGATCTGTGCATCATACGAAAAGACAAATGGGGAAAAAAGAGGGACAGATGGATTTGGTTCCCACAGAGGGACTGTCCCTCTGAAAGATGGACATTTGGGAGCTATGTTGTTGGGGGTGATAACACATGGTTTCTGCTGCTTCGCAAGCTGGTGGATTTCCTCAGCTTTACACCAACCAAGTCTGATACTTCCTTCAGCCCATGGCATGAAGTGGTTACAGGCAGGGGCATAAATAAAGAGGAGCAGCCCCAGCAATCGCAGGAGGGCTCGGAGCTGGGAGGGGCCCTAATTTCTAACCTTCCCCTCCTTGAATAAAGGGGTTCATCCTTCAGATCGGGTGTTTTTTGTGGACACACCTGTCATCATGGGTGTGAAGACTATGATGGCCATGATTGTTTAATGAATTGTAATTAGAAAAGGTTTGCACACCCAGAGATAACAAGCATACAAGAAAATCAGGGTGCTAGGTCTCGTAAATGGTGTGAGGTAGCCCTAATATCCCAATCGCACTAATATCATAAATGCTAAAGTATGGCTGAACAGGTTTGAAAGAAATTTGGCACACACATCGTACATTACCTGGAATAACATATAGGATTCTTTTTATCCCTATAACCAAAAAGTTGGCAGAGACAAATACAAATTTCATTGGGAAAATGTAAACTGCAGCCATTCTTACACTGTTAATGGCAGGGTTCTCAAACTTTGCACAGTTGGTCACTGGGTGACTGAGATTAATAAAAGTAGGTGGAGCCTACAAAAGCCAATCAAAATTCACTTATTAATTTTCAAGGGGAATATTTAATTGCTACCATTCTTGCACTGTTATTGGCACAAGCCTCAAAACTGGTACAGTTGGTCATTGGGTGACTGGGGTTCAAATTTAGAAAAGGGGGTGGAGCCACAAACAGCCAATCAGATTTGTTTCATTTCAGTGCAAATTATTGATGCCAAAGACCGCAAAGCTCACAAACTAGGTCATTGAGTAATTCAGTAATCGTGTGTTAGGGTTAGAAAAAGTGGGCAGAGTCAACCCCAGCCAAAAACATATTATTATTATTTAGTATTTATATAGCGCCGACATATTACGCAGCGCTGTACAATGTATATATATATATATATATATATCTTGTCACTAACTGTCCCTCAAAGGAGCTCACAATCTAATCCCTACCATTGCCATATGTCTATATTATGCAGTGTAAGTACTGTAGTCTAGGGCCAATTTTTGTTAGGGGGAGCCAATTAACTTATCCGTATGTTTTTGGAATGTGGGAGGAAACCGGAGTGCCCAGAGGAAACCCGCGCAGACACGGAGAGAACATACAAACTCTTTGCAGATAGTGCCCTGGCTGGGATTCGAACCAGGGACCCAGCGCTGCAAGGCGAGAGAGCTAACCACTACGCCACCGTGCTGCCCATTAACATAGGACATAGGACAACATAGGAAAAGCTAAATGGACCAGCACACCAAAATGCTATTTGCAACACATTTGTATTGAAACATAACATATATACAGCAGTAATAGATCTAGTAATGCAAAGATAAACAACAGTGATACTCCGGTATACGAATGGTTACAGTAAGTAGTAATCATTCAGCAATAGCTCACATAGGCTGTAGTTAAGCAAAGGTTCAGAGTTGTCCATATACAGCACAATGCATAGAACGTAATAAAGATGCAGTGAAAGATCACATGTACAAAGTCTGTTACCCTGACAGTGCCGTTTCGGACCTGCGTCCTTTGTCAGAGGGTATTAAGCGAGTGGCAGCTGCAGTCATGGTTGGACACTGGACCGGCCCTCATGACACACATGACATCACGCAGCTCATGCCACGGCATCATGACGTCATGTCCAGTTCAGGCGGCATCGTCATGACGTCACTTCCGGTTCCGACAGGCGCCATCATGATGTTACTTCTGGTTCCAGTAGGAGCTGTCATGACGTCACTTCCGGTTCCGACAGGCGCCATCATGATGTTACTTCTGGTTCCAGTAGGAGCTGTCATGACGTCACTTCCGGTTTTAGAAGATTATGATGACCACACTTATTTTATGATCTTTGTGAGATGGGCCCCAAGGCTGTGAGGGTAACCAAGGGGAGTCAAGGGAAAGTGCATTGGGGGGACCCATCAAAGTTTTCATTGGTGATTTGTAATTCCGCCCCTCAGGGCCGGATTTCGGCCAAGGCCACCTAGGCCATGGCCTAGGGCACCACAGGTGCAAGGGCACTAAAGCAGCAGGCTAAACTGGTGCAGCATTTGCAAGCTAACTATGTATACTGAAGAGGGGGGATAGGGATTGAGGGAGCCATCTGGCTACCTATACTGGAGGGAAAGGGGGAGGGGTCATCTGGCTACCTTTACTGGGGGAGGGATCATCTGGCTACCTATACTGGAGGGAATGAGAGAGGGGTCATCTGGCTACCTATATTGAAGGGGGTGGCTGGTGACAGTGGCCTTGGCCAGTAAAGAGTACAAATCCAGCCCTGCCGCCCCTGGTTAAAGGACAATTCAAAAATTGTAAGATTTAAAATACATACATTTAGGCCTGGTGCACACCACAGGAGTTTTTCTGAGCGTTTTGAGTTTTTAAATCTGCTGCTAATGTTATCCTATGTGTCTGTGCACACTGGAACAATGAGGTTTTGTAAAAAAAAAACCATAGCATTACATTGGGAAGAGCTTTTGAAACCTCTAAAAGCTCTTCCCAATGTAATGCTATGGGGTTTTTTACAAAACCTCATTGCTCCAGTGTGCACAGACACATAGGATAACATTAGCAGCAGATTTAAAAACTCAAAACGCTCAGAAAAACTCCTCTGGTGTGCACCAGGCCAAAAAGTACATTTTTCCCAACGTAAAATGCGCTATGAATTACTTTTTCCCTATGTCGCTATCACAATAGGTAGTGAAGGTCGGACAGATCTGTCAAGTTTTTGACAAGCCTATCTCCTCCTGGGGATGAACTAGTCCAAAACCTGTCAGCTTTTTACTACCTACTTGAACTGACAACAACATAGGAAAAAAGTAATTTATAGTGCATTTTACTCTGGGAGAAATATACATTTTATATGTTTGTGTTTTACATTTTACAATTTTTCATGATAGTGGTTTAATAAAACCTTCCCTTGGGGTCAAATAATGAGATTTCCCAAGAGTTCCCTCTGACATCCCAACATTTACAAAGCCAGAAAAACTGTATCCTTCTACTCCTCTGTAATGTTTAACATACAGTATATCATAGAATTTATTACATAGACAAGGTCTGTTCACATTAACAATGTCCTCACATTGGTTGGCCCGTGGTATCGCTGTGGTCTGTGGTGCCCCCCCAATCATCAATTATATGGAAATATCCCTGAAGATTGCTCCAGTGGTGGCCAGAAGTACATTAAAGCACAATAATGTTATATAATAAAAACTGAAGGCTGAATTATTCTGTCCTGAAGGGCAGGTTCCTCCTCAGGACCGTCTGGCCATTAAGTACTCCAATAATCAGCAGGTAGCTTATCTAATGACATCAGTAATGACAGGGTAGGTCATCTTCCATCTTGTTGTTTTAAAAGTTGCTGATAAATGATCCTCTCCTAGAAACATTTAGATCATCAAATAAAGAGGTTGAGCCTTTGCTGTGGGCGTGGATGTCAAAGACCATTTGGTGAATTGGCAATGGTTTCTTAGAACTCTAACTTATTTGTAGGGCAGATTCTGGATCTGCAGCAAACATCTCTTTATTTAGGATCCAGATCAGTCCTGTGCAAAGTTTGGATAAAACAAACTACTGACGTGAAGATGAAATAATAAAAAAAGAGTTTCACTTACTTGGGGCTTCTGCCAGCCCCCTGCAGCCGTCCTGTGCCTACACCCTTTCCAAACAATCCTCCGTTCCCCCGCTGCGGCTCACTTTCGTTCATGTTGACTTGTAAGTCAACCTCCACTGCGCCTGTGCTGCCCTGGCCGAACGCCTCCTCATACTCTCTCCCATGGCCAGTAGCGTCCTGCGCATGTGCAGTACGAGAAAATTTTTACTGCGTCTGTGCAGTACGCTCCTGGCGACGGAAGCGCGAACAAGGATGCACGCGACCAGGGCCACGCAGACACAGTGGATGGCGGCTTCCCAAATTGAAAGTGAACCGCGGCAGGGGAACGGAGGATCGTTTGGTAACGTCGTGGGCACAGGTCAAATTCGGATTCGCCCATGATCACGACCATAGAATTCGATTTGAATTCGAGTCGTGATCGGTAATTGAATTCGGATAATAGTCGTGATCACGAATTCGGATGGCCTTAAAGCAATTTTTTTAAGAGAAATTCCAATTAAATAGGTGTAATTTAAAAAACAATTTATGATGGAAAACTTTTTTTCTGCATTTCTTGTTTATTCTTCTTCACCGTCTTCACCGTCTTCACCTTCTTCAATTTCTTCTCTCTATCTTTTTCTTCACCGTCTTCTTTTCCTGTTTTACCATCTTCTTTCTCATCACCATCATCTTCTTCTTCACTGGTTCATCCTCACTTGGTTTTTCATCTTCTTCTTCGCCTGGTTCTTCTTAAAGAGAACCTGTACTGAGTAAAATTATTTAAAATAAACACATGAGGTAACTTGAAATGAACATTACATAGTTACCTTGCCATCAGTTCCTCTCAGAAACTCACCATTTTCTTCTGACAATGATCCCTTCCAGTTCTGACAACATTTTGTCAGAACTGAAATATATCAGTTGCTGTCAGTTATATATCAGTTGCTGTCAGTTACAGCTGAGAGGAGAACTGATGTGTCCATGTTTCCCTATGGCTCAAGTGGGTGATGTTGCAGTTTGTCAGTGTGCTGACCAGAAAGCTGTTATGGGGTAATGGCCATTTTCAAAATGGAGGACAGAGAAATCCATTGATCACAGTGGACAAACAGGACGCAGGAGAGGAAAAAGAGATTGAGTAGTAGACTACACAGGAGGTAAGTATGACCTGTGTATGGTTATTTTGACTTTTTATTTTCAGTTCAGGTTTGCTTTAACCTGCTTCTTCTTCTTCTTCTTCTTCATCATCATCTGGTTCTTCTTCACCCAATTCTTCTTCTTCTTCACCTGGTTCTTCTTCTTCTTTTTCTTCACCTGGTTCTTCTTCTTTTTCTTCACCTGGTTCTTCTTCTTCTTCTTCACCTGGTTCTTCTTCTTCTTTTTCTTCACCTGGTTCTTCTTCTTCTTCTTCACCTGGTTCTTCTTCTTCTTCTTCTTCCTCTGGTTCTTCTTCTTCTTCTTCACCTGGTTATTCTTATTCTTATTCTTCACCACCATTTTTTTTGTGTGTTCATATTCTTCCTCTTGTACACAAATTAATGTTTTTTCCCTTACAGAACTCAACTGTTGTAAAAAAAAAATGTCTTCAACAGCATAGCTAAATTTGTGGCGTAATAGCTAGTGGCGCATGGCAGCAGTGCATAATTCTGTGGACCCTGGCGGTGGGAACACAAACATCAGGAGGTTAAATGCAGCAGCAGGAGGAGGAGTGACGTGTGGCAGCAGGCAATGTAACAGGACATGGCACCTAGCGTTGGTACCACAGCTGTAAATAAACAACAGCAGGAGGTTCCAGACAGCAGTCATAAATATATATATATTTTTTTTACAACAAAATGTAGCTATTGTAGTGGCGTAATAGCTAGTGGCGAATGGCAGCAGCGCAAAATTCTGTGGACCCTGGCGGTGGGAACACAGACAGCAGGAGGTTAACGACAGCAGCAGGAGGAGGAGGGGTGACGTTTGGAAGCAGGCAATGTAACGGGCCATGGTCCCTAGCGTTAGTACCACGGCTGTAATAATAAACACCATACAGCAGTCAGCAGGAGGTTCCGGACAGCAGTCGTGAAGCCCACATTGTGTCCAATACATAACTGGGACAGCAGTTTTCAACCCAGACACCTCAGAATTATTTTTTTTTAACAAAAAAATGTAGCTATTGTAGTGGTGTAATAGCTAGTGGCGCATGGCAGCAGTGCATAATTCTGTGGACCCTGGCAATGGGAACACAGACAGCAGGAGGTTAACTACAACCATGTGGCAGCAGGCAATGTAACGGGCCATGGTCCCTAGCGGTGGTTCCAATGCACCTTGCTGACAACAGGTGCCTGGAACGTGCCTTCAATCCAGGCCTGTTTGAACTTCAAAAATGTGAGTCCACGGACTCTGTGGACAGATGACACCGTTTCTCCATGACCACGCCTCCGGCCGCACTGAAGCACCTCTCAGACAGCACGCTGGAAGGGGGGCAAGACAGGACTTCCAGGGCGTACTGCCCCAGCTCACTCCAGATCTGCAACCGCTCGACCCAGTACACTGGTCTCGCTGGTGCTGGAGGTCTGGCTGGAAACGGTGTCTTGCTGCTCCACTATCATTTCCACGACAGCCTGTGCCTGACTCTCCGCAATGGGCCGGGGGCTACGACCCACGGCAAAGATGGGCGCAACACGCTGCTGCTGCGCCTCTGCTCCCTCCTCCACAACTCAGCGGTCAGTGGCTGGCGGCGGACCAGTCGCAGACCTGCTGGTGCTGCCAGTGGCTGCAGCAATGGCGCTGCCTCTCCTGGTGGTGCCTCGCCCTCTACCTCTACCAGTCATTGTGCAATAATATACAAACACAATAAGAAAAACAATATATAATATATATATATATATATATATATATATTTATATATATATATATATATATATATATATATATATATATAAAGGGCGGGAAAGGATGTAAATGGTGGTGACTGACAAAAAAAAAAAAAAAAAGAGAGGGTTTTTTTTTTAATCCGTACAGTAGTGTAGTCTACAGTAGTCAATAACTAACTCGTGTGACAGACAGTGACAAATAAAAGTCTGTCACACACGGACGCAATCAAAAGGGTCAGGCAGATGACAGTCACAGATCACAACAGATGCTGGCCTGGCCTGTGAAGTAACTATTACACATTAGTGAAGCCTGCGGCACTATATAAACTCACAGGCTAGCAGTACAAATTAAGTAAACTAGTACGTAGGTAACAACTAACTATAATCCCAAGTAGTAGTGTAGTAGTCGATAACTAACTCGTGTGACAGTCAGACAGTGACAATAAAAGTTTGTCACACACGGACGCAATCAATAGGGCCAGGCAGATGACAGTCACACAGATCACAACAGATGCTGGCCTGGACTAGTTGCCTGTGAAGTAACTATTACATAGTAGTAGTGATAGTGAAGCCTGCAGCACTAAATAAACTCACAGTACAAATTAAGTACACTAGTACATAGGTAACAACTACTACTAACTATAATTCCTCGCAGTAGTGTATACAGTAGTCGATAACTAACTCGTGTGAGTGACAGACAGTGAGTGACAATAAAAGTCTGTCACACACGGATGCAATCAATAGGGTCGGGCAGATGACCGTCACAGATCACAACAGATGCTGGCCTGTAAAGTAACTAACATAGTACTGAAACTAATAAACTCACAGACTAACAGTACAAATTAAGTAAACTAGTACTAGTACACAACTAACTAAAATCCCTAACCTACCTAAGCTAGTAGGCTAAGGCTACCTAGGCTAGCAGGCCCTAGCCTGCACACAGACCTAACACTAGCCTAGCACAGTATACAGTACACTACACTAGCTGACTGAACTATAACAATCAAATCACTAACTAACTATAAAACAAAATAGTCAATGTGTGTAGAATGTGTGTAGGAGGTAAAACACTGGGTTTAACAGTTGAAAAGCATTTGCTAAGACACGCAGCAGTACTGGAGATGCTCTCAGTACCGCAGAACAGCCTCCCTAAGATGGCCGCCGCCTTATATAGAGGAGGGGAGGGCCAGGCTCCCCTCCTCTGATCGGTTGCTAGGGCCTCGGCTGGGGGCCTTCTGATTGGCCCAATGACGTCATCCCCTGGATACCAAAGCCGAATTCGTGATCACGTGTTAACACCCGTGATCACGGCCGAATTCGAGAGTGACTATTTGGGTACATTCGACTTCGAATTCGGGAGCAGTATTGCTCTTCGAATTCGAATTTGAGTTCTACCATCATGAAAATCTACCCGTGACCACGGGTAAATTTGAATTCGCGATCTCTGGCGAGCAACCCTGGCTGCAGGGAGCTGGCAGAGGCCCCGGGTAAGTGAAAATCTTTTTTTTTTATTTCATCTTCAGGTCCGCTTTAATTTCCTATACATACATCTATTCTCTGTATGTCAACGGACAGCTTCCAAGCAGTTTGCTACAAATCTGTGGGCGAAGGATAATTATAGCTTTGCTGTTTTCCTATTATTTAATGTTAGTAGTTTACATACATAATCATTTTCTCTACATCTATAGATTCCCTTTCTTGCTTTCTTGCTTGCTGATGCCTATCATTACTCCTTTCCCCTGAAGGGTCGGTGTGGTTGGCTTGGACGCTGTAAGTGGTTATGATAATACGGTATAATTTCTTTACAATTTCTTTTTATAGCAAGCTTCTGTGTTGGAGAAAGTTGTAATGCAGTAGAATACATAGGAAGGAAGTAAATATTGAGGCATGTGTATGTATAGAGATAGAAGGTTCTGCTCTTCACAACTTTGTTTTCTGCACCTGCTTCTCCGCCTCTGGACAATGCAGTGAATGTTCTTCAGTATTTACATTTGCATGTGTAATAATACAACAGCGAGGCTATATGGGAGATGGAGCTGCGTATTGCTAACCCTAATGTGACCGGCGTTCAGAATGAGGGAAGACAGGATGCCCTTGGCTTGCAGCTGGAACTTTTTGCTTCAGAAGAAAAATATCTCCTTAGTAGTTTCATTTTGTTTTATATATATATATATATATATATATATATATATATATATATATATATATATCTGCAGAAATTTGATAACTTATTAGTTATACTGTATTTATATTGTTTATATATATATTTTTTTGTATTACCAGTATACCTCTTTTTCTTCAAACAGCCTAAGTTCAAACACTAAAGCTAAGGCAACCTACACGCCGGAGCTCTAGCCCTTTCCACATCGCTAATTTCCCGTTGCACTCGTATGTCCCGCAGAGCGGGACATAAATATAGCAGAGGTTTGCAGGCACAGCGGTACCCCAACAATGCCCGATCTCTCTCCCCTAGTGTGCCCCAGTATTAGAGTGACCAGATTTTTGTGGGTCCAACCTGGGACGGGGAGGGGGGCGTGGGGCTGCGGTGAAAACGTGGGGAGGACTGAGGAGCGCGTAGCGATAAAGACTGGGCGTGGCCATGACATTGTATGGGCGGAGCTAACGTAATGATGTAACAGCGAGGCATAAGAAAGCAGTGTTTACGCCATGATGTGGACAAACGAGACTTTGCATCATGGGTGTGCAGAAACTGTGTGATGCTAATAGTATACCGTAACCACAAAGCAGCAAACATAGCCATCTATGACCATTAAATAATAAATGCAGTAACGGTTACCCCGGAAACCAGAAAATAAACGCAATAGGCAACATGTCAGCACAAAATAACCGCAATGCGGGCAACATGTCAGTATAAAATAAATGCAATGCGGGCAAACATGTCAGTACAAAGTAAACGCAATGCGGGCAAACATGTCAGTACAAAATAAACGCAATGCGGGCAAACATGTCAGTACAAAATAAACGCAATGCGGGCAAACATGTCAGTACAAAATAAACGCAATGCGGGCAACATGTCAGTACAAAAGAAACGCAATGCGGGCAAACATTTCACCAGAAAAGAAACGCAATGCGGGCAAACATTTCGCCAGAAAAGAAACACAATGCGGGCAAACATTTCACCAGAAAAGAAACGCACTGCGGGCAAATATTTCACCAGAAAAGAAACGCACTGCGGACAAACATTTCGCCAGAAAAGAAACGCACTGCGGACAAACATTTCGCCAGAAAAGAAACGCACTGCGGGCAAACATTTCGCCAGAAAAGAAATGCACTGCGGGCAAACATTTCACCGGAAAAGAAACAATGCGGGCAAACATTTCACCGGAAAAAAAACAATGCGGGCAAACATTTCACCGGAAAAGAAACAATGCGGGCAAACATTTCACCTGTAAAAGAAACAATGTGGGCAAACATTTCACCTGTAAAAGAAACAATGCGGGCAAACATTTCACCTGTAAAAGAAACAATGCGGGCAAACATTTCACCTGTAAAAGAAACAATGCGGGCAAACATTTCACCTGGAAAAGAAAGCATTGATTTACTCACCTGGCAGAAGTCTCCGGCCTCTGGCGCGCTGCTCCTGGGACCGTCTTACTTCTCCTGCCGGCCCCCGCGCTGACAGGGCTACGGCAAGATGGCGCCCGAAGCCCTGTACTGGAGACACAAATAGGTCTCCAGTACAGGGCTTCGGCAGCCATCTTGCAGTAGCCCTGCTCTGCTCTGCCGGTGTCGGGAACAGACACCGGAAGAGGAGGCTGGAGCGGGGCTGCAGGCAATGAACTGGCACGGCGTCTGTAGACGCCGCTGCCAGTTCATTGAGGAGAGAGTGGCCAGAGTCCCGAGGCCGGGACGTCCCGCTGCCGAAAGCGGGACGTTTCCCGGGACCTCATTAAGCCTGGGACAGCGGACCCCGAATCCGGGACGCGTCCCGGGCAATCCAGGACGTCTGGTCACTCTACCCAGTATGTAGACTACATGCCTACACCGTTAGTACCCCCCTGGCTGAAACCGGAAGTGCACGATCAGCGCTACCAGGAAGTGACCAATGCATTGAATTTTCCTTGCTTATTCCTTACTGATTACTTGCTGATTCCTTCTTGCAGATTCCTTTCTGCAGATTCCATGCAGATTCCATTGCAGATTTCTTGCAGATTGCTTGCAAAGTTGCTGTGAGGAGCAATGGCATCCTATGCAATGGACGTGGAGGAGCGTCTAAATAGTAGCCAGCATTTCATTGCTCTAATTCCCAATCAAAATACCAAAGATTGCATCGTGTGTAGTGACATGAAGACACCGGGTGGCAGGCATAAAACCACCTATTATTGCGAAACTTGCTCACGCAAGCCAGGATTACACCCAGGAAATTGCTGTAAAATTTACCATACCTTGGATTTCTACTCTGCTACCAGCCAATAGAAGATGCCAAACTGTCCAAATAAGATATTAAAGCGGAATATAACCCTGCATTTCAACTTTGCTCTAAAACATTATTTACAGTATATTATATGCAACCAGCATTTTTTTTACTAGACCAGCATTGGAAGGGTTACACAGTGCTTTAAAGTTCCTGGAGATTTCTGCAGACGCATCTGAAGCTGACATAGATACATTTTGTTTACATAAATGTATCTAAGTGTTGAATGTGACTCACTCTGTCTCACTGAGAAGGAGCTGGAGGACAGCCAAAGAGTGTGTAACATTTCTCAATAGATACATTTAACTACATGGAATGTAACAATCTGAACTTCTGCATATCTCTCCACGGAACTTTAAACCTCTGTGTTTAACCCTTCCAATGCTGGTCTAGTAAAAAAAATGCTTTTTGCATATAATATGCTGTAAATAATGTTTCAGAGCAAAGTTGAAATGCAGGGTTATATTCCGCTTTAAATTAAACGTTATAATGTGCTCTTTAAAATAATGTGTACCATGTTACTATGTTCCATGTTAAAATGGGAGAGAGAGTAAGAGGGAGAGTGCATTTCTGTAAAAAAAACAAAAACAAACCTCAGAGCAGAAACGACTCCCTTTAGGAAAAAACTCTGAGTGGAAAGGGCTAGTGTTTGAACCTCGGCTTGTGTCACATGACCCGGACCAGAAGAGGACACAAGAAGGAGCAGACCCATGATGTGGAGTCAAACTCTGGACCCAGGAGGACACGCGACAGGTGAGAGTACTGCCACTATTCTGCATTGGTCTTCACCGAATCGAACCACGATAGCAACACGCTCCTTACCCTCTGCCATTCGAGCAAAATTTTCCATCCTGTCGAATCTACAGAACCGATCAATTTAGGACAGTAATCGTTTTATTGGGCAATGTGTGCGTTACGAATTTTACAACAGATTCGATCACAGGGATCGAATTTGCTGTGTATTAACTGGCTCATTGACTAGTGTATGGCCTGTTTTTCTTTTAAGTTAGTCAATAAAAAGCTGGTTTCCATTAGGATCTACAGTCATTTCTGATTTGGCCATGGCTCCTGTTCTGCTACACAGCTGCAGCCCGAATCGCGTGCCATGCATGACTATAGGGATTTGGCTGCTGCTGCTGCATAAAACTTCAGCATGCTATCCAGATTGGCACCACTGTGTGATCTGGATGGCAAAGCTACTAGGTAGATAGGCAGCATTCCCCGCCCCTCTCCTATGTGGGGAAATGCTGCAGTGCAGATTCAGTCTGGATTCTGACTGAGGGCCCGTTTCCACTGTTGCGACGCGATTTCGCCGGCATCCCGACGCTTGTAAAAACGCATGCAGATGCGTTTCCGCATGCGTTTTTACCCACGATTTTGCGTGCGATTTCGCATGGCAGGGTGCCATGCGAAATTAACCATGACTCTGCCAGGGCAAAATAACATTGAAAAAGGTGTGAAATCGCACGCGAATCGCGGGTAAAAACGCATGTAAAAAACGCATGCGTTTTTCCTATTAAATACATTAGCGGCGATTCGCATGGATTCCCGACGCAGGCGAATTCTGTGGGTCCCGTCGTGCAGATTTGGCCCGCCGCCAAATCGCTCCCGCCAGCCGCACATATGGAAACAGCCCCGGCCACTTCAATGTACCAAGCGAATCCGCATGTCGGCGCCGCATGCGGATTCGCTATGGTGGAAACGAGCCCTTAGTGGAAATAGGGCCTAATGGTATCATCATCCTGATTCAAAACTTACTTTTACTGATGATGGCTAACACGGTACAACACTCTACTTCTACTAATATCTAGTCGGAGCTATATGGAGCTATCTGATCTGGGAAGACCACCTCTGGTCACTAATCTCAGGAGAGGAATTATTGATTAGCCAGGCTTTATGTGATGGTAGTGGCTGGATAATCAGCATAGGGAGTGCTCACACAAGGCATATAAACCTGCACAGCTGGCTGATAGGAGAGTCTGTGTGTTTACACATATTTCCATGACCGTTGCATATTTGCATCTCCTTCCTGATACCTATGTATGGATAGTTCTGTAAATTCATTTTTGACATGTCCCTTATTCATATTATCCATAATGATACTGCAATAAAGCATCAATAACTATAAACATACGAAACTTGTATCCACAAACATCTCGATGTTAATCTACCACTGTGGAGTAAGGGTCCGTTCACATCTAAAACCGCAAAACGCCGGTGATTACCGCCTGCGTTTTGCGGGAGTAATTTTTACGCGATTAACGCAGAAAAATCACTGGACACTGCGGCGGATTTGAAACTATTGCGATTAGCGGTGCTATGCAAGCTAATCGCGATTGCTAAACGCTAATCGCGAATCGCCGGCAAACCGATGCATGTAACACGTTTGCGGTTAACGCTAACCGCAAACGCGGCAGTGAGAACACTGCCATAGTGTTACATGTTGCAGCAGTTTTTAAAAAAACGCTAGTGGTTTGCCTTGAGCGGGAATCGCGTGATTCCCACTCAAGAGAGAACGGGCCCTAAACATGGGAAATCAAGGCACTTTAGGGCAGATTTTAAAATATACTTGCTCTGACAATTGGAGCAAATCTGATGCAACTGTGGAGCAGTTCGCTTACACGGGGCTTCTGCCAGTGAAAAAAGTGAAACTTTTTTTTGTATCTTCAGGTTCCCTTTAAAGTGTACCAGAGCTGTTCTAAGTTCTAAGGAAGACTTTTTATGCATACCTGGGGCCCCATACACACGGATAGCTCCCACGCCGGCATCCTCCGCTGCCCACAACTTCAATACCGGGTCCCCACACTTCCATCAGTCTGAGCCAGTCTGACGCAAGTGAAGTGCACTGTTTGCGTATCTCTCCAGCAGCTGGAGAGATACGTAGAGGGAGCACTTCTCCTGTGACGTGTCCCGACTCCCGGCACTGGAGCAGAAGACTGCGGAGGCCAGCGTGGGAGTGATCCGTGCTTATGCGGCTGGAGGAAGCCCCAGGTATGTATAAAATGTTTCCTTTAGAACAGCTCTGGTTTCCTTTAAAGGGAAGGTTCACGCTAATTAAAAAATACGAATCCACTTACCTGGGGCTTCCTCCAGCCCGTGGCAGCCAGGAAGTGCCCTCGGCCTCCGGAGCGGCGCCGAGGGCACTTCCTGGCTGCCACGAGCTGGAGGAAGCCTCAAGTAAGTGGATTAGTATTTTTTTTTTTTTTATCACAGTCCGTGGATCTTCCCTTTAAGGTGCGTACACACCTTTGACTGGTCATGTCGCCCATTGGGAATTGGGACCAAATCCCCTTGGGCAACATTGCTGGGCCGAGCTGTACCTATATGGCTGACGAATTGGGACCAAATCCCCTTGGGCAACATTGCTGGGCCGAGCTCACCTATATGGCTGACGAATGCCAAAATGTAATAGCAGCTTTGACAGCAGTAAGCCTAGATTTCTGTTCACTTCAATAGGAAATCGATCGGAAAATGCTCGGAAATAAATCGGAAATCAGATTAGACATGTTGGAAATAATCGATCTGACAGTAAATCGGCCAGAAAATCTCATAGTGTGTACCTAGCATTAGAGGTGAACTCAG
The DNA here is from genome assembly GCF_040937935.1 of Hyperolius riggenbachi. NCBI lineage: Eukaryota > Metazoa > Chordata > Amphibia > Anura > Hyperoliidae > Hyperolius > Hyperolius riggenbachi. The sequence goes on from NC_090647.1 coordinate 462,476,179, forward strand.
GGCCGGATTTGTACTCTTTACCGCCCAAGGTCACTGTCACCAGCCACCCCCCTTTCAGTATAGGTAGTGATATGACTCCTCTCCATTCCATCCAGTATAGGTAGCCTTATACCCCCCTCCCCAGTATAGGTAGCAAGGTGACACCTTCCCCTTCTTTCCAGTATAGGTAGCCAGATAACTTCCTTAATCCCTCCTTTTCCCACCCCCCTTCAGTATAGGTAGCCAGCTTGCCTTTACACCACAGCAGCCATCAGTGTCTTTCATTTCTCCGCTTGTCTCCAGTGCAGAAGTTTCCTCTTCCTTTCAATCTCCAATGCTGCCCAAGTCCATAGCCACCGGCCACAATGAAAATGTGCACAAAGAGCACGGTGGCCGCTGCACGGGCCGCTGACAGCAGAGTACCATGGTCAGGCACCCGCCTGATCTCCCTGCATTGCAGCATTTGCAAGCGTGCAAATGCTGCACCAGTTTAGCCTTCTGCTTTGGTGCCCTTGCTTATTTGGTGCCCTAGGCCATGGCCTAGGCGGCCTTGCCCTAAATCCGGCCCTGGGGGAACTGTTTGCTGAGTTCTCATAATCAGTTTTTTCCTTTTGTTCCCTTAACCACTTGACGACCAGGGATTTTTTCAGTGATCGGTGCTGCGTGGGCTCTACAGCCCGCAGCACCGATCAGGAGTGCAGCAGGGAGATCAGACTACCCCCCCTTTTTTCCCCACTAGGGGGATGTCCTGCTGGGGGGGTCTGATCGCTGCCGGCTGCATTTGCTTAGCGGGGGGGCTCTTCAAAGTCCCCCTCTGCAGCGTTCTCCGCCCTCTCGCCTGCTCCCTCCCTCTCCTTTCCCCTCTGAGCGGCGCAGGACGTATATCCGTCCTGCGCCTGATAGGATAGGCGCAGCAGCGCCGTATGATGTAAACAGCTGGGATTTCTTCCCACCGTGTTTACATTTTGCCGGCGAGCCGCGATCGCCGGCTCTCCGGCTGTTCACGGAGACACCCTCCGTGAACTGGCATGGCGGCCGTTTCCATGGAAACCCTCAGACAACCAGTTTATGCCAATCGGCGTTAGCTGGTCGTCAAGAGGTTAAGAATGAAAGGACTGATTTAATATGCCAAGTATGAATAATTCTGTAAAATATTACACAATAGAACAACACATAATCATTTTAATTATATAGCATAGTCATGTTTTATGACAGTGATTGTAAAAGGCACATGGTGATCTGGCTGGGTGAAGACACAGTGCATACATGTAAAATACATTTAAAGTGTCCTTCCAGCAGACTTTAGACCAGTGGCAGCCTGACACCAGATTATAGCACTGCCTGACCTCAAGTACCTTCTCATAGCATACAGTGGGTTGCAAAAGTATTTGGCCTCCTTGAAGTTTTCCACATTTTGTCATATTACTGCCACAAACATGAATCAATTTTATTGGAATTCCACATGAAAGACCAAAACAAAGTAGTGTACACATGAGAAGTGGAACGAAAATCATACATGATTGCAAACATTTTTTACAAATAAATAACTGCAAAGTGGTGTGTGCATAATTATTCGTCCCCTTTTGATCTGAGTGCAGTCAGTTGCCTATAGACATTGCCTGATGAGTGCTAATGACTAAATAGAGTGCACCTGTGTGTTTCTAATATAATGTCAGTACAAATACAGCTGCTCTGTGACGACTTCAGAGGTTGTCTAAGAGAATATTGGGAGCAACAACACCGTGAAGTCCAAAGAACACACAAGACAGGTCAGGGATCAAGTTATTGAGAAATTTAAAGCAGGCTTGGGCTACAAAAAGATTTCCAAACCCTTGAACATCCCACGGAGCACAGTTCAAGCGATCATTAAGAAATGGAAGGAGTATGGCCCTACTGTAAACCTACCAAGACAAGGCCGTCCACCTAAACTCACAGGCCGAACAAGGAGAGCGCTGATCAGAAATGCAGTCAAGAGGCCCATGGTGACTCTGGACGAGCTGCAGAGATCTACAGCTCAGGTGGGAGACTCTGTCCATAGGACAACTATTAGTCATGCACTGTACAAAGTTGGCCTTTATGGAAGAGTGGCAAGAAGAAAGGCATTGTTAACAGGAAGCATAAGAAGTCCCGTTTGCAGTTTGCCACAAGCCATGTGGGGGACACAGCAACCATGTGGAAGAAGGTGCTCTGGTCAGATGAGACCAAAATGGAACTTTTTGGCCAAAATGCAAAACGCTATGTGTGGTGGAAAACTAACACCGCACATTACTCTGAACACACCATCCCCACTGTCAAATATGGTGGTGGCAGCATCATGCTCGGGGAGTGCATCTCTTCAGCAGGAACAGTGAAGCTGGTCAGAGTTGATGGGAAGATGGATGGAGCCAAATACAGGGCAAACTTGGAAGAAAACCTCTTGGAGACTGCAAAAGTCTTGAGACTGGGGAGGAGGTTCACCTTCCAGCAGGACAATGACCCTAAACATAAAGCCAGGGCAACAATGGAATGATTTAAAAGAAAACATATCTATGTGTTAGAATGGCCCAGTCAAAGTCCAGATCTAAATCCAATCGAGAATCTGTGGCAAGATCTGAAAACTGCTGTTCACAAACGCTGTCCATCTAATCTGACTGAGCTGGAGCTGTTTTGCAAAGAAGAATGGGCAAGGATTTCAGTCTCTAGATGTGCAAAGCTGGTAGAGACATACCCTAAAAGACTGGCAGCTGTAATTGCAGCAAAAGGTGGTTCTACAAAGTATTGACTCAGGGGGCCGAATAATTACGCACACCCCACTTTGCAGTTATTTATTTGTAAAAAATGTTTGGAACCATGTATGATTTTCGTTTCACTTCTCATGTGTACACCACTTTGTGTTGGTCTTTCATGTAGAATTCCAATAAAATTGATTCATGTTTGTGGCAGTAATATGACAAAATGTGGAAAACTTCAAGGGAGCCGAATACTTTTGCAACCCACTGTAGATTAAAAAAAAACCATTAAAAATGTATGTGTTTTTGATGCTTTTATCTACAAGCTTTTCTGTGTATTTGCGTTTTTTTCAGCACCACCTTAATTTAATGGGATACATTTCCACACAAATGCTTGCAGCTTTGTTGGAAAGTTGGAAAATGCAACACACACAAACACTAAATCCGATTCCAATTTTTTTTTTACTGCATGCTGCGGTTTTTTCCTCCGTTTTTTCTGTTGATTGTATTCAGGGAAAATCGGAATTGCAAATCGGAATCAGAATCGGAATCTCAAAACGTATTTGCAGTGTGCAAAGGGAGCCTAAGGCCTCTTTTCCACGGACTGTTGATAGGCAGTGAAATGCCTCTCAATCTCTCACAACTGCTTGCTGCTGCCTGATAACTGCTCACTGCTGCCTGGTAACTGCTTGCTGAGCACACAGCTCAACAGTCCGTGGAAAACAGGCCTAAGGCCCCATTCACACTAGAGCGTTTTGCCAGCAATTTCAGCAAAAGGCTCGCGCGCCAGTGCTTTTTAAAGCGCTAGTGTAATAATAACCTATGGGCCTGTTCTCACTTGGGCAATTTTTTGGAGGGCGATTTGCATTAATCGCCGGCGATTAACCCAAATCGCCCCCCAAAAATTGTATCCTGCACCATTTTCAGGCGATTTCCTGGCGATCGCGTTCAGTGCTATAGAAGCACTAATTGCGATTGCGGAAAATCGCTCCAAGTGTGAATGGCGTTAATCGCCAAAAAGAGCCAGAGCAAAACGCTAGCAAAAGCGCTAGCATTTTGCGTTTTGTAAGTGTGAATGGGGCCTAATAGAGTCAAGACAATTCACAAAACTTCTCATAAATGACTTATTTTCTCCTGATTAATAAAAATAACCTTAAAATAACCTTTCAGCACATTTACAAGTAACATAATCACTCAAAGTAAGTTATTCCTGATTCATTTCAGCATTACTTTTCTTATCTTAATTATTGTTTTTTTTTTTTTTTTTTTTTTTTTTGCTCTTTGATTGAAATCTACGCCCTGTTTTGATGGCTACCTGACTGCCAGGGCATAGTTTTTAATCCACCGACGCCGCGCGTTCTCGCCGCTTTCTCCGCTCCCGGCGATCTCGCCGCTGTCTCCTCGCCGCAGCTCGCTCTCTAAAACAGCAGAGCCCTGTGAGCAGGTCAGGAGCAGATTTCACTGACTCCTGACCCTGTCTATCAACGTAAGCGGCTCCCATTGGCTTACATTTATAGGCAGGGTCAGGAGCCAATGAAAGCGGCTTCTGACCGGCTCACAGAAACTGGCCCAGGTTCCCGACCTGTGGCCAGGAACGGATCTAGACCAAGTTGCGCCTGGGGCAAGGTCAGGTTTTGGCGCCTAAACTGCCATTACCCATCCAAATTTCGCCGCCTTTTTAAGAATTCAACAAACTGCGCCTGGTGCAGGATACCCGCTTGCCCTCCCCCCCCCCCCTGGATCCGTCCCTGCCTGTGGCGGTGATGGCGATTGCGGTGGCTATGTGTGTTGATTCGACTTGTCGCTATTCTGCCATTTCTTGTACCAGCGGTCTCTGGTCCTTAAGTGGACAGAGACCGGTGGTACTTAAGTGGTTAAAATGTAACATAGATTAGGGGAAAATAGGTGAAAAAGCTTCGGCAATCATGCCCATTGGTGGGAACAATAATATTTGACAGATACAGCCTGATTATACTGAGATGGAGTCTCTGGGGAATATAAACTGTTTGTAGGTAGGCCTGGTTTACACTGCAAGAACTTTTTTAGCGCTTGCGGTTTGAAAAGCTCTTGCTAATGCAATGCTATTGGTGATTTTTATAAAATCACATTGCTCAAGTGAGAAAAAACCCCACCCACTTAGCTGCACTAATTATCTGGATGAAATCCAAATGAAACTAATATGAATTCATTCGGAGCTCATCCCTGCAAAGCAGGGATCAGACGTGGTTCTCTGCCATCGGGTAATGCTACCGTGTGTCAAACCCTGACACACATGGTGTTATTACCGCTACCATTCAGCTGCATTAAAATTGCACTGGAACTGCACACATGGGTGGCAGACAGGACCCTGAACGTGTGCTGTGCATAATGTGATTTCTGCCCTTTAGGGATGAAAACCCAACTTTGCATCAACTGCGTAATTTTTGGTGGGATTTTTGGCATGGATCCTCCTCCGGAATGCCACAGTCCAGGTGTTAGGCCCCTTGAAACAACTTTTTTTGGCCAGAAACAGCCTTTGTAGGTTTTAAAATTTGCCTGCCCATTGAAGCCTATGGTGGTTCGCCAGATTCGCCTATTCGCGAACATTTGCGGAAGTTCGCGTTCGCCATTCGCGCACAGAAAATTATATGTTCGTGACATCTCTACTGTGTAAGCAAGATAATAAAAATTAGTCATGGCAACAGTGATGAAATATACACACTGGCGGTATTATTTATAACTGACAAATTATTTCCTATTTCTTACAAAAGACCAACTGTGTGTCATGTGTATGTATATTATTCCAGAAAACACTGTGCAACAGAAACACACATAATTATCCTCTATAATAAAACCCCTGGGTCCCTGCGTCACGCTGTCCCTGTGTAGCTGGGTCCGTGTTAATTGATACTGCGCATGTGCACAGCACGGACCCAGCCTCACAGAGACAGGAGGATGGGGACGGGGCCAGGGAGCCGAGCAGGCGGCGTGTGAGAGGGCGGCCGGGTGTGCTGCGGAACAGAATTCACAGCAGGGCATTCCGGTCACTGCTATTATAACTCACATTACAGAGGTACTAAAGTGAACACATGCATTTTCTTGTTTTTCTTTATAACCAACACAACAAGGCTATTTATAGTGGTATAAAACTCAGCATTTCCTTCTACAAGACCTCCATAAATGGACGGCATATAAGATATCTTGGATAGGTAAGATTTATTCACTGAAAATGAATATCCTTCCACGGATTCTATCCCTTTTTGAAACTCTCCCTGTCCAGGTTCCCCCCTTACAATTTAAAATACTACAACGAGCCTTTTTGAAATTTATATGGCATAATTCTCGCCCCAGGGTTCGAGCATCTGTTCTCATGGCCTCCAGGGAACAAGGAGGCTTAGGAGTACCATCTTTAAAGCTCTATTACCAGGCGGCTCACCTACGACAATTGCCAGAATGGTCCGATTTCACGGTTCATACTAAATGGGGCTTTATAGAAGCAAAGAGTATATACCCAATCTGCTTATCTGCCCTAATATGGTCTCAAACTCCCCCCAAAATCCCTACAACCCAACTGCTACCCACCGTTAAGTTCACTCTGCAAATTTGGAAGTCTACAGCACAAACAGCTAATCTCAGATCCTCAATATCCCCTTTATACCCGATCCTAGGTAATCCTGTCTTTCTCCCAGGTACTGCTGAGGATTTTATGGGACGATGGTTTACTTTTTAAGTATTATACTCTCAGTAAATGGACGGATACTCTTACTGGTAAACTTATTACAAAAGGTAAACTAGAGGAAAAAATAACATTCACCACACAAATTCATATGGAATATAACCAAATTTATCATTTCTTAAAAACCTATACTAAAGGAGTGACTCCTATACCTACCCATACCCCATTTGAACGTATTTGTGACACTAGGGGACATCAAAAAGGTCTAATTTCCTCAATATATATCCTGCTCTTAGATAAATCGGGTAGTCTCAAACCAAATCACCCTTATATGTCTAAATGGGAACATATTGTTGGTCAATCTCTGACTTCGGATGACTGGATAGCTATATGGGACAATGCTAAACACACTTCGATGTGTACCCAAGTGAAGGAAAACATTTATAAGATCTTATTTCGCTGGTACAGAACTCCTGATATGTTGCCAAAAATGTATCCCGATGTTTCAAGCAATTGTTGGAGGGGATGTAATAATCTGGGCACACTAGAGCACATCTTCTGGTTTTGCCCAATTATACAACCACTCTGGGTTGACATACAAGCTCTAATATTGAAGATAACCAATATCTCCATCCCCTTGGATCCTATCCATATGCTGCTGGGCAAACCTGTTCCTGGTACCAGGCGACATTCTATGAAACTTGCCACACATATACTAACAGCCACAAGACTAGCTATAGCATCGCAGTGGCGTAATAATGAGGCTCCAACCATGCCTAAAATCATAGCTAAAATACAGTGGACTAAACTTATGGAATATCTCACAGCTCTTCTTAGGGATACTGAACCTCAACATGAAAAAATATGGAACTCATGGGAACTCTATTTCTCAAATTATATCCCCCCTTGATATCATAAAGCTCGATAACACCAGCAGCATATCGATAGATAGCCACCCTTATAGATAATACTGGAACTATATGACCCGGAATATGCAAGTAATGTACATTTACTATGGGACCTATTTACTATCCTCTAGATATCTGACTACACAATAAAAAGTGAGGGCAGACCAGACCAAACCCATATTATCTCTAGACCTACAATATAATATACATACAATAACTCTTCTCTATGCTATTAGTTTTATCTTTTTTTATTTTTATGTTCTTGATTTTGTTTGTTTCATTATTATGAATCAACTATATGGATATCTGTTATGATTATACACTATATTCTACTTCCAAGTAGTTTTCAATGTGTACTTTGGATAATAATAAGCTCCTCAAAAGTTTTAAATGATCTATGTAAGTTGCATTATCCTTTAAATAAAAACATTGTTACAAAAAAAAAAACAACTCAGCATTTCCTCTTTGCTCTAAAGGATTATTTACAGCATAAAATCTACTATCACAAAAAAAAGAATGTAGCAAACAAAACAGTTCACACTCCGGAACGCAGATCGTGGTTGCAATTTTGTGTTGAGCTATTCCGTGATTTTTTGGCAATTGTGATTAGCATTTCTCATTCCAGTGAATGAGAATCGCAATGCAATCCCTGGGAAAATGTTGCATGTAGCATCTTTGCGATCAGTGATAATCACAAACACGCCGCAATCGCTGCAATGAGAGTAATCCCATAGGGTTATTTGAGCAGTACTTCTGCAGCAGTGCTTTTCTGATCCCCAGCGATAAGCAAAGCACAAATCATGGGCACAATGAACCCGAGTGTGAATGTGCCCTAAAACTCAGTACTTTGTTGTTCAGTGGCTCCTTGCTTCAGTGGGCAGCTTCTGTCTGCTCCCGAAGAGGTGATAACATTATCTGTTGTTTACATTCCTTTGGCTGCTACATTCCTAGCTGTGCTGAAACGGAGATCTGTCTGCTGTAGAAGCAGAGAGCTGAGCAGTGATCACTAGATAGATTTTAATATATTAATACAGCAGCTATGCAAGAAAATGCAATGGCAGCTCCCAGAACAGATAAACTATACTTTGGGAACTTGTAATTCGTAAACAGAAAATATTACTTGTGCTCAAAAGCAAATATGGTAACTGTATGGGTAATAAAAAGTAGGAAAACACATTTTTATTGAATATTATGTTAGAATTGTATTCCACTTTAAGTATAAAGGTGACGGTGAGGAGGAGTGCATATATAATTCGATCGCAAATGCACACTCCACAGCATGATTTTCTTGTACTTCCTGTTTGGTGCAGGGGCTTATTGCAACATACTGACTGCTAGGAGGTATGATAATTATGTTCTTGGCATCACTTTAGAGAAAAGCAGTAGTTAGTCATTTTTTTCTGTCTGTATTATGAAGCTTCCATTCTAATGTAATTGTTATTGTAGATTTTATGCATGAGTCCCATCGGGGATATTAACCTTCAAATTGTTTTGTAGAAAAACAAGAACCAGAATCATTAGGAGTATGAAGTAAATTTCACCATGCTCCAGCCACTTACAGCAGACATTAATAGTAATGAATAGAGGGAATGCTGGCATCATCTCTCTATCTTTATCATTATTATAGTTTGTTTATGGAGCATTAACATCATCTGAAACACTTTACACAGAATATATGGTTATTGCACAAATTGTCCTGATCAGAGGAGCTCACAATCTGCCATAGTCACAGTGTCCCTATTGGAAAGTTTATTGACTAGTTTGAGATGAGAGCCAATTAACTTACCAGTATGTTTTTGGGATGTGGGAGGAAACTGGAGTGCCAAGAGGACACCCACACAACACAAAGAGAACACCTAGGCATAGACAGGCAAGCTATGATGGAGCAGTGATGAGAAGGGATAAATAACATGGCATCATAGGGAGGAGTAATCGACACACAAACCATGGCTCCAGGAAACATGGCAGAGGTGGAATTAGGTCATGAGAAAGAAAGCACCACTGTATGTAACTGGAGCAATGTTTTGAGTTTTCCCATGTCCGCCATGTGATCAGAGTCAGCACCAAGGGCTTAACAATAGTCCCTGTGCCCCCCACCGCTTGGGGAGGGGGGGGGGGTCCTGGGTTGCAAAGCAGACAGGTCCGATCTATACAAAATTGATCAGAAAAACAAGCTGAAATCAGATCGGACCTGTTTGAAATTATCTATTGGACCATCTATCTGGCGCAAAAATTGCATGGTGTGTACCAGGCATAAGTTACACCCCAGGTTGGAGCAATAAACCACACGCAATGCATGAAGTAGGAAGTGTGCTGGGGCAATGCAGACGCCATGTGTTGGCACGTGACACTCTTATAGTTACACATTTGGGGGATATTTAAGATCTGTTACAATTTATTATAATTGTTTTTTTAGGTATACAGTAATATGGTTTAGCATACAGAGATAAAGAGTGGTGCGTCATCCAACTGTAAGGGCTGCATGAGTAATATTTGCATAATCACATCTAGTTACTTATGGCAAATGTTACATGAGCCGAGAGATTTGCTAAACGTATAATTGCGGCAGGCAGTAACATTAATGTCGGCTATTCACTTATATTGAGCGTCTATCTTTTTTCCTGTAGGACACAGCATCCTCTTGTCACCGAATATACAATCCATGCTGAGAAGCAGAGGAAGGAGAGAGGAAAAAGGGGGAAGGGAATATACGTTACGCAACAATGGTGACTTTGTACTATGGAAGGAACGCACAGGATTTTGCCTGTATGAGACACAGTTTACCAAAGAAACCAACATTAAAGAGATACTTTCAAATGGCCTTTGTTTCCTGTTTGGCATTCCAAGTGACTTGCATTCAAGCTGGGCTTGTTTTCCTTCCTTGTGTGTTTTTCTTTAATTTTCACAGCTATGATTGTCCTATCGTGGGGGGAGATTTATAAGGCTGTGGATTCAGTTTGAGTAGCAGATGCACAAGAATTTCCTTATCCTAATCTTATTGCACAGTTTGTTGCAATTCTAGAAGCACTGACACAGAGGCGTAGCTGGAGATTATGGGGCCCTATAGCAGAATTTAGATTGGGCCAATAGACCTAGGCAGTCTTGAGCAATGCCACCTGTCCCTATGGGATATGTCCACATGAAATATGAATTGACTAGACAATGCGCATTCCTATTCACTGTACACTGCAAACAGCCAATGGACACTGAGATAAAGTCAGAGAGTGGAAAAGCTCAGGAAAGTTAATAGTTAATAAATCAATCACCACTTGGGCCCCCTATGCTCCAGGGCCCCATAGCAGTTGCTATAGGTGCTATGATTATTGCTACGCCCCTGCACTGACATTGGAGCTCACAGTACTGCGGCAGGATTGGATTTGACCATCGGTCTATATTTCTTTTGAACTTTTCCAAAATTTTAAAATGTGGGGAAATATTTGATGGGTGTTTTGGTTTATATTAGTTGTAGGATAGCTAGCAATACATGGGTTGACGATGGCTCAGTCCAGCAAGCGAACATTCAGTCCCTGAGCGGATTCACTCCTAAGATCCCTTCTCCACTTGAACACATTAGAAAACGGAAGTACGTTTTTTTTTGGCAATGCGATTGCGATTCCGTTCATTGTAATGAATAGGAATTTACACTTAAAAAGTGTTACCTTAGGAGACATTTAGCATTGTGAGATAGGCATGTGTATGTAATGCCAAACATGCAAATAACTTCTGTATGACTGATATTGTGGTGAGACTCCTCCCACAGTGTAATATCATGACCATGGTCCTGTCAGTTTGCTGTCTGTGAATCTTTTTGCATTGTGGGAAATAATGTTTTTTTCCCAACATCTAAGGAAACAATAGCTCCCTCTGTGCATATAATGAACATTCTGTACAGATCACCTGGCAGAACCATAGATTCTGTACAGATCACCTGGCAGAACCATAGATTTCACCACCAATACATTTCAGTATGTAAATCAGGGAGAAGAAAGATTTTACAATGGGCAAACACTGACTAAATAATCTCTAAATTAATATTGTAAAAAAAAAAATAAGCAATTTTATTTCACTACAGTTCCTCTTTAAGGCCCAGAATATAGTCAATAGCATCTAATGATGAGCCTCACATTTTGGCTAGCCCATGGCAAGTGCCTCTCTATCAACCCGACACCCTTTCACTGCAGCAGTTCTTATAAGCATATAACCATATGAATGTATAATTGCATTAGCTGGAATGACAGTTACATAACACTATGTGAGTCACCAGATGAGTAAGCACAGCTTTATCAGTGACATATTATGTAGGATGTGACACCCAGCAGGATGATGACAGGTAACCTACATATCAGGTCTGTCATATCGTGATTTCCATCCAACCCTCACATCACATCAAAGCTCTCATCGATTACACTCTTTTTTTCTATTAAAGGTCTTGTTTACAGCTGTCAGACTGGGGAACACATACCGAGTAAAGTATAGATTTAAAGACAATCTTAAAAGGGTTTTCCAGGAAAAAAATAAACACATTTCACTCTACAGAAGCAGCTGCCCTTTCCATTGCATTGGGAAGCACATAGATTTCATCAGCATTGGCAGCTGAGTACTATTATAATGGGAATGGATATACTGTATTCTGTGGAAGCTAGACTCTTCACATGTGGTATATATACCTCAGGGAGTACATCTGACAGACAGCTCCAGCAGATACTGGGGCTGACATCGTTCATCAAGAATAGCACATTTAGAGGTTTGTTTTTTTTCTTTTAAAGCATATATAAAAAAAAAAGCAAATGAGTATTCTAGCGAATTAAAATCAATAATGAATGCTTGGAAGCAATTTATAATCCAATACAGTGTAACACTATTTCATGTACTGTATATATGTGCATCGATTGATACTTGAGATACTCTTGGCAAGCTCAGGATTTCATAAAGGGTACATATACCAATAATTCGAGAAACGCCACTGTAGAGCATGCAAATTAATTAGAAAGGGGAGAAGCGAATCGGGAAAAAAGGGCGCAGGAGCCCTCATGGAAAAAATGATGCCGCCATAGGCACCTATTATAAAAGCTGTGAATTGCAGCAAAGGATGAAGATTTGGGTGCAGGTCGGTGCCCGCTATCGGGGGCCTCCAGGTGCCGAATGTTACATCTTTATAATGGCCGTCATATGCGGCAAAGAAGGTGAATTTCGGCACCCGATAGCATCATGGGCCCCGGGGGCTTGCGGAAAAGCAAATTGTGGCATTGCATAGCGGGCGCTCCGCATATTATGGCTCTGCACCAGTTAAGATTTAGGAGAGGGGGTAGGGTTAGGCGCCACTGTGGGAGGGGGGGGGGGGGTGTTTCAGGTTCTTATGGTTAGGCACCAGCAGGTTGGTTGTCTTAGGGTTAGGCATCAGTAGAGAGAGGGTTCTGAGTGAGTAGGGTTAGGTTTAACCATAGAAAAATATCGGTAAATATTACCGGAATCCAGCAGTAGAATATCATTAACTGTAGCAATATTCTTCTTTTTTTTTTTTTTTTTTTTTTTTTTTTTTTTTCAAACTCAGCGTACAAAATTGTACTATACCCAACTAGATTAGCTGCGCTTCACCGGAGCCCTCTTATGTTGGGTTTTATTTTGCATCATCGTTTGACATTTTATTGCTTCACAAATATGTACATCTGTATATACCTTTATGTAAATTATAATTTTAACACAAAAAGTCAAACCACAATGAGGGAGCAGAAAGGAGCGAGGGACATAAAGAGGCCAGTGGCCTAGCTACCCCTCTCACCAAGTCCATCCCTCACATTTTAAGTTTTTAAAAAAATTATGTATGCCAAGTTCCAATCAAACTTCTGGACACTCGCACTCCCCTTCCATAAATTACATCCGTTCTCGTCCTCTCTACCCATTCTCTCCCTTCCTTTCTCCACCCATTCCAGCATATATCCAATCTGTCAACTCTAACTATTTCCGGGCCATTATCACCTCTGAACATCCACTCATCTACCGCTCCCGGGCTCTACACCTCTCCTTTCCTCCCCTCCTTGCTATTCCCTAATCTTCTCTCTTTCTTCTTCTCTCATCCTCTCTCCTCCTCTCTCCTCCTTGCCTCCTCCCACAGCTTTCTGGCCATCTGAAAATTTTTCTGTGGCTCACCTTCCAATTCTCCTTCCTCCCCTGCTTCTATCTGTAGCAAATAAGATGATAGATTCATCCATTCTTTTTTTGAGAGTTTGTCAGTGGATTTCCAGTTCTTTATTATAATAGTTTTGGCTGCCAATGAGAGGATATGAAATAGCGTTTCCACCATCTTGTTTTCCCCTTTTTGGCTCAGTCCGAACATTACTACTCTCTCACTTACATCACCATCTGGGAGAACATATTTCCTTATAAATATCTGTATATCTGACCAAAAAGATCGTATTGTTGGGCAATGCCATAGCATATGAGATAGGTTCCCCATCCCTGCATCACATTTCCAGCATAGATTATTTTCTTTTAATTTCCTTTGAAAGAGTTTCTCAGGCGTTAAATACCATTGAGACACTATTTTAAATTGTAATAACTGAATGCTAGTATTCTTAGGTAGCCAAATATATGAAATAATCTTTTCCCACTCTGAATCGTCTAATTTTTCTCCCCACTCCGTTTCCCATTTTTCCCGGAACCAGCTAGTATTTCGTTCAAATAAAAAATTACATTTTGAATTAGAAGATAAATTTTGCGATGAAATGGCTAGAGTTTTGATTCTTAGGGGGAAAATTAATGGGGAAATGACCACCCTGATTAATATATACGCTCCGAACAAGGGCCTCCTCACTTTCTTTAAGAAGTTATCTGAAAATATAGAGACGTGGGCTAAGGGAAGGATAATCATGGGGGGCGATTTTAATATGACTATGGACCCATCGATAGACAACTCAAGGAAAAAATCCTCAATCTCTAAACACCTAAGGGGAAAAATAAATAATATATTTAGGGCCAAAAAATTTATCGATATATGGCGGATATTAAATTTAGGAATAAAGGACTACACTTTCTACTCCATCCCCCATGATACATACTCAAGAATAGATCATTTCCTGATACAACAAACCTATGTAAAAGATGTGATGGAGGCCAAAATAGGAAATTTTTCCCTATCAGACCATGCCCCAGTAATTTTAACATTAAAATGGGGACCAGTAAGACAGCGGGCAAGACTCTGGAGACTGGACTCAGACCTACTAAAGGATAAAGAAATTGTACAAAGGATTAGATCAGCTATAGTGGATTTTCTGGACAATAACCAACACCCGACAATATCGGGGAAATTGTTGTGGGAATCGATGAAGTGCGTCATACGAGGAGAAATTATAAAGCAGGAAAAAATCAAGAGGAAGGGAGAGACAGAAGTTATCAATAAACTTATTAATCAGTTACAGAGACTAGAAGATAAACACAAAGCAGAACAAACCGCTCTGTTGAAAGATAAGATTGCACAGATTAAAGGGGAGTTAAATGAGGTGCTAAATACGAAATGTAAAAATTTTTTTGAAAAAGTATGTCGGACTAAGACTCTCTACCTAAACAAATCAGGGAAAATAATGGCTGAAAGGATTAAAAAGGAAAAGGCCAAAAGATTCATTGAAAAAATCAAAAATATAGATGGTACCCTGGTGCACGACACAGAGGAAATAAGCGAAGCCTTTTACACATATTATAATAACCTGTATAATTTGAAGGAGGGAAAAGGATCAACAAATCCCGCCTCCTTTTTAGATAAGGTTAAACTGCCCACACTGTCTAATTTAGACCAAGGGGAACTGGGTGAACCAATAAAAATAGAGGAATTTTTAGATGTAGTTCAAAAACTGGTAAATAAAAAAAGTCCGGGGCTTGACGGCTACACAAGTGAATTTTTTAAAAACTTTGCTCCGGATTTAGCAGCACCTTTTTGCAAACTGGTTAATGAAAGCTTAGAAGGCAAGACATTCTCTGACCTCTCCAACAAAGCTATTATCACTTTAATCCCCAAGGAACAGAAATCATCTATAGAAGTCACCAATTACCGCCCGATATCTTTAATAAATATAGATGTTAAGATATATGCTAAAATATTGTCAAATAGATTGGATAATAAATTAGATTTGCTATTGGGAAAACAGCAAAGTGGTTTTAGAAAAGGGAGGCATATAAAGGATAATATCTATACGGTAATGAACTTTATACATCAATGTAAGAAAAAGCGTGGAGAGGCTGCCCTGCTCGCACTAGACGCAGAAAAAGCATTCGACAGGGTTTCCAGAGAATACTTATACGATACATTGGAAAAATTTGGGTTAGGCGAGAAGTATATCAGTAGGATTAAAAATCTATATATAAACCAAACTGCATGTATAAATATAAATGGCTTTCATTCAAAGGATTTAAGACTGACAAATGGAGTCAGGCAGGGATGTCCCCTCTCCCCTAGTTTATTTAATTTGGTACTGGAAACATTTATTCAGACTATACAGAAAGAAGAAAAGATTAGTGGTCTAAGAATGGGTAAAGAAGAATTAAAGATATGTGCCTACGCAGACGATGTAATTCTGACACTTAAAAACCCTGAGATATCTATAGAAAAAACCCTCAAAGTAGTTAAAAACTTCGGGGATCATTCAAATTATAAAATAAATATAGAAAAAACCTCGGCGCTTAATTTAAACTGCAGTAGCGAGACTAAAAAGAAAATTAGGGAAAAATTTAAACTACAATGGTACAATGACAGTATTAAATACTTGGGGATACACATATGTAGTGAAACCCGGAATCTCTTTGATAGAAACTTGGGTAAAGAACTGGAAATCTGCACTAATTCCCTAAAACAATGGGATATACATAGCTTTAACACCTTAGGCAGAATAGATATAATAAAAATGAATTTACTACCTAGGATACTGTTTAAACTACAAAGTATCCCAGTAGAAATTCCCAAAAACTGGTTTTCTGCGCTACACAGGCTTTTCTCAAAGTATATTTGGAGAAATAAAGCAGTAAGAATATCATATAAAAAAATAACAATGGACAAAAAAAAGGGGGGATTAGCAGCGCCGGACCTGTATAAATACCATCAAGCTATATTATTGGGTAGATTGTTGGAGTGGAGGCAAGGGAGAGAGGATAAGATATGGATTATGATGGAATATGAGAGTGTGAATATGAAAGATGTACTGTCATGGGATAAAACAAAAATCAGGGAAGCAGCAAAAACAACAGACCACCCATTTATTACCCCCTCGCTGAAAGCAATTCTGGACTATATTAAAATAAATATTGCAGACCCCCCACCTCTAATGTTAATCGAGAATAACTCAGAATTTGCACCAGCAAGAGAAGTAGGATGGCTAAAAAAGAATAAATTAGAGGAAGATACGCGAATAGTTAATTTAGTTCAGGGAAGAAGGCCTGCCACTGAGTTCGGAAGGTTACAAATACAAAGTTTCCTTGAAAGACAAAAATTAAAGGGGGGAGAGATACGAGACCAACTGAACAAATTAGAAATTTTGTTTATAGAAAAAACAGTCCCACAGAAGATGCTGTCTCGGTTATATGACCATCTGGGAGTAAAGTAGCAATATTCTTCTAGCGGCAATCTACTGCGTTCTTTTTTCCAGAAACATTTCCAGCAAGCATCAGCAACCATTTACTTATCTTCAGGAGGCTGCTCCCTAGACCCCAATCTTTGTCCTGGCCTCCATCTTCCTTCATCCTGTGCCGCAGATGAAGCAGCTCAAATTGGACGCGGTGATGTTGCACTTCCCCGGCCATCACAATGCATGCTGGGATATGTAGTCCTTTAATGTGAGTCCATCTCTGTCATTGAGTAGGATGAAATCGCTTCGGCTGATTTAAGCGGACTGGTTGTGAAGAGGCAGCAGTTAGTCACTGAGGATCTAAGAACTAGTAGAACAGATAGATAATCTGTTTGGCATAATCTACATTGGGATTTTTAAAAGCTTTGGCGTGGAACTTTTGGAGCATGATTCATTTAAAAGACTAATTAAATGCATTTAATTTTAAATAAGTGCACACAGAAAACGGAGCCAGAAGTTGTGCTTTGTACACAATTCACCAGAATCCAACACACATGATCACTGTTTTTGCCCCATGTAGGATAGGATATTGGAACAAGCAATGGCTGTATGGATATTACATTGACATGACACAGAACATTCATATCGCGCTTTTCTCCTGGCAGACTCAAAGCGCTAGTGCTGCAGCCACTAGGGGACGCTCTAAAGGCAGTAGCAGTGTTAGGGAGTGTTGCCCAAGGTTTCCTACTGAATAGGTGCTGCCTTACTGAACAGGAAGAGCCAAGATTCGAATCCAGGCCTCCTGTGTCAGAGGCAGAGCTCTTAACCTGTGCACTATCAAGCCAGTTATCTGACTGATTGGATCAGCTGACAGTTATCTAGTCTAAGTATTTAGTACTTTTGGTCCTGCTGTAATCGTATGGGAGAATGTACACTAGACTAAAGGTGACCATAGATATAGCGATTTGGCTGTACGATCAACCATCCAATTATTTTATAGAATCGTCAGATCAATAAGTGAAGGTGAATCGCATACGATATTTCTTGTAGTGTGTGGGCCACTAGTCAATTGACTTTTGACCAACCACACTGAAGTTGCTCGCCCAATAAAGTCGATCACTTTGTCAATTAAATCAAAATCACTAGATGTATGGATACCTTAGGTTTTCATGGGCATCCCTCCAAATATGTCACATCGTTGCTGTACACCACTTTGCATACTGTGTATCTCCCACAAGATGTGCAATATGATGCTAAGTCTTGTCTGTACAGTGTAATTGTGTCCCTATAGTTGTACTACAACAGAATATGTTCGCCTGATTTAACACTACCAGTGTTTCAAAAGTGATTGCGGGGCCATTAGCATTCCAACAGATTACCAGGAATGTAATTATTTGCCACAGTGGTCATTTGTTCAGTCATATTAGTCTGTGCGGACAGGTTTATCCAGTCCTTCCTAATAGAAGATATTTACTGTACTAATGATGAGTGGACAAACCATTCCCAATCCAATTATATGCTGTGGAACAGAACAGTAGTAGACTGAGATTCCTTATATCATTGCTAGACCAAAAACAAAACCAATTAGTAAAAAAAAAAAAAAAACCTTATTCACTGCTCAAAAAAATAAAGGGAACATAAAAATAAGACATCCTAGATCTGGGCGAATGACATATGCTTATTAAATACTTAATTCTTTACAAAGTTGAATGTACTGACAACAAAATCACAAAAACATTATCAATGGAAATCAAATTCATCAACCCTTGGTGGTCTTGATTTGGAGTCGCACTCAAAATTAAAGTGTACAAAAGACTAGAGGCTGGTCCAACTTTGATGTTCTTAAAGAGGAGCTGTCAGCCATACTATCTCAGGGAAAAAAACACATATATAAGTAGATACATACTTGCTCTACTTACATAACATATATATTGCACTGTCCACGTTTTGATTTTAGTGATTTTTCTTCAGTAAAAAAAAGAGAAAATCCTTCTTAGCATTTCCCATTTTCCCCAGTGTGGCTATTTTCATTCCTGATTTCTTTAATTTCCGCCCTTACTCTCCTCTGCCTGATATGCCCGCCCTTCACCATAGAAAGTGCATTGTCTCAGCATGAGAAACATTGGCCAGAGAGGAACAGAGGTGTGGGAGGGGAAAATATGAGGGAAAGAGGCTTCAGCCAATCAGGCTGCATTAGTTAAGTCTGAGGGGATGTAGAGAAGCAAAAAAGAACAACCCAGCATGCCTTGTGACTTCCTTTTTGTGTACCAAATTTTGTGTGTACCAAATAAGAGTCAGGTAACCTGGGGAATGATCATTTATCAACAAGAAAAATAATAGGGATTTTAACTTTTAGATTGCCTGGTTATCATCCTTATTACTTGTTTACCAGATAAAAATAAAATATTGATTTTTGATTTTATGCCCGACAGTTACATTTTAAAACAAGACAAAATAAGGCTCAGTAGTGTGTGTCACCTCGACGTGCCTGTATGACCTCCATGCAATGCCGGGGCATGCTCCTGATGAGGTTGCGGATGGTCTCCTGAGGGATCTCCTCCCAGACCTGGACTAAAGCAACCACCAACTCCTGGACAGTCTGTATTAGTGGATGGAGCGAAACATGATGTCCCAGATGTGCTCAATTCGATTCAGGTCTGGGGAAGTCAGTCTGCGGGTCAGTCTATATAGCATCAATGCCTTTGTCTTGCAGGAACATCTGACAAACTCCAGCCACATGAGGTCTAGCATTGTCTTGCATTAGGACAGGGATGTCAAACCGGTCCTCAGAGGGTCAAGGTCCTCACACATTTTTAACACAGCTCAAATTAATTGAGGAGTCTGAATGAGGAAAGGTGTGGTCCATCAGGTAGAACACATTCCTCGCTTTCTCAGTCCATCCTAAACACTGGCATGGAGCTGGCCCTCCAGGCCTGGAGTTCAACACTTGTGCATTAGGAGGAACCCAGGGCCAACTGCACCAGCATATGAACTCACAAGGGCCGGGGTCTCAGGATCTCATCTCAGTACCTAATGGCAGTCAGGCTATCTCTGGCAAGTACATGGAGGGCTGTGCGGCCCCTAAAGAAACACCATTACTGACCCACTGCCAAACCGGTCATGCTGGAGGATGTTGCAGGCACAGGCAGCAGAATGTTCTCCACGGCATCACCGGACTGTTACATGTGCTCAGTGTGAACCTGCTTTCATCTGTGAAGAGCACAGGGCGCCAGTGGCAAATTTGCCGATCTCGGTATTATCTGGCAAATGCCAAATGTCATGCACGGTGTTGTGTTGTAAGCACAACCCCCACCTGTGAAAGTCGGGCCCTCATACCACCCTCATGGAGTCTGTTTCTGACCATGTGATCAGACAGATGCACATTTGCGACCCACTGGAGGTCATTTTGTAGGGCTTTGGTAGTGCTCCTCCTGTTCCTCCTTGCACAAAAGCAGAGGTAGCAGTCCTGCTGCTGGGTTGTTACCCTCATACGGCCATCTCCGTGTCTCCCGATATACTGGCCTGTCTCCTGGTAGTGCCTCCATGCTCTGGACACTATGCTGACAGCAAACATTCTTGCTACAGCTGGCATTGATGTGCCATCCTGGATAAGCTGCACTATCTGCACCACTTGTGTGGGTTGTAGTCTCATGCTACCACTAGAGTGAAAGCACCGCCAGCCAGGGCCGGGCCGAGGCATAGGCTGCAGAGGCTCCAGCCTCAGGGCGCAGTGTAGGAGGGGGCACAGAATTCATACAGCTGTCATTCCTAATTGTGTTTGAAGCAGAAAGAAATAAGAAAAGGGGATACATGGCAGTGACTGCAAGCCAGATAACTAGTTATTAAGGTGTTGGGGAGGTTGTGGGCCCTGTGGCACCTCTTAGTCTAATAGCAATCAGTGTGGAACGGCTGGGGAGGCAGGGATGGAGGGGCGCACTTTGGTGTCTCAGCCTTGGGTGCTGGAGGACCTTGTCCCGGCTCTGCCGCCAGCATTCAAAAGTGACCAAAACATCAGCCAGAATGCATAGGAACTAAGAAGTGGTCTGTGGTCACTACCTGCAGAGCCACTCCTTTATTGGGGTTTTCTTACTAATTGCCAATAATTTCCACCTGTTGTCTATTCCCCTTGCACAACAGCATGTGAAATTGATTGTCAATCAGTGTTGCTACCTAAGTAGAGACAGTTTAATTTCACAGAAGTGTGATTGACTTGGAGTTACATTATGTTATCTAAGTGTTCCCTTTGTTTTTTTGAGCAGTGTATATTTGACTTTTATGAAAGAATGATGGATTGATGAAGTTTGTAAACAAAACACAGACCTGATTCAGGAGCTTATTGGGTATTGGAGGGGCAGAAAGACTAGACTTCCAGTCTAGTACTGTATTATTCACATTGAAGTGACCTGTAGTTAGCCTTCTCTCCCAGTCTGACACTTTTATAGTGTATGGGCTGGTTCTAGAAACTTTTTATTGAATAATAACGCATGTTTAAAACCAAAAGAAAAGACCAAACAAAAAAAAAAAAACATCTGTCAACCAAAAAAAGTTGAGGTATTTATGCATTGGTACACATAATTATTAGCAGCTAAGGCCTCGTTCACATCACAAACGCAGACGGCCATGCATGCGGAACGCAACGCATGCGAACGCACGCCATCCGCGTTTGTGTGCGTTGCGTGGCTGATCCCATCACTGAAAAGTGAATGGGACAGCCACGCGTTTTTACAAAAAATGCGTGCAGCATGCGTTCCCGGACCGCACAGGTCCGGAACGCATGCAGTGTGAACATCAGTCAGTGCACTCTATGCACGGTCTGATGTCGTGCGTGTCGGCCTCCAGCGCGCGTTTCCAAAACGCGGCTGTAAACGCGTGCAGTCTGAACGGGGCCTAAATGTTAATACTACTAAATGGCAAAACGTTTCGTATCACAAAGGTATGAAATATGCCCTTATCCCACATTTACAAGTATCATAACCTACACAGATTTGGTGTCTTAAAGAGGAGCTGTTAGGTATAAGGTCTCAGAGAAAAAAAACAACCCACATATATCAGTAGCTAAATATTGGCTGTACTTACATTACATATGCATTTCACTGTCCACGTTTGGATTTCACAGAATTTTTATATAGTATTTGCAGAGAATGATGCTCCTGACAGCTCATGGAAGGTTCCATGTTTGTCTGTCTTGTATGAAGCCAATTGTGATGTAATATCATCCCTTACCTTGCTTCCTGATGATTTGACTCACAAAAAAGATCAGGATCAAAGATCCTAATGGTTCATGATCCGGACAACACTACTGCGCAGTGAATATTAATTAGCCATGTGGCTAGGAACAATAGCGGACTCACGCAGTATAATGTGCCCTGTGAACAGCACATTGATTTTTCAGTGCTGTGAGGTTAGGCTGCTGTTACAAGCTGCTGTAACATGAGCCTGTAACTTCCCACTGTGAAAGCAGCCTTGGGGCGGGATAGGGAAATGAAGGGGGGGGGACCAAGGGAGTGCACTGGGGAGAAGAAGCAGCCCCAGAATTCTTTGCAGTATCTGTTATGCGTCCTGCCGGCCTCCTTAGGAGCTTGGGAATACAGAGCCTTGCTGTTCAGCAAACATCAAAGTAAGAGAGATTTTTAACTTCAGTATTGCCTTTTTGGCTTCCTTCTAAACTGTTTAACACAGGAGAATAGAGGTTTAAATTAGCTTTTGCAGCCTGACAGTTACTCTTTAAGGTGGGTACACACATCAAATAAAAGTATTTGGAAAATGAAAGCTCACAGCCCAATTTTACCCCTTTCCATGTAGTATGAAAGCCATACTCTACACCAGGGGTCTCAAACTCGCAGCCCTCGATACAATATTTTGTGGCCCTCGTCGGCAAAAGCTTCCTTATAGTTCGCTTCAGTGCTCCCAAGTAATCCGCCGCATCCCCGCCGCTAAACGAGGGCTGCAGAGCCCCCAAATCACCTGGGGGGCAATCCACCGGCATTTCCTGGAAGCGGCAGAGCTTTCAGCTTCAGCTCTGCCCCTCCTGACGTCAATCACCACCTCTCCCCGCCCCTCTCTGTGAAGGAAGAGTGAGAGGGGCGGGCAGAGGCGGCGATGCGCCGTGATTGTGAAATTCCTTATGTGGCCCAGCCTCATCCTGACTTTGCCTCCTGCGGCCCCCCCAGGTAAATGGCGTTTGAGACCCCTGCTCTACACAGTCTATTCTATTGAGCTGAACTCCCCATCAGATAGAAATCTTTGCAAGATGCTGCACACAAAGATGCTGTAGACATTCGAAAGATCAGTATCTGCAAAATATCTGTTCCTGCAAAATGCATTCATAGTCTATTATATCTGCAGATCTCATACACACCTTGTTTAACAGACATTCATCTGCAGATCAGATCCACCAGGATGGATTGTCTGATCTGCAGATGAATGTCTGTTAAACAAGGTGTGTATGAGATCTGCAGATATAGACTATAGGCCCATACACACGTCGGATTTCCATGAACGATGGGTCGTTTGAATGTCCCGTCGTTTGCCCGCTAACTCGGGCGTGTGTACAAACTGTCGTTCGCTTGATAAGAGTGAGTTTGAGCGATCCGCCCGGCGGAACGACGGGACGTTCAAACGACCCTTCGTTCACGGAAATCCGACGTGTGTATGGGCCTTAACCACTTGCCGACCAGGGGATTTTTCAATGACCGGTGCTGCGTGGGCTCTACAGCCCGCAGCACCGATCAGGAGTGCAGCAGGGCGATCAGACTACCCCCCTTTTTTCCCCACTAGGGGAATTGAAGGATAGGCTTCAGCCTATTATATGCCGGCGATCCCCGGCCAATCAGAGGCAGGGGATCGCCGATCTGCCTTACGGCGCTGCTGCGCAGCAGCGCCGTATGATGTAAACAGCGGGGATTTCTTCCCCGCCTGTTTACATTTTGCCGGCGAGCCGCGATTGGCGGCTCTCCGGCTGTTCACGGAGACACCCTCCGTGAACTGACATGGAAAGGCCGCTCGATCGAGCGGCCATTTCCATGGAAACCCGCAGACGACCAGTTTACGCCAATCGGCGTTAGCTGGTCGTCAAGAGGTTAAGAATGCATTTAGCAGGAACTGATTTTTTTGCAGGAATTAAGCTTTTGCATGTGTTCAGCAGCTTACAAAGATTTTTATCTGATGGGGAGTTCAGCTCAATAGAATAGACTGTGTAGAGTATGCTCTTATACTACATGGAAGGGGTAAAATTGGTCTGTGATCTTTCATTTTCCAAAGATTTTTATCTGATGTGTGTACCCACCTTTACTTGGAGAAAATATTGGCAATAGTTTTAGTTATGGAAAAATCATCCACATGAAACTAGTGAGAACTGCAATTTGTTCATAGTTTTCTTTATTTGGTTCCCCAATTTAAAAAAAAAAAAAAAAAAAAAAGCTGGTTATCGCATAGCAACAGTGTTTCTGCACCTAACCAATAAAAAGGTGAAGCATGTCACACACTCCGCACCCGGCAAGGCAATTGCCAAGGAGCCAGAGGGTGCGTATAAGGGCAGACTATCGCCAAGCACAGTGACGCATCATATTTTCTCACTCATCAGTCTGAAAAAGACCTTAGGCCCCATTCACACTTAAAAGCGCAAAACGCCGGCGATTACCGATCACATGACCAGAAGCAGGGAGTGGAGAGTCAGTTTACAGACTGTAGGTGATGCTGTGTCTGAGAATTGGGTAATTTCCAATGCGTACTCTTGAAGGGGGAGGGGGGGGGGGGAGCGGCGCAGGGGGAAGGGGGGGGGGCACAGACTGACCGAGATAGCAGCATACTGCACATGCAGAATCAGTCAGTGGTGGAGAAGGAGGTGGACAGTACATGGGTTCCTTTCAAATGGTTTGGCATCAGCTAATCAAAAAGCTTATATACAGACATATGTGTGTCTACTAAATATATCTAGGAGGAACATTTATGGTTTTAATGAGGCTTTTAAAGTGACACTGAAGCAAAAGTAAAACAACAACAAAAAACAAACAAACAAACAAACACTTATGCTATAATGAATTGTATGTGAAGTACGGATAAGGAATAGAACATTGAAAATACAAATGAGACTAATTTGTTTGCTTCTAGTTATATAGCATTTTTATAGCATTGCATCATATGGTCATAGTTGCAGTTTGCTCTGTCTTATAGTTTAAAATGCAGAGTGTGGTTTGCAGAGCTAATGAACCTTTGAACTTCTCTTCTCACTGAACCTTATCTGAAGCCGCCTGTCACTGTTTTTATTTTTTTTATGTATAATGCTCCAGAAATCAGCAACCAATTTGGTCGTGGAGCTCAGAGAAGCTCTTTTGCATAGATAACTGAAGTTTAACTCTTCCTGTACTGGAGATAATATATGACTTGTTTCTTTGCTATTAATGTTTTAATTCATTATTTCATTAGTTAATTTTTACTTCAGATTCCCTTTAAAGAGAGTCTGAAGCGAGAATAAATCTCGCTTCAGACCTCATAGATAACAGGGGCATGTGTGCCCCTGCTAAAACGCGGCTATCCCGCGGCTTAACGGGGGTCCCTGATCCCCCAAATCCCCTCCGTGCAGCGGGGGAGCGCTTCCGCATTGGTGCAGGGCTAACCGCCGCAGCCCTGCCTCCCGCACGTCTATCAGACGCGTACCTCCGCCTCTCCCCCGCCCCTCTCAGTCTTCCTTCACTGAGAGGGGCGGGGGAGAGGCGGCGATGCGCGTCTGATAGACGCGCTGAGAGGCAGGGCTGCAGCAGTTAGCCCTGTTTCCAGGAAGAGCAAAATTTATGACCAAGTTGGTCATTGATTTTGCAGGGGGGGGGGGGTTGGGGGGCGAAGGGACCCCCGTTTAGCCGCGGGATAGCGGCGTTTTAGCAGGGGCACACATGCCCCTGCTAACTATGAGCTCTGAAGCGAGATTTATTCTCGCTTCAGAGTCTCTTTAATGAAAAATCATCTTTGAACTCATGTAAATCCCTGAATATTGTGATCCTTTAACCCTTTAGCAGCCAATTTAGAGGCTTGCAAGGCCAATTAATTTTAGCACTTTTTTAAAAAATTTCTTAGGTTTTATATCCTTGCTACTTATTTGTACTGCTGTACTAGGGGGCAGTGTGAGACAACAACATAGGACTGCTTTCAATTTCTATATTTTCTGGTAGCAGAGAGACAAACGCTTTTCAAGAATTTAAAGCACATGAAGTTCTGCTGAGGTAAAAACCAGAGCACTTCTCTCATACGAGATAATTCCTTTGAAGCTGCTAATGGTAAATGATGAATGGTGAATGATAAAATACAACACAGGAAGCCGAGCTTTTAATATGGAGAGGATTTATTATACAAAAGTATAAAGGCAATCAGCCACCCCCTCCCATCCAATACATTAATTCTTCATTCAACAGAGATTTGTAGACAATAAATAATTAAGTATACAACAAAATAGGAACTCAGACACACTATATAACATCACAGTTGCCAGATCCATCACACGGTTTCTAGACAGACCTAGAATGATCAGCACAGATTCTCTAGGTAAGTATTCAGGTCATTTCCTCCTAGCACCATCACAATGTATTATTATTATTATTATACAGCGCTGGATATGGCTCGAGTCACAAGGTCTTAAAAAGCTGCCACAACAAACAGTGCTCAGCAGATCTTGTTCAGTATTATTATTATTGGCACTTCAGCAGTACAAGTTGTATGTATTGACAGGTCAGAATGTAGATAATTTTCAAATGGTACAGAATGCTCCAACCAAGCATGAAAGTTTTGTGTTTAATGACGTGTGGTCCACCTGTTGATTGAGTCAGTGTAATCCCTAGTAGAGGAATCCTACCTTAGCCTACAACATCTTGCCCACACAATGCAATACCAAAAGGAGGCTTTACAGCACTGTATCTAGTAACAAGAGGGTGCAGCCTCACCCAGAAACCCTCTGAGAAGAGAAGTCTTCAATTTGGCCATATTGATGTTTTTGCAACTCCTATGGTACTTTTTGGATTTTAAGTAGCTGTAATTTTTCTTAAGTAGTGTTGACTCACTGGTTGGCTTTTTATATTCAAGATTTGGTCACTTAGACTGGAAAATTATGACTAGAATGCATGCATTATCTACTTGCATGTAAAGACAAAACTCTTTAGCCTGCATTTCTGAATTTCCAGTTGTCATTCCATCCCACCACTAGAAGGTGACATGGAGTATCTGTGAATGAACCACTGGATCGGTATCCACAGGTTTTATCAGCATTCTCTAGTAACCAGCCCGTTCAGTTCTACTGCCCAATGATCTGTTGCAAATGTCAGAAGAAAAGGAATGTTCTCTTTTTAAGAGTGTTCATGGGAAATAGGGAGCTGCAGCAATTGGTAGAGGATTACACTTGACTGACAGCTTAGCACTTTGCAGATGATGGTTCAAGAGGTTCAGTTCTACAAAGCTGTAGATGTCGGTCAACTTTTCCTCTTTTCTATGTAGGTCATGTGTTCATCATAAGTGGAAGTGGAGGACACGAAATTCTCGGAACCCAACTGGAGCTTGAAATGGGTTGTGGTTATATGAACCACCATTAAGATAATATAGCAGAAGAGCCATTTATGAAATAGCCATTTACTTACTGAGAGAGATGGTCAAGTACATGCAAAACATTCTGGCTTGCATACAAATTTAATGCAAATTGTATGCCGCTTCAAACTGGACCAAATTCAACAGTAAGTGCATTTGACTGGTCCACTTCTAAGGTGCATTCGATTTGCATGCAAGCTGGAACCATTTGCTTCTCACTGACCATCTCCATTTACTGAAGGTTGCACGTGGTCCGGTATTCGTCATGGAGAGAATACGAAGACATAACAAAAGTGGTTTAAGTGATACCTTTAATTACTAATTGTACAAGACTTGTTTGCAAACTAACTTAAAGGAAAACGTCAGCCTAAACAAACATACTGTCATTAAGATACATTAGTTATGTTAATTAAAATAGATAGGTAATATAATCTCTTACCCATCCTGTTTTAAAAGAATAGCTAAATGTTTGTGATTTCATGGGGGCAGCCATCTTTTTGGTTGAAAAGAGGTGACAGGAAGCATGAGACACAGTTTCAACTGCCCTGTGTCCTGATCACCCCTCCCAGCTGCACCAAAACAGCAGAATGAGAATAACATCAGAAATCCCATCATGCTTTGCACAGCATCAGGGGAAAAATGCCCAGGCAGTTTTCTTCTGTGCAGCTAAAAATGAGGCTTGGGTAAGAAAAAAAATGTGGATGCTAAATGTTAAAGAAACACCAAAACTTTCAGTGCTGCGGAGTAGATTTTTAGTCTGGAGGTTCACTTTAAGTTTTGAAAACTTTAAAAAAAAAAAAAAAAAAAACTTCTACGGATAGTTTGAACAGAGAGGTGATTGGCTTCCTGGCCTAAACACAAGAGTTTGTCTCCAGTTACTGCCTGAAGAAGCAGGATAGAATCCACAAAATGCTTTGCACTGTGGAGTAATTTAATAAATATATTGTCATCAACAGCATCTGTGTCTACTTTGAGGAGGAAAGTCCACCACTACTGCCTCTTTTAAACGGCTTTTAATGAATGTTATACTGTACCTCTGTTCAAACTATCAGTATACTGCTAAGCCCACCCTAGGTGGAATGGCATTAACCCCTTTCTTTCCGATCTACAGAGAGCAACCTCTCAACCTGAGTGGGGTCAGGTCTAATCCCCCCCATCTGCCTACATAGTGGTTGCCTAAATGGTAACCCTCGTTTGTGAGTATATTTCCTTTGTGTTCACATAACCTCCATTTTACATCTTAACATACAGCACTATATTTACTCTCAGTGACCGCTTTTGTGTAAAGAAATCTTGTCTAGTCAGTCATTAAAGGTATCACCTAAACAGCTTTTGTTGTTATGTCTTTGGATTCATTAACTGGGGAAAACACTCATGTTTTGTCAGCAATATCATTACTGGTTTATAAACAAAAGAAAAAATTGAATATTGGTTTGGTCAACAAATTGGCTGCCAAACCCATGTCAGAGACCAGATGCTGAAAACTGTGGGATCAGTAATAGTTTTCTAAGCAATACAGCAATTTTACATGTCCTCTGCATGTAAAATGATCAGCCACTTAGTCCACGTACGTCCTGCCATTCTGAGAGCTGAGGCCTATAGCCGAGCGCAGCGCACTTGTCTCTTGCTGACTGACTTTCCAGACGTTGAACGAGTGAAATGTATAGATCGCATAGTGCTGCAGTGCTCATATTAGAGACATCACATCAAACAACATTCCTGCCATACAAATGATCAGTAACAGAACACCCACAGCTAAGATATCATCAGAATCAAATCCCAAAGCTGTCCCTTTTGTTTTAATTATCAAACTGTTAATTACAAAAAAGGAATAAAAAAAGACTATAAAATTTGAAGTAGAAAATCTTGCTACCACTGGAGGCTGCGTGGAATATGTAGAAACCCAGGCAGCCGCTTCATGGAAAAAGGGCCTTCAGCCACAGTCTCAATCTGTTATGTGACAATTTGCATTTTGTTGAGAACTTCTTGGCTGTTCATTTTCCTTTACGTTAAAAACGTTGACCCTTTCGTAGCCAAAGAACTCACTCAAGTTATCAGTATCCTTGCGTAGAATTTCAGCACCACTACTATTCCTGAGGTAGACCCATCTCTGCTCTATTGCTTGGGGAAAACCTCTCAGTCCTCACCTTGATTGGAAACTTTGGCTTCATCTTAACACCTGGTCTTTAGTTCTGAGTGAGGAGCTCTCAGGTAATAATTTGCTGTTGACCTCAATAACAACATCAATGCCTAGCAGAGCTTTGTAGTTCACACCATCAAACCAGCCATCCCTTGGTGCGAGGATGATCAGATCAATATTGCACCAACCAAAACAGAGAAATCCACCATTATCTCTTTCAAAGGAATGTTGCTCGATATAGGCACCCAATGTATTATTGATAAGATAAAAAAAAAAATGCCAGGGGGGCAGTTTCAGGCTACTGCAGAAGTTGTCACACTGTTCCCGACAGAGAAGAACAAAGGTGAACTTTTGGTCATATTCACTTTTTGCTGTTAATTTGGGACATCATCCCCAAAAAAAGCATGACTGGCATTGCAAGGCATCACAGTTGACTTGGTCATATTAACTCAATATATAAAAACATACACTGGTAAGAGGTCAAGACTTTCGAGCCTCTTCTGTAACCATTCTCCTTGGTGGAGCTAGAGCATCTTGAGTAGTGTTCAAGAACAGAAATTAATGAACCAAAAGCACTACTGTTCGTTCGTAATAAGAGCATTAGTCAAAACAGTCCAAATCACGCAATAATTTTCTGAGGGATATCAACAGAGGCTCTAAGGAATACTGCGTTGTCACGTACATAGTTGCGTTTCCGTATGTCCTCATGAGAGATAAATTTGGGGTATCCAAAACCAAGAGTGCTTTCATCCAAAGAATTTCGGGAACCACTAGGTTTCTGGAAGTTTTTCCAGTTGGGGTCAGGGTTGAAAGTTTCAGTGATGTGTTGGGGTTTGGACAGTGAGGGATCACTTTGGTCAAGCAGGGAAAATGTGACACGATAGGAGAAAGGCCATTCTAGTAGGTTGTCATACTCTCCAGGAAGGACCCTGATATACACTGAAAGATAACTGCCCTCGCCACTACCATTACCATTCAAGAATGCAGAGACCTGGAGCTTGAAGCCATATCTGTGAGTGTAGAAGGGTGGGCTAAATGATTCGTAGTTTCCTCGGACTTTAGCTTCCTGTAGTTTACGAGAATAGTCACTGATTTTCCAGATAAGAACCCCTTCACTGCTCACAGAGAGCTCTTCCACTTGTTTCCTTAGTTCTTGGATCTCCTGCCTTTGCCGACTGACCAGAGAGGACATCATGCTCAGGTGGGATCTCATGTTCTCTTCCAGGTGCCTGCTCATGCCAAGCTTGGGGCACTAGAATAAAAGTGGAAAGGCAATAGTTAGCTTCTTTTCAAGCAGCAGTTAAGAGCACCAAAATAAAAAATTTGATTATTTCCATTATGCGAAAATCAAAAACAGAGGCCAATGAGATGCAAATAATTCTGGCTAGCATACAATTGTAAGCATTTATTACATTTATGTTACCAGGTTGAGGGAATGGGGGGGGGGGTCATGCATGATTTATTCTGTAAAGCGGTAAGGCTTTCAGATCATATCCTCAGTCATACTGGCAACTCTGCTTTATGTAGGTCCCTGGCTGCCCCCAGAGCAGTCTCCCTTTAGGAATTATCCAACAATCAGGTTGTCAATGGATCTTGTGTTTGGGTTGCCATTTTCATACAGGATCGTGTGGCTGAGATTTTTTTCTCCGGTCATATAGGTTTAATATCTAGCGCATCATTTTGAAAGCAGCAGTGTAGTAGAGTAAAGCCCTTGTATATAAACTAGATGGTTATCAGCCGAGGTAGCCAGTCGTGGCTGCCTCTGCCATGAACCCAGTGTGTGTATGGTGGTTTCCAGTCAGAATACACATAGCGACAACATATCAGTTGAGCAGAGGGAGGTGCTGCCGATAGTAAATTATTGGTAATTTAATTAAGTTACAGATATTTTGCTATGAACTACCCGACAGCTTTTCTAACCTTATGCCACCTATAAGTGCCTAGCCCCCCCATAGGTGTCTAACCCCATCCAATAAGTGACCAAAAGAAGACTCCCTACCCAGTGCCCAACTGCCCCCCCCCCCTCTACCCCCATGCAAGTGCCTAACCTTAAAGGGAACCTGAAGCAAGGAAAAGTATTTAAAATAAACACATGACGTAGCTGCAAATGAATATTACATACTAACTTCAACGTTAGTTACTCTCAGAAGCTCAACATTTCTTCTTACAGCGATCCCTTCCAGTTCTGACAATATTTTGTCAGACCTGAAATATACCAGTTGCTGTCAGTTATATATCAGCAGCTGCCAGTTACAACTGAATGTGCAAGGTAATGTCCATGTTTTCCTATGGCTCAAGTGGGCGATATTACAGTTTAACAGTGTGCTGACCAGGAAGCTGTTATGGGGTAATGGTCTTTTTCAAAATGGAGGACAGAGAATTATATTGATCACAGTGGACAAACGGGATGCAGAAGAGGAGAAAGAGATTGAGTAGTAGACTACACAGAAGGTAAGTATGACCTGTGTATGGTTATTTTCAGTTCAGGTTCTCTTTAACCCTTACCCCCAACCACACACACACACACACACACACACACACACCTAATGACTTACCACCCTGGTAAGGGCCTAAAACTAACCTAGAATCCCGGCACACACACGACCAATAGTTGCAACCATAAAGTACTATGTACTAGGCAACTACTAGCTAGATTGGGAACAAAAATGACTGCGTGGGTGCCCAGTTATCGAAAATTACCACAGACATCTATTAGACACTTGCTGACAGAGGCACTTCATTGATCTGCTGCAATCCTCCCCAATGCATTGCCAAGAGATCTGATAATAATCTGCTTTGTTATTTCATGACAGTCTTACCCGGTGTTTACAGCCAGAATCCTTAAATGGACAAAGCACCATGGCAGAGCTGCAGCTGTCCTTTAAGTGTCCGCTCAGGTCTTCTCTTGCAACAGTGGTAATGCCACATTGGTTGGGACAGGTCACTGGGTACCGAGGACATTGAAACTGATGACTCTGCAAAAACAAAAACAGAATCCAGTTATAAAATGTCACATACAATAAATTATATAAACGGTCATACTAGGGGAAAATAAGAAGAAAAACTGCTAGCTTTTCATATACTTTAACAAAATTAATCAGCGCTAGACAGTTGATCAATCAATCAATGATAGCACCTGGTGTCAATAAGCTTTTGTGACCAATCACCACTAGCTCGTAAAATTAATGGCTTACCAGCCCACAATAACCCAAACAAGGCTGAACACGACTCTACAATAGTTTCCTAGAATCTCCAACTAGCACATGTGGTCCTCAATGTGATCTTCATAGGATAACACAAATACCCAATCAATGGTGCTCAAACCAGGCTTTTCATATACTGTCAGAGGCATAAAGTGCCAGGAAGGACGTCAGGGCAAATGGAGTGCCACATAACAAAGCCTGGTACAAATTTTAAGTTTGGTTGGCCGGAACGATCATTATGGTTTGAGTGGTTGTTTTGCAACAGTAGCTGTACAGACACATTGTTCAAATTTCAGTAGAGTACCAAGTTCTGCTCTATGGAGGAGATAATTCCCTGCAGGAAACAATCTTCTTGGTGGATCACAAAAGAAGCCCCGTAGTGTCAGGGGACAACCATACAGGGCAAATCTAAACTTCTAGGGCAAAGCCAAACTCTCCCAAAAAAGTGAGTTCCCTCATACAACAATGAATGTTTTTTATGCTATGGAGTACTGAGCCCAATCAGACAGACTGTCACAAAAACTGCTTGAGTTTATGATTCTACGAGGGTGGACATGGCTTGGCTTCAGAATGCACTGGCACCAATAAGAATAAAAGGACAATTATTGAACTGTGTATTGGATGAATGAGGAGATACTGCTATGACCAAGTGACTAAATAGTTTCTAAGGCTGGACATCAAGCTCACTGCCTACGCCTATAAAATAAACTAGAACATAAAAATACCCAACTCAAAACATACGAATGGGTATAAGACTCTGGTAAGTCTTCAAAAGCAACATTTTTTGCTATACGGGATAGAATTACAATAAATCCCTTTCCTGTATGTACAGAAATTCTCCCAATACAACAAGCACCTGGCTCAGTTTCCTGTAATGACTTGACCCATCACCTGGACTTCCTGTCATGACTGACAATATGTATCAAACACAAGCATCATTTCACCTCATGTAATTTACAGGCGTGAACAAGATTTATGTCTGCATTTAGTTTTTGCACACAGAAGACCTATTAGGTCTTTTTAAAGGCCATACCATTACAGACCTTGGTCACATAACACACCTCATCACTGTAGCAACATTGTGATTTATAATTTAACTTTTTCCAGAAACCATATATTTTTTTTAATGTAACTGAGCTTCA
The DNA here is from genome assembly GCF_040937935.1 of Hyperolius riggenbachi. Taxonomy (NCBI): domain Eukaryota; kingdom Metazoa; phylum Chordata; class Amphibia; order Anura; family Hyperoliidae; genus Hyperolius; species Hyperolius riggenbachi. The sequence continues at coordinate 462,510,025 of NC_090647.1, forward strand.
TGTGTTGACAGATAGCCCAAGGCCTGGAGAATAAGCAAGTGTTAGGAATTCCCAAACATACATTATGAATCACACAATAAACATGTCAGAACTTTGTATCTGAACTGAGGTATTTGTACACCAGAGGTACATTAAGAAAATCATCTTTCCAGAAAAATGTACCAAGGCAACATTCTAACATACAAGCGGTCTTCATTTCACTCTTTAACTGCATGCTCCTTAGGGCCGGTTCACACGGCACATATGAAAAACTGAATCGTTGGAAAAAAACAAAACAAAAAAACCACCTAAATTGTGGGGGGGGGGGGAAAGACAACTGACCTGTGGAAACAGTTCAGTTATTAAAAAGGCATCAGTTTTTCATCCGGGACCCTAAAAAATCCATGAGAAATTGCTCCCACACCAAACTTGCAGTCCAGTCAGTGAGAGGGCTGAATGGATCTGTTTTAACAGAGCGATGTGAATCCTACTGATTAACATAGGATCTGTTGACATTGTTCAGGATCCGGTCAGTTTAGTTCCGCTTAACGGACCATTTTTTAATGCCAGTGTGAACTGGGGCTTACCCAGAATGGCAGCAATGCAGTCACTTCACCACAGCAATGCCGCTAGTTGCTAAATGTGCTGCAAAGTCTGTACATTTCTATTGTAACAGCAACAGCGTATGAAAGTACTCTTCATAAGGCCGTTGTGTTCTGATTTATGTTGATTTTTTATACTCTTTGGAAGTCATTTGTCTTAAATATTAAGAAATGCTCATTTGTAGAGTTTATAAGAGTACAGCTATCTATGGTGAATTTTAATACATTTTTGTAAGCATACACATGCTGTACAACTGACTAACCATGAGTCCTAGTGCAAGTGGCGTAGCTAAGGAGCTGTGGGCCCTGATGCAAGTTTTACATTGGGGCCCCCCAAGCACTCTATACAGAACAATTAATACGGCGCACCAAAACCTGCCAAGGACAACCACAGTGTCAGAGGTGCAAGAAGGGGATGGGGAACAGTTTGTTAATGATTACTACTATTCAAAGTATCAATAGAAGTTATTATTCTGAGCACATGACCAATAGAGAGCTAAAACTGAAGTTGAGGTAGGACCCCCCAGGGCCGCTCTGGCCCAAGGGCCCCGATGCGGTCGCTACTTCTGCACCCCCTTTTGCTACGCCCCTGCTTAGTGCAGCTAAAAAGGGTTATTAAAATCACCCACTGCTGCTCCTTCGTGCTTCTGCAATGATGATCAGACAGACACCCAAGGGCTCTTGCCACTCCCAGCAGTCATGGTTCCTAGTGGGGGGAGGAGGCAGCTCTGTCATGCCCTCTACCATGTCCTGATTGGAAGGGTTGGTGAGGGACAGTTTTGACTATACCTCCTTGCCCAGAAGGCAGAATGGCACAGTAGTCGAACCTGGCAAGGGAAACAAGCAGCAGTCGCAGTCTCAAGACCACCAATGTACATGTGTAAATTCAATGATTTTGTGGAAGTAAAAGAAAACAAAATCACGAATATAGCGAATTTACTGGGAGGAGGAGGCAGCAATCAGGTTAATATTTTGTCCTGCCAAGGTGGCACATGCCAGTAACTAATACATTTTTACATTTCTCAGCTCTCATAACAGCTTACTGCTGATACACATCGCAAGGCACAGAAGATTTGAACATACTTTGTATTCATACAGTTCATAAGCAGTTTCCTTGGAGCCCACTGTCACAGCAGATTCATACAGGAGCTTGAATGAGGTGGTATGGTTGGCATCCACTTCCCTCACCTCAGACAACGTCATCACAGCATGACAACTTAAAAAAATCCAGTATTTTAACACATGGTCACATTTTTTCACTGCACTTGTGCAAACATGCCCCAAGAGGGTTTGCGTTTTGTGTGTGAACAGATATTTCGTATGTTTTCTAATTTCCTAAACACTACAATGTCACACTCCCCTCCATATAGCCATATATAAAATGGTTAGCTACCTGTATAGTGTCAAACACAAACTCCTTGTTGCAGTAAGGGCACGGCTGCGTACGCTTGGGGCACTCAGACAGGGAATGCTGGGACAGGACACGCCTCATCATACGGGCGCCACACTTATTCTCACAATACACGCTCTCCTGAGGACAGCAGCCCTGGTGTTCCTGCAGAGGGGAAAAACACAACGGGTTAATACACAGAGTATTTTCTGCAGAGATGAGAGGGGCACGATGTACTCGGCGTGAGAAAGATGAGAGGCATTTAAATGTCTGACAGTGCTAATACATCAAAGATTATCGCTCCAAATTGTAAATGTGTAAGTCATTAGCTAGAAATGTAAATTATTAGGCCAGAGAAGCCGCTCAGGCGCTGTAGCCTGCATGACAAGACTTCTCGGGGTAAATAGCCCCAATACTGGGCTAAATATAGGAGAGAAAATAATGGAATAAATTCATTAATGTGTAAATGTTTGTGGAACTCAACATTCTCACAAAGAAACTTATTCACTCATCTGTTTCTAATACACCCCAATTACACTAGCCCTCCCAATGTGTATGTAGCTTAATAGACATCTTAATTTAGAAACATCGAACAATAGAACCTCTACATGTTCTATTTTGAGATACAAAATTAATGAGAAACATGACTGGTAACAGAAGTGAAGGTCTTTTATCAAGAATAATGATTGGCTCAATTCCGCCCATCCTCAAGGACCATTAAAAAGGACCACTAAAGTGCTTACTAAAGTAAGCAGTTAAAATCTGACAGGTTTTGGACTAGTCCATCTCCTCATGGTGGATTCTCAGGATGTTCTCAAAAACAGTAGGAAGTACAATGTTGGCAATTACATGCAGACTCAAATTTCCATGAGGCAATTTCCTATATTTAAATTCCTGTATATGGTAGCACTTCAGCATCACAGTCACCCTCTAACAGTACATTGGGACGCTGCCTCACCTCGTAGGCTTCTCCCGTGAAGTCGTTGCCGCAGAAGTCGCAGCGCACTTTGCGTTTGGGGCAGTCGTGCTGCATGTGCTCTGGCAGATCTCGGCGGATCAGTTTGGTACTGCAGCGGTTGGGACAGGGAATCACATTGAAGGCACAAATATTGAGATGAGTCTAAGGAGACAAAATGGGAGGATTTGTAGATCACCACAAGACATTTGCATAAACAAAATAACTAAAAAACAGCAACAAACACCCCCCCCCACCACCACAAACAAACAAACAAACAAACAAACACACACACACACACACTACAGGCACCTCACTTTAGTCAGGCTACTAACTTTATGTGGCGCTAGTATGGATGAGGTGAGCCAGTGAGAAAGTCCATAGGTCAATTTCCACTAACATGACTGGGTGGACAGCACCCTCTCGAACTGCTAGGTTACAGTTAGGTTGTACAGTAGTAATAATTGCTTATATGCGGTTTTCATTCTAGTTATAAAGATTTTTTTCTCTTGCAGAGAGGTTAAGCACCCCTTGATAGTTTGCAGACATTCCCTTTGTAGGCTTGAACAGCAAACTGAGAATGTCAACACACCAACCCACCCTGGGCCTGCTGGAATGGCACCATGTGCAGAGCAGGACGTCACCACACTGTCCAACCCTGGGCCTGCAGGAAAGGCACCCCATGTGCAGAGCAGTACGAGGACCTCCCCACACCAACCCACCCTGGGCCTGTTGGAAAGGACCCCACGTGCAGACATGTTGTGTGATTGTCATTTTCTTTAGGTAGTTTTTTGGGCAGTGGAAGTTTAAACCATTGTAAAACATATTCCTTAAAAGCAAGATGTAAATGCTGCATTTTCTTAATCTGCAATCTTGGAATTAACCTTGACAAATAAATAATAATAAATAATAATAATAATAATAATAAATAATAATCTATGAGGCATTATACATACTATATGTAGGTACATTACTCTATGTATACAATGGCCCTAGTTCAATTCACTTTTTCTCCTAGGAGATAATTTTTCATCTTCTGTTTAATATAACTTTTCAGCATTTTGTAATTGAAAAAAAAGTGCCAAAAAGTAGGGGAAAAAGTACTGTCAACATTACTCTGAGTATTTTCTTGCTTGCTGGTGGCTAAAAGAGCATTTTATTGATAAAGGTGTGAAAATATCTAGGAGAAAAACTTGGGAGAAACATGAATTGAATAAGGGCCAATATGCCCTACAGAAGGATCTTAATGGCTGTAAATCCCTAAATGTAAGTCTCACCTGGAGCTGCTTGATCTGACCACTCCAACGACAGCCCTCCTCGCTATGTATACATCGTATAGCTAGAGTGAGGACTTGTGTTTCCAGTTCTCGATCAGGGTAAATCTGCAAAAAGAAAATAAACAGTCATGCATAGCTCGGGGCACCTATAAACTACTTTTCACCAGTGATAAAGAAACAAACAGTCTACTGTAGAAACACTAAATGATGCATTATTATTGGGTGCCACCTGCTAAGTGCCAAGTATGTCCACAGCTTAACCCGTGCCAGCAGTCACTATTCTGTAGAATCTGTAATAAAACACACACACACACACACGACAGCTGTAAACTCAGCTGCATCTCAATCACCCCACAAAGCATTTGTCACGGACTGGCACTGGGGGAAAGAAAAATGTAAGAAAAGTCTCCTTCATATTCTGTGAGGACATTCCATCATCCTTGCAGAAGGCATGTGGCAGGAAAGGAGGAGTATAGATCATGAGGAAGGGGGCAGCTTTGTCTCCATGGATAATGCTAGCCCAAGCTGACAGGACATATTCAGAATAGCCATTCATAGGGAAGCCCCATACACAACCAGCACAGGCACTCCTGTAATGCTGCTACCACAAAGCCCCTTTTCTCTCACGCATCTCAATACTGTACTGATGTTGCTTTATCTCCAGTCTGTGCTGGGCTTGGCTCGGACACAAGGCACAAAAGCATGGTTTATGCTCCTCTAAGAGCTGCATTTAAAAAAGGGCTGCTGGAACAGACGGGCATTGTTGTGGGTCGGAGTGTCTCCTGGGCTCAGCTCATAGTGGTTCTGGAGAAGTTTTCCTTGGCAGGAGCCCCACTAGCCGGCTCTGCTTAGGGGCCGTTTTTAGAAGACAGATCCCCGAGTAGAACAAAAAATATCTGTCACTGAACAGGAACAAACTAATCTGCGGCATACTAACAGACTAATCCTTGCCATGGGTTGGAACACTTCTCCGAAGATGAAAACAGCCCTTTTGTTCACATATAACAGTCATCGGTAAGATAGTGTTTACCAAAGCTATGCAAACAATGGTGCAAATAGAAAGCTCCTTCCTTTGAGTCACTATTGGAAATCATGCTTGGAAAAACATATTTCAGGCTTTCAAAAGACCTGGGATGGAATTACGTTGGTCATGTGTTACGGCAACTGAGATGCAGGGAATTTACATGGGGCGAGGAGATCGGCAATGAGGATCTGAACAGGTCTGTTTTTACCATATTCCGTGGAGATGCCCTTCACAAGTCTGTTTTTCAGAAATCATTTCCTTGTAAAACAGGTCTTATCCTCCAGTTTATTAAAGCATTATCAGCTTTAAACGTATTCCTCACACTACATTTCCTTTACAATGACTTATGAGCAGGAAGTACCTTTTTGCCCTTCAAACCAGCATGACAACCATGCCATAACAGTTTAAATTCTCCAATACTCAAGAAAATCACTGACTCACAAAAAATAAATATGAAGATAAGGTGATTGGTGTGACACCACCAAAGTCAGAAAGGATTGCAGCAGGCCACAATGCAATTCTTTTTTTTTTTTAAAACAGTTTTTTGAAGCCTACATGTTTATTTTCTTTAAATTGGGAGAAAGGAATTGGATTCCTTTTCAGTCTTCCATAATGTGTGTGAGGAAATGCTCTCGATCCACCCTGAGTTATTCAGCCTCATGCACTCCCAGTAGGGATTCATATATTGCATAATGTTCTGGAGATCCAAGGATTCTGCAAGGCAAGTATGTTTCGGGTCACCTCCACCAGCCATATACGGGGCGCCTATTCAGGCAGCACTAATGCCAGTACTTGTTCCAGGCTGGGTATGATGGAGGCACACTTCCATAAAAAAACATTTAGAAAGGCCTTGAACCTGTAAACAGACCTTACACTGATCATAAGGATGATAACAGACAGGTGACACCAAGCAGAGGGGAGAACGTGCATTACAAGCCACAAGCTCTAGCAGCATTATAGTATTTGAGCTGGAAAAACAGCTCCTGACTGTCAGTATGAAGGGAGCTGATCCAGATGCAGTAACAGATATTATTTACATTCTCTCACCACACAATCCTACAGGCCAGGAGAGGCAAGGCAGGTAGGATTTATACCACTCAGGGAGGAGGCTAGAGCTGTTTTCAGGTCATCTCTTAAATCTCTTGGGCACGTTGGCTATAAGTGGAAAGGCAGGACTGCATATTGCAAGTACTTTCCTGGAGTTGGGGCTAATGTAAAATTGGCTTTTCAATTCAACATCAGGTACTTCTGGCATGGACTCCTATACTTCAGTTGAGGAGTATTTATAGATTAAGAAGAGTTTCATTTCCATTTTGCCTTTTGAGATTAGAGGGAAGGTTGATGTTATCTTCTTGGAGGGTGACATTGCTAGGGCGAGGTTGGTGAGAGCATTGGGTGTATAGATTCGATTAGTGGACATTGCTAGGACAAGGGGAAGCAATGAAGTCTTATCTTTAGAAGATGGTTGCAGCAATTAACATTAGAGGGATTAATATGCAATGGGAATAGTATTACTATTTTACACTGGGGAAGTCAATGGGGAGGAGGGAAAAAGTAAATTTACATGGGCGGGGAGGTGGCATTTTTAAATTGTGTAGGCTATAACAAAGTAATGGGGGGGTATCAACCATTTATGGGTTCTGACTTTCTGAATCTGCACACTTGTTCTAGGGCAAAGAATGGATGTTGTAGCCAGGAAACTAGTCATTTTACACAAGGATGGCAACCTCCTATTGCAAAATGTACTTGTAATTTTGGGAGGGTATGGCTAGATCATGGAAAAGATACAGTAATAGCAGACTAGGTGTTAGGTTACTGCACTCTACATACCACTACCTGGACACAGAGTTACTCGCAATACCACTACCCAGGAACAGAGTTACTCAGTTTTTACAGCTTTATAAAATAAGATGTCTTACCTTTGCGTAGTCAAGGGGAAGCTGGTCTTCTGGACATTTAAAAACTCCTTCACTGTAAACAGAGGGAAAAAAAACACACAAGTTTCAGCCCAGTACAGATAATACAATTAAAGATGTTAATACCAGTACTATCAAGCAAAAAAACAAGTATAATAATGGTTCCAAACGTCCCACGATGTAAGCATGAATATGAAATAACCGAACTTCAACACTACATCATCAGGCATGAAGGTTGCTAAAATAAAGTGCAAATTACCCAAAAGTATGGAAAGGGATTAGAGTATGTACCAGACTTATTTGCTTTTCCAAGGAAGTCGCACAGAACTAAATGTAAAATTAGTGTGCCAACTACACAAGCAGGGGCTCAAGATTGACAGAAAATCCTGTTCAAACCACTGTGAGGGGAAACAGTTTTAACATAGCCAATTATAGAAGTAGCAGCTAGTAGATTGGAAAATGAATGACATTAAAGTCTTTATTTTAGCTTTGGACTGTGTGGAGAATAATGAACTGCTGCAGATTTTGCCATCTGCCCTCATTGGAGAGATTCTCCATCTTAGTCACCCTTCCGTTGATGCCACTGACTTTGCAGGTAAAAGTTGTGTCACATCATAGGCATGGAATATTGTTTTGCCTTCTTAATAACGAAAGCTTTTGTGATAATTCAGCTGTAAGTGAGCAACTGGTTTCCCATAAGGCATCACTCCTAAATATGCAAATCATCTTTTTTTCCTGTCTGTCTCTTTTAGCCCCTTATAACTTTCCCAGTGGTTCTGGGTCACCACAAGCTTTATGGGAATTCTGTATTATAGGTGCTGATGTCGTTAGACTAGGAAGTGAGGGGGAATTCTCCCTAACCGTGATACAGAAAGCAGAACCACTCTGAAGACCTCTTCCCCACCTAATCTAAATAATTTAGTTTTAGTTAGGCTTTAGACTTCTAAACTGCCTGGGCAGCTCGATCTGCTCAGTCTGGGTACAGATATGCTTCAGGTTGGGAAAAAAATACTGCAGAAACAAGACTCTGCTGGCATTTAAAGATCATAGTAAACATAATCACAGAGCTACAGAGTTTCTAAACATTGATTAATACATCCAGATTGTGTCTCGCACGCACCATATGTGATGCAGCATGTCAGCTGCTCGGTTTTGGTTCACAATTTAGTAAGTCGCCTTTTACTTGGTGGAATTTCCAGGACCAACTGAACAATACAGATGCATGAAAAGAAGAGAACTGAAGACAGTGGTACAAGCCACAGATGAAAGTCACACTGCGCACTGACAGAGCCACTATGGCCAAATCACACGAGCGAACCAACATGTAGGTACAGAGAACAGCCACCCAACATGGCCATTTAAAGGGCATCAATCTTTTATTTTATTTTTTTTTATTGAACCACTAGTGAGGTGCATTGAAATAAATTATGATATATACACAATATATATTAGTCTTACACACACTATATATTTATATATTTTACAGGGTTTTTCATAAAAAAAAAAAAAAAAAAAGAAAACTGAAACGAGAAGGATATTGAGGTGGCCACATTTATTCCCTTTTAAGTAATGCCAGTTGCCTGGCTGTCCTACTGATCCTCTGCCTTTAATACTTTTACCAGTAGACCCTGAACAAGCATGCAGCAGATCAGGTGTTTCCAACATTATTGTCAGATCTAACAAGATTAGCCGCATTTTTGCTTCTGATTACTACTGCGGCTGAATAGATCAGCTGGGCTGGCAGGCAACTTCTATCACTGAAAAAGGAAATAAATATGGCAGCCTCCATATTATGGGTCCATCTAAAAATGGCGCAGGGAGAAAAATGGCGCACCGTTCTGCCGATAAATGTATCATAAAACGCTATTTACCGAAAATACATCTAAACGGTAAATAGCGTTTTATGCTACATTTATTTCAGCACGGTACGCCATTAAAGCATGCAGGGGCTGCGGGTCGCTAGTATAGGCAGCGGGGGTTGGGGGAGAGAGGCAGCGGACACTGGAGGGCATAGGCAGCGGACAAAGATGTGTGCAATATGCGTACATTACCTTGTCCCGGGCCGCCGATCGCTCCTTCCCTCCGCTCCTGCACTTTCTAGTTTGTTTGCTGTAGTCCAGCAGCCGGCCAATCACCATGCGGAGCGAATGGAGGAAGTGAAGGAGCGGAGGGAAGGAGCGATCGGCGGCCCGGGACAAGGTAACGTATGCATATTGCACACATCTTCGTCCGCTGCCTATGCCCTCCAGTGTCCGCTGCCTCTCTCTTCCCCCCGACCCCTCTGTCCTCAGAAATTTTTAAGCTTTATAACGCTATTTAGCGTTATAAGTGTAAGGCACACTGCCTGCGCCATTTTTTAACACTTATAACGCTAAATAGCGTTATATAATGCAAGTCTATGGGGCGCCCTTCTTATTCCCCTGGCGCTGTGCGCCATTTTTAACTGTCCCGCCATATTATCACTTCAGTTGTCCTTTAAGCCAAGGCACACATAAAAAAACAGCTAGCCCCACCAATTGCATTTCTCTCCCAAGTAGTAAGAAGGCTTTATGAAGCAATAGTGGGATACAAAGGTTGCTACAGCACCAGGCCCCTGTACCTGAGGGACCCACATGGTGCCCCTTGCTGTATTAACCCTTTACTGATGCTATAGCTATGCCACTGAGTGTAGGACCTATCAAAAAGTATCTCAAAAGGTTGCCATACGTTTTTGAAGGAAGGTTTTTATATTCCACCCAGGAGTGGAATAATAGTAATAAAACACATTTTGTAGATTCAAATCCCCAGAACCAAAACGCTACAGCAATTTAGATTAGTCATCTCCAGCTTGGTAAAGACAGAACTGCTGACCGACCATGTTGTGACACAGCTATACATCTGCGAGTGGCCGCTAAGTGGTTAATAATCTTTCCGTGCACGGAACTGACTCTACACACAGGAACTCCTCAGCTTTCAACTCCTTCCAAAAAGCGCACAAGAAAGGCTCAAACTTATTTATAGGTCAGATAATACTCAGTGGCCAAATAAATGCTTACGCGCAGCCCACAGTCCTAACCTTCCTATGAGAGAAATGTAAATTCCACTTCTGTGAGGCAAATGGGCGCTCTCTTTATTTCATCTTGTATATCAAAGAGTTCCAGTGTGACGCTAGGGTTAGCATTTGCTGCATTTAATAAGCGCAAAGCAGAGGAGTAACCAAACTGTACGCGAGATGGCTGGCCCCAGGCCATGTTCCATAATGTAATAAAAATATAATTATGTATATCAAACACAGCAGTATTAGAAGAGTCTCTACTTCAAGATAATTAGGAGGAAATTATATTATTCCAAGTTTGCAAATTAAATAGTGCATGAAAAGCAATTTGGCACGGCATAACCCCGGACTGTATCTAAAAAGGCACTTAAGATGTAATGTGCACTGGAACTTCACACATGTGGCCAAAAGTGAGTAGACAGGCATGCATGCCAATTAACTATTGTCACTAGAAGGCTAACTTCATAAAGCAAAGGGCGCTGTACAAAAATACAGTTAGAACTGACCTTAAACTGGTACGTACAGGAGACCAGGGTCACCGAAAAATTAGTAATGTGACAGTTGGCAATGTGCAAATGACGTCAGTGCACATTTGAACTCAACAACAGCTCAATTAATGTCTTCCAATTGGATCGTCATCAGAAGTGCGAAAATGAGCATCCGGAAGTGCGAACTGCGCAACTCAGGACTATCTTGAATGGATCGATTTGCCATCGTCCACTTCAAACACAGATCATCAGGAACCAATCCACCAGGACGGATCAATCTACATGGGAGAGAATTGCTGTGTTTTTTTTGTTTTGTTTTTTTTTTGTTTTTTTACACTCGGGATACTTTAGCGAAGATTCTCGGGCCGTCTTATTTGTTTCTGACAGCTGCGGTTTTACACGCGTACGGAGCTTTATAGCAGGAAGTTCAGATTCCGGGTACCATGTGTTGGATAATAGGAATGCTGTTGAAATATGTATGCAGCTTGGAAAGTGCACCGGTCCAAGTTAGCTGCAACTGCATTTGACTGAACCAATTTCAAGCTCAATCTCATTCACCTCTATTGGCCAACTCAAGAGATTAATAGAGTAAATGTGCGCACACACAATCACTGTTGTCCAATATAAGGATAATACTCCATCACCAGGGCAACACTAAACACTTGGTGCTACTCCATCTGCCAACCTGTACAAACTTTACTGCTATTCAAATAACCAAGGGGAGAGCCTGAAGCTCTGGTGAGAAATGGACAAACCACTGTCCTAGGAGATTAGCAAACAGTAATGGTCAGTGGGAAGAGCAGCTTTATCTCTAGTCACCATCACTTTGTCTGCAAATGTTTACATATGAGATTATTTCTTCAAACAGCTCATCTTTTGCTCACAGACTTTCTGGAAGCCAGTGATATGATACATTCCTCTGTGGTCCAACTCTACAAGGACCGCATGCCTGCGCTGCAAATCTACATGCTAAGAAATAATCTTATCTGATGAACTGCCATATTGAGGGTGAAGTGGAAATAGCTCTGAGAATTAAGGTGAGGGGGGTGGGGGGGGGGTAGGTTTGAAGTGCTGAAAGCAAAACCTGCCAGCATTCTCGTGTGGTACATATTTCAGGACAGAATCACATGTTCAGCAGAGTGGCCACTATAAACACTGAGGGGGATGTGTTAGTACCAGGACCAAATAATGCAGGATTTGATTGACCGGGTATTTTCCGCATCATGACAAATGGCTCAAGCTACAAATATATGGGCAACGTCTGCTGTTAATATTAAAAGAAACATCACACGCACAACATTTTATGCTAGGTACACACTATGAAATTTTCTCGCAGATTTCCTGCCAGATCGATTATTTCCAACACGTCTGATCTGATTTCCGATCGATTTGCCATAGGAGTGAACACAAAATCGATCAGAAATCAGATCGGACATGGTGGAAATAATTGATTTGGCAGGAAATCTGCCAGAAAATCTCATTGTGCGTACTAAGCATAAGAATACTAGGCATAAGACCTACACTATGGCCCATTCACATGAGAGATTTTCACACCTCATGAATAAAATAGCTTCACCAACAGCAAGAAAATACTCAATATAAGTATATTACTTTTACCTACTTTTTAGTAGTCTTTCAAATGCTAGGTGCCGAAAAATTATCTTGTGCAACATGCTTTCTGCTCATCTTATTCCCACAGTGGTACAGCAGTTTCCCCGGCTATGACCTAATGACCTACATTGTGGATTTGGCACAAACTAGCAGTTGAGGGTCAGGAAGGAGACGCTGAAAGCTGCAGAAGTAAAACAGTAGTGTGCTGCTATAATGACAACTTGTGCTGCCCTACATCATCAACCTGCACCAGCTTTCCAATGGGTAAAATAGAACATTCCTCACCCCAACCTACCACTTACTGATGCCCAAAACTCACTTCCCCTATCCTCTGCCCAACACTAACCTTCAACACCCCAATGCCTAAATCTAACTTCCCTCTTCTCTCACCCCCCAACTCTAACATCCCCCTCTCCTGATAGAGAATTTCCATACTGCTCATGCACCCATCGTGAAAAATCCTACTGCACTTGCGTGGCAGTACATGTCGAGGAGCAGCACTAAATGTCACTGCACTGCCATTCTAGCTAAGCAAACCAAAGTGGAGCTCTCACGTAGAACACCAGAACAAAAACGCTGAAACAATGATATACTGCACCTTTAAATACACTGGTCATTTTAGCTAGGACAGATTTAGACACACTTGACATTTTTAAATTAAAATTTAGAGTGTGGACATGGCTGGTGCGGTGACAAATAATCTTCAGCCTTCAGCTAGGCACTAAATAATATCGTGTCACTCCCAGCAGAGCCCCGAGGTCTCATCACACCTACACTCGCTCTGTGGCTGAGCAGCCCTCTGTAACATCACACAACACAGGCCTGCGCAGAGGGCTTTAGAAAAAAATCTTTCTGGCAATCCCCTGTGCTGCAAATGATTCAATATAAACCCAATTACACAGCACATCTGGGCTAGTGTGCAGATGCTGCTATGTCTATCCTGCCAGCTGGCAGCCAACACTGAAAGCTCTCCACTCTCAGCACAACTTCCTCCTGCTCTACAACCTCTGCTGCAAAATCAAATAGTCTACACACTGTATCAGGTGTTCCTCAGTGTGTGAAGTGTCCAGTATCATCCACACACTCAGTGCTGCACATATACACACACTGTATCATGTGTTCCTCGGTGTGTGAAGTGTCCAGTATCATCCACACACTCAGTGCTGCACATATACACACTGCTTCATGTGTTAGTATGTAAAGTGTCCAGTATCCTGCATACACTCCGTGCTGCACATATAGACACACTGCATCATGTGTTCCTCAGTGTGTGAAGTGTCCAGTATCCTCCACACACTCGTGCTGCACATATACACACACTTTATCATGTGTTCCTCGGTGTGTGAAGTGTCTAGTATCCTCCACACACTCAGTGCTGCACAAAACTACTCAGCTGCAGTCAATAAAGGACATCCGAGGTGAAAATAAACTGATGAGAAAAACAATTGTACCTATCCTCCTAAAAATAACGTGTTCATCTATCCCACAGTTTTATATTAAAATCTAGTTTTTACTGTTTCATTGTCTCTACTCAATGACACCTTTATTGAAGTATTGCATAGCTGAAATCTATGAATTATTGACCCTTTATCTATTTCCTGCTCTCAGAAGCCATTTACTGACAGGAAAGTGTTTTATGGCTGTAATTTCTTATCAGTGAGGGTCACACTGTAGTTGGACCCAGTCTGACCTGGACAGAAACTGTCACTTGCATACCTGATGTTTAACTCTTACGCAGAGAAAGAAAAAAGAAAGGAACACAGCCTAGTTATTTGTGTGTTTGTTTGGCACTGTACATACACATGTATTACATCATGTCACATGTCACCTCGGTTGTTCTTGAATATAGATTGTGATGTGCATCATAAGCTTTTACATCCATCATGTGCCTTTGTAGCGGGCTTCATCTTGTATATAAAACGGTGAGACTATTTTCATCCTGTCCAGTTTCCTCACACAGCAGTTTTATTTTATACTTAAATATACTTTTTAAGTTTTTACTGTTTCATTGTCTCTGCTCAATGATACATCCATTAAAGTATACCAGAGCTAAAATCTAAGAACTATTGACTTTATATCCCCTTCCTGCTCTCAGAATCCATTTTCTGCCAAGAAAGTTTTATGGCTGTAATTCCTTATCACTGACTGCACATAAACTGTCAATTGCATGCCTGATGGTTTACTCTTTCAGGCAGAGAACTGGGGGGGGGGGGGGGGGGGGGAGGTTGGAAGTAGAACTAGTAACCGAGTAGAAAAAAAGTACCTCACCATTCCAGTGCTATTCCCAATCATATTAGCACCACACATACAAAGGGTATTAATTAACTCTACACTTTCACCAGCGGCCACAGTACAGCACTGTCATTGTTTGCTTGGCAATCTCACACACGCTGGCTGTTCATGCCCAAAAACAACAATTATATCACTTGAATTGATGCCCTTTACTATCAGCAACATGTGAGGGCGACAGACAGGAGCCTTCCTAGTCAGAAGCTGCAGTTCTCCAATGCTCTGGGAATAATACCCTCTCTCAGCTAATGTTTAACTTCACCCCTCGCAGAGAAAATAAACAGCTATCTGAATGACCAAACGCAAGGACATGGGGGTTACAGACTTTAAAAGCAAACATTCTCTCACACTGTAACAAAGTTCATTTCATCTACCCACCTCAGAGATCGGGCGGCTCGGACCAGAAAAACCACCAAACGCAGAAGCGTCGGCTGCAAGAGTGCAGAGCTGAGTGTGCTGCCACAGCCAGGGCCTGGGAGCTCTGTCACCAGCAAGGTTACACATCTGTGTGCACATTTATTGTCTGGGGAGCAGGGCAGTCCCTCATCTTGTCACTTTCTAGTTATGACACACAAGATTGCTGCTATGTAGTCGGTCCAAAAGGGCAAAGCAGTGAGAAGCACATACCCTCTCTGCAAACAGTTTATTTTTACTTTGCACCACAACATAATTGCTTGATGAAACGGTGCATTTTATTCCACACATTATAATCATATTGTGACCTGTTGCTATGTCACTGTACATCCTGCATCCTCCCTGTATATAGGGGTATGCAGTTAAAAATATCAAGAGTTAAAATTTGATAGCTCAGCTGTGTCAGCTTCAAAATCTCAGCAGTCCTTGTCAGAGCAGTTAATTTGTAAACACAGGATGTTAACCCTATGTTTGCTTCCATGAAAGTAGACACACTACAGCTGATAAAAATCCTGCAATAAATCGCAAACAAAGACTTTTTTCTTTAAAGGTTGTTATTCTGTGGCTTATCTTTTAAAGCAGAGAGGAAGTTCTGAGTTCAGGTCCGCTTTAAAAACTGTATGCACTAAAGCAACACAAGGAAGCAGGACCATACACGGGCTAATGATCAAGATAAAACTACTATACAATATGCAAAATTATAAGCATTATTATACAATTAGCAAAAATCACCTACCCTGGAGAGGCCAATCACTAGGGCTGGATTTAGCACCAGGCAAATGTCTATAGATGCTAGTGAGCCGAGGGGCAGCTGCCACAGGTCTGTCCACTTGCGCTCCCCATCCTGGAGCCATGCTGATGTCACTACCCCCACAGCATAGAGAGCTGGAAGGGCAGGCTAGGTGGGCAGTGTGATGTTACATGCATGGAGCCAGACTGCTCACCGCTGATGGAGCATAGAGAGCTGGATGGGCAGGCTAGGTGGACAGTCTGGTGTTACATGCATGGAGCCAGGCTGTCACCTCTGATGGAGCATAGAGAGCTGGATGGGCAGGCTAGGTGGACAGTCTGGTGTTACATGCATGGAGCCAGACTGCTCACCGCTGATGGAGCATAGAGAGCTGGATGGGCAGGCTAGGTGGGCAGTGTGATGTTACATGCATGGAGCCAGGCTAGTCACCGCTGATGGAGCATAGAGAGCTGGAAGGGCAGGCTAGGTGGGCAGTGTGAGGTTACATGCATGGAGCCAGGCTGCTCACCGCTGATGGAGCATAGAGAGCTGGATAGGCAGGCTAGGTGGACAGTCTGGTGTTACATGCATGGAGCCAGGCTGTCACCTCTGATGGAGCATAGAGAGCTGGATGGGCAGGCTAGGTGGACAGTCTGGTGTTACATGCATGGAGCCAGACTGCTCACCGCTGATGGAGCATAGAGAGCTGGATGGGCAGGCTAGGTGGGCAGTGTGATGTTACATGCATGGAGCCAGGCTAGTCACCGCTGATGGAGCATAGAGAGCTGGAAGGGCAGGCTAGGTGGGCAGTGTGAGGTTACATGCATGGAGCCAGGCTGCTCACCGCTGATGGAGCATAGAGAGCTGGATAGGCAGGCTAGGTGGACAGTCTGGTGTTACATGCATGGAGCCAGACTGCTCACCGCTGATGGAGCATAGAGACCTGGAAGGGCAGGCTAGGTGGACAGTCTGGTGTTACATGCATGGAGCCAGGCTACTCACCGCTGATGGAGCATAGAGAGCTGGATAGGCAGGCTAGGTGGACAGTCTGGTGTTACATGCATGGAGCCAGACTGCTCACCGCTGATGGAGCATAGAGACCTGGAAGGGCAGGCTAGGTGGACAGTCTGGTGTTACATGCATGGAGCCAGGCTACTCACCGCTGATGGAGCATAGAGAGCTGGAACGGCAGGCTAGGTGGGCAGTGTGAGGTTACATGCATGGAGCCAGGCTGCTCACCGCTGATGGAGCATAGAGAGCCGGATAAGTGGGCTAGATGGATGGGCAATGCCATCCTGCCCACCCATCTATGCTCCAGGTAAAGTGATGTCAGCCTGCATCCAGGATGGTCAGTGCAGGCACAACTACAGACACCTGAGGTGTAAATCCAGCCCTGCTAATAACACAAAACATAAAAAAGTGTAAAAGTGCAACAGGAGAATGAATACAAACTGCTATTGAATAGCCAAAGTGCTCAGTGTCAGCCTGAACAAGACTAGCAGCCACTGACTGCATGTAAAAAATTACCACATCCTAGATGTGAGCACTGAGCAGTCAGGCATGCAGAGGTCACACTGCGAGGTGGCGGGCAGCCCTCACAGGTGACACATCTGCAGCTGCCACTTCACAACAGTTCTGCGTTACTACACCCCATCGGTAAGTCACATTCAGTATGGTTTCTTGGCTGCATCAATACACAAAAAAGGCAACATAAAAGAAATAAGTTATCCTTTATCTGTGAGGTTTGACAGCTGTTGTAATAGAAACAACTCCCTAAAATATATTGACTTGATATAAAGCAGGGACCCCAAGAATTCTCAGCTTTCAATTAGCATCATAAATCCCAGTACAGAGTACACAAACGCTACATGAAACTCAGCCGAGGCATCCAATAACGACCGCCTCTGCCGTGTGTGGGGCATCCCCTGACCCACCTCAGTCAGTGATCGCAGCTGGGTGCCTCTTGTGTTTCTCTCATCCCCCCTCCCCCCCACTAACCACTCCATAGTGCTGTACAAGCTAGTCAGCAGAGAGTCTGCATTGCCCTTATTTCTAAACCGTCACCCAAACCAATCTGTAAAGACTCGATATACTGCATACCCATCCTGAGTGTCTCTACTCACGTGTGTTTCTTTACTTACTGCCTAAAGCTAAGTATACATTATACTAGAGAATGACAAAACAAAACACTGGAGAGATGGAGAGATATAGATATACAGATATAGATATATACAGAAGGGCTGCAGCACACAACAGCAAAGCAGTGACAGGGGCTCTTGGTTAAGCTTTAATGCGTTTAAGCTCACCAAGTGCCAAAGTGTCCCCAATCTGGTGAGTCCTACTCTAACCAGGCAAAAAATGCTGTTTTTTTTTAATCAGCGTTCTAGTGGGAACCATGCCAAAAGCCCAGGGGTCAACTAAACGAGAGAAAGGAAATTAAAGACACCTTGGGCTTTTGGCATGGTTCCCACTAGAACGCTGATAAAAAAAAACTAGCATTTTTTTGCCTGGTTAGAGTAGGACTCACCAGATTGGGGACACTTTGGCACTTGGTGAGCTTAAACGCATTAAAGCGTAACCAAGAGCCCCTGTCACTGTTTTCCTGTTGTGTGCTGCAGCACCCTCTGTATTTATATATTTCTTATGGAGACTGGGGATCTCCAGGCTGCGTGCATGCTTTGCATAGTATTGCATATAATTTGGTTTGTGCTGCTCATCCCTTGGTATTAATATAGATAGAGAGAGAGAGTGCAACGCGTACGAACACACACCATCCACGTTTGTATGCTTTGCGTGCTTTCACTGAAAGTGAATGGGACAGCCGCGCATTTTGGGAAATAAATGCGTGCAGCATGCGTTCCCGGACTGCACAGGTCCGGAACGCATGCAGTGTGAATATCAGACAGTGCAGTCTATGCACTGTCTGATGCCATGCGTGTCGGCCTCCTGCACGCGTTCCCAAAATGCGGATGGGAACGCGTGCAGTGTGAACGGGGCCTAAAGGGTTTTGCATGTCTGGAGTTGTTCTTTAGTTCAGTTCCTGTGTGGAAGCATTGTAACAATTATACACATGCATCTCCTTCTGGCAAGAACTGCACCCCAGCCAATTGTAAGCCTTGTGTGCACATCTGGAGAGCATAATACATCTTTATTAGCCTCCTTATTCACACTAACAGAAGGAACCGCAGCCCGTTTCCAAGAATCTTCCTTCTCTAAAAAACACAAGGAGCGCTGGGTTGATCCGAGGCAAGGGATGAGTGTTAACAGCAGGCTATGCAATGCAAACAGCTGATGCAACACACAATGCTGTGCGGCCTACAAAGCCCAGACCCCATCTCCTGTGCCAGGCAGCTGCTCCTCTCCACACCCAAGAATGTTGTGGGAATTCTCTGGAATTTCTACTTTCCCCGAATTGGGCCAAATGCCTTTCCCTGCCTATCACCTGCTGCCTGACATCGGGATCCCCAATGGAAGCATTACAGGACTGAGAATGTGCAGCACTCCGACACCTGTCCTCACACAATGCACTCTTCTTGGAAAAGTAACAGGAACCAAGGCTGTCTGCCATAAAATATATTACCATACATCTCAATCTGACCGGCTGTGCGGAGGTTACAGGAAGGTCTCTGTATGTGAAAGTTATAACAATGATAAAAATGGAAACAATTTTGGGCACATATGACTAAGGGACAGATTTATCTGTGTTAAAATCTAATAAGAAAGAGACGTGTCGACTGCCTATACACTGCAGGCCGATTCCAGGTCAATTTCAGCATGAAATGCCTTGTGACTCCGCCTCCGTTGCTGCTTTCTCCATTTGTGTTCACAAGCTGCCGATGCGTAATGCGTGTGTGACATGCGCCACGTGCTATACACCAGCAGAGTGTGAGGTGCAAATGGAGGAAGCCAAAGACAGATGGACACCGTAGCACGTTAAATAAATGCAAGCACAGGGAGCACAATTACCCCGGGACAAGAGGACAGTGGCGGGAGTTCCGTCACGTCTGTCGCTTATCCAAATATCGCATATCATTACTGCCGCCCACCCAATTGAGCAAGTCAGCCCGATCGATACATGCGATCAATTTCAGCCCAAAATTGGTTGCATCGTCCATCAGACAGCCCCCTAATTATCGATTCGTTCAGTCAATAGGCCGCCAAGTCGAGTGATGTACGGGCACCTGAAGTGAGAAACCTATGGAGGCTGCCATATTTGTTTTTACACAATACCAGTTGCCAGGTGCATCACACACACCTGAAACAAGCATGCGTAAAATCCAGTCAGAAACATCTGATCTGCATGCTTGTTCGGGGCCTATGGCTAAAAGTATTAGAGGCAGTGGATCAGCAGGACAGCCATGCAAATGGTATTGTGTAAAAAAACAAATATGGCAGCCTCTATATCCTCCTCACTTCAGGTTCCCTACAGGCTAATTTCCCCCCATATTCACAAAGGCTGAATATCTATTGTTCTTTGCAGCTTATGGATCCTGAACTTGCATCTCACCTTGGCCATTGCTTACTGCTACTACTTGGTTTCCGTGCTGGAATCCCAGAGTCATGTCATTTAGATGCAAAATAATAAGAAACCTGCCTACATTGCTCTCCGCCTTTTTTCACAACTCTTGCTTACCCCTAAGCTCTTTTACATACGATCCGGCCTCCGCATTATTCTGCCCTTCCCAGGACAGGAGGATTGTAGCCACACCCACTTGACTAAAGCCCCGTTTACACTTATTCCGTTGGTACGCATTTTTTTCTTCTTCTCCATAGCAATGCATTGTGAAAAAGATTTCAGTTAAAACGCGTTAAGTGTGAAAGGTGCCATAGGAAAACATGGGCATTACTTTGAAAATCAGTTGTCCTTTCAGTTATAACTGAGAGCAACTGATTAAGTGTAAATGGGGCCTAAACAGACAGATATCAAGGCTTATTCACAGAAATTGTAATCTTGTGTTAGAAACAAAAACATTTCTGCATTCCAGGTTTGTTGGGCCAAATATACTGTCCCGCCAGCTTTCGGTGCATAATAACCAAAGAGTGTGAGAGCACCTGTGCCTGCTGACACATTGGGAGCTGCACTGCTATTTGGCGAATCAGCTGGGTGGAGCACATGACAAAAAGAAGCCGGGCAGAACACTGTACATCTGTATGTACACAGCACGACACCCCAACCAGCAATTTTATGTTAGTATTATTAAAGTCTACTGACATAAGTACAAGCCAGTAGTCAAAGCTGCTGATCAAGGGTCTGCTCAGGTTCCTGGCAGCAACTAGCCTAGCCAACCACCGCTGCTGAGAATGCAGGATGTGCAGCTGACCCAATGTGGTGTTGAATAATCTCAGCTGAACACATTCTTCCTTTCCTTATCCTGCCCACCAGAACACTTTGCAAGCGTACAGTCTGTACAGCATTCACCCCTGAACTGTCACCCAAGGGACCAAGTCCCGATACCTGCGGGCAACAGTAGCTGTGGATGTGCATGCACCCTAAGTGCACATGAAGGCTCGCACTAGACTTCACTGGCTGCAAACCAGAGATATTTATCAGAGCGATAATAAGGAAGGTTTTTAGGTGTCCTGATCTCTAAACGAAGAACACAAGGCAAACACGCATTCAGGGGTAATTCACATTACAGCCTATGGCGGCACAGCCCTTCTTGCCTGTCTCGCAGGCAAACCCCGCTGCCTATAGGGTAGCCATTTTACTTGCTAAAAGATGTAGTTTTGTGATCCGCGCACCTCTGCTAGGCTGCACAGGTACGTGGCATCACATTTCCTAATTAAACTATGTATTTTCTGGGCATACGAGAGGAATCGGTGCGGGAGACTTGGGCGCAGGATTCAGCCGATATATGGCTGATCCTGCTGCTGCACAAGTTCCCGGCCGCGTTAAATATTATTCCCTCTCCAGGCCGCCATGGATGGTAGAGAATTAAATAATTCTGCTTCCAGCAATTGCTGGAGGCCGAATTACTGTGTTTTATAAGCAACTTCAGCTCTGTCTTCTGACGGCGCTGAAGTTACTCACTGCTGCGCCCAAGTCTCCTGTGCTGGAATGGCACTGCGATGGCAGTGTTCGATTTTCTGGGGTCACCCATGTACTCTGAGCAGCAGAAAATCCTAATTACTTACACACATACACTGAACAGGATGTTAAATAGGAATCAGTGATTTCATGTGATTGGCTGCATCACCTCACAGGGGTGTGTAAATCACACTATTACTGACCACAATATTAAGAGAGGAAAAGAATAGAAAAAGTATTTTAGCTCTGCAACTTGCTTCTGGTCATCAGATGAAATAGAAAAACTTGGTTTAGTCACCCACATACCTCATTTCTCCCTGTTATGCACACAAGCACAGCCATGCATACACACTCTGAACATACACTGAAAGCTTCCTTCACAATGAAAGGTCTTTGTTGCACCTGCAAGTACATGAAAGTGACCCAGGCAAAGGACAACAATACAAGTACAAGGAAAGGTTGGAAAAATGTAAACGGGTGAGGGTTCTGTCTCTCCTAGCAGCCGGTTTCTCTGTGTGATCCACCCCTGCTTTTGTTCTAGAATTTCCCCCATGTTCCTTTAAGAGACCCTCCCCTCATTACACACTCATTTCCCAGTCTAAACCGTTTTGCTGAGGGCGAGACAATGAACAGATTTTATTTAATTGTTGCTTTCCTCCCACTCACTAACATAACTGAAAAACGCTCAGTCAATTAAGGGGCTCCAGATCTGTGTCTCACAGCTACACAGTCACGTAGTGAGATGATGCAATGAGATATATATATATATATATATATATATATATATATATATATATATATATATATATATATATATATATATATATATATATATATATATATATATATATATATATATATATATATATATATACATATACATATATACATACACACACATATATATATACACACACACACACACACATATACTCAATACAACCAACATGGTGCGACTGTGAAGAGTTCCATTCAGGACATTTTGTGGCCAGCTCAGATATTGCCCCGATGAGGTCTGGGATGCGTGGAAAATAATCAACTGACCATTTTGATCCGAAAGGGTTGTAAGGAGCGATAAACCAGAAGGGGAAAGGTTTACAGACCTGTTTCAAATAGTCACTTTCCCTCTTCAGCCAGAATGGCATGGCCCTCTCCCTGACCACCCCCCCCCCCCCCCTCTTCATAGCAGGGCTGTGGAGTTGGAGCAGTTTTGGGTACCTGGAGTAGTCTCGTCATAACTCCCAAATGTCCCTCTATTGGAGGGACAGTCCCTCTTTGGGAACCCAATCCCCCTGTCTCTCTTCATGTGTCCCCCTTTCAGGACTGTATAAATCTATGTAAATATATGTATTTTATCTACTGAAAATGTGTTTGACTCTAAATGTTGTACAGCAGAAGGAAATGGCAGCGCTTCCAAACAGACGCTGCACCTAAATTGACTACCTGCACAGGTATGCAGAGCTCAAATAAAGGGCAGGTTACACACCTTGCATTCAAAACAGGTACAGTAAAGGGGGGCGTTAGCTTCAGCATAAGTTGTCTGTTCTGCTGACTCTAAATGTTATTCCAATCCTTTAAAATTGATATGTTAATATGAAGGAAAATGAACCAGGATAGAAAGGACCAGTGTGGTTTGATTTATAATATATATATATATATATATATATATATATATATATATATATATATATATATATATATATATATATATATATATATATATATATATATATATATATATATATATATATATATATATATATATATATATATATATATTTTGGGGTATCCATGATTAGGGGTGTGGCAGGGACATGGCTGAAGTGTCCCTTTTTCTTATCTCAAAAAGTTGGGAGGTATTGGAGTTGCGGTTTCATAAACTGAGGAGTCGACATGATTTTTGTATTGACTGCACAGCCCTGGTAAACATTAGACAAAGGAGTCGAGCCATTTTGTATACCTGGAGTCAGAGTCAGTAATTTTATAAACTGAGGAGAAGTTGGAGACGGATGATTTTTGTACCGACTCCACAGCCCTGCTTTTGCTGCTGAGCTGCCAAGATTAACACGTGTACTTTACATGAATAAAGTGAGGATTCTGAATTTTGCTAAAATACCCATTTGCTGCAGAGCCGCTTTCTAGACCTTATTTGTTGACCAAGTCCGTGCAGATCTTATGCATAGGTTCATATTTTAATAGCATCAAAAAGTGGTTCTTCTATAAAGAAGACCGTGCAGAAGTCACATGGCAGCTAGGTGCGGTGTAACACAAACCAGATGCGATATACATTAGCAGCCCTGTAATGTGCCTCACCTGTGTAACGTAACACCGGCACATAATCCGATGTGATATTCACAAGTCAGGCAGACAGCCTGAGCTAACTCAGCACAACACGCCAAGCAGATCCTCATGTCAGAGAGATGGCTGCAGGAGAAGCGGCTCAGCCAGATATGCGTGTCAGAGGAATCCTCAGCATCACTGAGAGCCAATTGCTTGTGTCAGAGTCCAGCCAGAGTGCAAAGAGAAACAGAGGATCCATTTAATGAGCCCAGAAACAATAGTGACCTTTTAAACTCAGGCTCCTCCAAGTGATGACCTCATCATAGGCAAGCAAAAACTGTGAAATAAAGCAGAATATTATTCAATGCATCACTCAGGTGCAGCCAAAGTCCCAAAATAATCCATCTTTGTATCACAATGAACAGTATTAGCTCCACGTAGCCAGTAACGTACTAATGAAAAACAATACATCATCCTTATAGCTGAACCCTGGATGCCGTCTATACATAAAAAAGGTACTTAGTTATCCTTTGAAGCGCAATTATTCAAACTTGTTTTACTTCAAGATATCTGAGGTGTAGGACTTCACCAAGACACATTCGCTGAGGCTGTCCTGTCCATTTATAAAGGGTGGATCCGACAAGCCCACTTTTATTCTGGTTCTACATAAGCAAAAGGTGGTGACAAATTACTTGGCCTGTATCACTGTCAGTACTGCAGCCTTACCCCATGATTCTGTGACAACAATGGGCAGCAAACTATAACGATAAGACACACAAGATCTTTAGCCACAATAACTCCCAACCAACACCCAAGCCCATTGTTCCTCTCCCACCGGAAGCAGCTCCGTCGCGCACTGCACATTATTGCTTCTCCCCTCTCCATAGCAACTAAATGCATCCTGCAGCATGTCTGTACTACGTTCAGCCCAAACTATCATTTGAGGGATCAAGTCCTGATCGTTGTGGGCACCAGTCTTCATGCGTGGGTACATGAACTGTGCCAGCTGCTATCACCCAACACAGCAATAAGCAGAATACCTCTCTATCGGCAACCTTTTCAGAGTCATGCTCTGTTTCTATGTCTTACAAGAAATTTCCCTTTGTAGAATACTACAACAAGCTATTTTATTCCATTATCTTATCACACTTTCCAATAAAATTATTCTTTCGCCACTTTCCCCTGAAAATAAAACAGTAGTTTCTCACAGTTGTGAGTTTCCCCTCTAGTAAACAGAGGTGGTTGCACCCTATGCCAAGTCTGGCAAGTAACCAAACATATACAGTATGTGCATACTCATGCCAACACTGTGGCACACACAGGTCCAAATAGGGCCTTAACATGCATCTAGTGCCACAAGGTCAGAGAAATGCAATTATATCCTGGAACAATAATAACTAAGGCTAGGTTCACAGATGTGTGTGTTGCAGTGCGGCATTACACACACATATAGTAGTGCCTGGCAGATGGGAAATGGACAATGTACAGCAATACGCATGCAGGTAGGCCAATTGGCACGCTTCTTGTAAATAGCACAAATTAGATTTCTTTATCTCATCATGGCTTTGGTAGACGAGGCACTTGGACTGGAGTGCGTTTTAAAAGGGCTGAATGGAATAATCATCTGACCTGTCAGTTGTGAAGCAGAGACTCGCTCCATCTAATGAGGGTAAGTGGCTGGTATACACGACAGTGCCATCAGCAATTATCAGTCAAACAGACCAGGGCTACTCTCTATATGACCCCGTTACAGTCACACCAGCAATTTCATATGCCAACATTGTCATTATGAGGTCTGCGTTCTCATGAAAGCTGTACGTACTGAGCAGCCATTGTCACATGCACACCGGGCTTCAGCATGTGTTTCCCACACAGAAATAGTTCCCTCCAGATTCATCTGACAGGGTTGTGCTAGGCTTTAGGACTTCACATGTTTGAGGCTTCAAAGCAACTGTGATGTGGCAGCCTTATGTGTAGCATGCAGAGCCGCAAGTCACATGAATGCTTGTAATACAAAGGCAGGCAAGTGTATGAACTACATTTGTACAGAAGGCATAAATCTCTTGGTGGTTCCAAGGCTTCCTACCAACTGATCACCGCTTAATACCTGCACATTAGGCTGAACTTCAGGCAGCAGTCCAAACATTTATTGAGAAGAGTGAAACGCACATATTAGTTTAACGCTGAATTTTAACATACCGGTAATTAAAAAGCCTACAGCATGCTATCCTCTGTACTTAATACAATGGAAAGAAAATATTGTTTAAGGGTACACGTTTTTCCGCTTGATTCTCATTTCTTTTTTTTTTAATCAATTTCCATTCACTTCTATGAGAAATCGAGCAGTAAAACGATCGAAAGTACTATCGGACATGACGGAAATCATCAATAGAACGCATCTATCAACCGAAAAAAAAAAAAAAAAAAAAAAAAAAAAGGCACCTGAACATTAAAAAGGAGGATGCTAAAAATAAGGAGCAACACATGGGAAGGGAAACTGATGTCCAAGTGAGCTGTTCACGATAGAGAGGGCTACAGTACATGGATGAGGGGGCTACACATGGAATGGGAGGGGCGCTGCTGCACATGGATAGGGAGCCACAACATATTTGGCCTAGGGGTACAGAAGGTAAAAATCTGGACTTGGACACCACACTGTATACTATGGGATAGATGCATCACTGGACAAGGTGCTTCCCTACAGAAAAAAAACACTGTTTCAGTCAGCAATAGACTGTGCAGATACAGAGTCAGCTACCTGAAGCAGTTGATAATTGAAGTCTATGCACACAAGTGATAATAACCACAAAGTCTATACAGCCGGGCATTATGGGGCACGTAAGAACAGGCCAGTGTCGATAACTATACCACAACTATCTGCCTTCACAAGATTAGACACAGAGGTCAGCAGCGTAATGTGTAGAAAGGAGAAGAACAGGGTTTCCCCTCACATTCCCTTCCATGTCTACAGCGAGCTGCACTTCCCAGACTCGGGTTATTCTGGGGCACAGCAACAATAAGGAGATTCTGTCAGAGCCGAGGTCGCCAGTACCTGCCAGCATCTGACAGCTCCTCTCAGGGAGATTTGGATAGGATGCCTGTGGTCAGGGAAATCAGAAGCACTTCACTTTGAAAGTGAATTAGGCTGCATTAGGATAAAAGACATCTTATCAGGAAACAAAAAAAAAAGTGTATTGTTCACACTAAAGCTGGGGAAATAAAGAGCCATTATTTAGCTGATAAGACAGTCTAGCTTTATTAGCAATACCAGCAGCATAAGGAAGGTTCCCAGGTTAACAAGTCAAGTTTCTTCTCCAACAGCAGCAGTATACAAATGCATACAGCAACCAATCTCGTCTAACCTTCCATCAGTCTAGGCCTAGCCAGTACAATGCAAACTTTAGGGCAAAATTGTTACTTTACAACCAATAAGATGCATAGTACCGGTAACTGACAGTGCTAATCTGCAGGATCTTTAGCAATGTTTGCCCCTGAGAGCATTGTTTTCCACTCCTTCACCCCCCCCACCCCCCCCCCCCCCCCCCCCAGCAAAAAAATGCATTCCTAGGCTCTCGGCTAGATACCTGTCTGTACAGCACTCAGCCTTGAACCTAATGAATTAAGTCCGGATCCCTGCTGCTCTGGCAGAATTTCCTGCTCCTGTTACATTATACTGTTATACTGATGAGGCATGAGCATATGTATACCCTGCGACACAACCCTAACTGAGTACTGCAGGATATACAGAGCCTCCTGTGATTGCACCTTCAGTTCCTACCATTTGATATTTGGAGATGGCCAGCAATTAGACAGTTTGACCTTGAATAACTGTAGCGACATATAAAGCATCTATGTAAACTGGCAAATGATAATCTATACATTTGTAGGTCTCATTATGCCTTCACCAGATACAATAGTACTGCCAAAATTTCAGCTTGACTGAATTCCTACAGAACAGACAAAGCTCAGAGGAATGATGCCCTGTCAGAGGACAAATGGTCCAGATCTGGCATCAGTGTGAGTTTCAGTGATAGCAGCCCCAGTGACCTCTGAGCACAGACAGAAGGAGACAACATATTGCAGAAATCATTGACACACACAGACAACCACAAGACCTCTGAGTGAATATAACAGGATACTGAGGATCACTTTACTCTTCCTGCAGCTCCCCCCTCACGTCTTCACTCCAGAGGATGAACTTGAGCTGCCTGTTCGATTGTAACATAATTACACACAGGAAATTATAATCCCCATGCAACCTTTGGTAGGAGTTTCAAGGCGGCAGCAGCCAGAATACAGACAAAACAATGGAAATGGTGGAACAATACAAGGCTATGGCTCTTTGTGTGAATGTGTGATCCTAGAACAAAGCCTAGGTCTGCTTCTTCACACCTACTTCACACAGGCAGATGTCAACAGGGCTACACCATCTGTTGCTAGGCAGACCATCGCAGAGGGGAAGTGCAACCTATGCAAAACTTCCCAGTCCAGGCATTACGTATTGCCTGCTTTTCTTCTGTGCAATTAACCTGCAGCTATGGGGCCTCTTATGGATTTCTGCCCACATAGATCCTTTCCATAGATCAATTTCCTTTAGTGAAAAGGAACAAGGGTGACTGTTCTGCTACTGTACATTGCAAGGCTGAAGGCGAAAGATGGCAAAACGATACAATTTCTAACATGGCCATGAATGAGCGTGTTAAACCACACATTTCCTGCGGATTAAAATCATGCATATCAATAGACAAGGTTGTTTATGTTGAGTAGGGCGGATCAGTGGCTAGCACAGGCATGGGCAAACTCGGCCCTCCAGCTGTTACGGAACTACAATTCCCACAATGCATTTGCCTTTAGGAGTCATAACTGTGGCTGTCAGACTCCTGCAGTGCATTGTGGGACTTGTAGTTAACAGCTGGAGGGCCAAGTTTGCCCATGCCCGGGCTAGCACTACTGCCCTGCAGCTTGTGAGTTGCAGGTTCCAGTCGTAGGGTAGTATCCACATGTCTGCTCTCCCACAAATCTAGACCATATATTATAGTCTTGATTTTTGTGATAATCACCAAATTACAATTTCTGCACTTTTCCTTTAAACAAATCAAGTTGGGTTTTAAAACCCTTGTGTCCCCTTCCCCAATGTCTCCAACCTACTACCTGATTGTAAGCCTGGAAGGGCAGGGAACTCTCCCTAGTGTTTAAAGGTAACCATACATCTAGCAATTTTGGCGGCCGCTTGACCAATAGATAGATCTCTCTCCGATTGGAGGCCATAAACCAAAGGCCGAACTACGATCAACTTCAACATGGATTCGACAATTGACCTTGTGACAGCGCCTTGTCGCCACCCCAGCCGCTGTCCCCCCATGTACAGTGGTGTGAAAAACTATTTGCCCCTTCCTGATTTCTTATTCTTTTGCATGTTTGTCACACTTAAAATGTTTCTGCTCATCAAAAACTGTTAACTATTAGTCAAAGATAACATAATTGAACACAAAATGCAGTTTTAAATGATGGTTTTTATTATTTAGTGAGACAAAAAACTCAAAACCTACATGGAGCTGTGTGAAAAAGGAATTGCCCCCTGAACCTAAAAACTGGTTGGGCCACCCTTCGCAGCAATAACTGCAATCAAGCGTTTGCGATAACTTGCAACAAGTCTTTTACAGCACTCTGGAGGAATTTTGGCCCACTCATCTTTGCAGAATTGTTGTAATTCAGCTTTGAGGGTTTTCTAGCATGAACCGCCTTTTTAAGGTCGTGCCACAACATCTCAATAGGATTCAGGTCAGGACTTTGACTAGGCCACTCCAAAGTCTTCATTTTGTTTTTCTTCAGCCATTCAGAGGTGCATTTGCTGGTGTGTTTTGGGTCATTGTCCTGCTGCAGCACCCAAGATCGCTTCAGCTTGAGTTGACGAACAGATGGCCGGACATTTTCCTTCAGGATTTTTTGGTAGACAGTAGAATTCATGGTTCCATCTATCACAGCAAGCCTTCCAGGTCCTGAAGCAGCAAAACAACCCCAGACCATCACACTACCACCACCATATTTTACTGTTGGTATGATGTTCTTTTGCTGGAATGCTGTGTTTCTTCTACGCCAGATGTAAAACGGGACACGCACCCTCCAAAAAGTACAACTTTTGTCTCGTCGGTACACAAGGTATTTTCTCAAAAGTCTTGGCAATCATTGAGATGTTTTTTAGCAAAATTGAGACGAGCCTTAATGTTCTTTTTGCTTAAAAGTGGTTTGCGCCTTGCATATCTGCCATGCAGGCCATTTTTGCCCAGTCTCTTTTCTTATGGTGGAGTCGTGAACACTGACCTTAATTGAGGCAAGTGAGGCCTGCAGTTCTTTAGATGTTGTCCTGGGGTCTTATGTGGCCTCTCGGATGAGTTTTCTCTGCGCTCTTGGGGTAATTTTGGTCGGCCGGCCACTCCTGGGAAGGTTCATCACTGTTCCATGCTTTTGTGGATTATGGCTCTCACTGTGGTTTGCTGGAGTCCCAAAGCTTTAGAAATTGCTTTATAACCTTTACCAGACTGATAGATCTCAATTACAGTACTTTTGTTCTCATTTGTTCCTGAATTTCTTTGGATCTTGGCATGATGTCTAGCTTTTGGAGGTGCTTTTGGTCTACTTCTCTGTGTCAGATCGCTCCTATTTAAGTGATTTCTTGATTGAAACAGGTGTGGCAGTAATCAGGCCTGGGGGTGACTTACAGAAATTGAACGCAGGTGTGATAAACCACAGTCAAGTTATTTTTTAACAAGGGGGGGCGATCACTTTTTCACACAGGGACATGTAGATTTGGAGTTTTTTTTCTCACTAAATAAAAACCATCATTTAAAACTGCATTTTGTGGTCAATTATGTTATGTTTGACTAATAGTTAACGGTTTTTGATGAGAAACATTTAAGTGTGACAAACATGCAAAAGAATAAGAAATCAGGAAGGGGGCAAATAGTTTTTCACACCACTGTACATATACCCCCCAGTTCCTCTGCATTAATACTTTATCTTTCCGAGATCCAATGAAGTGTCTGGACTCTTCCGCGTTCACACCCCACCTGGTTGCCAGCATACTGCACGCACCTCACGTGGTTGCTAGCGCATTGCACGCTGGGTCCTGTGTGACATCACATGATCACTCCCACTGAATGTAATCTGGAAAAGGATTGTGGTCACCAGGAAAAGTAATCATGCAAAGCATGGGGGGGGGGGGGGGGGGAAGGGGGGTTAAGGGGGTACATGTACATTAGAGGGGACATCGGTCAGGAGATTCCGTTGCATTCGAGATTATCGCACAACGTTACCCCTGCACATCCATGCAGCATAACCGTTTGAAACGTGCAACCAATTTCTGCCCAAAATTGGTTGCATCGTCGATTGGGCAGGCTTTTGGTAGCACAGATTTTTATCAGACTTGATAATCAGCGAATCGGATGGTCGATCTGCCGCCAAATCTACAGCTGTATGGCCACCTTTATTATTATGTACGGTAACTTATATGAACAAGTATTTGCGATGTCTTAAACCACCCATGTACATTGAACGTCTCATGCAACTATGCTCCCCACTGTTTTGTACTATGTACAGCATCATTACTACAGTATACCGTACCGTACTCCATCCTGGACCACAGCAGACTTTTCTCCCTTCTACAGATAATCTAACCCCTGTTGATAATAACTCTGTAACCTGAGTGCTGAATTGTAAAGCTCTGCACAATAAGTCACAACCTATCAATACAATATTTGTCAGGTAACCGTTTGGCCTACGGCTACCACAATATTACCTCCTGCTGTTATCTGGTATGTTGTTCAGGATGTTAGATATTACAGTCCGGTGTCCTATTCATTTACAACTTAGACTATGTAGTATTACAGTGCATCCACAACACAGCAAAATAACAAAACAATGAAGATTGATAGTACATTGATAGAATGAAATCACATGCAGTCATGTGAGCCTTGGAACGACTGGCAGATAATACGAGACTATCCAATGAAAGAAGCGTTACTATATATCGCCTGTGAAAAGTTGTGTATATATTATGC
Organism: Hyperolius riggenbachi; assembly: GCF_040937935.1. NCBI lineage: Eukaryota > Metazoa > Chordata > Amphibia > Anura > Hyperoliidae > Hyperolius > Hyperolius riggenbachi. The sequence goes on from NC_090647.1 coordinate 462,542,099, forward strand.
CTTATACAGTACAATGAAAAGTGTCAGTCATTTTAAAATCTGCATCAGACTTATACCCATATTATACCCCCCCCCCCCCCAAAAAAAAAAAATGGAGGAATCTACAGAGTCAATAATGGTTGCCCAGATTGTTTATTGGGAATACTGCGTATTAGGAAATCTATGACCTTGTTCTAGTACAATGGTCTTTGTTCTATTTACATCAATGCATTCATAATTCCCATGTAGCATTGAACTGCTGGGTATGCTAAGATAGGCATGTATACAATAACTTGTTTAGAAACGGTAAAGATTATAGAGACTAGAAGAGAAGACAAAGAGATGAACTCTGGTTTCCTGTGAGTGGATGTTACAGCCACACATGCATCCATGTGCATCACTAACAAGTGCTTCACTGCTAACAGGACAGGCACAAGCAGGCCCTCTATCTGCTCCTCACCCTTCATTCATCACTTCACACTTCTGCAAGACTCAGCCTGCTCCGCACACTTTCTGCACACAGCCAGCCAGTAAGGGAGGGCTCTGCAAGAAGGGTGCTGTGAGAGCTGTACGGATTGCGCCTATATGGAGGATGCCATATTTATGTCCTTTTAAGCAATACCAGCGGCCAGGCTATCCTGCTGATCCTCTGCCTCTAATACTTCTAGCCATAGACCCTAAACAAGCATGCAGCAGATTAAGTGTTTCTGACATGATTAGCTGCATGTGTGTTTCTGGTCTTATTCAGCCACTACTGCAGCCAAATAGATCAGCTGGGCTGCCAGGCAACTGGTACTGCTAAAAAAAAATGAAATAAATATGGCAGCCTCCATATACCTCTCACTACAGTTGCCCTTTAAGCTAGCCACACACTAATAGATTGCCACCCAATGTTGTAAAATTATCGATCCCTCTCTGATTAGAATCTGACCAGAAATAGCATAGATTGTTGATACATCCAGCAGGAAATCTATTGAAGAATGATCGAGCCACAGCATTTTACTGCTCAATGTAGTGCGACACTATGGGCCATCAATCTACCTCCGCTTTTTCCCTGTCCTATTGCCAAAAATGGTGTCCTATCCCAATAGATTTTTGCTAGGCATTACAATCAATTGGACATGTTGGGGTATGATTTAATCAAAGGGATTGAATCTGCCAAGAATCAGTGAAACTGATGTGTGCGACTACCTTCACTACTGTACACCTCAAAGAAACCTACTGGAGCAGTATGTAGTGGTGGAATGACAACTGGAGTCCCGCCTCCAAACACTAGATTTCTCCATGGCACACCCAGGATTCCTATATGAGCGGCAAGGAGTCAGTCACATGTATTTACTTTACAGCCACCAGAATTGCTCATGGCAGGAGAAATATTGGCCTCTAGCAGTTTGAAATTCAATCTACCACACTGTTGTTATCGATCACTCAATATAATCGATCGCTTATTACAACAAATAGCGTAATGTACATGACCACTTCCAGATTATACGTTTTGACCCAGATATACAACTCGGCCTAATTATAGGCATCCCTACATTCACACACCACACACACACACTACTGCCCCATTGTAGAAGGGGTTCGGTGATTCTTGTATGGACCAAAAGCACCTTAAATGAGATGTAGAGAGAGACCAGGAGCCCAATGGTGCAGTGTCATTACTCATTAGGTATATGAGAACAAAAAGATTTTTGTGTGTGTAATATAAAATATGCCTGAAACTCACCGCCCCCGCTCGGTGCTTCAGGTCCTGCCGGATACTGATGGTGCTCTCCTGTAGTTCAATACACTTTCCAGAAAACATAAAAGCTATTACCTCCAAATAAAATAGAGGCACCTACACCCTACTCCAATGCTGCTAAGGCATTTTTTGCATTGACCTGAGGAAGCGGGCCATGACCCACGAAACACATCAATTTTTTGAATAAATATCTTTCTAGATGAACTGGTGTCTATATCTTCTGGAAAGGTAACAGATTAAAACTCATTTACACATTATGTTTTAAAACCCATATATTTTAGGCGCTTCCTCCCCACCCCTCTATACGTTTTATAAGACGTTAGTCTGTACAGGTCACTCACATTGATGTTTTTGTATTACGTGTGGTCATCCTAAACATAATGTATCTTGTAGCTTGGCTGGCAGTGTACAATATTACACCACTAGACCATCTCTTACCCAAATAATAGCCTGGTCGTGTGTAAAAATGGATTGCACAGATTTAAAATGGATGTTGCTGCATTAGAGAATGGAGGGTTTCTATTTGGATGCTATGGATAATAAGGTCACTACTTGCTTCCTGGAGTATGTAGGGAAACTGCTCCGCTCTACCATATAAACAGCATACATCTATTCTCAGCCCAGCGAGATGTGCCATGGATTGCATGTTACACCTAAATGTCTTTGCGTAGACTGAGAATTGCTGTGTGTCTCACTCCTCTCTCTGGAAGGAACTGTCAATCCCTGACAGACACACTGTGACCTCACCCAAGAACACACAGATTTAGAAGTTCAGAGGGCACCTGTCCTGGCTTCTAAGACATCAGCGCATTCTCATGGAAACTATTCTTGCCAGCAGCCCCACAAGTGTGAGAGAGTGACAGATGCTCGCTCCAAAAAGAAAAGGGGGGGAAAAATAGATTGAATAAAAAAATCAAAGATACCAGATAAGGAAATGCAATTTCTTGATCACAGAAATAGGACATTATTGCTTTTCACATGGCCGGTCTAAAATCAAATAGTCATCTATTTTCCAAGATCCTGAAAGAACGCACAGATTGCAGTAGAAGATCCCTCCTCCCCTGCCTGACCTGCATTGTGAGTCCTGTCACCCATCTTGCAGAAAGTCAAAGACTAGTCAGCTGTTTGCAGAACAGTCTATACTCATCCTTCAGCATCTGTTGATATTCAATTACATCAGTGACTAGCTCTGTTATAGAGCAGACAAATAAGGAAATTTGGATTGTGAACCAATGCCACTACTCAGAATGGTTCCCATTGTTACGGAGCTCATGAAAATGTTTTTTTTTTTCATTCAATTATCGTATTTTACATCTTATTGTATAAAATCAGAGCAGTTGGTAGTAGATCCCAGATGATAACAATATCAATCATTTTTTTCTCTCTAAAAATTGCACTTCTAGGCTGGATTCAGAGTGTGTGCGTTGCACAACATATGCCTTGTGTGTGAACTGCAATGGAGACTGGACAGAGACATCAATTATTAGGGTTTACCTGTACAATCTGCTCATAGTATTTAAGATCTGTTGACCCTCAGGGTAGGAACACGCTAGGCAGAATGAGATATGCATTTTCCACTATGTGCATGGAAAACGCATATGTGATTCTGCCTAGTGCAGTGATGGCTAACCTTGGCACTCCAGCTGTGGTGGAACTACAAGTCCCATTAGGCATTGCAATACCAGGCAGCTGTAAGCATAACTTGGGGAGGCAGAGGCATGATGGGATTTGTAGTTTTGTCACAGCTGGAGTGCCAAGATTAGCCACCTCTGGCCTAGTGTGTTCCTACCCTCCTACTACATGAGGTGGTGAAATTGGTCAGCGGTTGGCCAATCATAAATAAAGTGTGTACCAGGCTTTAGAATAACATGATCTGTTACAAATCAGAGATGTAACCAGGCCCATAGGGTTGTATGGGCAGTCAGACAACATGCACTGTGAAAGGACACTTAATGGGCACCTGATTAGAGTAATTTCTAGGGCAGGAGAAGATTACGAGATGATGTGATCTGAATGAGCCAAGCATCATTACAATCAATCAGTAAGTGGCAGCATTAAACTGTATGCTCACCCACAAGGTTAACAATCCAGATGTTTTATGCGACACCTACAGCACAGGCGCAGATCTTTACATAACCTGACAAGATTTGCAGCAGTAGCAGCACAGTAATTTCTGGTAATTGTATATTCATGTACTGTAGTTCATAATGATTTACATCAATATAAGACATTAGGGTAAATGCTAAGCCATGCCAGCAAAGCTTCTGTACAGCCTGTCCTCACTATGCCTGTAACGTTGGCAAGCAAGATCTGTGTGCACACGCGTGTGAGCATGGATGGCAGAAGTGTGTTTGTGCTGAACGTGCACAAAGTGGTCCCCCCTCCTCCTCCCCAGCCACCCAATCTCAGAAAACTGCCTGGCAATGCATTAATCAGACTGACAAGTGCGTATGGAAAGCCTCTGGGTGAGCTGGGGGTTTGCACATACACGTGCGCAGGCAGCCATATGAAGAGCAGCTGCTGAATGGGGCCCCCCCACCTCCTATGCCTGTGTAGATCCAGCTCCGCCCCACGTCAGTCACAGCGCAGCAAGCCATTGTGTGTCAGCCAAGTGGCACTTAATGAAGACAGGGATTGAGAGGCGATGTTCATCAGGCCCCAGTCTGAGGTGGGGGAGGAGGGCCTGAATAAATGGTTATGCCGCTTATCTTCATCCCTGCTTATCCAATGAGCTATGCAATCTACAATAACACACACATACACTGTTAGTAAGCCTGGTGTAAAGACAGTACTGCATAGCTCAGCAAATTTCAAGTCCAGGCATGGAACACACTGACAGAATGTACATACTGAGCAAGTACTTGTTAGTGATTGAAATTAAGAGAAAGGAAAAAAAAAAAAATAATACTTATACATATATACATAAACTGTAAAAACATATCATGGTAGGAGATAGACTGTGAGCCCCTCTAAGGGATGGTTATTGATGATTATATATACACAAACATTCTGTAACGCGCTCCAGATAATGATAGCAAGCGAGTGCTGTAATTGGCCCCAATGACGGAGCCATGGTCCCACCCGCGAGACCATCGGCACCAGTAGAACTGCAAATGAAGTTACAGGTAAGGTGATTTTGCAGCAATTTTGGGGCTGAGCATTTGGACTTGTAAATAAGGTTAATTATACTTACCAGGTGTCCCAATGTTTGACTTCTGCCCATAGCCCCGCCCTCCTAGCAAAAGAGGTCACAGGAACTTCTTTCTCTGATTGGTCTTGAAGCACCTATGAAGAAGTCTTCCTTCAGAGGACAGGGCTACAGACGGAAGCCGGAAATCAGGACACCTGGTAAGTGTAATAAAGTTTATGTAGGAAAAACAAAATTGCTAACTGGAAGCATTGTACGGTTCACTGTACAGCCTTTCAAATTGTAGTAAAAAACGTGATCGCCTTAGGAATCACTGCACACAGCGCTGGCAGGATTTAAAAGCTCTGCAGCAATACCTAATGCGTTTAGGCGCCTCAGTCTGGTTCAGCATTTCTGAATGAACTTTGGCATGATATTCTAATTTTTTGAGTTTCACTTGTAGAATTCTGTTTTCCAGTCTCATCATCATTTGTGACCAAATCAGGCGACAGTTGGCTGACTGTCCTCTGACACATTCGGAAGGCTCCTCCCCTCCATTATACTGTGCACGGCGCTCAGGTTAGTGTGCGTGTCTGTACAAGCATCACTGGGTAGAGTAAAAACAGTGTGCATCGCATGGTCCAACTATTATGTGAAGTCTTTACCCAGCTTAGAGCCATGCCGCCAGTTACTGCAAGCCTTTCATCTGGGGAATCCGACATCCAGAAATCCTCCCCTGCCAATACAGAGGCAATTAGGCATAAGGAAGTCTCCGGGGATCAGGCGGGATCAGCTCACTTGGGGCGCACAGAGAAGGACGGTCATGGATGGAAATGTGCAAATATTTGCCCAGGTTGAACAGTTTCGCCTAACTTGAGCAGAACAAGCAGTAATCACAAGAAGTTTCAGCGAGGACGGCGAGCACCAATGTGAGAACGCACACACGGGCAGGAGACTGATGCGGCCGCACAGCGCATTAAACATTTATAATCTCTCCGCTCAGCTTTATTAATAATCTCATGCGGGGTGAAGAATGCAAAGCTACCCCTCCAGCAGAAGCAGAACTGATTCCAAACCATGTGCATGAGTTATAATAAATTATATTGCCACAACTAATGACTGCTTCACATTACATTTGTGCTGGATTAAAGATTCAGTTTGAAGATCCAGCAAGCATAAGAATAGAGGTATTCATGATATTAGAGGTCTGTCCTTCCTGCGGCCTACTATGGCTCATGCAGATAAGTGGTTGGAAGTGGGAGTGTCAGTTTGCTGCATAAACACACATGACAGGTCCACAGTGGCGTGTATGTTTACTTGACACATGCCTGGTCTTAAAAATAGCAGCAGGGTTAAACTTTGGCTTCTGAGGCTGCCACAGTGAGAATGTTACACTAAAGATATTCAGTTTTATAGAAAAACACTTTCAAAGTGTGTGTGGGGGGGGGGGGGGGGGGGGGGAATTATTTCCCCTGAACACCAAAACAGTCTCAAACAAAAAATAAATTGTTGAGCTATTGAAATCAGACCTGTATGTAGGATTAAAAGGCAACTGAACTAAGCAGAAACAAAAGTTGCCATATTTATTTCCTTTTAAACAATACCAGATGCCTGGCAGCCCTGCTGATCTCTTTGGCTGCAGTAGTGTCAATGGAGTGGCTTTCAGAGGAAGCGATAGAAAGGAAAGCACTGCACTCGGCTGAGACAATCTAGATCTCTGGGCGTCACACATGCTAGTGTCTTGCAAAGTCAGCCCCCAATCACTGCCTCGGCCAAATACCCTCTGCCACACAGGTGTCAAACTCAAGGCCCATGGGCCGACAGCCCGCATTGCCCCTTTATGTGGCCTAAACATGTAGGATTGTAAGCAGTAAAGGAGGAAAGAGAAGACCAACCTGTACTGTATAGCCAGCTAGAATTTACCATAATATGAAGCCCAACTCTTTTACTGGGGCAGCGTTTGGCATTTCCACTAAGATAGCAGGCTGCAGTCAACATATGAACATGCATGCAACTTTTTTGCCTTTGCATGCATCCTCCCAATCTACCATTGTGATTGATTGTACAGTATAAGGGTAGGGGACAGGTCTACAGCTGCTGCACTTTTAAAAGCATGGCATCTTTGCCCTTCTTGTCCATACCTCTAAATGCAGCGCACAAGCCCACCTGAGATTCCCCGGTTAAAATCTTAATAAATAAGTTGGCCTGAAATTTGTGCGGTATACACATGCTAGATGAAACTCACCCAAGGCAGTTGATAAGGACCGCCTCTGCTAAAACTCCAGTGTGTACAGTAGCCCCCGGCCAGTGGTCAGCCGGGCAGATTGCTTTGGCAGAGCGTCAGCTGTGAACAGCGGTTTCCCCACCCACCTGGCTCCCACATGACATCAGAGCCGTGACGCTCTGACGGTCCTCTCCCCTTCTCCCACATTGCAACAGAACATATCGACACATCTGTACAGCCTGGGCCCTAAAATATTGGCCAAGGGTATCGGGTCCAGATCCCCATCACGTGACATGCCCCATAAGCATATAGTGTATACAAGACTTTAGGGCTGGAACTCACTAGGAATAGCTGCAGCGCTTATCATGCAAATTTTATGTTGTTCAAAGTTTTTAACTGCAAAAAGTTTACAATTCTCAGGAATGCAGTAAAAGCACTCCTGGCAGGATGCATCATCCCTTTTCCAAACTCTTCAAAACACACACACAATTTTGCTAGAGAGTTTTAAAGTAGAAACGTTTTAGCTACTTTACCAATAAATGTTCAGGAAACACATCCCATTAGGGCCACTTGAGCTCTATGGAAAGACTGCAGACAGCTAGGAATGGTGCCCTCTTCATGTGAGAGCTGGGGATCTGTGAAGCACCGAGTAACTTCAACAAGCAACCCTCCGCCTGCCATCAAAGTGAACTCTCCACAAAACCTGTGTAATCACCAGGAAGAATGTGACCATGTTCAGAGTTCACCTTCATGCAGAGATGGGCCCTCTGGTGGCCACAGTTAGCGTTGCTGACCCTCGGGGGGGGGGGCAATGGTTACACATAATGAACACTCCAGATTTCAAAGGACTCAGAGAAGTTATATACTTTGTAACTTTCTTGCAATGTTCCCCTAATACACATTTCCTCAAATTAAAGGATTGTGATCTTAAACTTTTGGGGAAAGGGCTAAGAAGCCGATCATAGCTATACAAGCAGATGCAAGCACATTACTCCCTGCCTTCTACAGAACATAATAGGGTATAGCCACATTACAGAAAGGTAAAACAGAAATGCCATCTCACATCTGACTTCAGAGGATGTGGAGGGTCTTCAGCACTTTCCTATTAGTGAAGAATTATTTCCCCTGAACACATATTGAGGCACAGCCTCCTACCCATCCCCCAAAACCCACAGCTTGACCAATTCTATAAATCTACAAGGTGGCAGACTTGAGAAAGGCTAATTGCCTATTGTATGCAGTTAGCTGTTTATTTTCAGTGGCAGATATGAGAAGACAGTGACCCTGTCCTTCAGGCAGCCTATCAGCTCACACTAGAGTGTCTGAAGTGAGCCCATTATGTCTACAAGACAGGTACACTTGTTGTAATTTGTTGCAGCAGACATAACATACTGGCCAGAGATGAATCTGCATATGATCTAAAAATAGCTACACTGTATCCAATAGCTAATCTATTCCAGGAGGTGTTTTCCTAATGTATTTTTAGTGCACCAGAAGTATACAGGTAAACAGTGCAACAGGTAATGAGGAAGTGGAAAGTACAGTAACAACAGCTGAACAGTTTACTAGCTGCCATTTCAGTTTGCCTTTAAGAATTAAAGCAATTTTTTTTCAGAAACACTTCCCGGATCACAATATTGATACAAGTCATCCTTTTTTAAATATATAGTATTCTAAAACCAGAAACCATGCATTTAAAAAAATTGCAGAGGAAAAGTAGAGTTCTGAATCCAGTTAATCACACTTCATGAGTAGAACTCCTAGGGTCCTTTTACAGTTGCAGCCAGTTATAACGGAACTGACTACTGATGTGCAAGGTAATGTCCATGTTTCCCAATGGCTCAGTTCACACTCTACATATTTTTAACTGAAAGCTTTTTCACATTGTGCTAGTGCAATAGAGGCCGTTGGCCCTGTTCACATCAGCAAACGTGGACGGCCGTGCGTTTGGAACACAACGCATATGAACGCACGCCATCCGCGTTTGTATGCGTTGCGTGGTTGATCCCATTCATTGAAGTAAATGGGTAAGCCGCGCGTTTTGGGAAAAAGTGCGTGCAGCATGCATTCCCGGACCGCACTGGTCCGGAACGCATGCAGTGTGAACATCAGATCTTATGTCGTGTGTGTCAGCCTCCTGCACGCATTCCCGAAACGCTGACGGAAACACGTGCAGTGTGAACGTAGCCTAAGGGTAAGTTCACACTACATCCGTTGCCGAGCAACGCACAATGTAATCACATCAGAAAGCAACTATATTGCAATGGAACGTTCACATCTGCTTATCAATTTGCAGCATGGTGGATTCCATAGCTTTGCCATGAAGCATACTGTGCATTTACAGCTGCAGAGTAACATGCAGTTTTGTAATGGATGCATTGCACTCATAACGCTCTATACTACTTTTCAACACCGTAGCATTGCAATCCTATTTTTCAGCATGCGCAACACACCAGGCATAGTGTAAACCTAGCCATAGTATTTCACAACAGCATGGATCTGTAAGTTAGCCAATAAATGGTATTGCCTGCTATAAATATTCCATCCACCGTATTATCCATGGCTGACATGGCACTACCTACCGCTACACCCCTTGTATATCATATTACTGTACATATATGGCTAGCTTTAGCCCCAAGAGAGTATGCATGATAGGCGACAGACCTTCTGTACAAAGAAAAGAAAAAATCTCCTGCTACTTTTACTTTATTTTCCTCACAGCAAACAGCCACTGTTCCCAAGAGGTACACAGTAAGCAGCCGGCAAGGAATACAATTGTGTTTTACACCATTTAGCCTGTTGGGTTTCCAAAGGTTGTCTAAGGCCAAATGGTGATTGAACGCTAGCCATACACAGGTCAATAACGGCCCAATCCAGAAAGCGATCAGTTGGCTGTAGTGATTAATGCTACTAACCTGACAATTCAATCTCTATTAGATTTTAGCAGAAATCTAATACAGAATTGATTAAAAACACAAGTTATATGGCCATGCATCATCCACCCCCCTTTCCACCACTCACACCAAGATCCAACATTCCCAATCGTCTTATCAATCTATCAACGTCTGATGCTTCTGGTCAGTTTATCCATGAGGCTTTGGGGGGGGGGGGGGGGGGGGGTTGATAATAATGATGATGATGATGATGATGATTAGGTCTTTTGCAGACTCATAGTGATTGAGTCAGTTGCACTTAGAAATTGATTTGTGTGTGACCAGTCTCAGCAGCAACATAAGAGCGGACAGTCAAACAGCCCTTCAGAGCAGAGCTGTCCCCATTGGCTGCCATGCAGGCTGGCGTGTTTATGTCTGACAGAACCTGCATGCAACAGGGAATATGTCTAGCAACCCAGATGAGCTTTTTGGCAGTTTTACAAGTGCTGAGGACACTGCAAATCCTCCTGACTGGAAGAGGCAGCAGAGATCTGAACAAAGGATTAAGTTGATGGGCACAGACACAACCCCTTAAAATGTCCCAACAGCCTCACCTCCACCTATGCCCCTAATCCCACCAACCCACCCCCACCACTCTGATGTGCTCTTCCCTCAGTCCCAAAAGGCACGTTCACTTTTCTCTGTTCTGTTTGTTGACAACCAGCAACAATGCAAAACAATGAGAGCCCTGCTGCTCTATTCAGATGTCTTCCTGGTGGAGGAGGTGACATTCATGCAACATGCCTGCAACCACAAGCTGGAATAGCAGCTTCTGGGAGCAAAGAGCAGCTCCTGGACAGGAGGAGGAGGAAGGGGGGGGGGGGGGGTGCACAAAGCTCCAATATACCAGATATTTACACTCTAGAAAGCTACAATACATCTAGCGATTTCACTGTACAATCAACCATTCGATCATTATATCAAAGAATGTTCCATTATGCCCAATCAATGGAAAGTGGAAGATGTCATGTGGAATCAACCAGCTTAAAGGGAAGGTCCAAGCAAAAAAAAAAAAAAATGGAGTTTCACTTACCTGGGGCTTCTACCAGCCCCATGTAGCCATCCTGTGCCCTCGTAGTCACTCACTGCTGCTCCAGTCCCCCCCCCCCCCCCGGGCAGCTTTCTGACCTCGGAGGTCAGGGCCACATTGCATACATTTTTACGCATTCCAGCTAGTGCAGGAACAAAAATGTATGCGTTGCACCACTAACGCGTAAAAATGTATGTGTTAATATTCCTGCACTAGCGGGAATGTGTAAAAATGTACGCAATTCGGCCCTGACCTCCGAGGTCAGAAAGCTGCCAGCGGGAGACTGGAGCAGCAGTGAGTGACTACGAGGGCACAGGATGGCTGCATGGGGCTGGTAGAAGCCCCAGGTAAGTGAAACTCATTTTTTTTTTTTTGCTTGGACCTTCCCTTTAATCGATCAAGCAGGACTGGAAGATATCAGCCAATTGCATAGAAATCGGCTACTGTTTGGATAACGTTAGATTTTTGAATTTAGAGCATGGAGGCACATCATCAGTCAGTGAAGATTAATCGTATAGGACAATCACGTGTAGTGTGTGGGCCACCAGTCAATCGACTTTCAATCACCACCAGTCAATCGACTTTCAATCAACCATACTGAAGTTGATTGCCCAAGTTAATCGCATGGTCAACTGAATCAAAATCGCAAGATGTATGGCTACCATTAAGGATGAGGAAATCATTCACAGACTTGTTGAGGATGCTAAAGAAATGGTAATGAAGTTGCCTGGCCAGCAGAAGAAGGACCACCATGGCTAAGACGTGGGGATCAGTGTAGGAAGTGCCATGTTGCAAGGCCAGGCATTGAGCAGCAGGAGACGCACAGGAGCAGGCTGACAATGGCAGACAGGTGACAAGCTTACCTGAGGAACTCCTGCAGGCAGGTGTCACAGAAGCGGTGGCCACAGGTGGACACTTGCACGGGCTCCCGCATCGCCTTGCCGCACAGAGGGCAGATGAACTTGCGCCGGAGCTTCTCCAGGAACTTGTAGTCATAGCCCGGCATGTTGTGCAGCAGCAGCAGCCAAGTAATCACAGGGGAGGGAGGCGGAGCGGCTCCGGATCACACTGTCACAGCACGGCCAAGGTCGCCGGTGTCACCGGCCGGAGCATGTATGGAGGAGGCGCCTCCCCGGGCAGAGTGCAGGGAAGAGGTGATCCGTCCTGGCAGCGGGCACACACTGCTCTCCGATGTGCTGTCTGTGCGGACACTAGTGTCTGCTGCTGCTCAGCTGTGCCCGAGGTACATCCAGGCTGCGCCCCTCCTATGTATAGCTGGGAGGAGACTGTGCCGGCTCCGCCCCCCTACATGTGCAGCTGCTGGTCGTTCCTAACCTGGAGACACAATAGCAGAGACAGCTGACTGCCAGCGAGAGAGAACGGCATCCCTATATATATATATAACATCCAGCGGCAGCGAGAGAGAACGGCGTCCCTATATATAACATCATCCCCATATACCAGCATTACCTATATAACAGCATCCCCTTATACCAGCATTCACTATATAACAGCCATAGCCTTATACAAGCATTCCTTATATACCAGCATCCTCTGTACCAGCATCCCCTATATACCAGCATTCCCTCCCTACATACCAGCATCACTATACCAGCATTCCATATATACCATCATTATATAGCATAATCCTCTATGCAGTACCAGCACCACTATACCAGCATTCCCCACATACCATCATTATATAGCATCATCCTCTATACCAGCATCACTATACTAGCATTCCCTATATAACAGCATCCCTAAATACCAGCATTCCCTATAAACCATCGTCCTCTATACCTGCATCCCCCATACCAGCATCACCTATACCAGAATTCCCTATATACCAGCATTCTCTCCCTACATACCAGCATTCCCTATATACCAGCATTCCCTAAAAACCATCAATCCCTTTATAACAGCATCACTATACCAGGATTCCCTATATACAGGGCCAGCCCTAGGTTTCACAGTGCCCTGAGCGAAGCCTGATTTTGGTGCCCCCCCTTCATCCTCTTCGCACGTACACACACCACACACACAGACCCATATGCAATTCACCTTTTCTTCTGCGTTACCTCCTAGGACAGTGGTTCCCAACCTTTTTGAAGCTGTGACATTTTGAATGACAGCAGAGCACCGACAATTTTTATCACACGTTATAGCCGCAGTGCGTGTTCCCTCCCCCCCCTAAAAAAAACGCCCTCAGACTCAGTATAGGTAGGTAGTCAGGTATGGGTGCCCCCAGTATAGGAAGTCAGCTGTAGGTCTCTCCCCATAGGTAGCCAGGCGTCAGTGCCTCCAGTATAGGTAGCCAGGTGTTAGTGCCCTCAGTATAGGTAGCCAGGAGTAAGTGCCCTCCCTCCATAGATAGCCAGCTCTAGGCGCCCCCTTGGAAGCCGGTGCCCTGAGCGACCGCTCGGGTCGCTCAGGTCAAAGGCCGGCTATGCCTATATACCATCATTATATAGCATCATCCTCTATACCAGCATCCCTATTCCAGCATTCCCTATATACCATCATCCTCTATACCAGCATCCCCTATATACGAGCAACCCCAATACCAGTATGCCCTCCACCAACATTCCCTATATACCAGCATCCCTATACGGTATCCCTACTACTCTGCTGGCAGCCTGCTCCATTCCCAGCTCTTCTACCTGAGTCCTTTATGTCCCACTTCTATGCTGGCAACCTGCTCCATTCCCAGCTCCTCCACCTGATTCCCTTATGTCTCACTACTCTGCTGGCAACGATCCAATATACCAGATATTTACACTCTAGAACACACCACAATACATCTAGTGATTTGACTGTACGATCCACCATTCAATCATGTTGTCAAAGAGAAATTACAGGGGCAGCATGGTTATACTGTGACTGCATGCAGTTAGTGTGAACAGAGTAGGAGAAGTGAGAGGAGAGCAAAGTGAAGATGTCATCATTGGGGAAAATCAGCTTGTTGTGCGTTGTTAGGAGTCAGACAGTGAGTGAGCAAGGGAGAGGCAGGAGAGCAGCAGTGTTTCATTTGACTTTGACAGCAGTAGGGAGGAGGTGGCACTGCTGTCCTGACAGAGGAGAAATGGAGTGGCTGAGGGTAAGCAGTTTGTCTGTCACAGACTCACAGCCAGCCAGTGTGCTATTGTGTTGAGCTGCAGCATGTCATGTGAGAACATTAAATGAAGCATAGTAAATTGTCGAGTGCTGTGCGATCATTCTAAATCGGGGGGGGGGGGGGGGGGCATCCTAATAAGTTTGCCTCAGGCAGCAAAAAGTCTAGAACTGTCCCTGTCCTGATTCCCTTTTGTCCCATTACTCTGCTGGCAGCTCACTCCATTCCTGGCTTTTCCAACTGATTCCCTTATGTCCCGCTTCTCTGCTGGTGCCTGCTCCATTCCTGGCTCCTCCACTTAATTCCCTTCGATAGTTGAACTATAAAGATTCGTACACACGTCTGACTTTTACAAACTACCGGTCGTTCTGACACACCGGCAAACTGTTGTCAGAAGTTCTGACAACAGTTTGCCGTTGTGTAAAGTCTGTCGTCCGGCTGATAAGGCTGGTTTTGAGTCAAAACCAGCCTTATCAGCCTGACGACAGACTGTACACAACGGCAAACTGTCGTCAGAACGACCGTCCCACGGGCAGGTCTGACGACCAATAGTTTGTAAAAGTCAGACGTGTGTACGTAGCTTAAGAAATCAGGTGAGGGAACTGGGTAATATATGGTTTGCCAGCAGAGTAGTGGGTTGGTTTGATCGGCTGGTAGATTTGTGAGGCTCTAATTTGCTGGTCACAATCATGTGCTATAGCAGGAAATGGTCACAGCATAACAGAGCCTTGAAAATAAACTGATCACATGCCTCTCCATGACTTTTTACACACACAAACGTCCCTACCCCCAGCATGCCTCCATGGGACACCCCCGACAAGCCCCAACATGCCTCTATTGGAAACCCCCAGCATGCCTCAATGGGACATCCCCAGCGTGCCTCCATGAGACAACCCCGACATGCCCCAACATGCCTCAACTGGACACCCCCAGCATGACTCCATGGGACACCCCCGACATCGACACATGCCTCCATGGGACACCCCTGACATGCCGCGACATGACTCCATGGGACACCCCCGACATGCCCCAACATGACTCCATGGGACACCCCCAACATGCCGACACATGCCTCCATGGGACACCCCCGACATGCCGCGACATGACTCCATGGGACACCCCCGACATGCCCCAACATGACTCCATGGGACACCCCCAACATGCCGACACATGCCTCCATGGGACACCCCCGACATGCCGAAACATGCCTCCACGGGACACCCCCAACATGCCGCGACATGCCTCCACTGGACACCGCCAGCAAGTCTCCATGGGACTCCCCCGACATGCCACAACATGCCTCCATTGGACAACCACAGCATGCCTCAATGGGACATCTCCAGCATGCCTCCATGGGACACCCCTGGACTTGCCTCTATGGGACACCCCCAGTGTACCTCGATGGGATGCATGTGCACACAGCTGAAGCAAGACACTGTTTATGTTTTGATAATAGATAATTGCTGATCTTTAATTGCAGAAATCTTTGGCAGCCTTTTTTGTGCTCTGCACATCTGCCTACCATTGAGTGTTTGTCGATAGCTTTAGGTTTGAATTCCTAATTAGTCATTTAGCATGGCGCTCCTCCTGGCTTGGCAGTCCAGCCAGAGACATGCAGCTGGAAATGTGTTTCTAGGATGGGAGGTTTTCCCACAGTCGCACACACATGAAATGGGATAGGCTGCCTGAGGATGTATTTTGTTTCTCTGCAGTTCCCTTCCAGAATATAACATGGGAACATTTGGAAACACTTAGTCCTTGTTTGTACATGCATTTATTTGTTTAGATTGTAAATACATTGCGGACATTGCTTTGGGCACACGGCATGTATTAGTTTATGCGTACATGATAGATGAAAGGCAGACTGCTGCAGACCCTGCTGGACATGCAACTTTACCACAAAATCACGTACTGTCTTTACAAATCCTGAAATCTGTTATGTATCTGTCAGAAGAGAATGTCATACAAAATTATCATGTCATTTACCTGGTAACTTTGAATTAAAGGACTACTATGGCAAAAATGTCAACATTTAAAATACATGTAAGCACATACAGAGAAACATATGTTTCTTGCAGAGTAAAATGGGTCATAAATTACCTCTCTCCTGTGTTGCTCTCACTTACTGCAGTTAGCAGAAATCTGACTGAACTGGCAGGTTTTTGACTAGTCCATAGCTTCATGGGGGATTCTCAGTATTTCCTCAAAAGAAAGACACAGCCCCCCTACTACATGTTCTGGCAATTGGACTGAGCAACCACTGTTCACTAAATTCTTTTGAAAATAAAGAAAACCCTGAGAATCTCCCATGAGGAGATGGACCAGTCTAAAACTTGTGAACTCTGTCACATTTTCACTGCCTACTGCAAGGGACAGCAACATAATAGAAAAGTAATTCAAAGCACATTGTACTCTGGGATCTACTTTTTATTGATGTGTTTTCATGATTTGTTAATTTTATAAAGTCTTCGAAATAGTGGTCCTTTAAGTTAAAAAAAGCGGACACTTTTTTCAAAATAAAGAAAGGTCTGATCTGATCAGAGTAGTGGAGTGGAACTGTCCTGTAT
Source organism: Hyperolius riggenbachi (assembly GCF_040937935.1). Taxonomy (NCBI): domain Eukaryota; kingdom Metazoa; phylum Chordata; class Amphibia; order Anura; family Hyperoliidae; genus Hyperolius; species Hyperolius riggenbachi. The sequence goes on from NC_090647.1 coordinate 462,558,815, forward strand.
ATAAAGGTTAAACCTGAATAACAAAGGCATATCACCTAGTAAGCTCAGTAATTTACATATGCCTAAAGATGGTGAGTGAAATGCTAATATAGTATTTCTGGCTTCCAATCAGATGTCATTCAAATTGTATTCAGGGTGGAATAGGGCCAAGGAAGTTCAACAGGAAGTGCATTTGATTGGCTGAGCACCACGCTGCACTCAATTTGCCTGCAAGTTAGAATTATTACTCAGTGAAAAAGTGCTCAAAATGAGCGCAATGGCGAAGCAAAGAAGAGTTTCGGTACACTGTCATGGCAACAGTTCTCTGCATGTTATTTTTCATGGCATGAAGAATTGCTGTGTAACATGCATGTTATCACACACCTTATCCAGAAACACACTATAGGAAGTGTGTTTGGATAACGTGGTTGGATAACGCAGAGGTGTGAACATACCTACAGGTTAAAGAGACTCTGTACTTAAAAAAAATGCCCCTGGGGGGAACTCACCTCGGAAGGGGAAGCCTCTGGATCCTATTGAGGCTTCCCCCGTCCTCCTCCATCCCACGGCGGTCTTGCTCTGGCCCTCGCAATGCACAGCTGACAATTTGTCAGGCTGTGCAATATTTACTTTGCCCGGCTCCAGCGGGAGGCGCTGTTGCAGCTCTTGGCTCAGAAATAGGCAGAAATAGTTGATCCCACCTGGGTCCGCTCTACTGCCCAGGGGTTTTGCACCTGCGCAGAGCAGACCCAACTATCGGCTATTTCCGTGTATTTCCGAGCCGAGAGCCGCAACTGTACCTGCGCTGAAGCCGGGAAGGTAAATATTTACATGCTCGCCATTCGTGGATCTGCAGCGAGACCACAGTAGAACGGAGGAAGACGGGGGAAGCCTCGATAGGATCCAGAGGCTTCCCCCTCCAGAGGTGAGTTCCCCCCAGGGGCATTTTTTTAAAATACAGATTCTCTTTAAACCCGAAGAATTAGAATATCATGCAAAAGTCTATTTATTTCGGTAATTCAAGTTCAAAGGTAAAACTAATATATGAAACAGGCTCATTACATGCAAAGTGAGATACTTCAGGCCTTTATTACAATGTTGCTGATTATGGTTTACAGCTTATGAGAACCCCAAAATCAATTTCTCAGATCATTAGAATATTGTGAAAATGTTCAGTATTCTAGGCTTTAAAGTGTCAGACTCTAATCAGCTGATTCATTCAAAACACCTGCAAAGGGTTCCTATTTCATATATTTGATTTAAATTTTAAGTTGAATTACTGATATAAATGGACTTTTGCACAATATTCTAATTTTTCGAGATTCACCTGTATACAATTAGTGCGTTCACATGCAGCAACAGGCATAGTGTGAAGTCGCCAGCAGTTTATTCATTTCAATGGTGATTTGGAGTTGGAAGCATTCTGAAAGTAGTAATGTGAAACATTTCAAGCATCGGCACTATTTTTTTTCAATTCCTCTGCTTGTGATTGGATGTCTGAGGGGAACTCAGCTCACTGCACTTCTTCTGGTTGGATGAGCCAGATTCATCTCTCCCGTGGAGTGCATTGCTGGAATTGAGGCAAGGCCATAAAGGCCATGGCCTATGGCACCAAGAAGCAAGGGGTGGGAAGCAAGCTGGCACACTCAGTCATTTAAACTGCCAAACATGTAAACCGCAGCAGTCACAAACCTGGTCTTTGACCACCCTGCTTCCACAGGGGCTAGAAGTGGAGCACAGGACAGGGGTGCACAAGATGGGGCGAGGGGGAGGGGACTGGTGACAGTGGGCCTTGGGCAATAATAAAATACAAATCCCGGTCTGGTGAATTGGCTCATACAGCTGTAAATGGATTGCATGTATTGTCCATTCCAAACAATGTTTTTGTATGACATCAAAGCCCCAAAGTTAACTGAGCTAATTATTTATTTTATTTTACTGAACCAATTAAATGTCTAATTTATAGTTGGCCCGGCCTGCATAACCAACTTTTGGGTAACAGTTTGCCAAAGTTAATTTTTCTGCCATGCAGTTGAATTCATTAAATTGATAGTTTGCTGAGTAGAATTCTCCTCCACCTTCAGCTTGTGGTTAACATTCTCATCCAATTTTGGTTTCCCTTCACACCCCAATATTGGGTGCCCTCATCAGAGAAAGAGAAACTCCAACTCAATGGGTCACCCACAATCTGGAACTACAATTAGGATGATTCCAATCCCCCATGGGGCCTGATTCACAAAGCGGTGCAAACTTTTTCGCGGACTTTTGCCCGCGCAATTTGCGCGATTCGCGCGATCGCGGACTTTTACGCGCGCAATTTGCCGCAAATTGCGCGCGCAAAAGTCCGCGAAAAAGTTTGCACCGCTTTGTGAATCAGGCCCCTGGTGTCCACCAACTCCAAAGTCACCAAAAAGACAATAGGATAGCTCCCATTTGGGCCATAGTCATTAAATATTGATAAAGTTTACTGTTACTTAGACTAACTACTTAGTGCGAGCTGTGCAATTAGCGAGCATTGCTAGGGTATTGTTGGTAGAGCATTGGTAGCATTGTAATGCGAGCATTGGTAGGGCACCATGTGTTATGCTGCTCGTGTATTGTGCACGCTACCTATGTAAAGGGGGTTTGTGCTAATTGTGTTATGTAATCAACGTAAGTGATGGTAAAATTGTTGTGCGCTCCCTGGGGTAGACCATAGTCAGGGTGAAATATTGAGGAGCATAACACTCATTACAGGGGTATCGTAAGAGGCATGATGGTATAGTAGGTGACATAATGGAGTCAATATTTAGCAAAACAGCTCAATTCAGTAAAGAGCTGCGCTGATGATTTGGGCACCACTATGGGCTATAATTTGAATTACGGCTATAGCGGAACTCAGGGACTAATTTGGGGGCTGGCATTAGTGGGAACTCAAATGACCAAAAAGACAAAGTTATTCGGTTGCCGGCAATAGTTGGTGCCAAATTACGCATTCCCCCAATTGTCCCCCAACTCGGAGGAGGACAAGTATTTAGTGCAAGCAGAAGTTGGGCTGCAGCGGGGTGAGCCGTCTGTCGGCTGCGCCCAGATTTTCCTGCAACAGTATTGAATATACACGAATTTAGGGGTATAAAGAGGGGTACATAGTGGTAGTTCTAGTTATGCCCCCCCCCCCTCCAATTAGTGCCACCACTATGTACATACCTTTTGTTATAACTTGAACCATTATGTTCCCCTAGCTTGTAGTCTTTTAGCACTATGCTCTTTTGTGGCTGTTCTCCCTGTTACATTCTACCTACACAGAAAGCCTTTTAGGTGCATAACTGCCCGAGTACACAGTCCATCTGCCATCAACCTGACTGTCATCCATCAGTCTCCAGTACTGAGCGAGGCGGGTCAGTGGGATCCGGGATGTGGGATCAGATGTCTAGGGCCTTGATTCACTAAGACAAATAGCATGCCTTATCAGAGTTAACATTCCTTATCAGAGTTAACACGCCTTTGCAGGTCCAAACACTTTAAAGGACATTATCCCTGCACTGTGATTGGCCCAATAGACTGCCTGTCACTTTACAGGAAATTTGACAGGCAACCTATTGGGCCAATCAAAGTGCGGGGATAATGTTCTTTAAAGTGATTGGACTCGCAGGAGCTCAGGGCAGTGCGAGTGGAGCTCTCATCATTGCCAATTAGCAGGCATAAGTTCATAGTGCTCGATATGCTACTCTGATAAGGCATGTAAACTCTGATAGGTGTGTTAACTATGATAAGGCATGCTATTTGTCTTAGTGAATCAACCCCTATGCATCTAAAGTGCTTCCCTGCAGTACCACAGCCTGTAAAGGGGAGAAGGGGGAGCAGCCCCGGCACTTGGATGGGGCAAGGAACCAATCAACTAGATTTCTCCCTGTTGCAGGGACCTGCAAAGTGGGGAGAAGAGGGAGAGGAGCTGCAGTGCTCTGATCTGTGCAGGGCAGGGGTGCAACTAGAGGGGAGCAGCCTTTACCACTGCAGGGGGCCCCCAACTACTAACCTTCCCTTTCCTCTGATACAGGGGACTATACTTCATATCAGGTGCTTTTTGCGGGTGTGAAGATCATGATGGCTGCACTTGTTTTATGACCTTTGTGAGATGGGCTCCCAGGCCATGAAGGGCGCCAAGGGAAAAGAAAACATGGGGAGGGACATCAAAGTTTCGCTGGGGGCCCCCATGAATTGTAGTTACGCGGCGCCTCTGGTGCAGGGAGTAGTTCCCTTTAAAAGATAAAATTCATGGGTGAATTTCATCTCAGACTGTTGCGTAATTTAACATATAATCATTTCACTGATCTCAGTCAATCTGAATGATGTTTTTTCCCAACAATAGGTTAACTTGCTTTTATAACCAACCGTAAGCTTTTGTGACATTCAGTTATTTAATCATCAATTGAGCGTGAATAAAAGTAAGATCTGTTATTCGTGTGGTTGTGATGAATGTGTGAATCTCGATGATCAGCTCTTTTGTTTCTGTGACTCTGAACAGAATAGAAGATAATGAAGAAGCTGTAGGTGCTGTAGACCCCGCTCAGCATGGGAGGATGGGGTCCACACAGTCTTTTCTATCCCCACTAGCAGAACATGAATGAGTCGCAGCCAAGTGGCAAGTTTTACGCTGTTAGTCATTTCTGCTGCTGCGGAGTGTAGGCTTCTATATTGATCCAAGATTACAGACTGTTCTGTACCCCGAGCTGTGTGATTGCACATTGCAGCCGGGGGAACTTAACATTTCATTCTAAACTGACTCATACCAAAGTTTCTAACTGTAAGGAAAAAGTAAAGGTTATTCAGATGCTGTAAAGGCACTTGTCCTCGAAGCAATTGCAGTAATTATTTTTGAACAAATGTGGCAAAATGCCCTATGTGTGTTTGGAAGAACTTTTTATTATGTCAATTCAAAGAAAGCCATTTGCTCAGCAGACCTATGGGAAGAGAATACAAAGGAGTTCTGTGTTTGTTCAGTATAGTGTATATAGTAATGTACATATGATGTATATTGCTTGTCGCTTTTCCATATCGTATTTGGAGGAGGGGTAGTCGTCCTTCAAAGTATACCTGACCTGAGGTTAATAAGTGTGAGTTGATGCAAAGGTATGCTAATTTTGTGCAAGCAGCAGTAGTTGCATTTCATTGGTCTAATAATAATTCAGGGGTACCAAACGCAAATACAAAGTGGGCTGAAATTGAACACTGGGACCAAGTCACGGGCCAAACTCAATGTCTCTAGTGGCTACCTCACTAGTACCTTATAGAGTTCCATGGTGTCTAACGCACCCCTTTCCTTCCCCTATACAGTTCCCTGGTGTATAGTAGCCCTCTTGCCTTTCCTATACAATTCCCTGGTGTCTAGTGGTCCTCCCTCCTCTATACAGTTCCCTGGTGTCTAGTGGCCCCTCCCTTCCCTATACAGTCCTCTGGTAGCTAGTGATGCCCCTCCCTCCACTATACAGTTCCCTGGTGTGTAGTGTTCCATTCCCTCCTCCATATGGCTTTCCTGGTGATGGCCTCCGTAAGCTTCTTCCAATTGGCTTACAGAGGCAGGAAGGGACGCAGGCGAGGATCTGTGTATTACAGGAGGCGGGGGCGCCGCCTACACCGCACCCCTTCCCCTGTATATGGTCTGCTGCTCCCAAGTCAACGTTGCTAGCATGTTCCTATAATGTTGGGTGATTTTAAACTTAGATAGGGTGGGGACCCCGAGAGAAGGCTGCACGAGCCGTCCCTGCTAACATGCTCTGCAGCATGGAACAGATGTCTCTCTCAATAAGAGAAGGGTAAGGTCCCCGGATAATGTGTAACGCATGGATTTGCTTCCATTGTTTGTATTGTGAGATGCATTCGTTCTTAATGCACCTGTTTCACTGCAATGAGCACACTTGTGCCTTTGAGAGGCTGTTTAGCCCTATGCAGTGAGAGTCTATCAGGTGCATCTTAGTTAGATGCACGACCATTTCATTTTCTCCCCATTGCATAGGAGGCGGGGGAGTGGTGGTGAGTGGCAGCCTGCATGTAAACAGCCAGCTAGCGACAATCTGTGTGTCGCTAGCGTGGCGGTTTTGATAAGGGGGGACAGCAGAGCACGGGGGAGCCTGGGGGCACTATAGAAAGACCCAGAGGCTGATAATAGTGTGCAGAATGCGTGTCTCTGTCCTATATTGATTGCAGAAATCCACCTGGATTCTCTTTAATGTCTTAAAACACGGTACAGAAACATTTTTACTACTATCATAAAATGTGTACCAAATTATTAGCATCTCGATAACCAACCATAGTGACCACCACCACTGTCACCTAGGAAATTATGACATTATTTTATGTTGTGGTTTTTAAAATACATAATTCAACTCTTTTAAGACTAGTAGGAGCGGGAGAGAGGCACTCAGTGAAAATATGTTTGGCTGGGAATATAATTAAAGAGGAACTTGAACTTCATCCTAAAACAGTAGCTGATACCCCCTTTCCCATGAGAAATCTTTACCTTTAGGCTAATTTCACACCAGGACGTTGCGTTAGAGGGGGCGTTAAGGTCGCATAACGTCCCCCTAACTCAACGCCTGGTGGTGCTGGATCTGGACGTCAGAGTGAGCCGCGTTGTGCAGCTCACTCTGGCGTCAGTGATGCCGTGATGCGCACTCTTGTGCGCATGCGGCATCACGTGGTCCCGCCGGCCAATCGCCGCACAGAGTGGCTGCTCCAGGAAGTAAACACTGCACGTCATAACGTGCAGTGCATATTAATTAGCCATGTGCCTGGCCGCTCTCCGCTCCTCCGCAACATTATTGAGCATGTGCAAGCAGTCTAACGCGGCTCAGCCGCGTCCAAAGTACTGCATGCAGTACGTTGTCTTGTGACGCAGCGTTACAATGTAACGCAACGTGGGCACTGTGAACAGCCCCATTGATTTTTCATTACTGTGCGGTGGGCTGCGTTACAGGCTGCTCTAACGTGCGCCTGTAACGTCCCACTGTGAAACCAGCCTTACTCGAACAGATCATTAAGGGAATCTGTATGGCTGATATTGTAGTGAAACCACTCTCACAGCGTAATGTCAAGACCTGAGGCTTCCTAAGTTTTGCTGATTTTTACTATTTGGCACAGCTATTGGCCTGAGGAAGCGGGCTCAGACCACGAAATGCGTTGCCTGCGCAAGTAAAAATCTTATGTATTAATTACAGAGATTTCGTCATTTGAGGTAAGCTACCTCACATCCTATATCGTTTTGAAGCTGTTTTTAGACGTTTTTATTCATACCAGGGCGCCTCTTTCCCCCGTTATGACAAGATCATGGTCCTGACAGTTTCCTGTCTGTGAACCCCGTTCCATTGTGGGAAATAATGGTCTTTTTCCAACTGCCAAGCAAGCAGTATCTCCCTCTTTGCATAGAACTCTCAAAAAACAAACATTCTGCATAGATCACATGGCAGAACCAAAGATGTTGCCACCTGTGATAGATTTCAGAATGTAAATCAGGGGGAGGAAAGATTTTGCAATAGGAAAACACTGACTAAATTATTTTAAATTCATATTGTGAACAATATTTTATTCATTATGTCATTTTTTTTCACTACAGTTCTTTAGGGGGAAGGGCTAAACTGCTCTTTATTTAAATACCTAGATCTACTCAGACCTGATCCTCAGGATGGCGAGCCACACACTGAACCTGCTGTAATGACAGAACGGGTGATGCGGATCCAGCTGCGATCATGCCAGATCAGCTGGGCTGTCATTATAGCCCGTTCCATGTGTGGCTGAGTAGAGCAATGCTGGATCTGTGGAGGGATGTCAGTAACTTACCAAGCCTCTCTCTCCGCACTGATCTCTGCATGGGGATCGGGGTGAGGGGCACACTAGACACCAGGGAACACTTCATGGGGAACAGAAGGGGGCACACTAGACAATCGATGTATGGTGGAGGGAGGGATAAAACCACTAAACTCCAGGGTTCCCTGTATTATTATTATTTAGTATTTATATAGAGCTGACATCTTCCACAGCGCTGTGCAGAGTATATAATCTTATCACTCAACTGCCCCTCAGAGGGGCACACAATATGATGGAGGGGGGAGGGGGGGGCACACTAGACAAAAGAGGTCTTGTTCTGGCCCTCCAGTCTAGTCTGTCCTGTTCTGTTCCTCTGGTCCATCCTGTTCTGCCCCCCCCCCCCCAATCCAGTCCACCGTTGTCAGCTCCTCCAGTCTAGTTTGATCTCGCTACTTCACCCTGCCAGTCCCTCCTGTCAAGTCCTTCATGCCAGTCCCTCCAGTCCTGCCCCTCTTGTTCAGTTTGCCCTGTCATTTCCTCCAGTTTGGTCTTCCCGGTTAGTCCCTCTAGTCCTTCCAGTCTCTAATCTTGCCAGTGCCTCTTGTCCAGTCTTTTCTGCCAGTCCAGGCCATCCTTCCAGTCCAGTCCATCCTGCCATTCCTTCCTGTCCAGTCATTCTTGTCAATCAGTCCCCCCAGTGTTATTCAGTTGTATCAATCAGTCCCGCCAATCAGTCCAGTCCTGTTCTGTCAGTGCAGTGCTGTCAGTCAGTCCTACCATTACATACAGTCCTGTTAGCTAGTTTTATCAGTTCTCTCTTCCCATTCTGCAGGGTTTGCCCTCTTGTTCTTCTCATTCGCCAGTGGGGCAATTTTGGGGGTCGTGACCTGCTGGCCACTAGAAAGCAAACTAGTCCCTCGCCCACTAGGGGTGACGGCCCATTATCCCTTGCGGTGTGCTCCAATGAATTTTCCAATTCCCCAAACTATCAACCGTCCAATCTTTGTGATAAATTAGAAATGGGCGCACCATAAAATCATAAGCAATCCAATCAGACTAAAAGAATCGTTCCAAAATTCAAATCAACGGGATGATCCATAGAACAACTGTTCATCATCGATTGGCACCATTAATGGTACCCAGTCCGATGGATTAACACAAGACACAGAACATTTATATCATGCTTATCTCCTGGCGGACTCAAAGCACCACTAGGGCGTGCTCTCTAGGGAGTAGCAGTGTTAGGTCTCCTTTTCAATAAGGTCTCCTTATTGAATAGATGCTGGCATACTGAACAGGAAGAGCCAAAATTTCAACCCAGGTGTAAGGCCTGGCAGGTTATGTCCCCAATCAGTCTCTATGCCCCAATCTATTGCCACGGCTCTGAGCACACCCCACGGTCTTCACCTATAGACAAGCCCCCGCGTGAACAGGATACTTTATTTGTCTCCTGACTACAGTTACCCCTAGGTCTTAACGTGCAAGGCATACAGACTGGAGTAGAGAGGACAATAACCCACCAGAACCCCACTCAGGCAAGTAACACAGTCCAATAGTTCATAAGTATCATACAGGGCTATTACCTTGATTCGGGAGGATGAGGCCCTCAGTGTTGATTGTCAGTAATGACAGATGTATCAATGATCCAGGCAATATATGAGAGAGTTCATGCAAGCTCCACATGCAAGGTTATTCAAGCAACAGGCAAGGATTAGTTCAAGTATAACTAGAGTGTCCAGTAACAAGCTATGGTCAGTTCAGGTAGCATGCAAGAGTATCCAGTTAACAGGTAGAAGTCGGTCCAGGCGGCAGGCAAGAGTATCCAGTAACAGACAGAGGTCGGTCCAGGCAGCTGGCAAGAGTATCCAGGAATCAAAGCAAAGGTTAATAAGAGCAGACAAGAATGGTCAAATACAAGCCAAGGTCGAGATCCAGTAATTCAACAATGTGAGTGTGCACCCAGCAACTAGTCACAGCTATGCTTATCACGGGCGATGTCTGGGAGCACTCTGCAGGCTTAAATACAACTTTCATCCAATCAGTGGCCGGCCACAATCCGCACATCCAATCACACAGCGGTAACCTACTTAGGTGTCAACTGTAACATCAGCTGACACCGCGCTGTCAGCTGACCGTGGTCAGCTGACTATTGTTTACATCTGCGGAGGGCATAGTGGGAACGCTCCCTCCGCCTCCAGCAGCAGCGTCATCAGTGGGGAACAAGCGCCAAGACCTGGAAACAACGGATTCCCCCTGGGTCACAGCTGAAACACTCTCAATGACAGGCAGGTTCATTATACCAGGTCTGATGAAGGCGCAGAGCGCCGAAACGCGTCATGACGCTACACGCACCACGATCCTAGGCCCCGCCCACTGCCTCGCAAGATGAGCTCCCTGATTCCATCGGACACGCTGCTGCTGGCCACGGCGCGTGCAACTCCGCCACAGAGGAGTGTAACGGGTTGCCTACCCGCTGATAAGCGTTTTTATATCTACTATCCTGTAAGTAATCACTTTTTATGCGCAATAAAGTCCCACCTGGTAACGCACTTAGAGCGCTCCTTTTTTCCAGATAACATATTGCATATTCCCTATATGGAGCAGCATTACTTGTGAATTCCTGGTACCACCGGTGAGCCTGGGGTGCCTGGCACCTGGGTGCAAGATTTCCTCTGGCGCCTATGGGAGTGGTTAAATTAACCACGCCCAACCACATAACCACACCCATGTCCTGCCTAATCACACCCACACCTTCCACCTCTTTACGCATGCATGTGATACCCCATTCCTACCCCTCTTCCATGGGCTTGCTCCTGGCTGGCTTTGGCTTCCTGCGAGTCTGCTAGTCTCTGGACTGACTCAGGCTGAGAGGCTCTGCAAGTGCGACGCAGTCACACACTGCGTATTTATGGCTGCCTGCGGCCACCCTACTCTCGCTCGCTGACGTCGGCTCCTCCCCCCTGCCAAGCCCAAGGTGGGCTGCCTGTATCTTTCCCGTTGTGCCACGCAGCCTGCCAGTGTTGCCACCCTTTCACGTTATTTTTACTGACAAAATTCCCCCACTAAATGCACATAAGAGACAGCTTTTCCCCATGTAAATGCACATAACAAGAGACAGCTTTTCCCCATGTAAATGCACATAACAAGAGACCGCTTTTCACCAGTAAATGCACACAAGAGACCGCTTTTCCCCATGTAAATGCACATAACAATAGACCGCTTTTCCCCATGTAAATGCACATAACAAGAGACCGCTTTTCACCAGTAAATGCACATAACAAGAGACCGCTTTTCACCAGTAAGTGCACATAACAAGAGACCGCTTTTCACCAGTAAGTGCACATAACAAGAGACCGCTTTTCACCAGCAAATGCACAGAAGAGACAGCTTTTCACCAGCAAATGCACAGAAGAGACAGCTTTTCACCAGCAAATGCACAGAAGAGACAGCTTTTCACCAGCAAATGCACAGAAGAGACAGCTTTTCACCAGCAAATGCACATAATAAGAGACAGATTTTCACCAGTAAATGCACATAATGACAAACAGCCAGTGTCCCCAGAATATATAGCCAGGGATATATGTCCCCAGTATATGTAGGCAGGGGTATATGTCCCCAGTATATGTAGGCAGGGGTATATGTCCCCAGTATATGTAGGCAGGGGTATATGTCCCCAGTATATGTAGGCAGGGGTATATGTCCCCAGTATATGTAGGCAGGGGTATATGTCCCCAGTATATGTAGGCAGGGGTATATGTCCCCAGTATATGTAGGCAGGTAGGCAGGGGTATATGTCCCAGCATATGAAGGCAGGGGTATATGTGCCCAGCATATGTAGCCAGGGGGTATATGTGCCCAGCATATGTAGCCAGGGGGTATATGTGCCCAGCATATGTAGCCAGGGGGTATATGTGCCCAGCATAAGTAACCAGGGGGTATATGTGCCCAGCATATGTAGCCAGGGGGTATAGTGCCCAGCATATGTAGCCAGGGGGTATATGTGCCCAGCATATGTAGCCAGGGGGTATATGTGCCCAGTCTAGGTAGCCAGGGGGTATATGTGCCCAGTCTAGGTAGCCAGGGGGTATATGTGCCCAGCATATGTAGCCAGGGGGTATATGTGCCCAGCATATGTAGCCAGGGGGTATATGTGCCCAGCATATGTAGCCAGGGGGTATGTGCCCAGTCTAGGTAGCCAGGGGGTATATGTGCCCAGTCTAGGTAGCCAGGGGGTATATGTGCCCAGTCTAGGTAGCCAGGGGGTATATGTGCCCAGTCTAGGTAGCCAGGGGGTATATGTGCCCAGTCTAGGTAGCCAGGGGGTATATGTGCCCAGTCTAGGTAGCCAGGGGGTATATGTGCCCGGTCTAGGTAGCCAGGGGGTATATGTGCCCAGTCTAGGTAGCCAGGGGGGTATATGTGCCCAGTCTAGGTAGCCAGGGGGGTATATGTGCCCAGTCTAGGTAGCCAGGGGGTATATGTGCCCAGTCTAGGTAGCCAGGGGGTATATGTGCCCAATCTAGGTAGCCAGGGGGTATATGTGCCCAGTCTAGGTAGCCAGGGGGTATATGTGCCCAGTCTAGGTAGCCAGGGGGGTATATGTGCCCAGTCTAGGTAGCCAGGGGGGTATATGTGCCCAGTCTAGGTAGCCAGGGGGGTATATGTGCCCAGTCTAGGTAGCCATGTGCCCAGTCTAGGTAGCCAGGGGGGTATATGTGCCCAGTCTAGGTAGCCAGGGGGGTATATGTGCCCAGTCTAGGTAGCCAGGGGGGTATATGTGCCCAGTCTAGGTAGCCATGTGCCCAGTCTAGGTAGCCAGGGGGGTATATGTGCCCAGTCTAGGTAGCCATGTGCCCAGTCTAGGTAGCCAGGGGGGTATATGTGCCCAGTCTAGGTAGCCATGTGCCCAGTCTAGGTAGCCAGGGGGGTATATGTGCCCAGTCTAGGTAGCCAGGGGGTATAGGGTCCCCGTTTAGGTAGTTAGTGACAGGAGCGCTGCGCTCCACTCCGCTCCCTCTAGCCGCCGCCCCCCCTCCAGCTTCAGACCTCAAGCAGCGGGCGACCCAACCAGTGAGAGGGCGCTGGACGCACCCGCTCTATATGCAGAAGTGACGTCACTTCCGCATATCAGTGCGGCATGCTAGGTCCTAGCGCCCGCCCGCCTGATCGAGGTCTGACGCGGCGGCGCCCGTGCTCCAACACTTTTTCCTACACGTCAAACTAACCTACATCCCATAGACTTTTACTATCCCTTCCCCTCCCCCAACCCTAACCCTAATCCTCCTGGTATACGTTTGACAGTGGATGTAGGCAAATTCGACGTGTAGGCTATCACGTCGGAACACCGGCGGCTAGAGGGAGCGAGCAAGCTTCGGCCACAGGGGGAGAGCGGCGGCCGGGCGGCGCCTCTCAGAGGCAGGCGCCTGGGTGCCTTGCACCCGCAGCACCCGCCCAGGCTCGGCCCTGCCTGGTACGGACGAGAGCATTTCTGGATTTGACTGGTCTGGGTTTCCTGGAGTTGAAAGCGCAAGGAACATACTCTCATTATACCAGGTCCCCTGTGTCAGAGGCAGAACCCTTAACCAGTACACTGTTAAGCTACTACTTCTCATATAGTTTCAGTGCTGAGAGTAACAGGACCCTGACATACACACAGTCTAAACATGAAATCACAGCCTATGTATCTTCGTCTCAGTAAATTCAGTAGGAGCTGTCAGTTTGTCCTCAGCCAGGTAAATGATTTTACAGACAATGCAGCTCACACAGTGACCTAAATGGGTATGAAGGCTGGTGTGTAGACCCTCATTATATACTATTGTATTTTAATAGCAGACATCTAATGAGCTGCAGTCAGAATAGATTTACAAAAGTCCTGAAAGTCTTCTTTGAATGCTTTTGTGAACAAGGCCTGATGTCATTAGAAAAAAACATTCCATTAATGCAGGACTAAAGTTATATAAAGAAAGCAGCCCATCATGGAACTGAGTCACTGTAATGGCAATGTTTAAAGTCTGCCCTTTAAAATTACAGTTCTGAATATAAATGCTCTGCTTTCAGACTTACCTATTGCAGCAGCAGTCTAGAACTGACTGACCTCTGCTTATTATGGTTATGAGTATTATGGTCATGGATGTACCATTGCTTCTCAGAGGACCTATGTTTACATAATGTCCACCCCTACAGTACTTCTGCAGAATGAGCGACAATAAGTATTGGGATATTTAATATGTCATATTAAAAGGTATGTCATTAAACATTGTTTTATGGTGACTTTGTGAACTTGTTGGATGGCTTTTAGCATCTGGCTACATTTCTGATTGAATATGCCTTTTCTGAACATGCCAGAAAATCAAATTCCTATGCCTTGCAGCCATGGCAACAGTAGTTTAATTGTAGATGGAGTATTCTGAAATTCCAATTTTCCTTCTCCTCTAACCACATTTGTTTCTAGTTGTCTTCTCAAAAATTCTACATACACAATTCTATATACTGTACTACATTGTCTATTCAAACTTGCCAAGGTTACTGAAGCTGAGACTACAACATTTCTTATGCTGCACCCTGCGAAGCTAACTTAGCGTCATACTCACCTCCCTGGCGTCCAGCTTTCGTCTCAGGTGTATATATGCATGTGCATGAGGCAGAACACAACTGTATCTGTATTACCAGGTGCACTACACCCTACGGTGTTACGCATTTCATACGCATGTGTGAGAATGGATAGTTGCGAATGCTCACGCACGTAATTCAAAAACTTTCCGCCAATCTGTCAGTCGGTTTCTACAAAAGCCCAGTGAGCCAGCCAGTCACTGCTGTTATTTCTGATAGCTTGGGTTAGCCTATACCTTGGTGCACCTCTTCTATTAGTTTTCTCATCGTCTTGCCATTGTAACCCGACCTGTCTGTTATCTGCCTGCCATGAACCTTTGGCTTGTGACCTTGACATTGTTTGCCTTGCACCTGCCTTGACCCATGCTTGTGACCCCGATTACGCTTTGTCTGCCACCTGCCCTGACCCTCAGCCTGATCTCTGTGCTGCTTGACTCCATATTACAGCTACTCCTGTTCTCTTCTGTCACTAATGGGTCAATCCCAGGGGTCATGTCCTGGTGGCCATCAGGCAGCAAAGTAGTCTGTCACCCACTAGGCCCATCATCCCTTGCAGGGTATTCTAGTGAAGACCCGTGGCTACTTAGACTCCATGCCCTGGAAAGCCCATACCAACCGCCTGTGACTGGATCAACAGTGTCTGCCAGACACAGCAAGCTGTAACACGTAAGAAGCTCCGTGCAAAAAAAAACAAAACAGACCCATTATAGAGCAGTCATCTATAGAAACCAGCCATCATCTCAACTGTTAAATACTGTACACTGGCGTAACAATAGGGGATGCAGCTTCTGCATCCGGGGGTGTGGGGGCCCCCCTGGGACCCGCTCAGGGCCGTTTTGGGGGCAGGAGGGGTCGCAGCATAAGGGGAAAGCATGGCCACACATTGGCGGGGAGGGGGGACAGTCCCCCCTCACCTCGGGCTCTCCCCTCAGCGGCTCCCCTCCTGCATCAATCATCAGTGGCAGCAGGCGGAGGGCAGGAACACATACCTCCATCCACGCACTGGAGGTTCCGATCTCTAAGTGTCTGACGCTACTTCCTGTTTAAACAGGAAGTAGCATGAGGCACTTAGAGATGGACCTCCACGGTGGATGGAGGCATGTGTACCTGCCCACCGCCTGCTGCCACTGATGGTTGATGCAGGAGGAGAGAGTGCTGAGGGAAGAGTTTGAGGTCAGAGGGGGGGGGCTGTCCCCTCTCCCTGCTGATGTGTGGCCATGCTTTCACCTCATGCTGTGACTCCTCCTGTCCCACAAAACGGCCCTGAGCGGGTCCCGGGTGGTGGGGGGGGGAGATCCAAATTTTTCTAGTTATTATTATTATTGCTATGTGCAATACAACAGTTGATACAAGACAAGAGGGTGTAACAGCTAAAGCAGTGAACAAATTAACTACAAATTTTACAAGAGGTGGGAGGTACAGTATGTACACCCATTACACAGCATTGTGAGACAAAAGGGAAGAGAGCCCTGGCCAAAAGGCCTTACAGTCTAAAGATTTAAGGTATAGGAAGTAGGTAAGGGAAGCTGTTTGTGGAGTGGTAGAAATGGTGGTTAGTGGGCAAAGTGTCCTAGGTAGGAGATATGCTTGCCTGAAGAGGTGAGTTTTCAGATTGCGCCTAAAAATAGTAAGTGTGGATGAGTGGCGAATGTGTTGAGGGAGAGTGTTCCAGCAGGCCCGCCATCAGGGGGGTACAAGCGTGACTGCCGTCACGGGCCCGGGGCGGGCCTAGGGCCCGCAGCCTCGGGCCACCCTCCCCCCCCTCCTGAGAGGTCTTTTCCCACCTCCCCTCCCCCAGCGGCCGCCGCTGTTAATACCTTAGCAGCGGCCGCTTTCCCCTCTCCGCCGCGCGTGCTTTCCAGCAGCATCTCCTGGCTGCTCTGTGTGAGGCGGCAGGAAGCATGGCTCGGTTCCCATAGTAACGGCGATACAGATCGCCGTTACAGGAAGCCGCTGCCATGCTTCCTGCCGCCTCACACAGAGCAGCCGGGAGATGCTGCTGGAAAGTACGCGCCGGAGAGGGGAGAGCGCCGCTGTTAAGGTAACAACAGCGGCGGGGACGAGCACCACCTACCCATACTGGGGCACTATACTGACTATACTGGGGCACTATACTGGCTATACTGGGGCACTATACTTGCGCGCTATACTGGGGCACTGTACTGGCTATACTGGGGCACTATACTGACTATACTGGGGCACTATACTGGCTATACTGGGGCACTATACTTGCGCGCTATACTGGGGCACTGTACTGGCTATACTGGGGCACTGTACTGGCTATACTGGGGCACTATACTGGGGTACTGTGCTGGCTATACTGGGCACTGTACCGGCTATACTGGGGCACTATACTAGCTATACTGGGGCACTATACTGGCGCGCTATACTGGCTATACTGGGGCACTGTACTGGCGCACTATACTGACTATACTGGGGCACTATACTGGGGCACTGTACTGGCTATACTGGGGCACTATACTAGCTATACTGGGGCACTATACTGGGGCACTATACTGGCTATACTGGGGCACTATACTGGCTATACTGGGGCACTATACTAGCTATACTGGGGCGCTATACTGGAGCGCTATACTGGGGCACTATACTGGCTATACTGGGGCACTATACTGGCTATACTGGGGCACTATACTGGCTATACTGGGGCACTATACTGGGGCACTATACTGGCTATACTGGGGCACTATACTGGCTACACTGGGGCACTATACTAGCTATACTGGGGCACTATACTGGCGCGCTATACTGGGGCACTGTACTGGCTATACTGGGGCACTATACTGGCTATACTGGGGCACTGTACTGGCTATACTGGGGCACTGTACTGGGCGTGCACAGCAGTCTGTAGGGGGGCCCAGGCTTGATGTTGTGTGAGGGGCCCCAAAATTTCTGATGGCGGCCCTGTGTTCCAGAGGAGTGGAGAGGATCGAGAGAAGTCTTGTAAGCGGGAGTGGGAGGAGGTGATCAGGAAAGAAGACAGAAGGATATCGTTAGCAGAGCAGAGATTGCGTGTAGGGAGCTATCTGGAAATAAGTTGATTAAGATAGGAAGGAGCTATGTTGTTGAGAGCTTTGTAGGCGAGAGTAAGGATTTTAAATTGTATGTATCCTTTGTGTAACTGACAGCCAGTGAAGGGACTGACAGAGGGGAATTGGGCTGGAGAAGCGGGAGGAGAGGTGGATGAGTCGTGCAGCAGAATTCATGATAGACTGTAGCGGGGCTAAACTTGTAATAGTCTAGTCAGGAAATAATTAGGGCATTCACCAGAAGTTTGGTAGTCTCCTGTGTTAGAAAAGGGCGGATGCGGGAGATGTTTACGCCCCTGATACTGTATAATAAAGATTGTTGTGGGTTACTCTGGGCAACTGCTTGATCAACTGGCCAAAAAAGTACAATCCTCTCTCCCCCCCAGCATAAAATACTCACCAAGTTTCCAGAGGTGTTTCCTACCCTTCCTGCAGCTGTGTACAGCTCCTGGCATGTCAACTGACTCCCGTTGGTAAAACCAAAAAAAACCCCCAAAAATCCCAAAGCATAAGCCCTGTTATCCCCTCAGACATGCCGAGTTCCCGGATAACGTGGGACTTTGTTGTATATATATATACAGTCGGTTGCAAGTATTCGGCCCCCTTGAAGTTTTCCACATTTTGTCACATTACTGCCACAAACATGCATCAATTTTATTGGAATTCCATGTCAAAGACCAATACAAAGTGGTGTACATGTGAGAAAAAATCATACATGATTCCAAACATTTTTTTTACAAATAAATAACTGCAAAGTGGGGTGTGCGTAATTATTCGCCCCCCTGAGTCAATACTTTGTAGAACCACCTTTTGCAGCAATTACAGCTGCCAGTCTTTTAGGGAATGTCTCTACCAGCTTTGCACATCTAGAGACTGAAATCCTTGCCCATTCTTCTTTGCAAAACAGCTCCAGCTCAGTCAGATTAGATGGACAGTGTTTGTGAACAGCAGTTTTCAGATGTTGCCACAGATTCTCAATTGGATTTAGATCTGGACTTTGACTGGGCCATTCTAACACATAGATATGTTTTGTTTTAAACCATTCCATTGTTGCCCTGGCTTTATGTTTAGGGTCATTGTCCTGCTGGAAGGTGAACCTCCTCCCCAGTCTCAAGTCTTTTGCAGTCTCCAAGAGGTTTTCTTCCAAGTTTGCCCTGTATTTGGCTCCATCCATCTTCCCATCAACTCCCTGTCCCTGCTGAAGAGATGCACCCCCCGAGCATGATACTGCCACCACCATATTTGACAGTGGGAATGGTGTGTTCAGAGTGATGTGCAGTGTTAGTTTTCTGCCACACATAGCATTTTGCATTTTGGCCAAAAAGTTCCATTTTGGTCTCATCTGACCAGAGCACTTTCTTCCACATGTTTGCTGTGTCCCCCACATGGCTTGTGGCAAACTGCAAATGGGACTTCTTATGCTTTCTGTTAACAATGCCTTTCTTCTTGCCACTCTTCCATAAAGGCCAACTTTGTACAGTGCATGACTAATAGTTGTCCTATGGACAGAGTCTGCCACCTGAGCTGTAGATCTCTGCAGCTCGTCCAGAGTCACCATGGGCCTCTTGACTGCATTTCTGATCAGTGCTCTCCTTGTTCGGAGTTTAGGTGGACGGCCTTGTCTTGGTAGGTTTACAGTTGTGCCATACTCCTTCCATTTCTGAATGATCGCTTGAACAGTGCTCCGTGGGATGTTCAAGGCTTTGGAAATCTTTTTGTAGCCTAAGCCTGCTTTAAATATCTCAATAACTTTATCCCTGACCTGTCTTGTGTGTTCTTTGGACTTCACGGTGTTGTTGCTCCCAATATTCTCTTAGACAACCTCTGAGGCCCTCACAGAGCAGCTGTATTTGTACTGACATTAGATTACACACAGGTGCACTCTATTTAGTCATTAGCACTCATCAGGCAATGTCTATAGGCAACTGACTGCACTCAGATCAAAAGGGGCCGAATAATTATGCACACACCACTTTGCAGTTATTTATTTGTAAAAAAATGTTTGGAATCGTATGATTTTCATTCCACTTCTCATGTGTACACCACTTTGTGTTGGTCTTTCATGTGGAATTCCAATAACATTGATTCATGTTTGGGGCAGTAATATGACAAAATGTGGAAAACGTCAAGGGGGCCGAATACTTTTGCAACCCACTGTATATATATAAATATATAAATTCTCGTAAATGGCTAACCTGGATTGCTTTTCTTGTACAGAAAAAAAAAATAACTTATTGCCAGAATCAATGCAGTGCGCCAACAGGATGCAGTAAGAGTGGAATACGGTATCTATTATTACTTCCTTAACAACATGGCAAGAGTAAACATTGTATCGTTTACAGTAATAAGACAAGAACACGCTTTTAATAACATTCCCACAAACACCTCAATGACCCAAACGTTGGGTCTGACTGACTCATCTGATACTGTCTGATCTCCTGTACAAACAGATCACATTTCTATCTACACTCATGGAAAATATCTCACATTCTCATAAGCAAGATATAATTAAAGTAATTCCCTTTTCCTGTAAAATCACACTACCTAATACTGTTACACAATCGGATAAAGGTTACGGTCTGTGTAGACGTGGACACCTAAATATGACTGTGTAGAATGACTTCCAAGAATCAAAGTAATATTAAAGCAGTAGGATTAGCCATACTATGCCAGGGGGAAAAAACACATATATAAGTAGATAAATACTTGCTCTACTTACATAACACATGTATTGTACTGTCCATGTTTTGATTTCAGTGAATTTTATATAGTAAATGAAGAGAATTCTGTTCCTGGTGGGGGCCATGTCTTTTGCCCACAGTTTAGGCTAAATCCTGATGTCATTTCTGCCCTTTACTTTTTAATTTTCACCTCCAAACGCTGAGTCACCTCAGCCTTGCTTGTAAACACAAGTGAGCAGGGGATCAGGTTTCAGATAAGCAGCTAGGCAGGGAAATAAATGGAAGAGGAGGAATATATTATAGATAAAAAGAACCCCTAGCATGCAACTGTTTGGCACTGACTACTAAAGGGCCAGTGCTCCTTAAGTATGTGATAAATCCAAATCATAACAGCAGAAAAAGTTTTGAAAGTTTTGAATGCAGGATTAGCATCTTTATCACTTAATACACTCAGACCAGTTGCTGTTGAAATTTGATTTTTATGGTGACACTCCCGCTTTAAAGTAAATCTATAACCATCCCTTTAACACTCTAATAAACAAACAAGACCCCAGAGTAAACATTCGTAATGTACGGTAACACGTTACACATAGGTCAGTGTAGCTGTAGCAGACTAATATTACTGTAGGCCTCGTTCACATCATTTAGCGCAGATGGCTGTGCGATCGGAACGCAACGCGTCCAATCGCACGCCATCTGCGCTCCTATGCGCTGCGCTGCAGATCCCATTCATGAATGGGATCTGCGCTGCGATTCCCAAAAATGCGTGCAGTACGCGATAGCGCAATCGCGCTGCCACGCAGCGCATATGATGGGAACGGTAGAAGGGCTGTCTATGCCCTTCTACCGTTCTTGCGTGTCGCACACTATACACGCTGCCAAAATGCGCACGGCAGCGCGTATAGTCTGAACGAGGCCTAATAGCCATCAGTTAAAGAGACACTGAAGCAAAAAAAAAAATATGATATAATGATTTGTATGTGTAGTACAGCTAAGAAATAAAACATTAGGAGCAGAGACATAAGTCTAATATTGTTTCCAGTACAGAAAAATCTCATGGTGTATTCCCAGCATTAAGAAACTCCAGTTGTTATCTCTGCAAAGTAGCCATTGATTTCCACAACTTTAAAAGTTGCAGAGAGCTCTGTCTTCTGAAGCTTGTTAACTCAACTGTCAGTCACTGTATTGTTTTTTCTTCAGCAGAGGACAGGTCAATAGTTCACTGGCCTGTTCTGTAAAATCATTTAGAATGCTGAGTAGTGTGTAAACTGCAAATATTAGAGAATGATGCAGTATAACTGAAAATAAAAATATGAGAATATTTTCTTTGCTACTAATGTTCTAGTAATTATCCATACTACACATCCAATTCATTATCTCATCATTTTTTTTCGCTTCAGTGTCTCTTTAAATCAGAAAAGTTTTTGTTTTTTTTAACAAGAATGATACCATTTATTGGCTATCTCAAAAGATGAAAAAGTAAAGGGCCAAACACACTTAAAAATTTGGTTGCCCGAAACAATCATTCATATTAACCACTTGCCGACCAGGGGATTTTTCAATGATCGGTGCTGCGTGGGCTCTACAGCCCGCAGCACCAATCAGGAGTGCAGCAGGGCGATCAGACTACCCCCCTTTTTTCCCCACTAGGGGGATGTCCTGCTGGGGGGGTCTGATCGCCGCCGGCTGCATTTGCTTAGCAGGGGGGGCTCTTCAAAGCCCCCCTCCGCAGCGTTCTCCGCCGTCTCGCCGCTCCCTCCCTCTCCCTCCCCCTGTGAGCTGCGCAGGACGGATTTCCGTCCTGCGCATTGAAGGATAGGCTTCAGCCTATCATATGCCGGCAATCCCCGGCCAATCAGAGGCCTGGGGATCGCCGATCTGCCTTACGGCGCTGCTGCGCAGCAGCGCCATATGATGTAAACAGCGGTTTACATTTACATTTTGCCGGCGAGCCGCGATCGGCGGCTCTCCGGCTGTTCACGGAGACACCCTCCGTGAACTGACATGGAAAGGCAGCTCGATTTCCATGGTAACCCGCAGACGACCAGTTTACGCCAATCGGCGTTAGCTGGTCGTCAAGAGGTTAATAGTGGGTAGGGTGGCCTCGCTCAATGTATGTTCTATTTTGGTATTTTTAAATGCAAATAAAACAGTATATAATAAAAAGAGATTACTTACTGCTTACCTCTCCAGAAGATATAGACACCAGTTCAACTGGAAAAAGTTTTTATTCAAAAAGCAATCTGACAACGCGTTTCACGGGTCATGGCCCGCTTCCTCAGGTCAATACAAAATGCCTTGATAGCATAGCGAATAGAGTATAGGCGCCTCTAATGTCCTCATATTAATAATCATTTTGGGAGACTTATCCAAGTGTGTAGAGGACTTCCTTAACCACTACTGTAGCAGGCGCAATGGATGCATGGGCCCCAGCCTTCTGGCTGCCCATTAATGTGATGAGAGGTGCCAGGAGGCTCACCCAGGAGTTACCTTAGTCAGTTTGTGATTTAAGTAAACATGAGATGAATGGGAGAAAATTATTAATTGAGACGAATGGGAGAAAAAGATTTTTACTTACCTGGGGGAGTGGGGGTCCTTCCAGTCACCTGTAGTCCGTCAGCTCCCTCCATACCCTTCCAGTCCCATCCGTTGTGCTCTTGTGTAGTCAGTACAATCTAGCTGGGATGTGGGGCAATGCACATGCACTGTTCCGGTCTGTGCACCTCCTCCATTGTGCTCCCAAAGCTGGGAGCATTCTGCGCAAGCGTTGTTACAGTCTTAATGAACTTAATACCAGCCATGGGAGCTCATGAAAAGCGGACACACAGACCTGGGTGTGTTCAAGCCTTCAAAGATCATGATTTGCCATGTGGGACCAGAGAAAAGTGAGGGGGGCCAGTAGGTTTGTCCAGTATGTGGCCCAGAAATTTCTGATGGCAGCCCTGCCCCCTGTGGTCACTGGTCACAGTGGCTGCTCCCCTGTAGTTACACCTCCGATTTTGTGCTATAACAACCCTTTAGCGATCAGTGTACATCTTTATATCGCACTGCCTTGTGTATGTGCATTTTTTCTTTTTTGCAAATTGATATAAATTTTCTATGTTTTATGACATGTGTTGTTAGATGCATATACTAAAATACCACTAAAGTCCCTCCACGATATGAGTCAGTTCCCTTGTTTACATAAGTAAAGACAAAACATGACAAGGAGGCATCATGCATGCAAGTAAGGGTGTGTGCTGACCTCCTATTATCACTTCTGAAAAGCTTCCTTTTTCTAGGGATTGTAAAGATTTACGAGAGATTGTGTGTGTCGGACAGACGTTTCTGCAAGGGATTTCACCAGAAATGGACAACACAAATATAACTGATGAATAATAAGGTACTGAACACCTGTGTTGGCTAAAATAAGCGCAGTCTTTGCTTTTCATAGCCATTTCCTGCCTCTGGTGCAGCTTTTAAATACATCTCAGAGACAGGCCTTGTTAGAGCTTAAATACAAAGGCCCAGACAGCTAATCCCGTCTGTTTAAAGTCTCAGAAAGAATATCAGCTTAATGGATATGTCGCTTTATAAGTGGATACAATTAGATGTTTTTCCTCCATTCTGTGCTTGTTGTCTTTTGCTATAAGGAACACCTGGCTTGGTTAAAAATTACCCCAGAATGAGTTGCACTGTTACTGCCCCATGGGGAGGTCCTTGCAGAGGGCTGTCTGTCATTAGCTTCCTACGAAGGGTTAAGTAGACCTTCCAGATCAATGTTTAATTAGGACTGTATGGAGAAGCTATTATCACAGGACTCAGCTGTGAGTGTCTCTGTCCGCATCAGTTCTGAAATTAAGGGGGAATAACACAACTAATGGAATTAGTGGAAATCAAGGAATATGCAACCCTGACATGTAACCGAGGCAAATCCATTTAAGTATATTTCAATTTTAAAGTGGTATAATAATATGCACACAGCATGGGCCCTCAGCAACTGGCCAGTGGTTGTTGGGGGAAAAACCATCAAAAGGGAGGGGACGAAAATAATACAAACACACACATACCAAAAAGATCAAAGAATATATATATATATATATATATATATATATATATACCGTATATTCCGGCGTATAAGACGACTGGGCGTATAAGACGACCCCCAACTTTTCCAGTTAAAATATAGAGTTTGGGATATACTCGCCGTATAAGACTATCCCTCTTCCAACGCACACAGCAAATTAAAAAAAAAATCATGTACTGGTGCTATGTATGAACAGATACTGGTGCTGTACTGTATGTGGTACCCAGTATAGAACAGTATATAGTCAATTGACTGGTTGGATTGGTCAGCTCTCCTTGTCTACCTGTTTATCAGAGCGGTATGGAAGAATAGATCGCACTGTGCCCATGAAACACGCCTCTTTCACCCTTCTGGCCCGCCCTTGTATCCGATTTACCTCCTCCTCTGCCTCTCAGATCTCACACATGTGCGCTTGTGCCGCTCCACTACTGCCGCTCCACTACAGCCCTCAGCAGCGAGATCTAAGAGGCGGTAACAGAATAGGGCGTATCACCCGGCATCAATGAAACCCGGCATATAAGACGACCCCTGACTTTTCAGAAGATTTTCAAGGGTTAAAATGTAGTCTTATACGCAGGAATATACAGTGTATATATATATATATATATATATATATATATATATATATATATATATATATATATATATATATATATATATATATATATATATATAATCACCTCTCACGTTTTTGTAAATATTTCATTATGTCTTTTCACAGGACAAGATGTATGAAAGATATGACACAACAGTGTAAATCACTGGCAGCAAAATTGAGTACACCCAGAGCAAAATCATTCACCAACCTAGGCCTGGGGCCTAGTGGGTGTTAAGGGCCCAACAGCCACTTTCTCTGATCTAAATGTATCTGAAAAAGGAATATAAACAAAATATATTATAACCTCTTCCAAAGTGGCCTTAATTCTCTTGGGCATGGAGTTTACTTGAGCAGCACAGGTTGCCACTGGAGTCTCCTTCCCCTCCTCCATGGAATAACGGAGTGCGATTCCTGCGATGCAATGGTGGGCTGTATGAGGATCTATCCTAAGGCTTCCCACTACTGTGGTAAGTCTGTAACTGTTTTACCAGTTCAGGTGTTTATGATCAGTCCAAAGAAAGTAACAGTAACAAGGGAAAAAATAATAGGAAGTAGTGAGGTGGGAGAACAGACAGCTGAACCTCTATAGTTGAGCTGAGGAAAACATACTCTGTAACACAAAACAGAATATGAAGGCCGCACACAGAATCCAATAATACTGTATTGTATCAACTAGGGATGATCGGAAGGTCTGAATTCCGTTCCGCCAGAATTAGCGGATTCCGCCAGCGGTAAATTCCGTCGCCATTGCATTTTCGCGGGACTCCGCAGAATTCCGCGGAATTCCGCGGAATTCCGCATTCCGGCGGAAAAATTAAAGTAGTCGCAATTGAAACCTCTTTTGTGCTAAATGGTAGCCCATGGGACCTAGTGGCTGTTCCACCGTTCATTTTGGTTTTTTTTATATATATTTTTAATTTTTGTTTGCAGTAGTTGTCGTGTAAACCATGGTGTTCCACGGCGGTCATTATAATTGTGGTTTGGAGCTGCAGGAGTTGTCGCGTAAGCCATGTTTTCCACGGCGGTCATTTACAAGTGTTGTTTGGAGCAGCAGGACTTGTCGTAGGCCATGGGACCCAGAGGTGTTCCCAAGGCAGTTCTAAACAAAATTTCAGTGGACCCATTCTGTGGAATCAGTGAGAGGGGCCTTGTAGTTGTCACTGATCCATGACTCGTTCATTTTAATGAATGTTAGCAGGTCCACATTGTCTGTGGACAGACGGGTCCGGTGGTCGGTGACCACTCCACCTGCAGCGCTAAATACTCGCTCAGAAAGAACACTGGCGGCGGGGCATGCAAGAACCTCCAGTGCATATTGAGCGAGTTCAGGCCAGGTATCCAATTGTTTGGTCCAATATTGCATTGGGTCATCATTAGTCTCCATATGGTCTGGAGCACTGGCTGACCCCAAGTAATCGTCCACCCTACGGGCCACCCGCTGGTGGTGGTGGTGATCACTTTTTCCTCTGGTGGTGCTGCTAGAAGGAGTATCTGGCACTGGCTGGTAAAATGCCTTCAGCATACTCAGCAGGTTCACAGATTGGCTACTGGTGCTGCTGCTGGTGCTGGGAGTGGGACCACCAGACCTTTGCTGAGTGTGATTAGTAGACTTGGTAGCTTGGGGCCGGGGTACAGGTGTAGGAAACGCATCTTCTACCCAACGATGAAGGGCATCCCGGATCTGGTTCATCATGGTGTCTGCTTGGGAGGGGGTTATGAACTGGCGCATTTTCCCCTTGCACCGGGGATTTAAGATGGTGGCCACCCACATGTCGAGCCTTGCTTTTAAACTTTTAATCCGGGGGTCTTTCTTTAGGCACTGGATCATATGTTCAGCCATGGGGAAGAGATGTCTGCCATGAATCACCTCTTCCTGGCTGTCAGAACTGTCGTCGACATCATGATCCAGCTCAGCATCAAAATCTTCTTCCCACCCCCAGACGATGGGCTCTTCCGCTTCCAAAAGCTCTGCCTCCTCATCCAGGACTGGAGCATGCCCACTCACTCCTTCACCTGACTGGCCACTGTTCAGTAGGGCTTCCTCCCCCGTTCGAGCACTTTTTCAAGAGTTTTTTCCATGGTGAAGACAAGAGGGAGCACCTCTGATATACTGCAGTGCTCCTCACTGACCACTTTTGTTGCCTGCTCAAATGGCTCCAACACTTTGCACACCTGTCCTATCAGCTGCCACTGGTCCCCAGTAATATAGTCCAGTGGCCCTGTTCTGGTGGAAGATGCCTCAGACAGGTATATCCTGACCGCCGTGCGCTGCTCCCACAACCTCTCCAGCATGTGGAGTTCCACCGCGTCGGACAATCTGAAATAAGCCTGTGCTGCGGCAGGCTATGGCGGTGCTGCAGCAGTTTCATGGCCGCGGTGGCAGTTGCAGAGCGACGGATGTGGGCTGACACTTTACGCGCTGAGGCCACAGCGTCCTTCAACCCTTGGAAAGTTAGTAGAAATTTCTGTACTACAAGGTTGAAGACGTGGGCCAAGCAAGGTAAGTGGGTATAGCCACCTAGCGAAATGGCGGACAGCATGTTGGCACCGTTATCAGACACCACTACACCTGTGTCAAGTCTTCGTGGGGTCATCCACTGCTGAATCTGACCCTGTAAGGCTGAAAGTATTACAGATCCGGTTTGCCTGTTCTCCTCCATGGATTCCATTTTCAGCACTGCTTGGCATCGATGGTGCATCATACCAGTGTAGGAGGAGCGAGACCACATGCTGGGAGGCTCAGCAATGGCAGACTGGCCTTGGACAGAACAGGTAGCAGAGGGAAGTGGAACAGGCCTTCCCTTCAACCCACGTGGTGGCACCACCAGTTGAGATGCCCCAGATCTTGCACCCTCAGCGGCACCATGGAGGGTGACCCAAAGGGCGGTAAAAGTCAGATACTTTCCCTGCCCATGCCTGCTGCTCCAGCCATCCATGGTGAAGTGCACCTTTCCACCAACAGCGTGATCCAAAGACAGTTTGACACACTCCACAATGTGCTGGTGAAGGGCAGGGATAGCATTCCTAGCAAAATAATGGTGGCTGGGATCCGCCATTGTGGAGCAACACTGTTCATCAGTCTGCGGAAGGGGGCAAAATAAAGAAAAAACCCCAAAAAATTAATAAAAACAAAAAATAAATCGCTACACTCACTCAGCCAATCAATCAATAATCAAACAAATCACTAATCACACAACTAGCTAACTCACTCTCACTCAAACACTAAGCCTGCGGCCTGGCTGGCTCTGCACTGCAGCAAGCAACTACTAACACACTACACTACACTACAATATCTCTACTAATATAGCTAGCTGACACTCTAACTCTCTCTCTCACAGTCACAGAGTCTTTAAAAAGACTTTTGATTTATACACAGTCTTGAAAAAGACTTTTGTTTTTTGTAAAACAAGTATGGGTCTGCGTCTTTCTCTCCTCTCTCCACACTAGACTGAAACCCACAAGCTTCCTGCCTGCACGTCTCTCTATTATATACAAAATGGGTGGGATAGCTGCTGATAGGTAGCTAGGGAGCTGGTTGCTAAGGTAGGATTGGTTGGTTCTCATTAGGACTCTTATTGGTGCAGAAATTCGTTTTGCAGGCAGAAATACACTGAGAACAGTGAGAAGCTTCTTCCTTATGATTGGCTAACTTAAAATTTGCATTCCGGCGGAAATCCGCATATTTCCGCGGAATTCCGTATAAGTGCTACAGCAATTCCGTTCCGATGGTCGGAATCGGAATTGACCCAATTCCGGCCGGAATCGCGGAATTTAGATTTCCGCGGAATCCAGCGAGCATCCCTAGTATCAACAGGATGGTATTTATCCTTAAAGAGAAACTCCGACCAAGAATTGAACTTTATCCCAATCAGTAGCTGATACCCACTTTTACATGAAAAATATAATGATTTTCACAAACAGACCATCAGGGGGCGTTGTATGACTGATTTTGTGCTGAAACCCCTCCCACAAGAGGCTCTGGTACCGTACGGTACTCTGGGCAAACTGCCACAATGTAACAATGACACACACAGGAAATGGCTGTTTATAGCTGTCTGTTAAAGCCAGAACAGCTACATAATCTGCCCACAGTAACAATGTCACCATGTAATACATGTCAGAATGTGAATCTGGGAGAGGAAAGATTTTACAATGAGCAAACTCTGACTAAATCATGTATACATAATTATTGTAAAAATTAAGCACCTTTTTATATTAAATTATTTTCACTGGAGTTCCTCTTTAAGCCTAATCTAGATGGAGCGATCCGGCGGCTCAATTAGCCACCGGATCGACTCTTCCGCATCCCCGCCCTAGATGGGGCTTAAAGGGGTTATTTCGCGAAAAAAGTAGGCAGTTAAAAAA
The DNA here is from genome assembly GCF_040937935.1 of Hyperolius riggenbachi. Taxonomy (NCBI): domain Eukaryota; kingdom Metazoa; phylum Chordata; class Amphibia; order Anura; family Hyperoliidae; genus Hyperolius; species Hyperolius riggenbachi. The sequence goes on from NC_090647.1 coordinate 462,587,939, forward strand.
TGGGACAGATGACAGGTTTTGGGCCAGTCTATCTTTTTACGGGGGATTCTCAGGGCTTTCTTTGTTTTCAACAGCATTTCCTGAACAACAGTTGCAAAATCTGACATAATAGTGTGCAAGTGATTAGGGAGGCCGGCTGGTATCTTGCTATTTTGGCAGTTAAACTGCTGTTCAGGAAATGCTGTTGAAAACAAAGAAAGCCCTGAGAATCCCCCTTAAAAAAGATGGACTGGCCCAAAACCTGTCATCTGTCACATTTTTTAACTGCCTACTTTTTTCGCGAAAGAACTCCTTTAAGGCACTTGAGGAGCAGTGCAGTGGGTGGTACAATGCGAAGGAGGAAGCACCTTAGGAGTACTCATCGACAACAAGTTAAATAATCTATTCAATGCCAAGCCGCTGCAGCTAAAGCTATTAACATTTTGGGATGCATAAATGGGAAATAAAAACTTGAGTTGCTAGCATAGTATTGCTCCTGTTTAATTCTCTAGTAAGGCCACATCTGGAATATGGAATTCAGTTCTGGGTACCACATTACAGGAAAGATATTGCAGTTTTAGAGCAGGTGCAGAGACGAGCAACAAAATTGATAGGAGGGATGGAAGGTCTCACTTACTAAGAAAGGTTAGATAAACTGGGTTTATTCAGTCTAGAGAAAAGACGCCTCAGAGGGGATCTAATTAACATGTATAAATATATCAGAGGGCAATATAAAAGCTTTTTGTCCCTAGGTCTTCACGAAGGACTAGAGGACATGATCTGCGCATGGAGGAAAAATGTTTTAGCCATTTATTTAGGAAAGGGTACTTTACAGTAAGAGTGATTAAGATGTGGAATGCATTGCCACAGGAAGTAGTCATGGCAAAATCTATATCTGTATTTAAAGAGGGCTTAGATGCTTTCCTTGCGTTGAAAGACATCCATGGCTATAATTACTAGGTATTGCCCAGTAGTGTTGATCCAGGGATTTTATCGGATTGCCATCTGGAGTCGGGAAGGATTTTTTTTTCCATTTTGGGGCTAATTGGACCATGCCTTGTAATGGTTTTTCGTCTTCCTCTGAATCAACAGGAATATGTGAGGGAGCAGGCTGGTGTTGTACTTTGTTTTTCTGGTTGAACTCGATGGACGTATGTCTTTTTTCAACCCAAATAACTATGTAACTATGTATAATCAATACACCTTTTATTTTACTACCGTAACAGACCTTAGTACTTCACCAACACTGCATGCTTTGCAGATAATGAGGTCACCAGTGTCTTAATAATGTGAATTAGCTACCTGTGTGGATGTCCTGAAGACAATGGAGCATATTCACGAAAATAATTGTAACATACTTTCATGAATATACCTCCTTCAGTGTACATATTATAACATCGCCAGTGAGTTGAGCACAGGGTGAGCCGCATGACAGCTCACCCTGCTGCCGCTCAGATTCCTGTCGGCGTTAAATACTATCCCGCCTCTGACTTGTTGCAACTTGAGAAGTGATTCAGGGTCTGGCGATACATGGAGATACATCGCGCTGACAGCAGAGATTCCATACATTGGGCAGGAGCCAACCCTTTGATTGCTGTGAGCCAATCACGTCTTAAAAGGGCACGGGCGACTCTGGTTTCAAAGGGGCCCAGAGCAGTCTGGTCCCAAAGTGGTTAAAGGGGTCCATACACCTAAAAAATTAAATTGTTGCGCAAACGCTGACAGAATGTTCAATTTCCATCCGAAATCAATCGTTCCCGTTGATTGGTTCGTGCGGAAGATTTCGCTCAATCGCCGGCGGGTCAGGAGTGCGTTCGATAGCGGCATTCAAATGCCCGGCGACCGACGCTAGCGGCAATTAGGGATGGTCGGAATGCCAATTTCCGATTCCGCGGTAAATCCGCATTCCGTCATGTACCCATTACCGATTCCGCATTCCGCTACCAATTTCCGCATTACAAGGTGGAATTTCCGCCGGAAATCGCGGAAATTCCGCCCGATTTTAACATCGATTTTCTCAAAAACTATAAGGTCTTTTTGAAAACTTTTTTTTGCATCTTGTTCAGGAGATTCTGTTTAATAAACCCTGAAAATTTGGTGTTTCTAGGACTTACTGGGGATTTGCTATTAACTGCTAAAGTCGGCGGATTTTTACTGTAATGTAAAATGCAGAAAATAGCCAGATGCAGGTTTTCTGCATTTTACATTACAGTAAAAATCCGCCGACTTTAGCGGTTAATAGCAAAGCCCCCTTAAGTCCTAGAAACACCAAATTTTCAGGGTTTATAAAACGGAATCTTGTGAACAAGATGCAAAAAAAAGTTTTCAAAAAGACCTTATAGTTTTTGAGAAAATCGATATTAAAGTCGGGTGGAATTTCCGCGATTTCCGGCGGAAATTTCCGTGATTTCCGGCGGAAATCCGCCTACGGCACTTGCATTACCGATTTCCGCATTCCGATACGGAAATACAATTTCCGATCGGAATTTCGGAAATTGCATTTCCGTGGAATCCGAATGAGCATCCCTAGCGGCAATACATTACCTGCTCCGTCGGCGCGTATTCCCTCTGTCCCCGCTGCTCCTTCTCCACTGGGTTCTGGGTTCCGGCAGGCTTCACTTACTTCCTGTCCCATCAGGAAGTTTAAACAGTAGAGCACCCTCTACTGTTTAAACTTCCCCTGACAGAAAGAAGTGAAGCCAGCCGGAACCCGGAGCCCAGCAGTAGAAGGAGCAGCGGGGACAGAGGGGGACTCGCACCGGCCGGAGCGGGTAATGTATAGCTGGCGGGGTTTGCAGTAAAGGCAGCCATACGATCCCTCTCTGATCCGATTCGATCAGAGAGGGATCTATCTGTTGGTCGATCTGATGGCAAATCGACCAGTGTATGGCCATCTTAAGAGTAAAGGATTGTTTGAAAAGCATTCATAAAGAAAGATAAACAAATAGTAAGAACACCTAACAAATATATACCGGTATGTGTCATGGGCTATTGGTTATTCACAATATGGGGTACGCAACAAACAGCTTCTTCTGTAAAGTAATATACACTGTAATAATGTAAAGTAGTGTTGGTGTTTGAATTCGGAACATCTTCCAGATTCACCTGGACTCCGCATTACAGCACCATTCAGCGCTGGACCTGCAGACAGGGTAAGGGGGCGTTCATTTACTTATCCTTCATGACTTGTTTCATGGGACTCTGATACTTCCTCCAGCCGGCATTAGTAGGAGGAAGTATGGAAGTATGTAAAAACGCACCATGAACCGCAAGTCAATGAATGCCTCCTGACCCTGTCTGCAGGTTCAGTGCTGAATGGTGCTGAAGTGTGGTGTCCACTGTCCAGGTGAATACGGAACAATGTTATGAATTCAAACACCAACATGTTGAGACACACTGCTTTATAATAGCAAATCCTACTCTGTGCCATGTGTTCTCCAACTATTTCCAGCCCTGAAGAGTACTGTTGGCTGTAAGAGTTAATGTACCACCCATAACCCTTACCAATCATTTTCACAGTTGTCCAGCTGCCAAGAAAATTGTAAGTATAAATAACAAGCAGCCTAATACCCATTAATTATATTTGGGGCATTTCCACCCATTTTATGTTTCTATCACAGACAATGGTTTGGCATTGATATTAGCATGCACATATATCCAGGTGTCAAACAGCAGCAAATGACTAATCTCCAGAAATGGGTTTTAGGCGCTGGATTTCAGTATTTCAGGAGAGCGAGTAGAAAATAAATAACACTTATCATTAGGCCGTGTGTTCCTCAAGGCATAAATATCGCTTCATTGTTTAAAATGCAGGTTTTCACAGTTCACTGATCTACTTGATACTGTTTAACTGACTGCAGCTTGTTTCAGCTTGCCCAAGAACAAGAAAAATATGTATAAATCCTGATAGAAAAATGGAACAGAATAATGTTTAGCAAACCATTTTGAAAAATAAGATTGCCCATAACTGCCAATTGATAGATAGTCTATTTATGGGCACACACTGAGAGATTGTCTATACAAGTGTCCTGCCAGTGGTGTAGTCTTGGGCAATTTCCCGCTGGTTCCCCCTGCAGTGTATGCATAATAACCACATGATACAGACCTCCAAATCTGACTTTCCAAGGAGAGTTTTTGTGAGAGAGAAGTACGCAGAGGAAGAGGAATAGTTTTTAACAATTGCCAATATTCATATTCCATGTAGAGGTGATCACTGATCATTACCACTACAGCACCAGGGCAGTTTCTAGGCTAAAATGCACCCAGGGCGAGGGTGTAAAAATTGCACCACCCCCCTAGGCTAGATAGGTAGGTGCCCCAGTACAGGTTAGATAAGTAGTTGCCCCCAGTATAGGTTAGATAGGTAGGTTCCTCCAGTATAGGTTAGGTAGGTAGGTGCTCGCAACGTAGGTTAGATAGGTAGGTGCCCCCAGTATAGGTTAGATAGCTAGGTGCCCCAGTACAGGTTAGGTAGGTGCCCCCAGAATAAGTTGGATAGGTAGGTTCCCCTCAGTATTGGCTAGATAGGTAGGAGCCCCCAGTACAGGTTGAATAGTTAGGTGCCCCCAGTTTAGGTTAGATAGGTAGGTACCAGTAAACAGCTAATGCAGTGACTGGAGAAGGGGTACCATGGGGGTAATAAAAAGTAGGAAAACACATTTTTATTGAATGTTATGTCAGAGTTGTGTCCCACTTTAAAAATGACCAAGTGGCGTAGCAATAGGTATTGCAGAGGTCTCGACCACACTGGGGCCCCTTAGGGCCCTCCCTCAACCGCAGTACTAGCTCTTTATTGATCCTGTGCTTGTCATGATCACTTCTGTAAATGCTTTGAATGATGATTATCATTAACAAGCTGCTCTCCTTCCCCTTCTTGCACCTCTGACACTGTGGTTGTCCTTGGCAGGTTTTGGTGTGCAATATCAATTGTTATGTATAGAGTGCTTGTAAAACCCGCACCAGGGCCCAGAGCTCCTTAGCTGGATGACCCAATAGACTTGTCACATCTAGAAATCTGTAAGCAGTCTTACATTGGCTGATGTATTCATCTACAACTTCCTTTAGGGCTCGTTCACATTTAGAACGTTTTCAGCCTTTTTTCAAGCGCACGCGATTTTCAAAATCGCCCACAAAACGCTTGTGCAATGAATCTCTATGAGAAGGTTCATATCAGCGCATTTCGGAGCGCAAAGTGATGCCTGTACCATTTTTGGGGAGATTTTGCTACAGTGGAAGGTATAGGAACAGCGCTAAATGCTCACAAAATCGATTTGTGCAGCGATTGCATTCGCGATTTTAAGAATAAATACATTTATTATTTTCCGGGTCAAAGAGTTCACTTCCTGACTTGCTTCAGTGAGGGAATTAAAAAATCGCTCTGCAAAAGAGCTTTAAAAAACCGCAGCGTGCAGACAAGTGCCGGGAGGTGGTAAAAAAAATTGTGCACAAAAACGCAAAACGCTTTCGATTTTAGATTTGAACAGAGCCTCATTATGACATCACCTTCACTAACTGAGCTATCAGCAACAATAATCCTACCAACTAATCACCTCCACTTTTTCAGTTTGTACATTATTTGGTAAGGAATAAAAAAAAACTCCTTTATGTTTCTTTAGCAATCCATATGGTTGCCTCTATAATCCAGCCATTGGCAAAGTGAAACCGAATCAGTCATTAAGGTAGCAATCAGAGTCAATCACTAACATTTCTGATATTCAGTACACCAGCTATTTCCATCATTTCCCTTTATGTTTGGTTCATGCACAGTCAGGATATGCTACTTATGTCCAGAGCTAATACATAACATCTGACATGCGAGAACCTTCATCCTTCACTGAACTGAGATTTAGGTAATTAGTGTAGTGTGGCAGAATACACCCCTGAGACTCACTCTCTGGGGAACAGGCAGTTAGTGGGGTCAGACTTACTGTTTGACCTTTCCTGTTTCCTTTATACAGAGATGTTTCATGCAGTACCTATCCTCTTTCTCTCTTCCATATTTATTCATATAACCATTGAAAAATATGCTGGCAATATTTAAGTGGATGTAAAATCAAAGACTAAAAGCTGCCATCACTGTACATGTGCAAAACACTGTTTGCCTGGGCATTGCACTGATCATGCTAAGGATTATGGTGGCCAAATATTCTGATTTCACAGTACTAGCAACTGAGTGTAAAATCAGTGAAAATGAATGTTTGAGTCTATATAGCAATGGCATCTTCCGCAGCACTTTATAGCACTCTATAATGTTGTCTCTAACTGCCCTTCACAATCTAATCCCTACCATAGTCATTTGCCCATCACAGTTGGGAGCAAACACTCGATAACAGTTGCTCGCAGGGATAAGGGCTGTATCCCTTGGGAGACAGTTTGGAGCTGAGAGCTGTGCACACGTCACTTGTCTAAAGGCTAGCGACGTGTCTGTTGCTATGGAGGAGGGAGAAAAGACGCACACACATGCATGATGTAGTGGTTTCCAGCCGGAAGGGTGAGGAAGAGTACAATGCACTTTAGCTGTGGATCTGGCATCCATATTGGGGCTCCTGTACATGACATCAGGGGTTTCTTTAGCCGAGTGTTATCTAGCATGTGTACTTAGCTTAAAGTGAACCAGAGATTGTTCACACTGCAGTATTTATACTTACCTTGGGCTTTCTCCGGCCCTATGAGGTCTGTGGGTTCCCTCACTGTCCTCCCAAGCAGCTCCGTTCTCCCATGGTAGCTGCTGGTAATGCTGTCATTGGGGGCCAGTCATCCTCTTGCACAAATGCGCGTCACGGGGAGGGCGGTGAAAGATCCCACACAGCTCATAAATAATGCAGTGTGTACCATCTCAGGTACACTCTAAGGCCAATCTTGGGTGAACCCAATTAAAGTGAAACTGTAAGGTGGAAATTAAGGTAACTCACCACCAGTTTGAAGCCGATGACAAGTTTGTCGGAGAAAACACGGTACCCAGAGGGTTAAAAGTCCTTCAGCCAGTGAAAATCCAGCTGAAAGGTGAAATCTCCATCACTCAGATACTAAGGCCTTTAAATATTAGCAGTATAATCTAATGGAAAATGTGACCAGACACAGCATCAGACACAGCAATGGTACAGTAGCCTAGTGGAGAGCAGAGAAAAAGCAGACAGAAATAGCAGAAAATAACACTGTGTGAAAACCACACTGAAAATTGCAGCGAAATGTAGAGAACGAGAATCAGTGTGAAACAGGGCACTAAGCAATCTGGATAAGCTTGGGTACCTATCTAAGGAAAATAGAGGAGTGTTTTCAACTATGAGAATAATTAATAAAAATAAAAAAAAACCTCTAGCTCTACGCGCCAGTAGTAAACATGATTCCTCCCCTGCTGTGTAAGGAATTTTTTTCTACACCACACTACCTGGGTAAGAGGATTTTTTTCTCTATCTTTTGGTTATTTCTTCTTCTTTTCCTCATAACACACTCTTTTCCTTTGTTTGGTGAAAAACAAAGTCCTCTCTTTACAGTTGCTGTTTAAATTATTTATTTGTATTTTTTATTTATTTATTTAGTGTTTAGGATGAAACTAGAGTGCCCATAGGAAAACTATGCAATGGGGAGAAAATGAAATGGTCGCGCATCTAACCAAGATGCACCTGATAGATACTCACTGTATAGGGCTAAAAAGCCTCTCAAAGGCACAAGTGTGCTCATTGCAGTGAAACAGGTGCATTAAGAACTAATGCATCTCACAATACAAACAATGGAAGCAAATCCATGCGTTACACATTATCCGGGGACCTTACCCTTCTCTTATTGAGAGAGACATCTGTTCCACGCTGCAGAGCATGTTAGCAGGGACGGCTCGTGCAGCCTTCTCACGGGGTCCCCACCCTATCTAAGTTTAAAATCACCCAACATTATGGGAACATGCTAGCAACGTTAACTTGGGAGCAGCAGGCCATATAACAGGGGAAGGGGTGTGGAGTGGGCGGCGCCCCAGGAACTCTCACTGCCCGGGGACACCGCCCTCAACCACAACCCAACCCAAAGCGAAAGAAATACAATACTATGCAATGGGGAGAAAATGAAATGGTCGCGCATCTACCCAAGATGCACCTGATAGATACTCACTGCATAGGGCTAAAAAGCCTCTCAAAGGCACAAGTGTGCTCATTGCAGTGAAACAGGTGCATTAAGAACTAATGCATCTCACAATACAAACAATGAAAGCAAATCCATGCGTGTCCATAGGAAAACCATGCAAACATGGAGGAACGCAAACATCCATGCAGATAGTGTCCTGACCTAGATTCGCCCCGGGGACCCAGCACTTAGGGGAAGTGCTATCCACTACATCCCCATGGAAACAATTCCTAAAAGATGCCTGGATGGATTACAGTACAGAACAAGGATTTCTCCCTCTAAAGATGGTTTATGGTAATGTAAAAATGCATAAAAATGTGATTTCTGAGCAACAAGTGAGAAATTCTTTTGCTAGTTATACTACATCCTGTTTCGCTGTGAAAGTCTCAGCTCACTGTACTGCTCTGTTCTGCTGCCAACTCACCAATCTGCTTGTTAAACAAGACAAACTGTCAGGTATTAGCCAGGGCTCGGAAGTGGAGAATCACTCTATTCTTTCTTTTAAAAGAAAAGGGTTATGTCTGTCGCTGAGACTTCTGCAGCCAAGGTTTACACACTGTTAGAGGTGGATTTTCTGCTAAATTCCTACCTCATTGTACAATAGCAGGTGTCAGCCTGGTCATGCAATAATAATAGCAACACCAGTAATAGCTACACACTAATGCTACAGTCAGATGCCACATCCCAAGCAACTACATATTTCCTTGTCCAAATGTCTCAAGCTGCGTACCCACCTGGCATTTTACAGACGATTTTACTGATGACGCAAGGTGGGTACAGGCCCACGATTGCGAAGTTGCCTAGCGCCACGTCGATGACGACGGACCGACAGGGCAGATCGGACCTTTGAGATCCCTGATGACACCGTGCAAAGTACCACGATCCCGAAAGTCTCACTCACACCGCCGTGTATGTCACGTGACCTCGTGCTTTAACCCGCCGTCAGGAAGAGGCGTCGCTAGCGACCGTCGTCAAGGGGACATTGCTGGACCCGCCGAGCGGTGAGTATGCAGCTTTACTCACTGCTTACTGCACAGTATTGAAAGCCGGTGGGTAGCGGGATGCATAGTATGAGGACACAAGGGTGGGCATTGGACGATAACAAGTGTAGCCACAAAAACACCTGATCTGAAGAATGGATCCCTTATTCGGAGGGAGTGATGTAGTATGAGTGATGCCCCCTTAGTGTTCTGGGTCTGCTCCCCTGTAGTTACACTCCTGGATGGTAGTTCCATAAGAGTTTTTGTTTGGGACCCCATCCATGATTTTCAGTTAATCTTGTTCCCTATATAGTACATATCAGGGGCAGGCCGAAGCAGAGGCGAGAGAGGCTTCAGTCTCAGGGCGCAGTGTAGGAGGGGGGAGCACAACTCACTCAGCTATAATTCCCCTATTGTGTTTGAAGCAGGGAGAAATAAGAAAAGGAGATACATGGCAGTGACTGCAAGCCAGTTAACTAGAGAATAAGGGGTTGAGGACCCTGGGGGCACCTCTTAGTCTAATAGCAGTAGTGTGACGGCTGGGTTGGGAGGGATGGAGGAGCGCACTTTGGTATCTCAGCCTTGGGCGCTGAAGGACCTTGTCCCAGCTCTGGTACATATTGTAACACAGGGAGATAGGTAGCTGTTGTCCTTGCCTTCTGGAACAGGTACAGTGCTTCCTGTTAGTCTGCCCTGTCAAACTGCTCTGCCAGCAACCCCTTCCAGGCCATGCTACTAGTCCTTCCTGTCGGTATTCCATTATTATTATTATTATTATTTATTGTATTTATAAAGCGCCAACATATTACGCAGCGCTGGTTTATTCCACCAGTCCCTTCAGTCCTTCCTTACTGTCACTCTGTCCTGACAGTTCCTCCCATTACACAGAGGCGCTCAAGCTCACAATTGACCCACAACTGTGTTCTCCTACCCCAGATTGCCTGATGAAGCGGGATATGTGCCCGTGAAACGCGTTGCATTATTTTTGGAGACCAATAAATATCTGTTTGTTATTACGGCTTGTATTTAGCCTGGTCATCTTTTGAGGGTAGTGGTTCCACCCACCCCCTCATTTTAAATGGTTTTTAATTTATCTTATCCTGTTTTGGCGCCTCTATTTCTATTTGGCATATCTTGTCCACCCCAGGTGGAGGGGTTTATCCCCATTTTTCTACTATAGAGAGCGACTTTTTATGCCTGAGTGGGGTCAGGTAGATAATTCTCCCCACTTGTCATTACAGTGGTCGCCTATGTGGTGACCCATACTTGTGAGTATATTCTCATTCAAATTACTTTTTTCCATATTGGCGAAACATACTACACTAGATACGGCTCTCGGTCTTTGTTTTCTGTTTTTTCAAGCATACTCCTCCCATTAACCTGCCCAGCCTGTCCTTCCCATACTGTGAGGTTCGTCCTCCTGTTCTTTGAGTCATCGGTGAAGTAATCCCAGAGGTTGTGGCCTGGGGGCCACTAGGCAGAAAAGTAGTTCGTCTCCCACTAGGGGTGATGGCCCATCATCCCTTGTGCAGCTCTGGTGAAGACCTGTCATCACTTAGACTCCACACCTTTTGAGTGCCCACTCCAACCACTGGTGCCAAGATCAACAGGGTCATGCCGCCAGATCTCTTGGTTAAGCATTGGGGCCGCCATACATGCTAGATTCTCAACAGGTTGGTGAGTGTATGAAGCTTTACCTGAGTGTCTGCTTCAGGGAGAACACAAAATCTCAGAGTGGATTTGTTGAAATGGCAGTTCAGAGAAGGAAATCTGGGACATACGATAATGTCATCGATCACTTTCCCAGACACACTATCCCTGCAACTGCCACAATATACTGTCATTTATCAGCTCTTGATCTTAGCATTTGTGTCATCACGGCTAGGCTCTTCTTTTTCCTCTTGGGTCACCAGGCAATGTCCTGCATTCTAATCAGGCAAGGTCCTGCATTCTCAGTGAGTTTGAATATCCAAGACACTTCCACAGGGCTCTGTTATAAAGTAGGGAACTGACACATGGATTGTAGCAGCCATCTTATATCATGATCTGTCAGTGATTGCATAGTGGTAGAGAAATGGAAATGGGTAAGAATGGTAGGTAGGTTCTGCATGGGTTGAAGACTGGAGGGTGTTGCATGGTGCATTGATCATTACTCCCCGATCTATATTCAAATGTGAGAGTATTGATCATTTACTTGAACAGGCTGCTGTTGGCCACCTTTGAACAGGCTGCTGTTAGATCATGTATGGCCACCTTTACATTGAATTATGCTGATGAACTACACCAAGAACAAAAGGATCTGGTCAATCTCATCAAATGGAAGGCTAATGCAAATACGTGTAATCCATATTATCTTTATGTTGCCTGCCTCCTGTGCCACTGAAAACAATAATATCACTCACTGAGTCCACCAAAGCACAAGGTCAGCCAAGCGAGGCTCAGGACTGAAGGCCACAGTAGTGCCCTCTTCTACAAGTGTCCCTGTATATATAAACATTACTTGCCTATAGTTAATACATGATCCTATTGAACAGCTTTAAGGCACACACCACTGCATATTTCTAGCAATGTGTTTGTGTGTCTACAATGAATTTCTTTTAGTTGGAATGCTTAACCTCGTTAGATACACTCGTTCGATTAGCAGCAGATAGATCATCAGATAGATTTCTGGTCTATCTGATGTGTTTAGGAACATTTTTTACTAGGAACAGATTTCCAATAGATTTCAGTATGAAATCTATTGAAAATCGATCTGATGGCATTTTTTTTGCCATCAGATTTCCATTAGGTCCAATGCAACATGATAAGCAATCTCAACAGATCGACCTAGATTTTCCAGCATGTCAGATCGATTGAAAACGATCGATCGGTCAATCAATTTTCGAATGTTCGGCCGCTACTCGGCTCAGTGTATGGGCCCCTTTTTTCTGAGTTTCTGACAAATCTTCTCAAAACCTAGAAGCCAGCTCCTAAAATCAAGGGACATGGCCTGCGTCATTTGTCCTGCATAAAAATGGCAAAGAAGGCACAATCTACATTTATCTGACCTAACAAACAGATATGAACAATCTGCACTATGTCCCTTTAAAATTAATACTTTGATGTTCATATCTTTAGCTCTTCTGCTAATCATAATGATGGTGGTGGAATGTCATAGGCATTCCCTGGCTTGTGCTGCTGTAGTTGTGTTAATTTGGTTGCCACTCCCCGACTATAATAGTAGTCACTGCTTGGCTGTAGTGATTGCTGTCACTTCTCAGATGTAGTCATGGTTGTTGGGCCAGATTTATCAAGAGCGTCTGAGACAAAATATTGGTTGGTTTTTTAGAAATCCATGCAGAACTGTCTCAGGCATCTTTAAGGGGCCCATACACTCACACGATTTCCCGCCAATATACAGCAGATTCGATCACTGTGATGGAATCTGCTGTGAAATCATTGCGCAAACGCTGACCGAACGATTTTTTTCTGTCCTAAATCGATCGTTCTTGTCGATATGTCTTTCCGGAAGATTTCGCTCGATCGCCGGCGGGTCGGGAGTGCGTCGATAGCGGCGTTTGAATGTCCGACGACCAACGCTAGCGGTAATACATTACCTGTTCCGCCGGCGTGTGTCCCCGCTGTCCCTTCTCCGCGCTGGGCTCCGGCTGGCTTCACTTCTTCCTGTTCCGACAGGAAGTTTAAACAGTAGAGCGCCCTCTACTGTTTAAACTTCCCCCAACAGGAAGTAAAGTGAAGCTGGAGCCCTGGAGCCCAGAGTGTTGAAGAGATAGCGGAGACCGGGGAGACTCGCGCCGGCCGGATCAGGTAATGTATGCAGGAAGAGGCAGCAGCAGCGGCAGTTCCACAGATTGTAAATCGGTTTCATAGTGAAATCAATTCAAAATCTGTTTGCAGTGTAGGCAGCCAATAGATCCCTCTTTGTTCAGATGCGATTACACAGAGGGATCTATCTGCTGGTCAATCTGGTGGCATTCGACCAGTGTATGGCAGCCTTAAGAAATCATTAGATAGTGCAGATTCATTCTAAAACTGTTGTAAAATAGGAGGAGCTAGGAAGGTCTCTCAGACAGTGCAGTGTGTGAGGGGAATTGCTGTTGCTGAGGTAACCAATACATCTGCTGTATTGATAGCAGCAGGCTCTGAGGAGGAATTCAGCAGGGGGGAGGAGCACCATACAAATCATATCTAGCCTGCACTCTGAAATCATGTCTAGCCTGCAGTTCTACATCTATAGACTGCTATCAAGCACTTCTTAATCTGCGCATGTTTAGGAGTGGATTTGCACTTTTCTTATTTGTAGTGCAGCTCTAGAAATTCATGCTAAACTGCCGCTATTACCTAGGATTTAAGAAGGTTCTTATTATCATGCAGAACTGTTCTCCCTGCTGGTTAGAACAGATTAAGAAGAAAAAACTGTTGGTAATGCGTTGCTAAATCTCCCCCGTTGTGAGCTATGTGTGGCCACGACACTGGTATTATATGTCTAATGACCGTCATTGTCTGCAGTGGTAGGCTACCACTGTGGTCACTTGTTCCTCCTTCTTTCTGGTTGGCTAGAGGCATGGCATTTCTCAAGGACTTTTCATGGACCAGAAAAAAATGTAACTCAGCAATAGCAGAACAGATTGAGCAAACCAAATTTTTGGTAAATAGAGGAGGTAGTGGTGGACTTACCTCCTGTAACGAACGGTGGAGCACAGAGAGGATCTGATTACAGGTGATCTGCAGTATCACTGGAAATACAGATATATACCAGATTATAAGTGATCTGCAGTATCACCGATAATCCGATATACCAGCTAACCTCTGTACACCCGAGTAGAGTGTAGTGTTTGGTGTAACAGAAACACTTAGAGGACTAGGCCTCAGAGCAGTAAGGAGTACTGCACGGATTCCTTCCGAAGACCTGAACTCTCCAAAGCGGGAGGAGTCAGGCTGAGAGTAGGAAGGATATCTGAGAGTGACACTCTGGAGGAAGTGTCACTAACAGGATGGGGAACCGCCTCTAATAGTGAGGTCGGTTCTCGAGGTCGGACAAGCCAGGTCGTAATACACGGACAGATAAAGTACAGATACAGAAGGCAGAGGCGGAGTCTAAGGTACAGGCAGGGTTCGGCAACAGGGTATCAGATATATCGAGGTACAAAGTCAGGAGGCAGAAGCAGAGTCTAAGGACGAGCCGGGGTTCGGTAACAGAGTATCAGAATGGCAAGGTACAAGATCAGAGTTCAGGAGGATAGTCAGGCAGGCAAAGGGTCATAACAGATAATCACAATCAAACTAGTACTTTAAGCTATCAACAGAATCTAGCTAAGTGTAGGATTACAGCTCCAGCTTGTCCCGGCACACTTAAGGATCTGACTAAGGGTCTGAGAGCTCCCACGTTGTGTTCGCAACGCCAGACAACCAGCAACTGAACAGTCGGCAGTATATATACACAGTAATCTCTCCAGCACCTCCCCAATTGCTGGACCAATGAGGAGTGGAGCCAGAGTCAGCTGACCAGCCTGGTCAGGTGACTCACCTCTGGCTGCCATATTTTCCCTGCCTCAGCGCGCACGCGTGTCACTCTTACCCCAGAGGGACTATGCGTCCCAGCCACACCAGCAGCGTCTCCGCTATCCGCCGCGGGAGCCGTCACACTGCATGCGGCGGCTTCTCCGCGTCCTCTGCTGCCCACGTGGCCTGCGGCGGTTTCTCCCCGCCGCGCCGCCATGCTGGACACGGAAGCAGCCGCCCTGCTCTGAGAGCAAGCGGCTGCTTTTCCGTGTTTCCTCACAGTACCCCCCCCCCCCCGAGGAGTGGACTCCGGACAGCTCCTACCAGGCTTCTCGGGATGTAAGGCGTGAAACTCCCTCCTCAATTCGCCCGCATGCATGCGACTCCCAGGTACCCATTGTCTCTCCTCAATGCCATACCCTTTCCAATGCACCAGATACTGTACTGAGTTCTGTACAATGCGTGAATCTAAAATTTTCTCTACCTCGTATTCAGGTCATTCATCTACCATCACAGGAGGAGGAGGAAGGGGGCCCACATGGACCGCTGGTTTAAGTAAGGACACATGAAAGGACCTTACCCCACGCATGCTGGCGGGAAGATCAATGGAATAAGTAACGTTGTTGATCTTCTTGGCTACCGCAAATGGACCCACAAACCTGGGCCCCAGTTTATCTGAGGGCTGTCTCAGGGTCAAGTGACGCGTGGACACCCAGACCAAATCTCCTGGCTGGAACCTCCACTCTAACGAGCGTCTTTTGTCAGCCTGACCCTTTTGACTCTGGAATGCCCTTTCCAAATTACTCTTCACCGTCCCCCAGATGTCTTTAAATGCCCTCTGCCAGGCTTCCAGGGTTGGAAACGGAGAAGAGGCAACTGGCAAGGGGGAGAATTTGGGCGACCTCCCTGTCACAATCTGGAACGGAGAAAAACCAGAAGAAGAACTCTTCAAATTGTTCTGTGCGAATTCTGCGAAAGCCAGAAATCTTACCCAGTCATTCTGTGCCTCCGTAACGTAACATCTCAAGAATTGTTCTAAAGACTGATTAATCCGTTCAGTTTGTCCATTGGTCTGTGGGTGGTAGCCAGACGAGAAAGACAGCTTCATGCCCATTTGATGGCAAAATGCCCTCCAGAATCTAGAGATGAATTGGACTCCCCTATCAGACACTATGTTCTCCAGAATGCCATGCAGCCGGAAAATGTGGATGATGAATAGGTCGGCCAATTCCTGGGCCAAGGGGAGCACGAAATGGGCCATCTTGCTGAAGCGGTCGACTACCACCCAAATGGTAGGCCTTCAGACCTGGGGAGCTCACCCACAAAATCCATGGACAAGTGGGTCCATGGTTCACTCGGGGCGGGCAAAGGCTGTAAGGTACCGACAGGTGCCAGCCGGGAGGGCTTACTTTTTGCACATATTGCACATTCCCTAACAAACTCCTTGCAATCAAATGACAGGGAGGGCCACCAGGCACACCTGGCTACAAGATCTTGTGTTCTGGCTGCTCCGGGATGTCCAGCATTTTTATGCGCATGGAACATCTCTAGGATCTGGAGACGGAAGGGCAGGGGAATGAACATGACCCCTTCAGGCTTCCCTTCCGGGATGTCCTGCTGGTAGGGGCTTAACGTCTCCTTCCAGTCTTCCCAAGTATCAGTTGCAGCCAGCACCAATTTTTGGGGAACAATAGTCTCAGGGACGGAGGGCTGTGCTGTCTCTGGCTCAAAGCACCTGGATAAAGCGTCTGCCTTAACGTTTTTGCTGCCTGGAGTGTAAGTAATTATGAATCTGAATCTTGTAAAGAATAAAGACCATCGGGCTTGACGGGGACTTAATCTCTTAGCTCCCTCGATGTATTCTAAATTCTTGTGGTCCGTAAAAACCGTGATTGTGTGCTCCGCTCCTTCTAGCCAGTGACGCCACTCTTCAAAGGCCAATTTAATGGCCAGGAGCTCTCTGTTGCCTATATCGTAGTTCCTCTCTGCCGGAGAGAACCTACAAGAAAAGTAAGCACAGGGGTGTAGTCTTCCCTGTAACCCTGACCGCTGAGACAGCACAGCCCCTACCCCGACCTCCGAGGCATCAACCTCAACAATGAAAGGATAAGAGGTGTCAACATGTCTCAGGATTGGTGCGGAACAAAACAATTCCTTCAAAGTAAAAAATGCACTCTGAGCCTCAGGAGACCAGTGGGTAGTATCTGCCCCCTTTTTTGTGAGACTGGTAAGGGGTGCAATGATCGTGGAGTACCCTTTTATAAACCTCCTATAGTAATAAGCAAAGCCCAGGAATCTCTGGAGGGCTTTCAGGCCCACAGGTTGCGGCCATTCCAGGACGGCTGTGACTTTAGCAGGATCCATTGACAGACCTGAGGTAGAAATCACATACCCCAGAAACGTGACGGATGTCACCTCAAAAATACACTTTTCCAACTTGGCGTACAGCATATTTTGTCTCAGTTTGTTCAGCACAAATTTGACATGGACCCTGTGTTCAGAGAGGTTGTCGGAGTAGATCAGGATATCGTCGAGGTACACCAGAACGAATCTGCCCAACACCTCTCTGAATACCTCATTAATTAATTCTTGGCGAAGACGGCCGGCGCATTACACAACCCGAAGGGCATCACTAGATACTCGTAATGCCCGTCGGGTGTGTTGAAGGCCGTCTTCCATTCATTGCCCTTTCTGATGCGGACCAGGTTGTATGCACCCCTTAGATCCAACTTCGAGAAAATCTTAGCTCTCGTGACCTGTGTGAATAAATCATCTATCAAAGGTAACGGATAGCGATTCTTCACAGTGATCTTATTCAGGCCTCGGTAGTCAATACAGGGTCGCAGGCCTCCGTCTTTTTTTTTAACAAAAAAGAACCCTGCCCCGGCAGGCGACCGGGACGGGCGGATGAAGCCCTTGGCCAAATTCTCACGGATATATTCTTGCATGGCCAATTTTTCGGACCCAGATAAATTGTACAAATGCCCCCGGGGGGGCATACAACCTGAACGGAGATTGAGGGACAATCGAAAGGGCGGTGTGGGGGTAGCTTGTCTGCTGCCTTGGGACAAAATACGTCAGAATATTCTAAATACTGCTAAGGAACCCCCTCCACCAGTATCTTGGTTTGGCCCAAAGTCACCTTTCCTAAACATTGTTGGAAACAATGATCTGACCAGGAAATTAATAGCCCGGTCGCCCAATCGATATGCGGGGAATGAAGGCGCAGCCATGGCATACCAAGTATAATGGTGGACGTAGACATGTGTAACACAAAAAACTGTAATCTCTCCCAATGTAAAACCCCAACCGTGAGCCCTATCTCTGGTGTCTGAGACAGCGGATGATTCCTCTGCAGAGGAGAATCGTCCACTGCCGTAACCTGGATGGGTGGTTCCACCGCTGTGAGCGGAATACCCAATCTCTTAGCAAAATCGACATTTATAAAATTAGCCGCGGAGCCTGAATCAATGAAGGCTTCCGTGGCCTCGGTCTTATCCTCCCATGTAACTGTACAGGGAAAAAGCAACCGTTTTTCTTCTAGGGGTATGAATCGGGCGCCTAGGGTGTTACCCCTTACAACTCCTAGGTGGAAGTGTTTCCCGGCTTGTTCGGCTTAATAGGGCAGTCTCGTACCCTATGCCCACCTTCACCACAGTACAAACATAATTGTTCAGACATTCTCCGTCTTCTCTCCACTTGGGTCAATTTTGACCGTCCGATCTGCATCGGCTCAGGTGGAGGCAAGACCGGAGAAGATGAGACAGAAGGAGATGGAGTTACTAGGGGTGCAGTGGGAGGCGCCGTGTAAGACGTCAACCTGACACAATGACTGCCCCTAGTCTGTCTCTGATGGCGTAGTCTACGGTCGATTCGAATGGCCGATGAGATGGCCTCATCGACTGTTTTGGGCTCGGGCTGACTTAACATTAAGTCGGAGACCTCATCCGACAACCCAGACAGGAAGCAATCCAACAGGGCATAGGTGTCCCACCTGGCCGTAACTGACCACCTTCGAAATTCGGCCGCATAATCTTCGACTGGACCCTTGCCTTGCCGTAAAAGCTTGAGCTTCCGCTCAGAGGTCGCAGCAAGGTCTGGGTTGTCGTAAATTACTGCCATGGCTTTAAAGAATTCCTCTACCGAGGTCAGAGCTGTGTCTCTGGGGGGCAGGCTATAGGCCCAGGTCTGAGAGTCACCGACCAATAAAGTCTTGATAAACGTGACTCTCTGGGCTTCAGTACCAGAGGATCGGGGGCTCAATTCAAAATAAGATAACACTCTACTCCTAAAATTGCGAAAGTCAGATCTGTGGCCTGAGAACCGTTCAGGAACGGGCATACGTATGTCCACACTAGGAGGGGATCGCACCTCATCCACTGACGTCTGGAGGGTTTGTACCGACCCTGACAGAGTCTCAATCAATGCTTTGTGTTCACCTAGCACTCGATTGACATTCTCCACCGAAGTGGCAAGTTCCCCCAGAGGACCAGTGCATGCGTCCATTTTGTTTTGGGTCTGGCGTTCTATAACGAACGGTGGAGCACAGAGAGGATCTGATTACCGGTGATCTGCAGTATCACTGGAAATACAGATATATACCAGATTATAAGTGATCTGCAGTATCACCGATAATCCGATATACCAGCTAACCTCTGTACACCCGAGTAGAGTGTAGTGTTTGGTGTAACAGTAACACTTAGAGGACTAGGCCTCAGAGCAGTAAGGAGTACTGCACGGATTCCTTCCGAAGACCTGAACTCTCCAAAGTGGGAGGAGTCAGGCTGAGAGTAGGAAGGATATCTGAGAGTGACACTCTGGAGGAAGTGTCACTAACAGGACGGGGAACCGCCTCTAATAGTGAGGTCGGTTCTCGAGGTCGGACAAGCCAGGTCGTAATACACGGACAGATAAAGTACAGATACAGAAGGCAGAGGCGGAGTCTAAGGTACAGGCAGGGTTCGGCAACAGGGTATCAGATATATCGAGGTACAAAGTCAGGAGGCAGAAGCAGAGTCTAAGGACGAGCCGGGGTTCGGCAACAGAGTATCAGAATGGCAAGGTACAAGATCAGAGTTCAGGAGGATAGTTAGGCAGGCAAAGGGTCATAACAGATAATCACAATCAAACTAGTACCTTAAGCTATCAACAGAATCTAGCTAAGTGTAGGATTACAGCTCCAGCTTGTCCCGGCACACTTAAGGATCTGACTAAGGGTCTGAGTGCTCCCACGTTGTGTTCGCAACGCCAGACAACCAGCAACTGAACAGTCGGCAGTATATATACACAGTAATCTCTCCAGCACCTCCCCAATTGCTGGACCAATGAGGAGTGGAGCCAGAGTCAGCTGACCAGCCTGGTCAGGTGACTCACCTCTGGCTGCCATATTTTCCCTGCCTCAGCGCGCACGCGTGTCACTCTTACCCCAGAGGGACTATGCGTCCCAGCCACACCAGCAGCGTCTCCGCTATCCGCCTCGGGAGCCGTCGCACTGCATGCGGCGGCTTCTTCGCGTCCTCTGCTGCCCACGCGGCCTGCGGCGGTATCTCACCGCCGCGCCGCCATGCTGGACACGGAAGCAGCCGCCCTGCTCTGAGAGCAAGCGGCTGCTTTTCCGTGTTTCCTCACACCTCCTCCAAGTAGACACACAACGACTGTAGTAAAGACAGTCAATATATTTTATTTATGAACTCCAAATATGCAAGGCGTTTCGCAGGTTTGATCCCGCTTCATCAGGCAATAACATGGAGCAATAGCATATGTGGTCAGTAGAAGAGCCAGGCTCTTCTACTGACCACATATGCTATTGCTCCGTTGTTATTGCCTGATGAAGCTGGATGAAACCTGCGAAACGCGTTGCATATTTGGAGTTCATAAATAAAATATATTGACACTTTGTGTTGGTCTTTCATGTGGAGTTCCAATAAAATTGATTCATGTTTGTGGCAGTAATATGACAAAATGTGGAAAACTTCAAGGGGGCCGAATACTTTTGCAACCAACTGTAAATAAAAAAAGTCAGATACTCACCTAAGGAGACGGAAGGCTCGGGTCCTAATGTGCCTTCCCTCTCCTCTCCCGGTGCCCTCCGTGCTACGCTGGCTCCCCCGCCGGGGGGAATTCGGAAGTCTTCGGGAGCCGAGTCCTCCCAAAGACAGGCGGCTCCGTCTTCGGGAGCACTTGGCCTCCCAAAGCATTTCCGAAGCCTCCCTTCGGCGGGGGAAACAGCGATATTTGACCGAAACAGTCGAATACCGCTACAGGGGAGCCAGCGCACAGCGGGGAGCGGGAGTGGAGAGGGAATGCTCTATGGGACCCAGAGCCTCCCTCTCCTTAGGTGAGGATCTGACTTTTTTATTTAAATTTCGGTTCCCTTTAGCTTTAAGAATTATAATTATGCAGCACCCAAAAGTAGAATATCGGCAGCAATACTGACATTCAACTAGGGGCTTTCACCATGTGCCCCCCGAGGTAAGCAGGACATACATGTATGTGAACGGAGGCCTGACAATTACCACTGATATTCACATTGACTTGAATGATGTTAGCAGTCGTGTTTTTAAATATTGCAATGTGTACGCTAGCTTGTATTTCCGCTGGTCCTAGTGGTGATTATTAAATGAACTTGGTGAGATTGTTTGCTGTTGGCGCTTATCCTACTTCCCAGTGAATTTAATTGTTTTTATGATCTTTTGAGGGACATGTCCCTAATAAAACTTATTTTGTATCCTATTTGGATTGGTTCTATTAATTAGTCCGATATGGATGTGTGTGTGTGTATATATATATATATATACATATATATATATATATACATATATATATATATATATATATATATATATATATATATATATATATATATATATATATATATATATATATATATATATAAAGAGTTCACAAAAAAAACACATCGCTACACAAAAGCGTTTAGAAAAACGATTTTCTAAGCGCAAAACTCTCTGAAAGCGCTTACAAAAGCGCTTTCAAAATCACTCAATAAGTCGCTCAGCGCGTGCAATGGTGCAGGCGATTTATAATGTGAATAAGGCCTTAAAAAGTGGAGTACAAAAAAAGGCAATCTTTTTGTTTTCCACTTTTTACAAATAGAGCCCTAGTTCTGTGCAGAAATCCCATCCTTGCATCATGTAGCCTCTCTGTCTCCTGCCATAGTGTTGTAGCTGTAAATTATAGTCAGTGCTTCCATTAGCGTTTGTAAAACTCCTGGCTAAATGCTACAGCGCCTGGAAAATATTTACTCACATTAATTAGGGAATTCAAATATTTGCAGATTACACATTTTGCTTTTTAAAGCAACGGCAGGATTTGGTGATTATTGGGATTAAGCTAAATAAACACAGAGTCCTCCCATTTATAGGTCAGTGAATCCGAACTTTGCAAAGTTCACATTTTATTTTTGTGTGTTTTCTCTTTATGATGATAATTTTACTTCAAGCTAAACCTTGGAGACACCAGATTTGGCCAAGTGACAACCCCTCATCGGCAGTCTACTGATCTGAAGTTACAGTGTGACCCCTCTGGCCTGTGACTCTGTGCTGCCCCCTGTCGCATCCAATAGTAGCAGCTGTTCCAGCCGACTGGAAAGCACAGCACACTTGGATAGCTCTGCAGGGGTTATGGGTGCTATGTCACTTTTCTGTGATGCTGTACTCTCCTCAAAGAGTCCCAGAGGAAGAAGCTATTTCATGAAACTGAAAATCTTTGTTGTTGATGTTGATCTGGAAAGGAGAGCCTCTTAAAGGGACTCCGAGCAGTGCAGAAACTATGGAAAGATGCATATCATTTTAAAGCTCTGTTTCTCCTCTTTCTAATGATATATAAATCACCGCCCTACGCCTTCTAGTTTTTGCTATTTTCGCAATCGAAATTGCCACGGCCGCGACTTCGATCGCGAAAATAGAGAAAACTAAAAGGCGTAGGGCGACGATTTAGGTGTCGCCAGAAAGAGGAGAAAGAGAGCTTAAAAAATGATATCCATCTTTCCATAGTTATATTGTATTACACAGGGCGACTTTTTCTCAAAGTCAGCAGCTCCATTCAGCAGAAAAAGTCGCCCTGTGTAATACAATGTAACTATGGAAAGATGGACACCTAAATTGTCACCCTACGCCTTTTAGTTTTCTCTATTTTTGCGATCGAAGTCGAGGCCGCGGCAATTTCGATTGCAAAAGTAGCGAAAACTAAAAGGCGTAGGGCGGTGGTTTATATATCATTGGAAAGAGGAGAAAGAGAGCTTTAAAACGATATGCATCTTTCCATAGTTTCTGCACTGCTCGGAGTCCCTTTAAGCTTCGTACACACACACGAAGAATGTTGTCCAGCGGGGATCAGTACATAATCCCTCAGGTGACCTTGCATGGCCGAGACTGAACAAACACGCTGCTAGCCCACAGGCTAGCAATGTGTTCTGTTGCTATGCAGGGGAGGGGGGGGTTAGGGCCCAAGGAAGCGTGACATCATGCAGGAGCCAGGTGAGTGGAGTAAACAATGCCCTTGGCCATCATTCAGCCTAAGCATTCTGTTTCATCTAGCTTGTGTACATAGCTTAAGGTACACCAATTATAAAGAGCATGACATCTTCCTAACCGGGAAATAAACTGTTTTTAGGTTTATATTAATAGTGAAAGTAATAGGGGTAATTTCTCTGCGCTCACACCACTATATATAGCCCAATCAAAAGCCCGGTACTCACCACCCGATGTGTCGAGCGACGCTTCTTCCTGCCGGCGGGTATGCACAATGTCACACGACGCTACATGTCGGGAGTGAATGAGACTTCAAGCGATTGCGGTACTTTGTGCGGAAATTGTCGGGGATCTGGGCGATCCGATCTGCTGTCATGGTCCTTTTTGTGGCGTGACGTTAAGCGTCGTTCGCGTGGTCATGTGACTATACCCATGTCACAATATTGCAGAAATGACTGATCGGTGCTCAAAAAATCGTCGGTCATCGGGAAGATCGCGACGTGGGTACATAGCTGAAGTATACCAAAGCAATACACCTCCCACAACCAAAGATCTACATGTAGGCGGTACAGTGACTCAGGCGTATCCTTTGTCAGTAAACACCGCGCTCTGGTTCTGGTTGCTCCAATCACAGGGCCAGTGCACACCAAAAAGCGCTAACGTAAAAGCAAACGCTTAGCGCTTTTTGAAGTGATTTTTTCAGAGCAATTCTAGGCATGTGCAAGGCGATTTTCTAATCATGCCTAGCGATTTTTGGAGCGTTTGTGTAGCGTTTTTTATATTTTTTTACAGTAGAGCTGTAACAGAACAGCTTCTGTAACAAAATAGGTTGGAAAATCGCTCTGATCTAGCACTTTTTAGAGCGATTATCCACTTTCCTATACTTAACATTGAGGCTGAATTACCTCAGAAATCAGCAAAAATGCTGCAGGACCCGAGTTTGCTTTTGGGGCAAAAACGAATCGCTCTGGTGTGCTCCATCTCATTCAAATACATTAACCAAGCGGTTTTCAAAGCGCAAGCGTTTTTAAAAATGCTCAGAACCGCTCTGCACCAGCCCACAGATAAGCTTCTGGGGTGCTTTCCCCTAAATAGGATTACAATGGTTGGCACAAGGCCAACCATAGCATGAGAAATAATATAACAAGTGAGCTCCTTCCTTCAGTTAAAAGTTCACATCAGCTGAGGCATCACCCCAAATGTTTCCTGTTGCAAATAGGTCTATCCCTCAACAGGCAGTAAAAGGGAAAGAAACCCCTAAATTGGGGAAACTCACCAGATCCAAAGAAGGAGTCTATTGTTACAGGTTGCCACAAGTGCCTTACATGGGAAAATAGATGTCTTGGATCTGGTGAGTTTCCCTCAAATGAGAGGTTTATTTTCCTTGTACTGCTATTTTATGCTGTTTGCATGAGGAGACGACGTTTGGTGTGATGACTCAATTGATGAGAACTGTTAAAGGATACCCGAAGTGACATGTGACATGATGAGATAGACATGGGTATGTACAGTGCCTAGCACACAAATACCTATGCTGTGTTCCTTTTGTTCTTTCTCTGCCTGAAAGAGTTAAATATCAGATATGTAAGTGGCTGACTCAGTCCTGACTCAGACAGGAAGTGACTACAGTGTGACCCTCACTGATAAGAAATTCCAACTATGAAACACTTTCCTAGCAGAAAATGGCTTCTGAGAGCAAGAAAGAGGTAAAATGGGAATTTCTTATCAGTGAGGGTCACACTGTAGTCACTTCCTGTCAGGACTGAGTCAGCCACTTACATACCTGATATTTAACTCTTTCAGACAGAGAAAGAAAAAAAGGAACACAGCATAGTTATTTGTGTGCTAGGCACTGTACATATACATGTCTATCTCATCATGTCACATGTCACTTCGGGTATCCTTTAAGAGGAGGAAGGAACTCATGGCCCATATGCAATTACCTTTTTCTCCTGCGTTTTCTACTAGGTTTCAAACTTGCCTTTTAAACCACCAGCAAGCAAAAAAATACTCAGAATGTTTTTGATAGTACTTTTTCCATTGCAAATTGCTGAAAACGTTTTTATATTTGACGATGAAAAATTATCTCCTAGGAGAAAAAGTTAATTGCATATGCCCCCATGTGTTATATTATCTCTCATGCTAAGAGACTTTGGGGCTGATTTATGAAGCTGCGCTGCTAAAGCAGTGTGAGCTCCATGACGGCACCGCAAGATAAATACAGGGAGGCACGCTATGTGCGGTTGTGCTGCGTAGCGTGCCTCCCTTAGTTACACGCATTGCTTACATAGCAACACATGCTCCTTTAAATGCTAGGTGCTGCTGCTGTGAAGTATCCCGACCGTGATACTTCACTAGCACGGCCACTACTGTGTTAATTAACATAGTAACTATGTTAATTAACACAGTAGCAGCCACACTAGTGAAGTACCGCTGTCGCAATACTTCACAGCAGCAGGCGGCATTTAAAGGAGCACGCGTCTATGTTAGCAATGCGTGTAACTAACGGAGGCACACTATGCAGCACAACCGCACATAGCGTGCCTCCCTGTATTTAGCTCGCAGTGGTGTCATGGAACTCACACTGCTATAGGTGGCTATCCTCCTTTCCTTTCAAAGCGGGGTTACGCCCGCAGAGCATGTGGGACCTATTTTGAGGGGATCCTCCTTCTGACCTAACCAATTCCCTGCAGTCTGCAC
The DNA here is from genome assembly GCF_040937935.1 of Hyperolius riggenbachi. Lineage (NCBI taxonomy): Eukaryota > Metazoa > Chordata > Amphibia > Anura > Hyperoliidae > Hyperolius > Hyperolius riggenbachi. The sequence goes on from NC_090647.1 coordinate 462,613,701, forward strand.
CTACTACCTGGCTAAGTATCTCCTTTGTTTTGCACCGATTATTGCACCGTCTATATGGGCTGCTCCTGACTTTTTTCACTAGTCTTACTACTGTGTAAATGACAGTGTTAATAGCACTGTTTGCACTTTAATATTTAATTATATATACCCTTTGTACACCCATGATTTGGGAGCACATAATTTATTGTTGATTAAAGGGAAACAGAGATGTCCCATTGCTGAAAAAATGAAAAAGATTCTATACATACCTGGGGCTTCCTCCAGCCCCATACGCGCTGATCGATCCCACACCTCCGTCCACCGCTGCCCGCAGCTACAAGAACGGGCTCCCGTCGCTGACGTCATCAGAGCCAGCTACGCAGGAGAAGTGCGCCCTCTACGTATCTCTCCATACACTGCTGCAGAGATACGCAAAGAGCGCACCTCTGCTACGCTTAGACTGGTTCCGACTGATGGAACAGCGCAGAGCCGGTTCTCGTAGCTGCGGGCAGAGGAGGATGGCGGCGTGGGATCGATCAGCGCGTATGGGGCTGGAGGAAGCCCCAGGTATGTATAAAATCTTTATTTTTTGATCTCTGGTTCCCTTTAATGTCTTCACAAGTGTTTTCATGTTTAAATTAGTGATTTATCAATTTGTACTTGTTATTTACAGTCACTTTACAGCTCTCTTGCACAGTTCTCTTGCACATATACATAGTGAACCCGGGTTTACACATGATGGGGCTTATTATCTGAGCCCCTCATGGGATATATTATTACCTAGGATAAAGATTGTATTACTAATGATTATTATATCTTGCAGGTTTACATAATCATATTATTACCTTCTGGCTAGGTCATTATTGATACCAGTGTGTTTGTGTGTGTTTTTTTAGATGATTTTAAATGGTTTGTGCTGTGTTGGTATGTCAGATATCTATGAAATAAAGTTGCTATTATTTTTCTAAATTGATATTATTGTCTTGAGTGGTGCTTTTGTAATGGGTTTCTGTCCTCCTCCTCTTTTTTGCGCTATAGCAGTGCTACATTAACTGATGGCCCATACTCACGGGCTACATTTGTGGCCTGTCGCCAGCACACGTGAGCGTGTGCGCGACAGGCCGGCGACAGCTCGTCGCCAGGTCCCTCCGTGTACACACGCGGAAGAGGGATCAGCTGTGCGAAGGAAGCTGTCGCCGACGTTCCTCCCCCGCCGCTGGCGGCAACTTTGACCGCGCCAATCACCTGGCGACAGCAGCAACGAGCGACGGTTCGGGGTGCGTGCCCGTGTTACGCCTCATACTCACGGGCGACCTGTAGCCCGTGAGTATGGGCCATAAGACTCCAATACTTATTCCAGATCTCTGCAGGGGGGTATCTGGAAAATCACTGGACCTTGGAAGACCTTAGAAGAGGGAGAAAAGATTTCTGTCCCATTTTGTAAGGCCCATCTTCATGTCATAGACCAGTGTTTCTCAAACCTGTCCTTGTGACTTCCCAACGGCACATGTTTTGGAGGCAACCTCAGCTATGCACAGGTGGGGCAATTAGTGTCCCAGCTATGTGGAGTCCGCCTAGCTGAGACACTTATTACCCCACTTGTGCATAGGTGAGGTTGCCTGCAAAACATACACCGTTGGGGAGTCACAAGGACAGGTTTGAGAAACACATAGACCATTGGGTTCAGCTGTTCTGGCAATCCCTGCCTGCATTGGATGGACATACAAACTTTACAAACATACAGACCATTTTTAATTTGTACAACATTTTTTAAAACAAAATAATTAATTTGGAGGGAAAAACAATGCTGTAACACTGCAAAGAAATACTACTGTACACTTTTCAATTCATTGTGTCCAGACATATTTTTACTAATGCCAACATATATGGTAAATGATGAGAAACACATTCTTCACACCATGGCTTTGCTGAGAGGACATTCAAACAACCAAAGTAACTGAAATAACTGAAGGAAACAAAGAACATAAAATCACAGGGATGATTCACAGTACACAGTCCAAACTGAATTCATCCGGCAAAAAGCCATGTGCTGACTGCACCAGAAAAACCTCTGGGAGAGCAGCCCTGGGGCCACACTCCTCCTCAATTGTTGGAAAATAAGTAATTTATATGTCACATGATGACATGCAATAATCATAAAACTATATCAGCATGACCAAACATTAGGCAGTGAAGTGCTACCAAGGCTTTGTTCTACTGCTAAAATTATGCATTTTTGTGCCTGGTTTTCTCAAAATGTGTCGCCTGGCATTCATACCAAAGAATTCAATCTTTATCTCATCAGACCTGAGAATTTTGTTTCTCATGGTCTAAGAGTCCTTTAGGTGCCTTTTGACAAACTCCAGTTTGGCTGCTATGTGCCTTTTACTAAGTAGTGATTTCTGTCTTGCCAGTCTACCATACAGGCCTGATTGGTGAATTGCTGCAGAGATGGTTGTCCTCCTGGAAGGTTCTCCTCTCTCCACAGAGGACCTCTGGAGCTCCGACAGATTGACCATCGGGTTCTTGGTCACCTCCCTGACTAAAACCATTTTCCCTTGGCCACTCATTTTAGATGGCCACCCAGCTCTGGGAAGAGTCCTGGTGGTTTTGAACTTCTTCCACTTACGGATGATGGAGGCCGCTGTGCTCATTCGGACCTTCAAGCAACAGAAACTTTTCTGTAATTTTCCCCAGATTTGTGTCTCAAGACAATCCTGTCTTGGAGGTCTACAGACAATTCCTTTGATGTCATGCTTGGTTTGTGCTCTGACATGAACTGTCAACTGTGGGACCTTAATAGACAGGTGTGTGCCTTTCTAAATCATGTCCAATCAACTGAATTTACCACAGGTGGACTCTAATTAAGCTGCAGAAACATCACAAGAATGATCAGGGAAAACAGGATGCACTTTGAGCTTAATTTTTAACTTCATGGCAAAGGCTGTGAACACTTATGTACATGTGTTTTCTCACTTTTTTTTATTGTTAATACATTTGCCAAAACCTCAAGTAATCTTTTTTTCACATTATCATTATGGGGTGTTGTGTGTAGAATTCTGGGGAAAAAATAATTTAATCAGTTTGGAAATAAGGCTTTAACACAGCAAAATGTGTAAAAAGTGATGCCCTGGAATACTTTCCGGATGCACTGTAAATATACAAACAGACACAGTGTGCCACAGTGTATTTTGGCAGGTCCATTCTCAAGCTGTATAAATTTGCATTCAAAGTTTGTATTATCCTCCATCAACTCCAATTATTATAACAATTGTTTCAAGCAATATTTATTGAACTTATATACAGGCTTTGACATATACAATCTCTGCTTCAGGGCCCTTTCACACTGCCATGGTGCGTTGCAGTAAATTGCTGCACTGCTGCCACAGCCTAATGATGCCCTATGGGGAAGTTCATACTTCCCACATTGCGGTACGCTGTGCCGAAAGACCTCGATTTAACGCTAGCGCATACCTACGTTACCACCAGGCTCCTGGGGCGATCTGCTTCAGGACGGAATTCACGTTAGTGTATGGCGATGCAGGCTTCTTTAAAGAAGTTGGCGTTGTGGAGTTGCGTGTTTTTATAATAATAATGGCAGTATTTGTATAGCGCCTTTCTCCTGTCGGACTCAAAGCGCTTGTATAATACGCTTCTGTGCACTTTCGCATACCCGAGGCAGGAAGTGACCGCAAGCACGTGTCACTTCCTACTTGGCCAAATGCCAGACTGGGAACACTGTGTACTAACATGGTGTTCCCTAAAGGCCTGTTTTTGGCGGTGCGACGGACGTGATGCACTGCATCGCTAACGTAAATATACCATATTTATATGGTACATTTACCATAGAGATATACCATATTTCTTTTATCTACTGAACAGTTTTCTTATCCCCTGGCCTTGTTCCCTGTTCATAGAACGTTCTAAGGAGGGAACATCATTGTGGTGAATTGGCCAAATACAAAACACACTTCAGTACGTTTTGAAAAACTATGGTCTTCCATTTTGACCACCTAGTTGCTTTTATTACTGCCAGTATTGCTGCTGCTTGTTGTGATGATGTGTTTTGAGTGCAGTGATCTAATGATTGTTTGCATGTTCATAGAATAATACACACTTCCGAGCTATAGCCAGTCTGTCAGTACTGTGCTCATTCTCCTTACTAACTCCGTAATAATAATTAATTAGCAGTTGATAAGGATAGTCAATGTACAGTTTAAGTTAAAGTTTAAGTTATAACTCTTTACTGAAGAAAAACAAACAGAGAAACATATACCATTTCTATTAATTCTTATGGGGAAATTTGCTTTGATATAAAAGTGCTTTGGATTACAAGCTTGTTTCCGGAACAAATTATGGTTGCAAACCAAGGTTCCACTGTACCACCATCAGGAAATGCAGCTTACTTACAACTGAGAGGAGCACAGAGTGAATACAGGAAAAACACAATACCATAGAGATCATTGCAGCACTTTACATTTCACAGTGACATCTTGTGGTTGCTTTACTATACTGCAGTTTAGGTAATTATGTTGATTCTGCCAACACAGCGTTAGTGTGTGTACATATGCTGAGGGACAACATTTTCATTTCCTTGCACTATCTTACTCAGGATAATACTGTGATTTGGTATTTCTGACGTGCAAAGCTGATTCATGTAGGTAGGATATGAAATAAAATGTGCATTCTTCCAGCAGATCTGCTATAAAGCAAGATACACAGAAAGCAGCTGTATATACTGTGAATGCAGTCTGTGTCAGTGTTGGGATAGGCCAGGCAATTACACAGGTCACTAGCTTCAGCCATTCCTTTCTGAGCAGAGACACTACTGTGGCAGGAGTGACAGCCAGCCAAGGTTGTAATCTTTCTTTCAGGTGAATTACACACAAGTATCAATTGTAGCTATAAGGAGATAGCAGAGGGTGAAGGCAAATGTCCCAAGTTAGTGATTAGGAGAGTAATTGGTTTCTGTAACTTGACCCTGCTAAGGTTACTGTGTAGTTTAAGGATTTTGATCATCATCAGTAAGGAAGCTTATGCTGAATTCATGTCATTGTTCAGTTTGAATTTAAGCTAATCGATAAACATGATTATAAATATACCGTCTAATTGTTAAGTAATCAAAGTGCTCAAATCTTACTTCTTTTGTGTAATAAGATGTCTGCAGCTAAAATCTCACTTATCACTTGACCAGAAGTTACTGGGTTGAGGGAGTTAGTAGCAAACTCTGTGGGTGTGACTGCTGCTTGAATTGCATCATCCTGCTGTTGAGACTTCAAGGCGACAGGCACATACAGAATTTTGGGGGAAGACTGCTGCTTGTAAAGAATTAAGCAGCGTACACACGCCGGACTTTAGGCAACGACGGGTCCGTCGTTGCCTCCCGCTGGGTGGGCGTGCCAGCGACAGTCCGGCGTGTGTATGCTCTGTCGTCAGACTGATACGGCTGTTTCTGAGCGATCCGCCGGGCGGATCGCTCAGAAACAGCCGTATCAGTCTGACGACAGAGCGTACACACGCCGGACTGTCGCTGGCACGCCCACCCAGCGGGAGGCAACGACGGACCCGTCGTTGCCTAAAGTCCGGCGTGTGTACGGACGTTTAGTGGAAAAGACTGCTCTGCAGACCACTGCTGGTCACAAAATCTTGCTTGTCTTATTCCATTACCCAACAAACATCACAGGATGGAGCATCACCAGACAAAGATCGAAGGTACATCATACGTATAGGAAAGTGTGAGAAAACGCGGAAAAGCCACCGCGTGTGCTCAGAACAAGGCGGCTGATTCCGCATCCAACGCGGCGGTTTGCATGCGTAGGCCTACATCTGCTAGTATGGCTGAACGCGGAGAAACCGCCGCATGCCCTGATAGCGGTGCGGCTGGTTCCGCGTCCAGCGCGGCGGGTGGTACGCAAGACATGCCTGGTGTGGCTGGGACTGATAGTCCACACAGGTTCAGAAGGACACGCGCACGCGCGCTGAGAGGCAGAACTTTTATGACAGCCAGAAGGGAGTCAGCTGACCAAGCCGGTCAGCTGACGATTCAACCAGTTGCCATTGGTCCAGCACTTAGGGGAGGCGCTGGAGAGCGCTGGGCTATATATACTGGGTGCTGGTCATTCGCTGGTTGTCTGCCGTTGCGATCACTACGTGGAAGCACTCAGACCTTATTGTCAGAATCTGTTAACATTCTGTTATACTTCAGACTAGTTCCAGGGTGTTGATGATCAAGGACCTCACACCCAAGATTAGGGACTTGTGTTATCATTCTGTTATACTTAAGACTATATTCCTTTTGCGATGCTGCGCTCACATGTAATTGAATCTTCATACAGTTGTGTCACTCAAATAAAAAAGAAAAATAAAAACATAGCATAATACTGTATTGCAACAGTGCCACATCCCTCACACCCAGTGCCAGGAATTTGATCGTGAGCTCTGCCCAATTATCCACCACAGGTCACCAGGTCACACAGGTCCTCACCATGTAGTATGGCCGCCAACCACAGACAGCAACTTTAGCACCTTTACACTTTACAACCCGTGCAAGTTTCCTCAGGCTTAACACCACCACCAGCATGCGTGGCCTCTCACCTTCTGTTTTGCTGCCCAAATTATAAGACAGCAACTGCACTCAAACACCCAACGGATCTCTCACTGCCAGCCTCGAGTAGATGATTCCATAGGAACAGGAGTCTCACATCAGCCTAATAACTGAGAAGCTCCACATAGTGTAAAACCATTCGCTTTAATAAAATATTTAAAAGTAGTGCACTCACAAGTTTCCAATAAAATCAAGCATTTCAGTACAATCCTCCACGCCAACTCAGTCCGCCCGTAGCTCCGCCCTACGCGTTTCGTGCATGCGCACTCATCAGGGGCTAGATGATGAGTGCGCATGCACGAAACGCGTAGGGCGGAGCTACGGGCGGACTGAGTTGGCGTGGAGGATTGTACTGAAATGCTTGATTTTATTGGAAACTTGTGAGTGCACTACTTATAAATATTTTATTAAAGCGAATGGTTTTACACTATGTGGAGCTTCTCAGTTATTAGGCTGATGTGAGACTCCTGTTCCTATGGAATCATCTACTCGAGGCTGGCAGTGAGAGATCCGTTGGGTGTTTGAGTGCAGTTGCTGTCTTATAATTTGGGCAGCAAAACAGAAGGTGAGAGGCCACGCATGCTGGTGGTGGTGTTAAGCCTGAGGAAACTTGCACGGGTTGTAAAGTGTAAAGGTGCTAAAGTTGCTGTCTGTGGTTGGCGGCCATACTACATGGTGAGGACCTGTGTGACCTGGTGACCTGTGGTGGATAATTGGGCAGAGCTCACGATCAAATTCCTGGCACTGGGTGTGAGGGATGTGGCACTGTTGCAATACAGTATTATGCTATGTTTTTATTTTTCTTTTTTATTTGAGTGACACAACTGTATGAAGATTCAATTACATGTGAGCGCAGCATCGCAAAAGGAATACTGTTACACACATCTGATGCTTGATGACTGGTGCAGCGATCCATGGACACGTAAAATAGTCTTTGGACTTTAAGAGGGACTCTTTTATTGTATGTTAGAAAGTAATTTTGTATGTACGCTAATTGTTATATTGTAAGGAGTGAGCGCACGAGACATAGATTAATTTATACTTAAGACTAGTTCGAGGGTGTTGATGATCAAGGACCTCCAACCCAAGATTAGGGACTTGTGTTATCATTCTGTTATACTTCAGACTAGTTTCAGGGTGTTGATGATCAAGGACCTCACACCCAAGATTAGGGACTTGTGTTATCATTCTGTTATACTTCAGACTAGTTCCAGGGTGTTGATGAATAAGGACCTCACACCCAAGATTAGGGACTTGTGTTACCATTCTGTTATTCTTCAGACTAGTTCCAGGGTGTTGATGATCAGAAAGCTCACACCCAAGACTAGGCATTGTTTATTATCTGTTATGACTTTCTGCTTTCCTGACCACTCTTCTGTTCACTGATTCGGTACTTCACTATATCTGATACTCTGTTGCCAAACCCTGCTTGCCTTAGGATTACCGAATCAGCCTCCTGTCTTTGTACTTTGTATGTCGGTGTGTTGCCGACCTGGCTTGTCCGACCTTGAGAGCTATCTCCTCAGTTAAGAGATATTTCACAGACCAGTCAGTGACATCCTCCTATTGGTGTCACTCACGCTCTGGTCCTTCCTCTCCCAGTCTGACTCCTCCCTGCGGGAGATTCTCAGGCTGCTGAAAGGTACTCATACTCTAGCAGTATTCCTGACTGCCTTGTACCTGTCCTCCTGATATTGTTCTCAAAGTATTACTGTTGCACCAAACACTCAAATCTCAGGTGTCCAGAGGTTAGTAATATATCTGATTATCGGTGATACTGCAGATCATCAATAATCATGTGTATATCTGTATTTTTGGTGATACTGCAGATCACCAATAATCAGATCCTCTCTGTGTTACACCAATTGTTACAGAAAGAAGTTGCATAGAGTTCCACATCCATAATTAAACCTCTCTATTTATCCGTAAGCGTTAAAACATCACAAGTATATAAAATGAAAACGCACACATGACACAGGCACTGGCGTCACAAGGAGGTGTGAGAGAGGCAGGATCGGTCAACATTTCACCCAACTAGGGCTTTCTCAAGACCATCCATGCAGATTATGACAGCATGTGATGTAGGGAGTGGCAACATGTAGTCAAGAAAATGATGAAACCTCTCTAGTACAGGTGAAGACATGGCACTATAAGTTATTATATAGAATCGGTACGTTTATTCATAAAGTATAAAAGGAATGGGTATCTGGACTTAGCAGCAGTGCTATGACGGGTATCTTTGTTGATCCCCCCAAATGTATGTAGTCTTAACACAGTTTGGGGTGTAGCTTGTCCTGTCTAGCTGGCAGCATGATATGCTCAGAGCTTGTCCAGAATCATGTAACAAGGGGTGTTATAGATTACCCCACCCTACGCGTTTGTGATGCAATTCTGGACAAACTCTGAGCATACCATGCTGTGAGCTAGACAGGACAAGCTACATCCCCCGCTGTGATAAGACTACATATAGGTGAGGGGGGATCAGCAAAGACACCTGTCATTTTCTTGACTATGTGCTGCCTTGATACATTACCTGTACATTCTGTCGGTTGTATTGCATGATGGAGAAAGTGGCCAGTGTCTGTGAAGCAGCAGGTTATAGCGCCAAGAAAGTTTGGCTTGCAAAAAAATTACAGGTATGTTATCAGTAATATTGCCACAAGCTGAAATGTTTGGTTGTATAATCGAGCACTAGACATTGGCTATAGTATTTAGCCAAGCCTTCCAGAGATATATGAATGATGCTCAAAGTGCATTTCACCCTCAGACTCCAGGAAAACAGCTTTAAATTATACTATTTAGTGCTCCATCCCCTCCTCCCCATTCCCATTTTAGATAGAATCCATATTTATATTGTAAAAAAATACACTACTCCCAAAAGTCTATAAAAATGACAGCGTCAAGATATTCCATGCTAGGCCGCTTTGCTAGGTGAAGGAGGGTTACTTAAAGGGATACTGTAGGGGGGTCGGGGGAAAATGAGCTGAACTTACCCGGGGCTTCTAATGGTCCCCCGCAGACATCCTGTGTTGGCGCAGCCACTCCCCAATGCTCCGGCCCCGCCTCCGGTTCACTTCTGGAATTTCTGACTTTAAAGTCAGAAAACCACTGCGCCTGCGTTGCCGTGTCCTCGCTCCTGCTGATGTCACCAGGAGTGTACTGCGCAGACACAGACCATACTGGGCCTGCGCTGTGCGCTCTTGATGACATCAGCGGGATCGAGGACACGGCAACGCAGGCGCAGTGGTTTTCTGACTTTAAAGTCAGAAATTCCAGAAGTGAACCGGAGGCGGGGCCGGAGCATCGGTGAGTGGCTGCGTGGGCACAGGATGCCTGCGGGGGACCATTAGAAGCCCCGGGTAAGTTCAACTCATTTCCCCCCGACCCCCCCACAGTATCCCTTTAATTTGATGACACCACCAAATTCTGCTTAGGTCTACAGCCTATGCTGGGCGTGTCCAAAACCAAGCTTGTGCCACTTAACAGCTCTGCAGAAAAGAACAGACTAACAGATGACAGGAGAATTGCTGAAAAAGCAGTTCCAGCACTACAGTACACTAGCAAGTCAGTTAAGTAACACAGAAGTAAATTCATAGAGTGTCGCTTTACAGGGTCGATTTAAGAGGCCCCAGGGCAAACTTAAACTTGTGACCAACTCCCTCCCCCCCCCCTCCCCCGGTGGTTGGGCGCCAGTCCCCCTCCCCCACACGCACACATATACACCTTCCTAATTGCTCCCCAAGGTGACCGTCAGGCAGGGAGGCAGTATACTTTACCTGATTCCACACTGGCCTGGTTGCCATGTTTCCTCTGCCTCGCTTTACTCCTTTCTTCCTGGTGGTGAGACACATGCATCGTGGCAACAGCAGAGCGCCTCTTCCCTCCTCGCAGGCATGGACGTACTGATGCGACCACACATGCCTGCTACGACAGGGAGAGCACCGCTGCGGCTGTCCGCAGGGCATGCTGTTTCATCACCACCAGGAAGAAAAGAGGAAGGTGGAAGGCGAGACGGAGGAAGCCATGGCAACAAGAGCTATGTGGAATCAGATAAAGTATACTGCATCTCTGATACTACATGCCACAGTACCCAGTTACCCGCGGCAACACAAATTACATTTTTAAAGGGGGGGGGGAAAGATGCTTAGAGGGACCCTGTGGACTTGGGGCCCAGGGGCAATTGCCCCCTTTGCCTTAATTGAAGCGCCAGCCCTGCCGTTTTAACAATGCTGTTTTTATCCAGTAAGCACATTGATTTCTGGTTTAGGGGCATTGAGAGGACATTGCTTATAACAATGTAAATCTTATGGGATTTGTTTGAAAATGCAGATTGTTTCAGGATTACTTCTCCACTGATTAAACGCTTTATTTATGTGTCACCGAGGCATGAATGCTAGTATATATTATCAAGCGTAATACCATTAATAACTTCAGGCTTCTCTGCAGATTTCATTAATTTAGAAATATTTCAGCCTGAGGGAATGAACATTTGATCTGACATGTTGGATGGAATCCATGCAGGGCATACATGGGTCACTAAAGCAGCAGCCTCACCTGACTGTGTCACATGATCAACACACTCAGCCAATAAAAGGACCGGATAGGGAAAGGTATCATTTAAATTATGGGTACTGCAAAGAAGTGTCAGAACTGAAGGTTTTATAGCTAAAACAGAATGTTAATCTTTTTTTATTTGTATTTAAATAATACATCGATCAGCCTAAGCATTAAAACTACTGACATTAATGATCTCATTACAGTGGCACTTTTCTAGTGGTGGGATAAATTAGGCAGAGTTGGCCTAAACATGTTTATGCTAAAAGTCTTCCCTAGGTAGCCTTACATTAACGATTTTTCTCTGCTGAATAGTGTACTGATAAGGCTCTTGGCATTGATATAGGATTTAAAGGGAACCTAAACTGACTAGGCTATGCGTTTTTTCCTTTTAAAATAATGCCAGTTGCCTGACTCTCCTGCTGATCCTGTGTCTCTAATACTTTTAGCCACAGCCCCTCAACAAGCATGCAGATCAGGTGCTCTGACTGAAGTCAGACTGGATTAGCTGCTCGCTTGTTTCAGGTGTGTGATTCAGCCACTACTGCAGCCAAAGAAATCAGCAGGACTGCCAAGCAAATGGTATTGTTTAAAAGGCAACATCCATATCCCTCTCAGTTTAGGTTCCCTTTAAGTCTTTAAAGGAACCCTGAGCATAACTGCATATTAAGGTAATACACACACACCTATGTGAGGCCTGTGTTTTTCTCTATTAAATGCTGCCAAAACTGCCATCCAAAACTCAATCTCCATTTGGTTTACTATCTATCGTTGAAGAAGTGTCGGGTTAAGTTGAAGAAATACAGCAGCAGCCGCGTCTCCTCTCATGCACTCTGCACAATGACGTACTTGCGTGTGTACGGCAACAAGATGCGTGGCAGAGAAAAGGATGACACAAAAAGAGGTTAAAGCCGAAGCAATTGCAGACCGCATGATCCAATTTCCCTTTCCGGGGTCACAGCGCGACTGTGCCCAGAGTTGCTGGCCTAATGATATTTATACCAGTCGGACCGGGGGGAGATACTTTAGAAAACTGTCCGGGAAGTGTAGGGACATGACTGAGTACCGTACATGTGGGCCTCGGCTCAGAGTCCCTTTAACCAGCTTTCGAATCCTGACTCAAGCCAGTATGGAAAACAGTAAGGAGTCTTTGGGCAAGGCTGCCTAATAATCCTGGTCACCCGTGGAGCGCACCTTTAGTGACTGCAGCCCTGAATTGCTTTGAGTCTGCCATTCTCTGCAGTTTAACCCCTTCACCCCAAAGAGGTTTTAACCCTAACGGACAAGAGCAATTTTCACCTTTTAGTGCTCATCTCTTTCCCTTGCCAATAGCTTAATCACTACTAATCACAATAAAGTGATCTATATCTTGTTTTTTTCACCACCGATTAGGCTTTTTGGGGTTGATATTTGTTCTCAGTAATTACTTTATTTTCTATGCATTTTAAAGGAAAAACTAGGAAAAAATAAAAAAAATACACTATTTCTCCAATTTCATCCCCTACAGTTTTAATATAAACACTGCTACTGTACATAAAACTCACACATTTTATCTGCCATTTTGCACAGACTAACCAGCAAGCTCATGGTGACCCAGAACTCATTGGAGTGTGTAAGGGACTACAATGGTCCTAAAAGCCCCCTTACTAAGATGTTAAGAAAAACAAAAGTTTGCTTTCCTAAAACAGAAAGAATTTGCGATAATTCAGGTTGGAGTGAGCTTGAGATGTCTCCCAGGCACTAGTGTTGGGCGAACATCTAGATGTTCGGGTTCGGGCCGAACAGGCCGAACATGGCCGCGATGTTCGGGTGTTCGACCCGAACTCCGAACATAATGGAAGTCAATGGGGACCCGAACTTTTGTGCTTTGTAAAGCCTCCTTATATGCTACATACCCCAAATTTACAGGGTATGTGCACCTTGGGAGTGGGTACAAGAGGAAAAAAAAATTTAGCAAAAAGAGCTTATAGTTTTTGAGAAAATCGATTTTAAAGTTTCAAAGGGAAAACTGTCTTTTAAATGCGGGAAATGTCTGTTTTCTTTGCACAGGTAACATGCTTTTTGTCGGCATGCAGTCATAAATGTAATACATATAAGAGGTTCCAGGAAAAGGGACCGGTAATGCTAACCCAGCAGCAGCACACGTGATGGAACAGGAGGAGGGTGGCGCAGGAGGAGAAGGCCACGCTTTGAGACACAACAACCCAGGCCTTGCATGAGGACAAGAAGCGTGCGGATAGCATGCTTTGTACCACCATGCAGTCATAAATGTAATAAAGATAAGTGGTTCAATAAACAGGGACCACGCGGCAACGCTAACCCAGCAGCAGCACACGTGATGGAACAGGAGGAGGCGCAGGAGGAGAAGGCCACGCTTTGTGAGACACAACAACCCAGGCCTTGCATGAGGACAAAAAGCGTGCGGATAGCATGCTTTGTACCGCCATGTAGTCATAAATGTAATAAAGATAAGAGGTTCAATAAACAGGGACCACGCGGCAACGCTAACCCAGCAGCAGCAGCAGCAGCAGCACACGTGATGGAACAGGAGGAGGCGCAGGAGGAGAAGGCCACGCTTTGTGAGACACAACAACCCAGGCCTTGCATGAGGACAAAAAGCGTGCGGATATAGCAGCAATGCTTTTTGCCGCCATGCAGTCATAAATGTAATACAGATGAGAGGTTCAATAAACAGGGACCGGAAACGCTAAACCATCCCAGATGTTCATCGGTCATGTTACTTGGTTGGGGTCCAGGAGTGTTGCGTAGTCGTTTCCAATCCAGGATTGATTCATTTTAATTTGAGTCAGACGGTCTGCATTTTCTGTGGAGAGGCGGATACGCCGATCTGTGATGATGCCTCCGGCAGCACTGAAACAGCGTTCCGACATAACGCTGGCTGCCGGGCAAGCCAGCACCTCTATTGCGTACATTGCCAGTTCGTGCCAGGTGTCTAGCTTCATGCCCGGTTTCAGGTCCAGCGGTGCCAGCCACAAATCCGTCTGTTCCTTTATTCCCCTCCAAATTTCCTCCCCTGTGTGCTGCTTATCCCCAAGGCAGATCAGCTTCAGCAACGCTTGCTGACGCATGCCAACAGCTGTGCTGCACTGCTTCCACGATCCTACTGCTGCTGGTGCTGGGTTAGCATTTCCGGATGAGGTACAGCTTTGAGATGCGTTGGAGGAGAAGGAGTCAGAGAGGTAGGTGCTGCTGTTGTTATCCAGCTGTTTGCGGCGTGGGCAACACCCGCGCCGTAGCAGGTGAGGAATCGCTGCCAGGCTCCACAAGGTTCACCCAGTGCGCGGTAAGGGAGATGTATCGACCCTGGCCGAACGCACTCGTCCAGGTGTCAGTGGTGAGGTGAACCTTGCAGGCAACGGCATTCTTCAAGCTTCGGGTTATTTAGCTGACCACGTGCTCATGCAACTCAGGCACTGCAGAGCGCGCAAAGTGGTAGCGGCTGGGAACCACGTAACGTGGGATGGCCACTGACATCATGCCCTTGAAGCTGTTTGTCTCCACCACTCGATATGGCAGCATTTCGCAGGCCAGAAGCTTGGCTATGCTGGCTGGCTGTTACTGCCACGGCCCGGGGGTCATTTGCTGGCAATTTCCTCTTGTGCTCAAACATCTCAGAAACAGACAACTCAACCGTAGCGCTGCACACCGAAGGGCTGTTGGTTGTTGTGTTTGATGAACACTGGGAGACCTCAAGAGCACTAGTCCGGAAAGTGACAGTGTCAGCATCGTCTGATGTTTGTGAATGTTGTGAACCACGCAATGGCTGGGCTACTGCTGCTGCTGAGGCGGGTCTGGTGGTGAGTCTGGTGAACCCAAGGGAGGCAGTGTTGCTGGTGGTACCCTGTCCTGCCGCGTTTGCCCACAGAGTGGGATGTTTGGATAGAATGTGGCGGCTCATGCTGGTGGTGGAGAGGTTGTTAATACTTTTCCCCCTGCTCAGGCGGGTCTTGCACACCTTGCAAATCGCCATGGTAACATCCTCAGTGCAGTCTTCAAAGAAAGCCCAGACTTTAACTGGCTGAGGACTCGGACCTCGTGCGTGATGTGCTGGTGCTGCTTAACCCACTGCTGGACGCTTGAGAGGTCATCCAAGTAATTATCTGGTCCTGTTCTTTTGGATCTGTGAGGGTTGTTGTCCTGGACAACATGGGCAGTATTGAGTGGGTTTTCTTGGGTGCTCCCCTGTGGCCTGTACGTGAACCGTCAGGGGAAACACCTCTTCCCTTGCCCCTCCCTCTTTCACCGGATTTCTTCCTCATTTCACTTATCCTTAAAGTACACGCTGACTGGCAGCAGTACAGTGGCAGTACAGAAATGCTATACAGTGGTGGGTGAGCGGTGTACCACTATTGTCAGCAGTGACACAGAGCACAATGCTATACAGTGGCGGGTGAGCGGTGTACTACTGTTCCCAGCAGACACAGAGTGGAAGTAAACACAATGCTATATAGTGTGGCTGAGCCGTGTACACAGAGTGGCATTAAACACAATGCTATATAGTCTGCTATATAGTCACCCCGAACAGGGTGATGTTCTGCAGAACCCGAACAGTGGCAAACACTGTTCGCCCAACACTACTGGGAGGGAACGCAGATTTTAGTACCTAAACACACGATACAACATGTTTTCCGGGGTCGGACTCTGAGGCACATACAGATGGTCCCGATCATCATCCTCATCATACAACTCTTCTCCTGAGTCTGACCCACCCACCACCTCTGCCACCCCAACATCCCCAGACACAGACCCCTCATCGTCCTCAACATTAACTTGGGATGCTGGCCTGAGCCAGACCTCCTCCTCCACATCAGGCCCCATCATCTCCTCAATGGCAGCCCTCATTAATCGCTCTGGCGACGGACTGATGGACACAACGTTCTCCTCCGGGGAGGGCTGCTGCTGACCACTGGCTGCTGGGGTGGATGTTATAGCTTGCGTGGGGCGTTGGCTGTTGCTGTTGTTGGGAGTGCTGCTCACAGCGGAGGTCTCTGGGGAACTCATGTTGAGCTCATATAGTGGTTGACGGTGAGTGGAGTATTACTGATCCCAGCAATATACACACTGACTGGCAGAGTACGCAATGCTATATAGTGTGGCTGAGCGAGGTACACAGAGTGGCAGTAAACAGAATGCTATATAGTGTGGCTGAGCGAGCGGTGTACCACTATTCCCAGCAGACACAGAACAGTGAACAGAATGCTATATAGTGTGGCTGAGCGAGCGGTGTACCACTATTCCCAGCAGACACAGAACAGTGAACAGAATGCTATATAGTGTGGATGAGCGAGCGGTGTACCACTATTCCCAGCAGACACAGAACAGTAAACAGAATGCTATATAGTGTGGCTGAGCGAGCGGTGTACCACTATTCCCAGCAGACACAGAACAGTGAACAGAATGCTATATAGTGTGGCTGAGCGAGCGGTGTACCACTATTCCCAGCAGACACAGAACAGTGAACAGAATGCTATATAGTGTGGCTGAGCGAGCGGTGTACTACTGTTCCCAGCAGACACAGAACAGTACACAGAATGCTATATAGTGTGGCTGAACGAGCGGTGTACTACTGTTCCCAGCAGACACAGAACAGTACACAGAATGCTATATAGTGTGGCTGAACGAGCGGTGTACCACTATTCCAAGCAGACACAGAACAGTGAACAGAATGCTATATAGTGTGGCTGAGCGAGCGGTGTACCACTATTCCCAGCAGACACAGAGTGGCAGTAAACAGAATGCTATATAGTGTGGCTGAGCGAGGTACACAGAGTGGCAGTAAACAGAATGCTATATAGTGTGGCTGTGCAAGCGGTGTACTACTATTCCCAGCAGACACAGAGTGGCAGTAAACAGAATGCTATATAGTGTGGCTGAGCGAGGTACACAGAGTGGCAGTAAACAGAATGCTGAGCGAGCGGTGTACTACTATTCCCAGCAGCGACACACAATGACTGGGGGGGACCCTGGCTAGCGTGGCTGGAGCGCGAACTACCCTGCCTGCCTACCCAAAGCTAAACCCACAGACAAATGGCGGAGATATGACGTGGTTCGGGTATTTATTTACCCGAACCACGTGACAGTTCGGCCAATCAGAGCGCGTTCGGGTCCGAACCACGTGACCCGTTCGGCCAATCACAGCGCTAGCCGAACGTTCGGGGAACGTTCGGCCATGCGCTCTTAGTTCGGCCATATGGCCGAACGGTTTGGCCGAGCACCGTCAGGTGTTCGGCCGAACTCGAACATCACCCGAACAGGGTGATGTTCTGCAGAACCCGAACAGTGGCGAACACTGTTCGCCCAACACTACCAGGCACCACTGCTGAATATATGCAAATTAACTAAGGGTACAATGGTTAATTTGCATATATTCAGCAGTGGTGCCTGGGAGACATCTCGAGCTCACTCCAACCTGAATTATCGCAAATTCTTTCTGTTTTAGGAAAGCAAACTTTTATTTATTTGCCTATTTGTCCTGGTTATCATAAGATTTTAATTATGTCCCTAGTACAAAGTATGGTGACAATATATTATTTGGAAATAAAGTTGTATTTTTTCTATGTTTTTTCTTGCTCACTAATCTCATGTGCACGCGCGCAGGAACGCACATGCACGCGCACAGTGGCAGCAGCACTGTTCCACTTATAAAAACGTCCTGGAGCCATTAACCACTTTACCCCCGCCCGTACGGATTTCTCCGTCCCTTTTTCCATCCTTTAACCCCCAGGGACGGAGAAATCCGTACTTTGTGCACTCCCGCCGCTGCCCGCGCTCCCGCTCGTAAACACGCTGCCCGCCGCTAGTAAAAACGCCGCCGCCCGCTCGCCCAGAGATCAACGAACGGGAAAATCCATTCCCGTTCGTTGATCTAAGCCCCGCAATGATCCGCTGCCGCTCGGCTGAGCAGCGCGATCATTGTGAGCAATAACAAACTCCCAGCCTCTTTCTCCTTCCTGCAAGCGTCCGGAAGGACGCTTTTAGGTCGCATGAAACAAAAAGTTACTGTTGCCATCTTGTGGCCAAATAGTAAAACTACACCCTAAGCATTTTTTAGACACAAATAAACTAGTTTTCCACAAAAAAATTAACTCCTTACCTCCCACACTCCCCAATTTTTATTTTTTTTTGTAATTAAAAAAAAAATAAAAAAATTACAATTTAAAAAAAATACATAAATAGTTACCTTAGGGACTGAACTTTTTAAATATTTATGTCAAGAGGGTATAACACTGTTACTTTATAAACTATGGGCTTGTAATTAGGGATGGACGCAAAACTGAAAAAAAATGCACCTTTATTTCCAATTAAAATATTGGCGGCAAACATTGTGATAGGGACATAATTTAAACGGTTTTATAACCGGGATAAATAGGCATATACATTTAATGGGTTTTAATTACAGTAGCATGCATTATTTAAAAACTATAAAGGCCGAAAACTGAAAAATAATAAATTTTTTCCTATTTTCCCATTAAAACACATTTAGAATAAAATTATTCTTGGCATAATGTCCCACCTAAAGAAAGCCTAATTGGTGGCGAAAAAAACAAGATATAGTTCATTTCATTGTGATAAGTAATGATAAAATTATAGACGAATGAATGGAAGGAGCGCTGAAAGGTGAAAATTGCTCTGGTGGTCAGGGGGTAAAACCCCTTAGTTGGGAAGTGGTTAAAGAGACACTGAAGCGAAAAAAAAATTATGATATTATGATTTGTATGTGTAGTACAGCTAAGAAATAAAACATTAAGATCAGACACATCAGTCTAATTGTTTTTAGCACAGGAAGAATTAAGAAACTCCAGTTGTTATCTCTATGCAAAAAAGCCATTAAGCTCTACGACTTTCAAAGTCATGGAGAGGGCTGTTATCTGACTTTTATTATCTCAACTGTTTTCTTTTCCTCTGCCAGAGGAGAGGTCATTAGTTCACAGACTGCTCTGAAAGAATCATTTTGAATGCTGAGTGTTGTGTAATCTGCACATATTAGAGAATTATGCAATGTTAGAAAAAACACTATATACCTGAAAATAAAAATATGAGAATATTTTCTTTGCTGCTAATCTTCTAGTAATTATTCATAGTACACAACCAATTCATTATATCATATTTTTTTTTGCTTCAGTGTCTCTTTAAGAGGTTCTAGCAGGACGTTTTTATAAGTCTGGTTGTCATTAAGTGGTTAAATTTGTTGTACAGTAATAAACACAGTAACAATTGCTTTTTGTATTACTTTATATATGCTGTATACAAAATGTGTGTCTGCAGGGTCGGGCAGAGGCAGAGGCAAAAGAGGCTACAGCCTCAGGGCGCAGTGTAGGAGGGAGAGCACAACTCACTTAGCTATCATTCTCCTATTGTGTTTGAAGCAGAGAGAAATAAGAAAAGGGGATACATGGCAGTGACTGCAAGCCAGATAATTCTAGATTAAGGTATTGGGGGCTCTGGGGCGAATCTTATTCTAATAGCAATCAGTGTGTCACTGGGGTGGGAGGGATGCAGGGGCGCACTGTGGTGTTTCAGCCTTGGGTGCTGACCTTGTCCTGGCTCTGTGTGTCTGTCATTATACAAGATCCTAAAAGTGTGGGAAGAATGGGGTGTGAACATTGCAGGGCCATGAAAGTTTTTCTAAGGGCCCCATGGTTTGTAGTTACTCCTCTGATGGTAATTATTTGTGATGGGACCATTGTACATTAGTCAGGAACGGGAGATGTTAAAGGCGCATAGCCACACAATTACTGTCACCCACAGAGATCAGGACTCGATTTTCAGCAGATAAGGTGACTGACCGCCTTGGTCGATATCCATCTAGTAAATCTATGAGGCTTTAGTTTCTTATATTGGTGATTATTACTGTATATGATCATTCTAATCTATAAGCTCAAGCCCCGCACAGTAATGAATAATCAGTATTTTTCGATGAAGAAAGTCATCCTTCTGTATCCAGTCACTGCGAATCCCAGCCTTTGTCTCGGGAAGAGCATTAACTCAAGCTCTCAGGGCTGTTATTGAAGCAATATGTTTTGGAGAGCAGACAGTGATTCTTCGGTCCTGTTTAATAATGCATTCCAGTGAGACAAAGGGATGGATCTTCCAAATATCTCTGCACATAGTGGAACTGATTGTTCCCATATTCAACTCACAGTAGGACCATTTCGCCAGGATTGACTGATGCCTGCTTGTGCTTCAAGATCATAATTAGGCTTACTTCCTCTATGTCTCTTCAAATGAGTACTGGAACAACACAAGACCCTTGTTAAAGGAGAAATAAACATAAAAACTTTGATTTGTTAGAGTACATTGTACACTGTATTAGTTTTATGGAGAACTGAGGTCAAATCAAGAGAGGAGTTCAGACTAAACAGTCTCAGTAGTAACAATGGGCTTAATTCACAAAACTCTTCTCATTCATTATCTCTAGTTTCTATTTTTCACTGTATCTAATAGCATCCCTGAACACCGAAGAAGCAAATAGAGGACTTAAAATAAGATAAAAAGGTATAATTGAAGTTAACTAAGAACAACTTTCTTTGAGTCATTTTTTTCTTTTTTGCTTGGAAAAATTATTTCATAAATGAGTTACTCTGAGGCTGGAGTGCCCACATTTTTTCGGCTCACGAGCTTCTCTGAAAATTGCAGATTTCAAGAGATCTACCAACATTTCAAATGCTTCCCCCCCCCCCCCCCAACCTTTCCCCAACTCCCCTCCCAGCCAAGGAAAATAAATATACTAAATATAGATATTGCATAGTGCATAGTGCCCACCTAGTAAGAAAAGCCACATACTCACCTGTAGCCTCTGATCTGTCTCCTCTCCTTAACTTATCTGTCCAGGAACTGCGTGTCTGAGCACAATGATGTCCGCCCTGTGAGGCAAGTTGCCGAAGTGCAGCACCATATTGCTTTGTACATCACTCATAGTGCACAGCCTGGAGAAGAAGAGATGCCGTCTCTCCCTTCAGCCACGCCTCTCCCCTTGCCCCGCCTTTCCCCTTGCTCTTCCCTGACTGGCCATGTGCTGCTCTGAATATGGCAGCAGAGCAGCACAATTTGATGGAATTCGGCTGCGCAGCACAGGCCATGCAGTCCTTCACGATCTACTGGTAGATTGCAATCGACGCAATTGGCACCCGCCCTCCAAGGGCTAGTTGATTTGCAAAGGCTTCTATGAGACTGTGCCATAGGACGCCTGCTAATAGCTCTAAGATCAGCCCAGGTATGTTGTGTGCCAATGAGCCAGTCAGTCAAACAGAGCAAGGGCAAGGGAGTGTGGTGCCAACTACAGTATTCACAGAGGTGTTGCAGTGCTTCCTTCCTGCTAAATACAAAAATGACCTGTTGCTACAATGGGTTAAAAAAGGGTGAAGAGTCAAAGTGAATATCACTCTATTTTTCACTTTGAAATTTATATTTTAGGTCCACTTTAATGGGAATGGAATCAACAATTACCACGGGACAAACAGGGGAGTCTGCTGACAGCCAAGAATGCCTCTAACTGGGGAAGAGACACAGAAATCCTCATGAGGAAGGGGAAACCAACAGAACACCAAGGAAGCCTTTGACTAGAGGCATAATGGTCATCATGGGACGGAAAGGGTCAAACAGAGTATCACGGAAATCCCTAAATGGTCAGGGGACACAGAAACCATCACAAGGAAACTCCTAAATGGGGAGGAGGCACAGTTTACAAGACAGACGGTAAATTAATTTGTCACAGGAAAGACCCTAATTAGGCCAGGAGCACAATGGCCATCATGGGAGTGAGGGGGTCCAACAGAGCATGATGGAAGCTCCTAACTAGCTAGGAAGCACTGAGACCATCATCAAGGAAACTCCTGAATGGGTAGGAGATACAGTAATGAGGGAGAGTGAAACTATTTACTACAAGGAACCCACTTAGTGAGAAAGTAACAATATTGGAGGGAGAGGGACTCACTGGCTGCAAGAGAGTCCCTCATTTTGAAGAGAACCCAGAAACAATAATGGGAGGGGAACACGGGGCAACCCACTGGCTGCAAGGACGCCTTTAAGTGTGTGTGTGTGGGGGCGGGGGGGGGGGGTCAGAAAGACTATTATGGAAGGAAAATGAGTGAGCGGAGTGACTCAAAACTAATCCCCTATCCAGAGGCCAACATGGGAAGGGGAAGGAATAGGGCAGGGGTTCTCAAACTTTTCCAGGTCAAGGCACCCTTTACGACTCTAAAAAATTTTCAAGGCACCCCTTGACAAAACCGGTTACCATATTGAGGCACACCCACCTCAGGAGTACTGCGTCTGCACTCCCAGACACGTGTATACAGAGAGGGTGGTGGGCAGCAGAGTGAGGGGGGTGGTGGGCAGCAGAGTGAGAGGGGTGGTGGGCAGCAGAGTGAGAGGGGTGGTGGGCAGCAGAGTGAGAGGGGTGGTGGGCAGCAGAGTGAGAGGGGTGGTGGGCTGCAGAGTGAGGGGGTGGTGGGCAGCAGAGTGAGGGGATGGTGGGCAGCAGAGTGAGGGGGGTAGTGGGCAGCAGAGTGAGGGGGGTAGTGGGCAGCAGAGTGAGGGGGGTAGCGGGCAGCAGAGTGAGGGGGGTGATGGGTAGCAGAGTGAGGGGGGTGGTGGGCAGCAGAGTGAGAGGGGTGGTGGGCAGCAGAGTGAGGGGGTGGTGGGCAGCAGAGTGAGGGGGGGTGGTGGGCAGCAGAGTGAGGGGGGTGGAGTGAGGGGGGTGGTGGGCAGCAGAGTGAGAGGGGTGGTGGGCAGCAGAGTGAGGGGGTGGTGGGCAGCAGAGTGAGAGGGGTGGTGGGCAGCAGAGTGAGAGGGGTGGTGGGCAGCAGAGTGAGAGGGGTGGTGGGCAGCAGAGTGAGGGGGTGGTGGGCAGCAGAGTGAGAGGGGTGGTGGGCAGCAGAGTGAGAGGGGTGGTGGGCAGCAGAGTGAGGGGGTGGTGGGCAGCAGAGTGAGGGGGGGGGGGTGGGCAGCAGAGTGAGGGGGTGGTGGGCAGCAGAGTGAGGGGGGTGGTGGGCAGCAGAGTGAGGGTGGTGGTGGGCAGCAGAGTGAGGGGGTGGTGGGCAGCAGAGTGAGAGGGGTGGTGGGCAGCAGAGTGAGGGGGTGGTGGGCAGCAGAGTGAGAGGGGTGGTGGGCAGCAGAGTGAGAGGGGTGGTGGGCAGCAGAGTGAGGGGGTGGTGGGCAGCAGAGTGAGGGGGTGGTGGGCAGCAGAGTGAGGGGGGGGTGGTGGGCAGCAGAGTGAGGGGGGTGGTGGGCAGCAGAGTGAGAGGGGTGGTGGGCAGCAGAGTGAGGGGGGTGGTGGGCAGCAGAGTGAGAGGGGTGGTGGGCAGCAGAGTGAGGGGGTGGTGGGCAGCAGAGTGAGAGGGGTGGTGGGCAGCAGAGTGAGAGGGGTGGTGGGCAGCAGAGTGAGGGGGTGGTGGGCAGCAGAGTGAGGGGGGGTGGTGGGCAGCAGAGTGAGGGGGGTGGTGGGCAGCAGAGTGAGAGGGGTGGTGGGCAGCAGAGTGAGGGGGTGGTGGGCAGCAGAGTGAGGGGGTGGTGGGCAGCAGAGTGAGAGGGGTGGTGGGCAGCAGAGTGAGAGGGGTGGTGGGCAGCAGAGTGAGGGGGGTGGTGGGCTGCAGAGTGAGGGGGTGGTGGGCAGCAGAGTGAGGGGGGTGGTGGGCAGCAGAGTGAAGGGGGGTAGTTAGCAGAGTGAAGGGGTGGTGGGCAGCAGAGTGAAGGGGTGGTGGGCACAGGGCCGGCCCTAGACTTTTTGCCGCCTGAGGCAAATTTAGGAGAGAGCTGCTGCTGCCGCCGCCCCCTCGGGGGACGCGGAAAAGGTGAGTCCTCCCCGCCTGTGCCTCTTACGATCTGGCAGCAGCTTCCCAATTACAGGCTGGAGGGGAGCGCAGATCAGGGGACCCAGGCGAGGGACCCCCCTCCCCACTGCTAGGCCCAATACCCCCGACCTGCCCGCTACCCCTCCGGCTCGGCAGCCCGGGCGGGTGCCGCCCCTAGAAGTTTTCCGCCTGAGGCAAATGTTTCACCCCGCCTCATGAGCGGGCCGGCCCTGGGTGGGCAGGAGAGTGAGGGCACATTGAAGTTACTTATGTGTCAGAAAGAGATGCAGCAGAGATTGTGCACATACTGAGGATGTGGGGGAAGGGCAGGCAGACAGCGTTGTAGGCTGACAGTGAAGAGATGCAGCATTCACATTTTACCTTACTCTGCCTTTCTCCCTGCTGTGTCCCTGGACTAATGCAGAAAAGGCTGGAACCATTAGCTAACTTCTGGATTCATAAACTTCCACCTCGCATCTCTAGCTGTACTCCGTGGGGAGGCGGGGCTAGTCGGCTGGCCAACCAATGTGGTAAAGATCCTCTCCCCCTTCACTGTGCTGTGAAACAATGAACAGGGGGCGGGGGAGGGATTAACTCAGGCTTGCTGGCTCTCTGCACGTGCAGGCGCAGCCAGCCTGCATCTAATGATTTTACAGGGCAGAGCAGGATTGTGAAGTCCTGCAGAGGATTTGATACACGCGATTAGGAGGGCAGCCGCGGCACCCCTGGGATCTGTTCACGGCGCACCAGGGTGCCGCGGCACCCAGTTTGAGAACCTCTGGAATAGGGGAAAAGCGAGTGTCCTCAGGACTCATAATACATTAGGCATGGCACTGACTTCCGTATTTACATCATATACTATTGAAAACCATCCAGACTCCATACCATCTGCTAAAACATACAAATGAAATACATTAGAAAACTATCTGCCAATAGATTTTGCAATTCTGTCTGTAGCCGGCCACACACATTTCTTCTAATCTCTTGTACTGCTCACTGTTGGTCTGCTCACAGGAGAACATATGAGCAGTATGAGTGTGATGTCCGCCGGTGCACGCCAGCGGTGGAATGCCGCGACCCGAGCTGCGGCTCTTGCTTCCGGGTCTTAGCCGATGACGTCACTGGAGCGCAGGACGGCTCTCACACACTATTGGACAAGCGGAGGTCGCGTTCCCAGTACGTACTCCGCAGATGTAAACAGTAGTGCACGTGTGCCTGCTGAACAGAGGTGGGTTTTGTTTCAATTTTGCTTTGTGTTGATTGGTTATTCCTTGTATTTAAATTCAGAGAGCGCCCCCAGTCATCGCCCGTGATAGCATTAGCTTTGACTTGTTGCTGGGTATGCGCTCTCTTCCTGATTGATTCCTGTTGCCGATTACTGCTTGTATCCTGACCTTGCTAACCACTGATTGATTCCTGTTGCCGACTTTTGCCATGTATCCTGACCAGGCTAACCACTGATTGATTCCTGTTGCCGATTACTGCTTGTATCCTGACCTTGCTAACCTCTGATTGATTCCTGTTGCCGACTTTTGCCATGTATCCTGACCACGCTAACCTCATCAGATTCTGTTGGTGGATTACTATCTGTCAGTCTGTATGCTACATCTACCTGCAGGGTATATTGTAGTATTGTGTTAGGTAGGAGTTTTCGCAGGTGTTACGGGCTGGGCTATAGGTCAGTCATATGGGCATACAGCCTGACCTATAGTCATTGACCAGACAAGCCTGACAATTAGCATGTTGGTTCATCACCAGTGAGAAAGAGGTTGGCACAGAACACTGGATTGCTAAAACATAAAATAGTGGTCACTGGCTATGCAGGGTAGCAGGGGTGTTTGAGTCATTAGGCTAGTTAGGCAGAAGTACAAATTCTAGGCAGGTACAGCAGTTCACATAGATGTAGCCAGATGACCGGAGATCTGCTTTAACTTGTATTGTAAAGCAGGGCACAATACAAATATAGTTATGTTATACTGTATATCAGGGGTCCCCAAACGTTTTGGGTCGAGGGCCAGGTCAACATACTTTAGACTGCTGGGGGGCCGGAGTATACATAAAATGATGTAGAAGTCTTTGCGGGCCAGACAGTGAAGCCTACCCAGGTGACAACCTGCAGTCCAATTGGACAGTAGTGTCACCTGATGTGGAATTTGATTGGAAACCAGCGAATTACTGCTTTCTAACTTCCATGTGGAAGGTTGAGGCCAGCACTGCTATTCTATATGCGGACCACAAATATTTAAAGATGTAGCTTACCGCATCTATAAGTAATACATTTTGTGTGTGTGTGTGTGTTGGGGGGGCGGGTGGGGGGCGCTAAAAAAGCCTCATAGGGCCGCATTCGGCCCACAGGTCTTAGTTTGAGGACCACTGCTGTATATGAACAATTAGCCTACAATGCTTATACAGTTTATACATATATCTCAGTATTTTCATGAAAGGTATACTTTAAAGGACACCTAACCTGAGCAAGGCTACCTAAGCTAAGCACAGAGGTATGTACTATGCTGGATCCACATACCTTTGTGCATAGTCTGTTCCTCTCCTCATTCCCCCCAGGTCCATGTAACCACACCTTGAACATTTTTCAACCAAGAAGAGGCTGGCTTGTCACGATGCTGCTTACTATCACCCTCCCATTCTCTCGTCTTCCCTGCCCCATTCATTCCCTTTAAGAGGAGGGAATGGGAGGGTGATTGGAGGGCATATGGCAGCAAGCCTGCTTTTTATTGGCTGTAAATTGACTTAGGCTAGATTCACAGTGGGACGTTGCGTTTTCATGCCACGTTAAAGTCGCACCGCAAGCTTACAACGCAACGCGCCTAAAAAGTGGCAACGCAGCGTTACCGTCGCATACAGCAGATACAGTAAAAAATACAGGCAATGAAAAGTATGCTTCCAAGTCATTACTGAGCATGTGCAAACAGTCCAATGCAGCTAATAACGTGTATAACGCACGGCATGCAGTACTTTTACTTAACGTGCAGCGTTAGACACCAACGCAACGTGTGCACTGTGAACAGGGCATTTATTTTTTATTGCAGTGAGTTATTCTGCGTTAAATGCTGTTTTAACGCGCGACTTTAACGTCCCACTGTGAACTTAGCCTTAGGGTAAAAGCTAAGGTCTTCAAGGAGTGATTGCACGGACTGGGGGGATTGAGGAGAGGAATGGACAATGCACAGAGGGAAGTGGATCCAGCGTGAAAATACTTCTGTGCTTAGCTTAGATAGCCTTGTTCGGGTCAGGTGTCCTTTAAAGGAAACCAGAGATGTGAACAACATCACTATTTACTGTATATTTACCTGTGGATTTCTCCCATGTGGACTGTAGGCTCCCTCCTCATCCTCCCCAGCTGTTCCATTGTCCCGTAGAAAACTCTGATCATTTTGGCCAGTCAAGCTCTTCAGCATGGGCCGGCCGCACGCCCCGTCGCTCTGCGCCTGTGCAGTAATACGATGCAGGCGCAGAATGCTCCCGGCCAATGAAGCGTGGCAGGGGCATGCACGTGGCTGGGCCACACATGAGCAGAAGAGCACAACTGGCCAAACTATCTGAGGTTTTCACGTGAGAATGGAGTGGCCAGAGAGGACAGCAAAGGAGCTCATGGGCCACATGGGGCTAGAGGAAGCCCCAGGTAAGCATAAATACTGCGCATGCTAAAATGAAAGGACTCATTATATTTCTCATATGAGTTTAGATGACTTATACTGCTTAGATAACTAACACAAATGACTCAAATTATCTTCTTCCAGTTGTGACTCATCAAGTTAAACACTGACTTCAATAACAGCTCAGCATCGCTTATGACCCCAGTGGGTACTAAACAAATGTTCTCCTAATAACGTCTATTAAGCATCATCTGTGTCGCTGATGCTGAACAATATCTTCTCCCAGGCCTCAGCTGTTCTCACACATCTCAGAGGGATCTTCCAGTGAACGATCTGACTGCTGCCCGTAAGGCCAGATATGCTGGCGGTGCTCAGGGAAAGTGACCCAAGGCACACAATAAAAAGCTGACACACACTAAAGCTTGTCAAAACTGCTCGACATTTTCACACGGCTCCTCTTTGTTTCTCTTAAATCTTGTGTACCTTTCTCTCTGTCCCAAAAGCTACAAAGTGCTGGTTGTCCGCCCACATTCTCTGTTTACATTCATCAGATCATTAGAGCGGATCACAGACACAAGAAGAAGCTCACCATAAAGAATAAAATAGTAATAATAAAATATTCCATAGAGCTTCAGTAGTTGGCCTTCCCTGAGTATGTCAGCATTAAAAGATCCTGAAATCAATGTTTTTTGCTTTAGTGAAGCCCTCCCGAAATCAGTGGAGTTTTTGAAGTAATACAGTTTCACCATTTGCAAGATCAATATGCATTCAAGTCAGTGAAGAAGGTAAATGAGTAGATGAACTCCACTCAACTTCCGTAAATATGAATAGTGCAGGAACCAGGCAATACTTTATTAAAGTGTACCTGAGATGGATTAAAGTAAAGAATTTATACTTATCATCCAGCCCCGTGGGCTCCCTTGCTGTCGTCTGCTGGCCATACTGGTACATTCATGTCATGTCTCGTCGTCCATGCGTGGTCTGGCCAAGTGTGCACCCATGTTGCGCTCCCCTGGTATTACTGCGCAGTTGCAGAATGCCCCAGGTCACAGGAGCACAACGGCATGCCCCCATAATGATAAACCACGACTGAGCTAATGTACTGGGACGGCCAGCAGACAATCTGAGCAGCCTGGGGAGATGGTGAGGGAGCCCATGACCTGAAAGGGGTTGGAGGAAGCCCCAGGTTAGTATAAATGATTTAATTAAATCATCTCAGGTTTTCTTTAAGTCAATCAGGTAAAAACCCAAAAAAACAACCGCTGTCATGTTTCGGACACACAGTGGTCCTTAGTCATAGCATCAAGCTATGACTAATGAGTAGGACCACTGCCTACACTTTATTGGACATTGTGCAAGACACTTTTATCTTCAGGAAGGGAAATGGGTTTGGTTTTTGTGCAATGTGAAATCCCCCACCTCCCTTACCTGGATGAGGGGTATCTGATGTATGAAATTTGGGTGACGAACCTCATGGACCAGGATGGAATAAAAGATGCAGAACACACCTTTTAGGCCTGTAGGAATATCTACTCACGAATCAGCTCCAATGCCCCAATCTAACTCCACACACTTCAACCTATGAGGCGCGTCCCCGCTTGAACGGTAGGTGAAGAGACAACACCTGCCCGACTTTGGTTACACCCAGACCTTTAGTGTGCAAGGTATTGGAGCTGAATGCAGGGTAAGCAAATAAACTTCCAGGCCAAACAAGGAAACAGAAGCACAAAGTCCAGCAACAGTCCAGGGTCATACATGGGTAAGCAGAAATATCACAGTACCGGAGGGCAAGGCAGAGAGTAGTCAAAGAACGTTTCCGAAATCAAAACCAGGCAGCAAGGGTCGTCATGATATTCCAGGCAAGAGGTCAGTTCAGGCAGCAGACAAGAGAGGTCCAGTAATCAAACCCGAGGTCAAAGTCCAGATAATCCAATATAAACAGCAGGTAACAGCACACCCAGCAACCAGCAAGCTAGAAGCTATCACGGGCAAGATGCAAGTGTCACAGCAAGGTTTAAATACTGACAGCATCCAATCAGTGGCGGGCCACATGCACACAACAGCCAATCACACGCAGGCATTAATCTTGTTTAAGTATCAGCTGAGAGAGAGATCAGCTGACACAGGTTGCAATACATCTCAGCTGAGTAACCAATAGTAACCAGTAAAACATCCTGACTATGTGTCAGCTATAGCATAGTGGCTAAGAGCACCGCCTCTGATGCGAGAAACCAGGGCCCAACCCCAGCCAGGGTCAGCATCATATATTACTATTTATTACTATACCTCTGTCGCCAGCTTCAGACCATACTGTGGCCGATAGGTGCGATCCCTTACAACACCAAATGGTATAATATTTTCAGGCAATGAGATAACCAGTGAAATCAATACATCTTACAAAACTGGGTTGTTGATAGGCAACCACAGTATCAAGCAAGTGTGGAATGCCATCTCCACGTGGATAGGAAATCTTCTCCAGGATGGGTTGGGTTGCATTACAAAAAAGTTTCAAGACTGAATGATGGAGACAAGTTAGGGGCTGCTACAGTCATTGTAATGATAATGACTATTCTACTTGTATCAAGAGGAAGGCACTAGTTCAGAGCTTTTGTGCCAGTATATATTGTCCATTCCTGAAAAGATATGTTTATACTACATATTGAATTAACCTGATATTCAACTTTTCAAGTCCTAGTTGGGGGTGTTCATACATCTGGCCTACAGATGTCGCTGTTCTTGTGTACTGCATAATATTATCTAGACTGTCGTGGGTTGTTGGTTCCTGTTCTGCCCTGGCTAGGAACACAGAGAGAATACACTTCATGTAGAGAGTTGGTGGATCCTGTAAATAAATCTAGTAGTAGTTTTTTAAGTTATCCTGCCTTTGTGGCTACTAAACACAACACAAATGGATTTAGATACTTTTGCAAAAATAATGTCCCTAGTCAACACTGAACAAGTCAAAGTAGCTAAGCAGTCAGCAAAATACAAATAAAACTCTACAGGTGGTAGGAGACAACTGATGAGACCATTCTGGTATTGACATCACATCTCACTATGGTCCTAAAGTGTTTGCTCTATAAACAGCAGAGGTGGCAGTAAAAGGAAACAGTCAGGAACTGCACTACAGTGCACAGGCAGATATGGGGCTAGATCCACTCTGCAAATATATCCATCTGTATCTGTCAAGGAAAGGGGGTCATCAGAGCAGAACATGTGCTGCAAAAATGTACGCTAGTATCTTCAGGCTATCTGAAATATAGAAGAGATAAAAGGACAGATGTTAAAGAAGGCTGATGATGTTTATGCTATGTAACCTCCATTCCTTAACTTAAAAAAAAATCTGTACCTCCAGCTGTACAACTAACTTTAGTCAAAGCTTTAAATTCCGACCATTCTACGTACTGCTTGCGTTTTATTGCAGAATGCTGAACCCTTTCATATGTGTTTCTTTTTATGTTTTCTATTTATACTCCTCCATATGTCTCAAGGGGCTCGATAGCCAGTGGTCAGATGACAGAAATGCAAACATGGACTTTAAAGATAGGAGGAGGCAAATTATCTAACTTACCTAACAGCAAAAGAATTACTAAACCGCGTGGCCCAGTGCAGATGAAGCTCTGTAAAGTCCTTTCAACATTATTCATGCGTTTCATATACACAAATGCTTCACAGTATACGAAAAGGTGTAATCACAAAATTGTATTCTGACTAGTGCCTGGCTAGATACGAATAAGTGATATGGACTCTCGTATATGATTAGTGGCTGGATAGTGTGACAGTGCCTCTGACACAGGAGACCAGGGTTCAAACCTCGGTTCTCCCTATTAATTAGCCAGTACCTATTCAATAAGGAGTTCTTGGGCAAGACTCCCTAACACTGAGTGTGCTCTAGTAGCTGCCTATCAAGCGCTTTGAGTCTGACAGGAGAAAAGTGCTACACAAATGTTGGAAATATTATTATAATTTAGGTAGAATTATGTGATACAAACAATCATTGACCACCGCCCTTATCACCTGTTTTTCCCTTGTGCAATATAGTCCTAGTTATGGGTGAAAATCAAAAACAGCAGAGGTCTCCATCACAATTTAGTATGCACCACTCCAATTCATTTGTCAAAAATTCTCGGTGGGAATAGTAGCTCCCATGCTGGAGAGGGCCCTGGTCCTGATACAATATAAAAGGTAATCTACTATTAAAATGAGCAAATGATTTGAACATAAAGTGTGCACTGCAAAAAAAGAATGAATAGTTGAATTCATAAACCATAAACAAAACTTAAATGTTTAACAGACATATACATATATAACATGTATATAAATGTATAACAGGGTGTACTCAGTAAATATCTGTAAAATTGCTGTGCACAGGATGCGCACAGCAATTTTACTGGAATTTGCAACAGCTCCGTAGCGATTGGCACAATTAGCGCGACTCGTGTTACCTAGGTAATGGCTACATTGCCTGGAAACCTAGACATTACCTAGGTAACCCGGTTGGGTTTATTGTGCAGCACGTTCTACGGAGTTGTCAGAAGTACCAATAAAAAGCCAAGGTGCTTGAATTTTGCCAACATTTACTGAATGCACTCCTAAGTGCTAAATCAATTAATAAAAAGTGTGATCACGTATATGCAGTAAGCCTGGCAGCATTACTAGCCTGTGATACTTGCAGTTCCTTCCTAGTGGGGTGGATGGGGAAATCCAGCCCTATGAGTTACGTGGTCTAGATTTACCACCTCGTCAGGAAGCTGCAATGCATACAATGTGCTTCTCCATCTATAATTCAGATTAATGGATTGGACAGTTGGTCATTTAAAAGTTGTGCAGATTAGAACTTTTAAAGGGACTAAAATTGTTTTAAGAAATATAAACTATGTGATTTCTGTTGTGTTCCCAATCCAGTGAACCTGTTTAGAATTTTGCTTTCTCGCTTTCACTGTAAAAAAAATACAGTAACTCTAGCCAGGGCCGGCGCTACCATATAGGCAAGGGGGGGGGGGGGGCAAATGCCCCAGGGCCCCAGAGTCCATAGTAGCCACCCAAGTGTCCCCCCCTCACCTCCTCTCAATATGAGTCACAGTTACTGACTGCCCAGTCCAGGTACAGAATTATGTGAAAGGGACAGGGCACTGGGCAGCGTGGGGGGGGGGGGGGACATACATTATGTGCAATGGGTGCTTGGCCCTGTCTCTTGGCTTCATCCAGTGCAACGCCGCGACCTGTTGCCATGAGTTCCTGGACGGAAGCAGCAGTGTCACTCCACATGATGCAGTGTAGTGATGGGGCCCGGGCCACACGGTGCTCACCATATATGTGAGGACCACTAGGCCAGCAGTGAATACTGTAGGAGGATGGAGGAGAATGGACACCGGAAATAAAGGAGAACCTAATACAGCTCATGGTAGGTGGGTGGGGGGTGTCAGGGGCCCCATCACAGCTAAAACCGACCCTGACGCTAGCTTTTCACCTAACTAATGTAGTGACTATGTAAATGTCAAGGTGTTTGGAGATATCCTGTTGGAGTGAATTTCAAGAACTTCTGAACCATTGGACATTAGGGATTGTCAAACAGATGCAAATCATTCTGAATGTATGCTAATTTTTATGCTAAGTTCATGCAGTTTAAAAATGGACCAATAAAATGCTGTTGCACCAGAATTTGATTGGTCTTTTTGACAGTGCAAAATTTGCATACAATAAGCATAACATTTTGTTTGCATCTCACTGACCAACCCTATTTGTGACACATATATTCACATAAAGTTTTCATCTTATTGAGTATTCTCCATGTGGCCGAAGGATGAACATTGCAATGAACTGTACCACACAAACCACTGAATCAGAACCCAGGAGCAGATGAATGGCTGCCGGACCAGAGACTCCAATATATGAAAAAAAAATAACCTGTCCATTCCACTGGAGGTTACTTACTTTTGTTTTTGATAATGGGGTTGAGTCACAAACCGTATTTAATTAATTTTTCTGGCTTACTAACTCACTATTTACCTCTCTGTAACCACCCTGGCGTTCGTTTAATTGCGGCTATGTGGCCACAGGATGCTTTTTTTAAAAAAAAATGTGCCTACGTTGGTGTAGCTAGAACTAGGCTAGCTACACTTTGCCCTCAAGTCCCCCGGCACTGTCCCCCTCCCTCCGCTCGCCGCCGGCGATATTTACCTAGCCGCGATCCCGCGATGGCCGAGACTTCCGCCATAGCTTCAGGCATTGCTATGACGACGATCGGGCATTACGTCTGACGTCATGTGCAGTTCCAATCACCGCCATTGCGACCCCTGGAGGCTATGGAGAGGCAGCACCGGCGCGGGCTCCGGGGGGAGGGTATTATAAAACCGCGCGATCAGGGGGATCAGATCGGCCCGGCGGCGATCGGAGGGGTGATGTAGCTAGCCAAGTGCTAGCTACACCCCCTCCGAAAATGTTGTACTAAAAGACCCTCCAGGACCTGAGTAATCCACTGCGGCGGTAATGGATGAGCTGAGCTCGTTCATACCGCTCAGGTGGTTAAAGTGGATCTGAGACAAACTTTTGCTGTCTTCATTTTTCTGTTACTTACATATAGTTTATTGGGCATTCCCCCCTCCCCCCCCCCCCCCCCAAAAAAAGGGTTTTTTTATTTTATTTATTACCCAATTGCATATAAATGATTGTATCCATGCCCCCAGCTCCTCCAGCGCCTAGGCATTCTGAGTCCCATGCTGCAAGTGCTCATGGGAGCTCAGCCTGGGGAGGAGGAGGCTTTTGCTGAGGCATGCACGAGATTTCAGAGGCAAGGGGGTGGAGAGGGGAGGAGAGAGGAGGCGAGGGGAGTGGAGTTTTCACAGGCTGAGGGGTGGAGATGCAGAGCAGCTTGCCTGTGTATTGATGACAAGCAGAATATGGCTGCTCATTGTATCACAGGAAGAAACAATCATATATTGTTGAAGCTGTTTGCAGCTAGATTTACCGTGTAAACCAGGGGTCCCCAAACATTTGGGTGGAGGGCCGGGTCAACATACTTCAGACTTCTGGGGGGCCGGAGTATACATAAAATAATGACGTTTTTGCGGGCCAGACAGTGAAGCATACCCAGATGACAACCTGCAGTCCAATTGGACTGCAGTGTCGCCTGATGTGGAATTTGACTGGAAACCAGCAAATTACTGCTTTCTGGCTTCCATGTGGATGGGTGGTGCTAGCACTGCTATTTCATATGTGGACCACCAATATTTAAAGTAAAGATGTAGCTGACCGCATCTGTAAGTAATACATTTTGTGTGTGTGTGTGTGGGGGGGGGCAGTAAAAAAGCCTCAGGGGGGTGCATTTGGCCCGCGGGCCTTAGTTTGAGGACCACTGGTGTAAACCATCTAAACTTTAGATAAGATACAGTATATAGACAAGTTACTTGCTATAGTTAGTTTTTTTTTATCTCGGTATCACTTTAACTTTTGATTTATCTCTCCTTATCTGTCTTAAGTCATGAATTATCTCTCCCTCTCTGACATAACTCATATCCCAAGAATGGACTCTCCTAGAGCTGAGGGGAAAAATAAATAGGGCAGATAATTCAAGAGAAAGGCTTTCTGAATTAACACCATTGTCAGTTTTTACTCCTAAATTGCCAAAAAAGCATTCAGGGCAGAAGTGGGTACACTTAACACGCCCCTACCCAATTCAATATTTGGTGTTTTTTTTTTTTCTGACCAGAAGAACGAGATCGATTTTTATGCTTGATTGAATAGATTTAAAAAATCAAGTCATTACACCATATACGTATAATCACATTTTTCCAAAATATGTAAAAAAAATATTCAAATAAAACAGTACATTTTTGTATTTAAGGTATTTTTCTATCTGATATTTCCAACACATCCAATCACATCCCGCTACACCTAACATCAGCCCTACTACTGCTGCTATCCCTAACACTAACCCTTCTACTACTGCTGCAACTAACACTAACCTCACTGGCGCTACACCTAACACTAAACTTCCTGCTCCTACATCTAACACTAGCCTTACTTACCGATGTCTTCTGTATGCTTGTAGATTGTCATACCATCGTGCTGGCGCTCCCCAATTGTACTACCGATGGCAGGGCCGGCTCTAGACTTTTTGCCGCCCGAGGCAAACTTGTGAGGATGTTTAACCACTTCCCAACTGAGGGGTTTTACCCCCTGACCACCAGAGCAATTTTCACCTTTCAGCGCTCCTTCCATTCATTCGTCTATAATTTTATCATTACTTATCGCAATGAAATGAACTATATCTTGTTTTTTTCGCCACCAATTAGGCTTTCTTTAGGTGGGACATTATGCCAAGAATAATTTTATTCTAAATGTGTTTTAATGGGAAAATAGGAAAAAATGTGGGAAAAAATTTATTATTTTTCAGTTTTCGGCCTTTATAGTTTTTAAATAATGCATGCTACTGTAATTAAAACCCATTAAATGTATATGCCTATTTATCCCGGTTATAAAACCGTTTAAATTATGTCCCTATCACAATGTTTGCCGCCAATATTTTAGTTGGAAATAAAGGTGCATTTTTTTCAGTTTTACGTCCATCCCTAACTACAAGCCCATAGTTTATAAAGTAACAGTGTTATACCCTCTTGACATAAATATTTAAAAAGTTCAGTCCCTAAGGTAACTATTTATGTATTTTTTTTAGATTGTAAATTTTTTATTTTTTTTTTTAATTACAAAAAAAAAAAATTGGGAAGTGTGGGAGGTAAGGAGTTAATTTTTTGTGTAAAACAAGTTTATTTGTGTGTAAAAAATGGTTAGGGTGTAGTTTTACTATTTGGCCACAAGATGGCAACATTACCAATTTGTTTCATACGACCTGCAAGCGTCCTTCCGGACTGTTGCAGGAAGTAGAAAGAGGCTGGGACTTTGTTATTTTTTCACAATGATCGCGCTGCTCAGCCGAGCGGCAGCAGATCATTGCGGGGCTGAGATCAACGAACGGGAATGGATTTTCCCGTTCATTGATCTCCGGGCGAGCGGGCGGCGGCGTGTTTACTAGCGGCGGGCGGCGTGTTTACGAGCGGGAGCGCGGACAGCGGCGGGAGTGCGCAGAGTACGGATTTCTCCGTCCCTGGGGGTGAAAGGATGGAAAAAGGGGCGGAGAAATCCGTACGCGCGGGGGTAAAGTGGTTAATAAAAAAATGAAAAAATTGTACCATATATGGGCACCTTTAAAGCAGTAGGATCAGCCATACTATG
The DNA here is from genome assembly GCF_040937935.1 of Hyperolius riggenbachi. Taxonomy (NCBI): domain Eukaryota; kingdom Metazoa; phylum Chordata; class Amphibia; order Anura; family Hyperoliidae; genus Hyperolius; species Hyperolius riggenbachi. Next base: position 462,650,495 of record NC_090647.1, read on the forward strand.
CCAGGGGAAAAAAATACATATATAAGTAGAAATATACTTGATCTACTTACATAACACATGTATTATACTGTATGTAAGGAGACAAAAATAGAGACGGGAGCCCCCAAAAGTGTATTATTGGTGATGAGATGGGTATAGTAAGTTAATGAGAGATGTATACTCACAAACACGGGTTGCCGAAGATCAGGCAACCACAGAGGCGCTGCGCTGTTACTACACAACGTCAAGCTGCTCCTTGTTTTTTGTATTTTTGCCTGAGGAAGCGGGCTTGAGACCCGCGAAACACGTTGCAATTGTTCTTTGTCTTGGAGTTCAGATTAAATGTTTTTTGCCATTTGATCACAGTGGTTGTGTTTTGAATATTGGGGAGGTAAGTCCACCCTTGCCCCCCTCTGTTTTATTGATTTTAATACGGTTTCTCCTTTTATCCTGTTGGCGCCTCTGTTGTTTATTACACATGTATTATACTGTCCACGATTTGATTTCAGTGAATGTTATATAGTAAATGACGAGAATTCTGTTCCTGGTGGGGGCCATGTCTTTTGCCCACAGTTAAGGCTAACTCGTGATGTCATTTCTGCCCTTTACTTTTTTTCTTGTCTCCTCCAATCGCTGAGTCGCCTCAGCCTTGCTTGTAAACACAAGTGAGCAGGGGATTAGGTTTCAGATAAGAAGCTGGCAGGGAAATAAAGGGAAGAGGAGGAATAGATTATAGATAATAAGAACCCCCAGCATGCAATTCTTTGGCACGACTACTAAAGGGCCAGTGTTCCTTAAGTAGGTGATAACTCCAAATCATAACAGCAGAAAAAGTTTTGAAAGTTTTGAATGCAGGCTTGGCATCTTTATCACTTAAAGTGGACCCAAATTAAAAATACAAGATTTCAGAAATAAAATTTATTTTCTAAATTATAATAATAAATAGCAGCCTTTTTTCAGCTGCATGATGACAAATATAAAATACTTTACATTTATTGGAGAAACCCCTCCCTTCCTTTCAAATTGCCGGGATTTTTCCGGCAAACTGGTGGAGTAGATGGTGTCTGGCAATGGAGGAATTGCTAATGGCTGCCCCCAGTATAATTCTAGCTATGAAAAGAGAAGGGTGAAAAGCATGCACTGAAATGCTCATAGGTTTGACGGAGTGTTTATTTATCTTTGTATGTGTCAGAGTGGTGCAACTAAATATTTTTAATTAAAAAAATATTTGGTTTGGGTCCGCTTTAATACACTCAGACCAGTTGCTGTTGAAATTTGATTTTTTTATGGTGACGATACCGCTTTAAGGACCAGAGACTGCTGGTACCATAAACCGCCGTCCACACTGAACACATCCAATACCGACTTGCACACTGAACACCTGTCGACTCAGGCTACCCACTCTGCCATCTCTTATGACAGCAGAGCTCTGTGAGCCGGTCAGGAGCCGCTTTTATTGGCTCCTGACCTTGTGATAAATGTAAGCCCATGGAAGTTGCTTACATTGATCAACAGGGTCAGGGGCCAATGAAATCCACTCCTGACCAGCTCACAGGGCTCTCCCATCATAGAGACGGCAGGGCAAATGAGCTGTGGCGGGCAGAGAGCGATGTGATCGGCAGGAGCAACAAGAGTGTCAGGAACGCGCGGCCAGGGCCGGATTACCAACCAGGCAACAAAAGCAGTCGCTTGGGGCCCCATTCAGAGTCAAAGGGGCCCCATCAGCACATAAACCAGCCCTAGCCATCCTGTCAGCGGTGGCTGGATGGTATAATGGTTAAAGGGACTCTGAGCAGTGCAGTAACTATGGAAAGATGCATATCATTTTAAAGCTCTCTCTCTCCTCTTTCCAATGATAGATAAACCACAGCCCTATGCCTTTTAGTTTTCGATATTTTCGCGATCGAAATCGCGGCCACGGCAATTTCACGAAAGTAGCGAAAACTAAAAGGCGTAGGGTGGTGGTTTATCTATCATTGGAAAGAGGAGAAAGAGAGCTTTAAAATGAAATGCATCATTCCATAGTTACTGCACTGCTCAGAGTTTATCTATCATTGGAAAGAGGAGAAAGAGAGCTTCAAAATGATATGCATCTTTCCATAGTTACATTGTATTACACAGGACGACTTTTCTCCAAAGTCGGCAGCTCCATTCAGCACAATGCAATGAAATATAAGGAACCCAGGGGGATATAATTACAAACATCATGCTGGTAGGTGTGAGGATGTAATTAATTAGTTGTGGGTATGCTTAAAGGCATACCCACAGGCACTGCTCGGAGTCCCTTACGGGCTCTGCCTCTGACACAGGAGACCAGGGTTCAAATCTCGGCTCTGCCTGTTCAGTAAGCCAGTACCTATTCAGTAGGAGACGTTAGGCAAGTCTCTCTAACACTGCTACTGCCTATAGGGCGCGTCCTAGTGGCTGCAGCTCTGGCGCTTTGAGTCCGCCAGGAGAAAAGCGCGATATAAATGTTATTTGTCTTGTTTTGTCAAATGATGCCGTGCGCTGCTGATTGTCTTCAGAGCCAGGCTCTCCTCCTAGGTCCCCCTCCTGCTACTGTGCGCTCTGCCGCTGCCCACTCCTCCCTCCCTTCCCACAGAGAACCGCAGCTGCAGCAAGGATGATAGCAGCAGATGACAAATGCTCACTCACCTATCCATGATCCAAGCGATAGAGATCCTGTCATCTGAAACCCATCTGTCTCTTCTACAGTGCAGCCGCTCGCTCTGAACTTCCTGATTCTCAGATCAGACATGAAGTAGGAAGTAGTAATAGTAGTAGTAACAGTGCGGCAGCACTCTAGAGGTGACAGATGGGCTCCGGATGACGGGACCTCTATTGCTTGGATTGCAATAGGTGAATGTGAGTCATCTGGTGCTGTCATTCTCCCCCGCTGCGGCTGCCTTCTCTGCTGGACTATCGGATTCACTGGGATGGAGGCTGCACGGTGGCTGTCTAGTTTGGGAGGAAATCATTTGTTCGGTGGTGAGGGTGGTTATGTAATTCTGTCTGGGGAACGGCTTCCGGTTTGGCGGTGTCCAGAGCTTTCTGCTATTGTCAGGCTAGAGATGCAGGGGGAATGTGCTGCTGCTGTGATATCTGGTGCCCTCTTCACAGGGGTGCCCCATCCCCTGAGTGCAAATGTCCCAGCCATTCATCTCTCACTCTGCATTTTGCCACTGCTATTCCCTGCATTGTGCACCCACAGAGGAAAGCGGGCTGTTGCCCATAGCAACCAGTAGCTCGGCTGCCCCGGTGTGTGCGGCATGTTGCTGTGCAGCTGCATCTTCTGATTCTATTACGACATAATGGGGGGGGGCCCAAATCAGTTACTTTGCTTAGGGCCCCATTTAGCCTTAATCCGGCTCTGCGCGCGGCGGCGCTGATATGAAAACTACGCCCTGGCAGGTATTAGGGGATCAAAACAGGGCGCAGATTTCAATCACTGCCATCCTGAAGTGGTTAAATGAAGAAATAGCAAGGGTGGTTGCTGTTGCTCTCAGAATTTGTGCTGTTTTGATAAATAGACCCTGTGGGGTTTTCATGTACCTGATGACATTCTCGCTGTAACACTGTAAACAAATTCTAGGTCACTTCTGTCACCTCATACCTGTGAGGGCCACACCCTGCTGGGCACACATGTCACCCTTTCTCCAGCACTTTGCAGTCATTAATCACTTACGTATTTCTTAAAGGGGACTTCTCTGGCTCAGTGTTGTGTAACTTTGATGTGTTGACGTGGATGAAAAAAAAGTAATAAGGACAATATTCTATTTTTATGAATTTGTGGTTATTGTTCTTTTCAATTGCTTTTTAAGGCTTTGGGGGGAAAAATACAATGAGGCCTCTGTAGTTCTCAAGATTATTAAATAATCTTTAATTATTAAATAGATCTTTGCTTTCTAAGGCGAAAAGTGATGCTTGAAGTGCAATAAACCCACAGCAAGTTGTTTTAGTTTATTGATATAGTCACTTCACCTTTCATTAAAAAAATATCAAACATGTCATTGATACACAATACAAGCTATGATTACCAGTAATTGAGTATTATTAAAATTACCTTTTCATTTTATTGTGCATTCTACCCTTTTGGGTACACTGCTTGATGAACAACACGTTTCAGAATTCTAATCTGCAGCAAGGACAATGACAAGATTTCAAGCAAGGAAGACTTCTAGCAAATACAGAAGACTTCTAGCAATAAACCTGCATGTGGCCAATTACAATGGGGGTCCCAGAGAGAGACCTAATGAGTTATATCAACACTAAGATATAAAAGAAATAAAAACAACTGTGGGATTTTTACACTAATGGTAAATGGGCAGGGGACCTGCCAGAATGCATCAGTACTCATTAGATGAGGAGATGCTTATCTGATGGGTTTATGGCATAGTTCAGTAAACCCTATGCCCCTCAGTACTGGGAACTTTACCAGGCCAAGGGGTATCCAAAGAACACTTATTTCCACTAGCAGTGGGCACAGTGCTTTGTGGAAGGCATAGGGCTGATTACATCACTGCTGACAGGCAAAGCTAGCTGATAACTAAAGTGTGTGTGTGTGTGTGTGTGAGGGGGGGACACGCATGCTTGACACTTCTATGCTTATACCCAGATGATTCAATTGGGGGTTGAGGGTGTGTGTGTGTGTGTGTGTGTGTGTGTGTGTGTGTGTGTGTGTGTGTGTGTGTGTGTGTGTGTGTGTGTGTGTGTGTGTGTGTGCGTGCGTGCGTGCGTGCGTGCGTGTGTGTGTTAGAAATGTCTTCTCTGCCATATAGATTTATCCATGAAAAGTTGAGGTTTAGGATTACTCTTGGGAAAATTATCAATGTTAGGAAGCAGAGAAGGCAAGGCTGACATGTAAACCGTCTACAATAACACTGACGTTGCTGGAGGGTTTGAAAGAGATATGTGCTTACTAGGTAAAATGAGAGTTAAGCTATTTGTGAAGAAGATTAGAAGTGTTCCATAAAAGAAGAAGGGGCTCTTTGATACTCGACCTTGCTGGCTACAGAGATAAATACACTTCTTTTTAAAGTTAAACTCCATACAATTGTTTTATGTTTTTCACGTATTTTTCATTTTTAGATAGCACAAGAAAAGGTTAGGACTGATTTTATGTCTGTCACATGATTTAGGAGATGGGGAATCAAGGAGAGCAGTGGTTGCACAGGACTGGAGGAGGAGCACGATGAATAAGCAGGTAGATTCCAGGATAATGGCATCATGTAAGTTTCCTGCACAGGAAGCTGTGTGTCTGTAACATACCAATGCATTTCAGGCAAGATGCAGTTTACTTTTAGAAAAGCAATATTATACTTAAAGGATACCCGAGGTGACATGTGACACGATGAGATAGACATGTACTGTATATGTACAGTGCCTAGCACACAAATAACTATGCTGTGTTCCTTTTTCTTTCTCTGCCTGAAAGAGTTAAACATCAGGTATGTAAGTGGCAGTTCCTGTCTGATTCAGGACTGGGTCAGACTATAGTGTGGCCCTCACTGATAAGAAATGACAACTATAAAACACTTTCCTAGCAGAAAATGGCTTCTGAGAGCAAGAAAGAGATAAAAAGGGTTAATAGTTCATAGATTGTAGCTCTGACATACTACAATGAATGTATCATTGAGCAAAAACAATAAAGGGGCCCATACACATAACGATTTTCCCGCCGAAATACGGCCGTTTCGATCACAGTGATCGAAATGGCCGTGAAATTGCTGCGCACACCGCTGACAGAACGATGGATTTCCGTCCGAAATCCATCGTTCCCGTCGACTCCCGTCGATCCATCTGTGCGGAAGATTTTTCTCGGTCGCCGTCGGGTCGGGAGCGGGTCGGGAGTGCGTTCGAATGCCCGACGCAATACAGCGGGTATACATTACCTGCTCCGCCGGCGCGAGTCCCCTGGTCCACCGCTGTCTTCTCTGCCTGGTCCCGTCATCTTCTCCGCATCAGCTTCCGCATCCCGGCATCCGGCATAACCTCCTGTGTCACTGCAGTGACAGCGGAAGTACATATTTGAACTTCCGCTGAAAGTTATACGCGGATGCCAGCCGGGAGCCGATGTAATGTAATGTATGCGGGGGGGGGGGGGGGGGGGTGTCGGCTGCAGCAGCAGCTCCACAGACTGTGAACGGTTTCAGGCTGAAATTGATTCACAATCTGTTTGCAGTAAAGGTGGCCATACGATCCCTCTCTGATCAGATTCGATCAGAGAGGGATCTATCTTTTGGTCGAATCTGATGGCAAATCGACCAGTGTATGGCCACCTTTAGACAGTAAAAACTTAAAAAGCAGATTTAAATATAAAATAAAACTGTGGAATATCTGGAATATCTTAAAAAGTCATTTTTAGGAGAAGGAGGATAGACACAATTGTTTATTTCATTAGTTTATTTTCACCTCGGATGTCCTTTAACATAAATATGTTATGTTAAAATCAACCCCAAATTTCCCACATTCTCAAGGGCATAACTTTACCCCTCCAAGCCCCCTGGCACCCAACAATTATGGGACCCCCACAGCAAAATGCCCTCATCCCCTGGAGCAGCCTCCCTTTCTTTTGCAGAGTGCAGCAGAGCTGGGTTCATCCCAGTTCACATGGGCGTCTGCCAGTATGTCAGTCAAATGCTTTTCTGCAAGTGTGCAGCGGTTTTCACCCCCACAGGGGGACAGGGAAACTGGGTGGTGAGTGACCCTGGAAGGGGAAAAATCAGGATTGGAATGTGGTGTTGGCGCAACTGACGTTATACAATGGTACAAGCGCTTCCCATACACTTGGATGGCCATCGCTTTTACAATGAGCACAGCGACCGAGTGGGAAACGACTGGCAATTGCTCATATGAACCAGCCCTAAATATAATTACCTGTTCTCTTCATGTTGGGTGCTCTTCCTCCCAGGAGTCATTTGTTCTGCTGCATGCCGCGCATCCAATGCTTGTCATGTAACTTGGCATCCAATGCTTGTCATGTAGCTTGTCATGGAGCCATAGGGGGGCAGCATAGAGTGAGTGAGAGAGGAGACCTGAGTGGGGTGAAGGGGGGAGGTTCAGTGAGCATGTTGAAGGATCATCCCTGGGAACAGCCTGTTAACATGAAAACAATAACTTTCGGCTGGAAATTCCGACCAGATGATAATTTTTTCCCCAAAAGCAGGTTCCATAATTATCTTATGTCTGTACATAGCTTTACAGTGGCTAAATATGTCACCGGTATGTATATTTCAATAGTTATTCTGGTTTTACTTCCTTTAAGTTTTGCTGACACATGGAAAAGTTATGCCATATATCAATCATAATGCTGTATATAAGGGAAGGTGCAGCAGGCTGGTGTGTCCGCACAATACTATTGTCACCCTGAGAACAGCAAATGGCAGACAGAGCAGAGCCTTTTTTGTTTCCTTACCTGCAGTGAATAAGCCTCTAAATATGCACGTCTGACTTTACAAAGCAAACAGGACAAACTCCACCAAAGAGCAGGATGTGTAGAATTAGACAGTGTGACGGGGCCCACAAATGTCAGGATTGTTTACCATATCGGATCTCAAGGTTTATTCCAACAGTTTATTCGTTCAGCTTTGTGTTCTGCCAGTTACCGGCAACAAACCAGAGACGGCTTTACAAATTAACTCCTTATGTTCTTGATGCTAATCAGAACTTAAAGAGGAACTTTACTGAAAGATAGTAGTGGGGAAAAAAATCAATACATTGCAAAGTGAGATGTTAGAAAATAGAAGATAGATAAAAAATGAATCATATTCACCATGTAATCTGTTGATCTTGTTTGAACCACCGGCAGGGGGTATTGGCTATTGATTTGGAAGTTCAATCCTGAGTTAAAGGTCCTCTTGAAGTTTGTTAAAGGATACCTGTGCTACAAGAAATATACTGACTGCTGTCATGCAGGCCCAGATTTACATCATAGGAACCTATAGGCACAAATGTCCTGGCACCATAGACTGCCATCCATGAACCTACAAACCTCACCAAACTGCACCGCAAGTGTGCTGTCAGACCCAGCTCTCACCTCACCCCTACTTCCCCTGTGCAGCGTAATTAGCCACAGGTCCCCCTTAACCCCCTTGGCGGTATGAAAAATACCGCCAGGGGGCAGCGCAGCAGTTTTAAAAATTTTTTTTTTTTTTTTAAATCATGTAGCAAGCCCAGGGCTCGCTACATGATAGCCCCGCTTCGGCGATCTCCGATCAGGAAATCCCGTTCAAAGAACGGGATTTCCTGGAGGGCTTCCCCCGTCGCCATGGCGACGGGGCGGGATGACGTCACCGACGTCGGCGACGCCGGGACGTCATTGGGAGATCCGATCCACCCCTTGGCGCTGCCTGGCACTGATTGGCCAGGCAGCGCAGGGGTCTGGGGGGGGGCCGCGCGCCGCACCGGATAGCGGCGATCGGGCGCGCGGCGGCGGCGATCGGGGTGCTGGCGCAGCTAGCAAAGTGCTAGCTGCGTCCAGCAAAAAAAAAAAATTATTAAAATCGGCCCAGCAGGGCCTGAGCGGCAACCTCCGGCAGCTTACCCCGTGTCACACACGGGGTTACCGCTAAGGAGGTTAAAGAGACTCCGTAACAAAAATTGCATCCTGTTTTTTATCATCCTACAAGTTCAAAAAGCTATTTTAATGTGTTCTAGCTTACTGCAGGACTTTCTGCTATCACAGTCTCTGTAATAAATCAATGTATCTTTCCCTTGTCAGACTTGTCAGCCTGTGTCTGGAAGGCTGCCAAGTTCTTCAGTGTTGTGGTTCTGCTATGAACTCCCCCTTCCAGGCCCCTCTATGCACACTGCCTGTGTGTTATTTAGGATTAGAGCAGCTTCTCTCTTCTCTATTATCTTTTACAAGCTGGATAAATCGTCCTCTGAGCTGGCTGGGCTTTCACATACTGAAGAATTACAGACAAGGGCAAAGCTGTTTGCAGGAAGAAATGAGCAGCCTGAAACTTCAGTGCATGAGAACAGGGGGAAAGAAACACACAAATGATCTCTTGAGATTCAAAAGGAAGGCTGTACACAGCCTGCTTGTGTATGGATGTATTTTCTATGTGTGGACATACTTCCTGTTTTGGTGGCCATTTTGTTTGTTTATAAACAAACTTTTTAAAACTGTTTTTAACCACTTTTAATGCGGCGGGGAGCGGCGAAATTGTGTCAGAGGGTAATAGGAGATGTCCCCTAACACACTGGTATGTTTACTTTTGTGCGATTTTAACAATACAGATTCTCTTTAATATTGACGTTACTTCTGGCAATCTAATACTAAGTAACTAGAGGTGCCCCCAAGTGTTATGTATCTAAAGATCCCCCAGGCTGAAGGGAGATCTCGTCAGTGGAATGCCAAAAAGCAGAGTAACTGCTCAGGCCTCTAGGGGAGGGGAGTGAGCGGCCTTTCCATCATCAGGTGCCTGTAGGCACGTGCCTACAGTGCCTTATGGTAAATCTGGTGATCCTTTACTTTCAGTAGTTAGTAAACCTAAATTACTAAAATGAGGAATTACACATTGGGATCCTTCAGCTTAGTTTTGTCCCAATTTCCTATTTACCACATGAGTCTAGCAGTATATAGAGATAGCAAACTACTGTGCTAATCTGTGCACCCCGTGGTATGTGCGGCTGCCACTGCAGTAACAGGGAAACAGGCACGTGCTGCACGGTTCCATATGCAGTACAAGAAATGTGCCGTGGCTGTGACGTGTGATGGCCAGAGATGACATCTTTTTTTTACAACACTGCCTGTGCATGCATATTCCCTATGTCAAAAAGGTATAAGTTTTACCTCTTTTTTAAAATTAAAATCATTATAGTGCCCATTCCAGCATGGGCGTAGCAATCCCCCCTGCAACCCCTGCCATCGCAGGGGGGCCCAGAGGCTATGGGGGCCCTCGTCCTTCCTATCCCCAACCGCAATTGCAGCCAATTAGCAAGAAAACTGTAACGATTGTGGAATTCTCTCCGTGATCAGCGCACAAGACGTGCGCTGACACTGCGGAAATCCTCCACAAGCGTATAATTTGAGGGAACCCAGCAAAAGGTGCAATGCACCTGTAGAGGAACAGCTCCTCTGCCCTGCCACAGATGCCAGACAGGAATTGTACGAAGGGAAGAAACGCAGGGCAAGATAGCCCTGAAAGAGAGAGATCAAAGCGACAGAGGGTATGTGTGTCCACCAATCTAGTCGCCACCCTGCGACGATGAACACATAACCATGAAGATAAAGTGAGAAGGCAATCGCCAGAGATGGCGATTGCTAACAGCGACACAAGACCGAATAAGCACAGATGAGGAATGTATGTATGTCCACCAATCTAGCCGCCAACCTGCGACGGTGGACACACAACAGAAGAAACCAAGTGAAAATGCAATCGCAAGAGAAGCGATTGCGGAAGAGAATGAGCACCGGGACAGAATGTATGTATGTGCCCCAATCTAGTCGCCAACCCGCGACGGTGCACATACAACAGCAGATATGAAGTAGGAACGCAATCGCGAGAGAGGCGATTGCCAGAGGTGACACAAGGCTACAGCAAGGCAGTGCATGAGAGTAGCAAAGGCAAAGCAAATCATACAATGAGAAGATAAGGAAAATAACAAACGCTAACTAAACTCATTTGCAACAGTGCACGCGTTTATGCGCGGTCTCCGCGTGTTAAGCACAACAGAGACAAGCACGCCTAACTAACCACCGACAGACAAACATGAAACAGAGGACGCGAGTGCTTGCTTAACGGTTACCTCACCGAGCCTCCAGCAAGCGTACGTAGCAGTCAAGACAGATACACGAAAACAGGAATAAGTGAGAGATACGATCCACTGCTCTTTCCGCCAGAGCGAGTGCGATCCAAGTATAGAAACAGAGCGAGCTGGATCCACTGCTTTTTCCACCAGAGCAAGTGCGATCCAAGTACAGCAAGAGAGATGGAGATCAGACGGATCCACAGCACTAGCGCCAGGCGAGTGCGATCCAGGCAAGACAGATCAGATGAGATAGCTGGTAGCAACCGCTGCTCCAGCTATACTCCAAGAACAAAGATCAGAACTACTTCCTGTCGACCACCGCTGGGACAGGACAATCGAAACAGACAAACAAAACAGATATGCAATACTAACTGCACTAGGGAACCTGCCTAGTGCAGTCCCAGGAATACTCTAAGCTAATCTTTAAACAATGAGCAAGGCTGACACTCCAGGAGTGTTTCACAGGACTAACCCTTATGACCAGCCCAGGTCTGTGATATCACATGGTATTTATAGAGCAAGCCTACAAAGGATGTGGCTAGGCAATCTGCACGACAAACGTATGCAAATTCCTCAGCAGCAAGCTGCAAAACTGACAAAAGGTCTCTCTTCCAGAGACCTGCAGAATGCAGACCTGAACAGTGGTCAAAAAGCTGCCGGATTCCAGACGAGCCTCTAACCTGATATTGGCAAAAGACTCTAACTGAAGACTCATGAAGGTCAGGACAGCCCGACAAGACCCAATTCCAGAGTCAGCCCACCCAAAACCGACCTCATCGGAAGGAGAAGCCACCGAAACATGCCCATCAGTACCACAAGTCTCAGTGTAACACCCATCAGGACTGTGAATGCCAGAGAAGAAGCCATCGACACCCACCGAGCCATGCTCACCACCTTCCAAGGACCGTCCAAAAATACCAAACCTGCCACAATACCCATTCGAAGTGTCCCTTTCCACAAAGCACCCACTGCTGATCTCATCCAAGGTACCAGGAAATATTTCTCCCAGGATCTCCAAGAACACTTTGAAGCTCCGCAGAGATCCCAGGAGGGCAGAACGATCACCAGGCTCACACGGAGAACTATCAAGAACCCCTATGGAACCCATGACAATTCTGGATTCAGAATTACCCAGACAAGCATCAAGACCAGGGCCTTCAGGGACCACCTCTGGGCATGCAGGCAGGCAGGCAACATCAGAACAGGTTTCCACCGAGGAAGCATCTGAGCAGGCTGGCAACCGAGACACGCTTGGGCTTTCTGGGTCACAGAACACATCGGGGTACACTAGCCCAAGGGAAACCTCAGGACACGTCGAGGAACTGCCAACCTCAGAGTCTGTCACGACAAGACCAAAACCAGAACCGGGCAGAGAATCATCACGAGCAGTGGTCTCAAGCACAACAGCAATGCCTACTGAAGTGGGCAACACCTCAGAAGGACTTGGGGGGCAGGAGACATCTCCTACAAGTTCTGCACCCTTTGAGAGGAACTCAGAGGTCTCCAGGACATCAGACAAGACCTCAGGAACATCATTTTCCAAGTTTTCTGAGAAGGATTCTGAACTATCCATGTTACAGGGCAAAACTGGAACTTTATTTTGTGGACAGGGTAGATGTCTCAAGGAAGGTTCCACCATAAACTGAGACTGAATTTCATCATCATGAGCGGAATGTACAGGAATATTTACTGGAACACACACTGACTCCCTAACTTTAATCTCACTGCACCCAGAATTCTGCGTAGCAGTCAAACTAGCTTGCAACTCCAGAACTGCAGAAAAACAGGTGAGTATAGTAGCAATACCTAGATGAGCATCTAGGGACACTGCAGGAGACTCTAAACAAGGCCATATTAACTCATCCAGAGAACAGGGTGCAGAATCAGCATTTTCCTCAGAACAAGAAAGGGACTCACAAATGTCAATGCGAGTGGAGATCATGTTTTCATTCATGGTATAGGACAGATTCAGAAAAAGCTTCTCTGGGCAAAGCAAAGAAGCTTCAGCATCAGATTCGCAAAACCGAAGCGCTGTCTCACTCTTAGATTCGGCTAACAATGTCAAATCCGAGGAGTCAGAACGCAAAACTTGCGAATCAAAAATCGCTTTAGGTTGTGAAACTGACGCTTCCATAGCGCAAACCCCCGCGATCTGTGGGGCAGACTGTAAGACGTTCAGGACAGAAACACTGGAGCAACTGTCACCAGGCAACGGGCCCTTACAGGTGTGAACAGGGTGAGACAAAGACGCATTTGCAGTAGAAATAGCGACAACATCAGAAAAAACTGAATTAGACATATTAATTTTACTTTTGATGCTGCATAATTTAGGAATTTTCCCCATAGCAGGATCACAGATGGAAGATCTTAAAGATCTGTCTCTAAATGACAAGGGGTCCCACACATCCTTGAGAAAACTGGCACATTCATGCTGATCACAATCTGCAGGAACATCCGAGAAACAGGCATTGGATTGCATAGATTCAAACTGCACACAGTCAGGAGAGAATCTTTCAGGATTCGCACAGGAATCAACCACAGTGGTACACCCATTCATTTCAGATCGCACAATGTCAAGACTCACATGCTTTACCCCAGAAAGGCTGGAACAATCATCCGACAACGATGTCTCTTTATTGGAATCAATTGATTGGTGTGTGTGCAACTCATCCAAAATCGTCTGCTATACATAAATCACAATATCCACATCACCCTCGTCACATTCATCGGAATCAATCAAAAGGTACAAAGAATCGAGACAATCATTCAAGACATCTTCGCTTTTTGCGATGTAAAAATCACGAAAGGCTTTCCAATCAAAATCAAATTCCTCCATCAAGGCCCCAATGTCCCATGAGGCAAATGGAGGTTCAAACAAGCCAGTATCAAGATAATTTCCATATGGGTGGAGATCAGGAACAAGAACAGATTTTTTAACTGCTTTAATATAGTGTGCGATCCTACCTATAATAGGATCCACATAAGCTTTGGATTGGGGCAAAAAACCCGGAGACTGAGCAACATCATTGTAAACATCATTAGGGAGTGTTTTATTCAGATGCTTGTGATTTTTAATTTTTCCCTTTTTAGCCACTTTGCATGTCTGTTTAAATGCAAGAAACGTATCCAGGCAGTTCTCTTGCATCTGCTTAGAAGCTAAAGTGGCAAGAGAAACATTGAACTGATTATCATACTGAATGGTTTTGCACATTTCAGACTTGACAGAAATAACCTCTTTATTTGTGGTTGCTATGGGTAACGAATCTTTTGGCTGACAAGCCGAATCAGCAGACTGGCCTGCAAGCACCAACTCATTAACATATGGAAATGACAGAGAAATGTTGCATAACCTAATCTGATCAGCATCATGCACTGCAGGAAAAAACTCATCTCTGGTTTCAGAGTCCAGTGTCTTAAACCTCTTAAAGACACAGGACCCATATTTGACCAAATCGTACAAATTGGAAATTCCCTCTACACTGGGAATTTCGGTTTGGCTGGTCATACTGTAACGATTGTGGAATTCTCTCCGTGATCAGCGCACAAGATGTGCGCGGACACTGCGGAAATCCTCCACAAGCGTATAATTTGAGGGAACCCAGCAAAAGGTGCAATGCACCTGTAGAGGAAAATTCCTGTCGACAGGTGGAGCTGTGGAGTGCAGAGGAACAGCTCCTCTGCCCTGCCACAGATGCCAGACAGGAATTGTACGAAGGGAAGAAACGCAGGGCAAGATAGCCCTGAAAGAGAGAGATCAAAGTGACAGAGGGTATGTGTGTTCACCAATCTAGTCGCCACCCTGCGACGATGAACACACAACCATGAAGATGAAAGTGAGAAGGCAATCGCCAGAGATGGTGATTGCTAACAGCGACACAAGACCGAATAAGCACAGATGAGGAATGTATGTATGTCCACCAATCTAGCCGCCAACCTGCGATGGTGGACACACAACAGAAGAAACCAAGTGAAAATGCAATCGCAAGAGAAGCGTTTGCGGAAGAGAATGAGCACAGGGACAGAATGTATGTATGTGCCCCAATCTAGTCGCCAACCCGCGACGGTGCACATACAAACGCAGATATGAAGTAGGAACGCAATCGCGAGAGAGGCGATTGCCAGAGGTGACACAAGGCTACAGCAAGGCAGAGCACGAGAGTAGCAAAGGCACAGCAAATCATACAATGAGAAGATAAGGAAAATAACAAACGCTAACTAAACGCGAACACCGCACTCATTCGCAACAGTGCACGTGTTTATGCACGGTCTCCGCGTGCTAAGCACAACAGAGACAAGCACGCCTAACTAACCACCGACAGACAAACATGAAACAGAGGACGCGAGCGCTTGCTTAACGGTTACCTCACCGAGCCTCCAGCAAGCGTACGTAGCAGACAAGACAGATACACGAAAACAGGAATAAGTGAGAGATACGATCCACTGCTCTTTCCGCCAGAGCGAGTGCGATCCAAGTATAGAAACAGAGCGAGCTGGATCCACTGCTTTTTCCACCAGAGCAAGTGCGATCCAAGTACAGCAAGAGAGATGGAGATCAGACGGATCCACAGCACTAGCGCCAGGCGAGTGCGATCCAGGCAAGACAGATCAGATGAGATAGCTGGTAGCAACCGCTGCTCCAGCTATACTCCAAGAACAAAGATCAGAACTACTTCCTGTCGACCACCGCTGGGACAGGACAATCGAAACAGACAAACAAAACAGATATGCAATCCTAACTGCACTAGGGAACCTGCCTAGTGCAGTCCCAGGAATACTCTAAGCTAATCTTTAAACAATGAGCAAGGCTGACACTCCAGGAGTGTTTCACAGGACTAACCCTTATGACCAGCCCAGGTCTGTGATATCACATGGTATTTATAGAGCAAGCCTACAAAGGATGTGGCTAGGCAATCTGCATGACAAACGTATGCAAATTCCTCAGCAGCAAGCTGCAAAACTGACAAAAGGTCTCTCTTCCAGAGACCTGCAGAATGCAGACTTGAACAGTGGTCAAAAAGCTGCCCGCCTGCGCAGGCAGCCAAGCGGATCCTCACAAAAACCTCCCTGTTCGATCACAAAAACTGCCCCTACCACCTCCTTCCGCCATGCAGAGTAGCGGGAGCATCTGCATTTTTCTTCCTGCTTCTATACACTGCTTCACAGCAGAACATTCTCTGCTGCCATTCTCCGGCTCCCAATCATGTGACCCTCATGGGGTTCGTGGACCAAGGGGGTCCCATGCTATCATTTTTGCAGGGGGGCCCTAATAAGTCTTTTTACGCCCCTGCCTCCCAGGTTTTATAGACTCCTGTCCCCCAAGCTGGTTGGTATTTATTTTTACGTTTTTATTGCTGTCAGAGTTCAGAATACAAAGAATTTCGATCATTTCCTGTTGCCATTTTGTCACTCCAGGCAAGAAAACCTGTGGCGCCCGATTCCATGAAAATAATCGTAATGCAGCAGCGTTTTACCAAAAAATAATCATAATGCAGCAGCATTTCACCAGAAAATAATCATAATGCAGCAGCGTTTCACCAGATAATAATCGAAATGTGGCAGCGTTTCACCAGAAAATGCACATATTGCAAAAGCATTTCACCAGAAAATAATCGTATTGCAGCAGCATTTCACCAGAAAATAATCGTAATGCGGCAATGTTTCACCAGAAAATAATCATAATGCGGCAGCGTTTCAGCAGAAATGAGTTATTGCGGCAGCGTTTCACCAGAAAAATACACGTAAATGCGGCAGTGTTTCACCAAAAACTACACAATGCAGGTAGCCTTTCACCAGAAAATACATGTAATGTGGGTAGCGCTTCATAAGAAAATACACATAGGCAGGGCTCCACTTTCATGAGGCACAAAGGAAGACAGAAGGTGGCACAAAGGGGGACAGAAGGAGGCACAGGTGAACTGAAGAAGGTACACAGGGGGACATAGGGAGGCACAGGGGGACAGAAGGAGGCACAAGGGTCAGAAGAAGTCACAAAGGAGGAAAGAAGGAGGCACAAGGGTACAGAAGGAGGCACACAAGGGTACAGAAGGAGGCACACAGGGGGACAGAATGGGGCACAAAGGAGGTCAGAGGGAGGCACAGGAGGACAGAATGAAGTACACAGAGGTGCAGCAGGAGGTACAGGGGGACAGAAGAAGGTATGAGGGCCAGAAGGAGGCACAAAGTGGGGCAGAAGGAGGCACAATGTGGGACAGATTGAGGCACAAAGGGGACAAAAGGAGGCACAGGAGGAAAGAAGGAGGCACGGGGGACTAAAGGAGGCACAAAGGGGGCAGATGGAGGCACAATGGGAGACAGAAAAATGCACAAAGGGGGCAGAAGGTGGCACAAAAGGGGTACAGAAGAAGGCAGAGGGGGATGCAAGGAGGCACAGGGAGACAGATGGAGGCAGATGGGGACAGACAGAGCCAAAGGGAGACAGAAGAATTCACAAAGGGGCACAGAAGGAGGCAAAGGGGGGCAGAGGAAGGTGCAGGGGTCAGAGGTGGTGCATGGGGACTGAAGAGGCACATGGAGACAGAATGGGGCACAAACGGAGACAGAAAGAGGCACATTAGGACAGAGGGAGGCAGAGTGGGACTGAAGAAGGATCAGGGGGGCAGAGGTAGCACAAGGGAACATAAAGAGGCACAGGGCACAGAAGGAGGCACAAAGGGGCACCGAAGAAGGCAGAGGTGGCACAGGGGGACTGAAGGAGGCACATGGAGACAGAAGGAGGCACAAATGGGAGACTGAAAGACAGACAGGGGGTGAAACATGGCACAAAGGACTGAAGGAGGCACAAAAGGGACAGAGGGAGGCACAAAGGGGGGGAAAAAGGATGCACAAGGCACAGAGTGACACAGTGGCAGCTGCCTGCAACTTATGCTAAGCAGATGCAGCAGAAACAAAATTAGAACAACCATGGGGCGGGACTTAGTCAGGGGGGTGGGGATCTGTTCAGGGGGTGGGGCTTAATCCAGCAACATGGTGCCCCCAGGACCAATGGCACTCCAGGCAATGGCCTGTACTGCCTATGCCTAAAGGCGCCCTTGCCTGTTGCTCTCCTGGGCATCAAAGGACAGGAAGTCTGGGAAAATCCAAACACAGACTACAATAGTAAATAGGAGAACATCTTCCTGTAGAGCGAGGATGGCTTTTCAAATTCTGCTAGGCCTTATTGTCATGTGTGACCAGGGCCAGCCTTTACCCTGAGCGTCTGTTCATGGCGTCGTACAATTCTTCCTTGAAGGAGCGCTGGCAGGACTGTGTCAGCCTCCCACCATACCGCCCAGGATTAAGGGCTGGCTGATTCCCCACAAGTTTTTTATGACCATTGTGGTCATTGCAGTGGTGAGTCCCCAACTGCAGGAGAGAGAACGCAAAAGTGTGTGTGTGTGTGTGTGTGTGTGTGTGTGTGTGTTTACTGGACTATTACAAAGGATTTTGGACACATAGTCACTTTTGTTTTCACCATTTAAAGCTGGAACCTTATATTATTAGTTTATTTGGATGGTGGTTATGTGACACCCTTTGACCTCATTATTAATATTTTTTACGTAACCAGGAATAGGGTGTGTGCACTGCCATATGTTCTCCATACCACATGCTTGCATAATGAACGTGTTTACATTTGATAACTTACATGCTGGTGCATTGTTCCACCTGAGACCTGTGTCAATAACAAATGACTGTTATAAATACTGGTAATCAGTGTATCTGACCTTGCTGAGACTGCAAATTCACTGATTCCCAAGCCACAACGTACTAGGTAATATCTGCCGCCTTAGACTCAGTACCACCTAGACACTTTGCATACTACAAAGAAGTCAGCCATAGCAGTTGCCATATTTGCATCGGCTAAGGTTTTCTTTATAAACAAAAATTCGATTAACTATTGTCAGGGAGTTGCTGTAAACATGTGTCAGGGCTACACACCTCATTTCGTCATGTAATGCCAGAGATAGCCTCTGACACCTCACCCTGCTCACTTCATCTTCCAGCTTATAACTTCAGAAGTGAGATACCGGTCAGTCGCAACAAAAACTTCCAGGCACAAGAATAGCTTTTTCCCTCGGTAGAAACATTACAGCACAGAACTGAAAATGAGCATTTCTCACTCGTCTGTTACAACTTGAATTCATATACTGGCTGTAACAACTGCTGGTTTGCGGACAGGCAGGGTGTATCCGCAGCCGCCTTTGTTCCATGTACTCAGGTCTCGTTTGTTCCCTCGGCGTTTAGCACGCCGAGAGCAGTGCTGTCTCCTGCTTATAGGGTCTCTGTCTCGCACGGGCGCGCGCAAAGACAGGACCTTTATGCCGGCAGAAGGCGCGTCAGCTGACCTGCTGGTTGGCTGACGTCAGAGGTGACTCTCGCCGCTCGGATTGGCTGATTCCGAGGTGGGAGCGGCTGAGAGCCTTCCTCTGCTTCATAAGCCTTCGTCTCTCATTTGTAAGTTGTCTGCTGTCGTGAATACTTTGTGTCAGTGCTCAGACCTTAGACTAGTATCCGGTGTGCTTTGATCTGGAAGGAAACCAGGGATTTCACACAAGACTAGGACTATTGTCATATTGTTATTATTGATTACCTGTGTATGATTCTGGCTATACTCTGACCTTGCTATTGCTTATCGTTTCTGTACCTCTACCTATCTGACTAGTTGCTGAACCTCTGCCTGATTACTCACTACTCTTCTGCCATATGATTCTGTACCGTATTACCTCTCTGTTGCCGAACCTTGCCTGTCTGACCACTCTACTCACCAGTGGGCCCTAGCCACTGGTGAGGTGCGCTTTGTTAGTACCTTGCCAGCTCCTCTGGTAAGGTTTTTCTTAACGTTTCCTATACCTGTACTGATAGTACCTTACCAGCTCCTCTGGTAAGGTCCGGTTAAACTATTCAGTTACAGTTCCTGATAGGCCTTCCAGCCCCTCTGGTGAGGTCTATCCAACCATAATTACTGTTGCACCAAGCACTATACATTCAGTATATCTATTAGCTATACTTGTATTGTTGGTGATTCTGCAGATCACCACATAATCAGGTATAGTGTCTGCATTATTGGTGATTCTGCAGATCACACAATAATCAGACGTCTGTGTTGCTACACCAATCGTTACACTGCCCCTGATTTGTAATACCTATACTGTCTGCCCTTGTATCGTATTGTCTATGTCTGTTATGCAACTGCCAAGTCAAATGATAACAGCTGACTGACAGTGCCATTTAGAATTCTCTGTTAGGATGTCTGATATGGATAATGTTTATACAAAACAGGATAAGGATGTGGATGCCAAGTCCAGGGAAACACTCATGAAAAAATATGGAATGTACATTTGTTGATCTCAACACTGCTAAGCCTCTATGTTGGATTACAAAGTTCAACATAATATTTTTGTTAAAGGTACCCCAGATTTTTGAGATGTTTCCTGGTCCAGACCTTCAGACTTCAGACAATAGTAATACATGGATGATGAACTTTTTACAGAGCTGTCAGGCTGGCTTGCCGTTGCACACAGGCAAATCTGAAGCGAAAATAAACTTATTCGATAATGAATTGTATGTGTAGTAGAGCTAAGAAATAGAACATTAGTAGCAAAGAAAAGAGTGTCATATTGTTTTCCAGTAAAAGAATTAAAACACTTGCATTATCTATGCAAAAGAGCTTCTCTGAGCTATTCAACCAACTAACACAGTCCTGTTTTCTAAACAGCCAAGAAACAGTGAGAGGCAGCTTGAGAAAAGGTGTTACTGCAGGAAAGCTCAAAAGGTCATAAGCTCTTCTCTGGTTTACAGCTTAAAATACAGAGTGTGGTTTCTAAACTGTAAATATGACAGAATGATGCAATGTTATAAATAAAGCTACATATGTGAAAATAAAAATGAGACTCTTTTCTTTTTCTACTAATGTTCTATTAATTATTTATACTACACATACAATTCATTATCTCATAACTGGCAAGAAACAAGCACAAAGAAACACATTTACATGCTACCTTTACATGCTAATTTTATCTGCCACATTTTAATGTTTTGGATATAAAAAAAAAAAAAAAAAAAAAAAAATTAACTTCTTTTCTACCCAATTATGGGTGGAAAAAGATAGATTACACCTACAGACTATATGGGTGTGAATTGCAGCGGCTACCAGCTAGTTCTTAAGAGAGTTTTTAGTAGCAGTTAATAAGTTTTACATGTATGTTTTATATGTTTTTTTGTTACGTTTTTTCGTTATATCTTTATCCTTATATGCCTAGCGGTATGTTTATGTGATGCTCACAGTTGGAAATGTTCTGAAGTGCCATTCTGTGTTTTTATTTTATGTTAAGGCACTCATTTGGACCTGAGGAAGCGGCTTACGCCGAGAAACGCGTTGTCCCAGTGCTGTCTGCAATAAATAAATGAAATCATATTTTATCATACTGTCGAGGAAATTTATTTCATTCTCTCTCTTATAGGAGAATCAATTTGGACATAACTTTTCTATTTGATAACTTACATACAACTCAAATTGGGCGCCTCCCAAACTTTCCAAATTTATCCATTATCTCATAAGTTTATTTTCACTTTAGTGCCATTTTAAGCACAGCTCCTTAACCTCTTAAAGAGTAACTTTTAGGCATGAACCCCAAATACAATTCTTTATTTCTATCTGTTAAACAGATCAAATGAATGCTAAAAAGTCAATGCCTAATTTCAAAATCAATCTTACTTTTTTTATTGCAGCTATTCATCCTCATGTCCCCAGCTCTTCTAGTACACAGTATATTCAGCCGCAAAAGGGAATTTGCAGTGCAGGCTAGGGCGAGGGGAGTTCTGCTTCACTTTCCTCCCCTTCCCCACAGACACAGCCTGATTGGCTGCAGCCTGTGTCACTCACACCTATTCTTCTCATTGGCTGCCTCTGTGCCACCGTCCGCCCCCTACCCGCACTACAGCCCGCTGCCCGACAGGCATCTCATCTCTCATTCAGTGGGCACCTCTGCATCCAAGGGGACCCCTGGCCCTGCTACCATTTGCGCAGGGATTTCCTGCATTTACACTGAACCCTGTAGCATCCCCGCTTGGCCCGCAGCATTGTAGAGCTTAGCGGGGAAGGATATATGCAGCGCACACAGACTCGCCTCAATACGGTTCCAGGCGATGGAGCTGCATCCCCACTAAGCACTGTTATGCTGCGAGACGAGCGGGGATGCTGCAGGGTTGAGGGTAAATGCAAGGGTAATTCCTATGGGTATAGTAGCAGGGCTGGGGGGTTCTCATGGATGCGGGGATGACTAAAGATGGCCCCTGCCAGTAAACAGAATTCTCTCTATTTACCTTTTTTTGTTTTATAAAATTCACTGAAATCAACACGTGAACAGTGCAATACATCTGTTATGCAAGTAGAGCTAGTATTTATCTACTTATAAATGAAGTTTTTTTTATCTGGCATAGTTTGGCTGACAGCTCCTCTTTAAGAACTGTAGGCTTACACCCCCCCCCCCCCTTCCCCCAGTCACCAGGCTAATTTGTACAATTCTGGACACTGCAGCTGTAAGAGCTTGCTGCAAGGCCGTACGAATTAGCACACAAATGAATCCCCTCACCTTTTCTGCCCACCAACAGAGCTATCTGTTGGTGTGTTGGTGGGCTCTGATCACTGCTTTAATGTTTATTTTTATCTATTTATTTATTTTTTATAAATGTGGCTATTTTTTATTTATTTTTACTCCCTCCCCCTCCCTCTCTCCTCCGACAGCCAATCACAGCGAGAGCACCCCAGGGGGACAGCCGAGTGCCCTGGCTGTTCCCAGTACAGCGCTGCCTTAGATCGCAGAGCTGTTCAGTGTAAATAGACAGCAGTTTCACCGTCTAACAGTCTGTTAGCGGCAATTGGCAATGGCAGACTGATGACGGAGCTCCGCTGATGCGCATGCGATCCCCTGCAATCTCCGCCCCCAAGACTTTACGCCAATTGGCATTTAGGCGGTCCTGGGGGAGCCGCCTTGTTCACACTCATTGACGTTAGGCGGATATAAACTGGTCAAAAACCTTCTTTATTATAACACAATTAAAATTAGCTCACAGGTAGTTATGCACTTAAAGATGGCCACCAGATTCAACCATCAGATCTCTGTCAAATAAAATCTGATCTAACAAGGAACTATTACTGCCCACACTGGACATAATTAATAGTGAGATACTATTTATATATATATATATATATATATATATATATATATATATATATATATATATATATATATATATATATATATATATACACACACACAGTGGTGTGAAAAACTATTTGCCCCCTTCCTGATTTCTTATTCTTTTGCATGTTTGTCACACTTAAATGTTTCTGCTCATCAAAAACCGTTAACTATTAGTCAAAGATAACATAATTGAACACAAAATGCAGTTTTAAATGATGGTTTTTATTATTTAGTGAGAAAAAAAACCTCAAAACCTACATGGCCCTGTGTGAAAAAGAAATTTCCCCCTGAACCTAATAACTGGTTGGGCCACCCTTAGCAGCAATAACTGCAATCAAGTGTTTGCGATAACTTGCAACAAGTCTTTTACAGTGCTCTGGAGAAATTTTGGCCCACTCATCTTTGCAGAATTGTTTTAATTCAGCTTTATTTGAGGGTTTTCTAGCATGAACCACCTTTTTAAGGTCATGCCACAACATCTCAATAGGATTCAGGTCAGGACTTTGACTAGGCCACTCCAAAGTCTTCATTTTGTTTTTCTTCAGCCATTCAGAGGTGGATTTGCTGGTGTGTTTTGGGTCATTGTGCTGCTGCAGCACCTAAGATCGCCTCAGCTTGAGTTGACGAACAGATGGCTGGACATTCTCCTTCAGGATTTTTTTGGTAGACAGTAGAATTCATGGTTCCATTTATCACAGCAAGCCTTCCAGGTCCTGAAGCAGCAAAACAACCCCAGACCATCACACTACCACCACCATATTTTACTGTTGGAATCATGTTCTTTTGCTGAAATGCTGTGTTACTTCTACGCCAGATGTAACGGGACACGCACCTTCCAAAAAGTTCAACTTTTGTCTCGTCGGTCCACAAGGTATTTTCCCCAAAGTCTTGGCTATCATTGAGATGTTTTTTTAGCAAAATTGAGACGAGCCTTAATGTTCTTTTTGCTTAAAAGTGGTTTGCGCCTTGGATATCTGTCATGCAGGCCGTTTTTGCCCAGTCTGTTTCTTATGGTGGAGTCGTGAACACTGACCTTAATTGAGGCAAGTGAGGCCTGCAGTTCTTTGGATGTTGTCCTGGGGTCTTTTGTGGCCTCTCGGATGAGTTTTCTCTGTGGTCTTGGGGTAATTTTGGTCGGCTGGCCACTCCTGGGAAGGTTCATCACTGTTCCATGTTTTTGCCATTTGTGGATAATGGCTCTCACTGTGGTTCGCTGGAGTCCCAAAGCTTTAGAAATGGCTTTATAACCTTTACCAGACTGATAGATCTCAATTACAGTACTTTTGTTCTCATTTGTTCCTGAATTTCTTTGGATCTTGGCATGATGTCTAGCTTTTGAGGTGCTTTTGGTCTACTTCTCTGTGTCAGATAGCTCCTATTTAAGTGATTTCTTGATTGAAACAGGTGTGGCAGTAATCAGGCCTGGGGGCGACTACAGAAATTGAACTCAGGTGTGATAAACCACAGTTAAGTTATTTTTTAACAAGGGGGGCAATCACTTTTTCACACAGGGCCATGTAGGTTTTGAGTTATTTTTCCCACTAAATAATAAAAACCATCATTTAAAACTGCATTTTGTGTTCAATTATGATATCTTTGACTAATAGTTAATGGTTTTTGATGAGCAGAAACATTTAAGTGTGACAAACATGCAAAAGAATAAGAAATCAGGAAGGGGGCAAATAGTTTTTCACACCACTGTATAGATATATATATATGAATCACATAAATATCTTGATCACATAAATATTTAAGCAATTCTTGGAACAATGTAATTCTTCAAATGACAGATCTTTTGCATTTTGAGCAGTTTAGTTATCTTCCCAGAAAACAAAACCCTATTTAATGCTCTGTCATACATATCCTATCAAGCTTCCGTCCCAGTAGCCATCTGCTTAATGGCTTCACCCTATTTATTATAATCCTTTAAAAAATTCATAATGTTAACATGATAAATGCTAAACCTCATATCTTCAGCTAACACGCCTCTATGTTGGTGTAGCACAAAGAGAACCAGTTTAGCATGCGTAACAAAGCTTCATTGACCCCCACTTCTAATTAATTAGATGTTTGCCTCAATCTCTGAGGGGAATGTCTCTGGTTAATGTGTTTTAATGTTTAAAGGGCTGAACTTTTCTCTGTGGATTTAGACTTTTTTTTTCTCCTTTTGGGTTCTCCTTTTTGCCTTTCTGCAAATCTCAGCAAACAGATATCAAATTATAACACATAGAATCAGGCTTAAAGGACACCCAAAGCGAAAATACACTAATGAAATAAACGATTGTATCTATCTTCCCGAATTCCTAAAAATGACTTTTTAAGATATTCCACAGTTTTATTTTATGTTTAAATCTTCTTTTTAAGTTTTAACTGTTTTATTGTTTTTACTCAAGGACACATTCATTGAAGTAAGCCAGAGCTAAAATCTATGAACTATTGACTCTGTTTATCTCTTTCCTGCTCTCAGAAGCCATTTTCTGCTAGGAAAGTGTTTTATAGTTGGAATTTCTTATCAGTGAGGGTCACACTGTTGTCACTTCCTGTCTGAGTCAGGACTAAGTCAGCCACTTACATACCTGATACTTAACTCTTTCAGGCAAAGAAAGAAAAAAGGAACACAGCATAGTTATTAGTGTGCTTGGCACTGTACATACCCATGTCTATCTCATCATGTCACACGTCACTTTGGGTATCCTTTAAGCTGATCATACAGTGTGCAATGTTTAAGCTGAGGCATTAGATACAACATAAATACTGAATCTAACAAAAAGCTAAGAAAAACTTTCCCAATCAATAAATGACCATGTACTGGGAGAGAGTGACAGTAGCGATGGCTTCACAGCCTTGCAGTGCATCATGCAGTATGAAGCTACCAGCGGTTGCATAGCGAGCAATAATCCTGCTGAAAACTGATAGACCTGATAGACCAGGTGAAACGATCAATATCAGGAAGAGGTCAGTTGTTCGCCTGACCTACTGAATACTGTACACCAGAGTTTATTGGGCAAAGCAGTGAAAAAAAACTGTGACATGTCCAAAGTGTCGCAGACCAGTTATCTCTGCACCACTATGCGTTTTTTTCCTCAATTCAGCAATTCTAAGTATCCCCTGATGACACAAGATTGCAAAACCAGTCGGGAAGGAGACGGACGGCACCTCTTATGCTCTTAGACTATTTGGCCCCATCGTTGATCAGCACAACTCACAATGGCTTCTGGGGTACCCATTTCATAGGCCTTGTGTGTAAGTGTGCTTTTTCTGATTATTTTATCTGTTTTATTTACATAATAAAAGCAGTCTGTACTTAGTAATGCCTTCTGCCTTTGTGTATGTTATTCTGGGACTTTTGGGCATAGTTCTCTCTCAGCAGCATTTTTTTTTTTTAGTTACCTGTTGGCGCTGATTATTTCCCTTTTAAATGATTTTCCTGCTTGCTTTTTTTTCTTTTGGCGCAAATCGTGATGGATTGCGGGATAATCGTGGTAGTGGAAAATACAAAGAAATGCGATAGCATTGTTTGTCAGGGGTGTTGCTAGCCCCAAAGATCAGTGGCACGTGCCCCTGATCTATTCTGGGGTGCCCGGATGTCCCCCAGGCAGAGTAGAAGCACCACAGCACCCAGCATGCCCCACAGAGACACCACAGCACCCAGCATGGCACTAGACAGCACCCAGCAAGGCTCCACAGCACCCAGCATGGCACTAGACAGCACCCAGCATGGCACTAGACAGCACCCAGCATGGCACTAGACAGCACCCAGCAAGGCACTATACAGCACCCAACATGGCTCCACAGCACCCAGCATGGTATTACAGCACCTAGTGTGCCCCATAGAGGTACCATAGCACCCAGCATGACACCATAGCACCCAGAAATGGGGGGTATGCTGGATGCCATGGAACCTCTATGTGGGCATATTGGGTGCTGTGATGCCATGCTAGGTGTTGTGTTGCCTTTATGGGGGCATGCAGGGAGCTGTAGTTAATTTATGGGGACATGCTGGCAGTGGCATAGCTAAGGAACTATGGGCCCTGGTGCAAGGTTTACATTGCCCCCCCCCCCCCCAAGCGCTCTATACATAACAATTGATACGGCACACCAAAACCTGCCAAGGACAACCACAGTGTCAGAAGTGCAAGGAGGGGTTGGGGAACAGTTTATTAATGATTACTACTAATAAAAGCACCTATAGAAGTGATTATGACCAGCATAGGACCAATATAGAGCTAATACAGTGGTTGAGGGTGGGCCACTCAGGGCCCCTCTGGCCCAAGGGCCCTGATGCGGTTGCTACCTCTGCACCCCCTTTTGCTACGCCACTGCATGCTGGGAGTTGTGATGCCTCAATGGGAAGTCCATGGGAGCATGGGAGGGTGTCCACTCCAAAATCAGAGAATGCTATGGGGGATTGGCAGCAGCAAAGCTCACCCAGCAGAAAGCCAGAGCAGCCAGTGCAGAAGTCAGGTAACTGCCTAGTTATGTGTAAGTAGTAACACAGCCTACTTTTGTGATATGCTGCATTTTTTTGTATTAATGGAAAGGGGAGGGGGGCTTCATGCAACATTTGCTGGGCAGGCCTATTTAGACTGCTGTTAACCACTTGAGGACCTAGGGCTTTCTACCCCTTAAGGACGGGCCACTTTTTTTCCATTCAGACCACTGCAGCTTTCACGGTTTATTGCTCGCTCATACAACCTACCACCTAAATGAATTTTGGCTCCTTTTCTTGTCACTAATAAAGCTTTCTTTTGGTGCTATTTGATTGCTCCTGCGATTTTTACTTTTTATTATATTCATCAAAAAAGACATGAATTTTGGCAAAAAAATGATTTTTTTAACTTTCTGTGCTGACAGTTTTCAAATAAAGTAAAATTTCTGTATACATGCAGCGCGAAAAATGTGGACAAACATGTTTGGATACAAAAAAAACCATTCAGTGTATATTTATTGGTTTGGGTAAAAGTTATAGCGTTTACAAACTATGGTGCAAAAAGTGAATTTTCCCATTTTCGAGCATCTCTGACTTTTCTGACCACCTGTCATGTTTCATGAGGGGCTAGAATCCCAGGATAGTATAAATACCCCCCAAATGACCCCATTTTGGAAAGAAGACATCCCAAAGTATTCACTGAGAGGCATAATGAGTTCATAGAAGATATTATTTTTTGTCACAAGTAAGCGGAAAATGACACTTTGTGACCAAAAAAAAAAAAAAAAAGTTTCCATTTCTTCTAACTTGCGACAAAAAAAAATGAAATCTGCCACGGACTCACCATGCCCCTCTCTGAATACCTTGAAGGGTCTACTTTCCAAAATGGCTCATTTGTGGGGTGTGTTTACTGTCCTGACATTTTGGGGGGTGCTAAATTGTAAGCACCCCTGTAAAGCCTAAAGGTGCTCATTGAACTTTGGACCCCTTAGCGCAGTAAGGCTGCAAAAAAGTGCCACACATGTGGTATTGCCATACTCAGGAGAAGTAGTATAATGTGTTTTGGGGTGTATTTTTACACATACCCATGCTGGGTGGGAGAAATCTCTCTGTAAATGACAATTTTTTAATTTTTTTTACACACAATTGTCCATTTACAGAGATCTTTCTCCCACTCAGCATGGGTATGTGTAAAAATACACCCCAAAACACATTATACTACTTCTCCTGAGTACGGCGATACCACATGTGTGGCACTTTTTTGCACCCTAACTGCACTAAAGGGCCCAAAGTCCAATGAGTACCTTTAGGATTTCACAGGTCATTTTGAGAAATTTCGTTTCAAGACTACTCCTCACGGTTTAGGGCCCCTAAAATGCCAGGGCAGTATAGGAACCCCACAAATGACCCCATTTTAGAAAGAAGACACCCCAAGGTATTCCGTTAGGAGTATGGTGAGTTCATAGAAGATTTTATTTTTTGTCACAAGTTAGCGGAAAATGACACTTTGTGAAAAAACACAATTAAAATCAATTTCCGCTAACTTGTGACAAAAAATAAAATCTTCTATGAACTCGCTATACTACTAACGGAATACCTTGGGGTGTCTTCTTTCTAAAATGGGGTCATTTGTGGGGTTCCTATACTGCCCTGGCATTTTAGGGGCCCTAAACCGTGAGGAGTAGACTTGAAACGAAATTTCTCAAAATGACCTGCGAAATCCTAAAGGTACTCATTGGACTTTGGACCCTTTAGCGCAGTTAGGGTGCAAAAAAGTGCCACATATGTGGTATCGCCGTACTCGGGAGAAGTAGTACAATGTGTTTTGGGGTGTATTTTTACACATACCCATGCTGGGTGGGAGAAATACCTCTGTAAATGGACAATTGTGTGTAAAAAAATCAAAAGATTGTCATTTACAGAGGTATTTCTCCCACCCAGCATGGGTATGTGTAAAAATACACCCCAAAACACATTATACTACTTCTCCCGAGTACGGCGATACCACATGTGTGGCACTTTTTTGCACCCTAACTGCACTAAGGGGCCCAAAGTCCAATGAGTACCTTTAGGATTTCACAGGTCATTTTTGTTTCAAGACTACTCCTCACGGTTTAGGGCCCCTAAAATGCCAGGGCAGTATAGGAACCCCACTAATGACCCCATTTTAGAAAGAAGACACCCCAAAGTATTTCGTTAGGAGTATGGTGAGTTCATAGAAGTTTTTATTTTTTTGTCACAAGTTAGCGGAAATTGTTTTTTATTGTTTTTTTTCACAAAGTGTCATTTTCCGCTAACTTGTGACAAAAAATAAAATCTTCTATGAACTCACCATACTCCGTACGGAATACCTTTGGGTGTCTTCTTTCTAGAATGGGGTCATTTGTGGGGTTCCTATACTGCCCTGGCATTTTAGGGGCCCTAAACCGTGAGGAGTAGTCTTGAAACCAAATGTCGCAAAATGACCTGTGAAATCCTAAAGGTACTCATTGGACTTTGGGCCCCTTAGCGTACTTAGGGTGTAAAAAAGTGCCACACATGTGGTACCGCCGTACTCAGGAGAAGTAGTATAATGCGTTTTGGGGTGTATTTTTACACATACCCATGCTAAGTGGGAGAAATATCTCTGTAAATGACAATTGTTTGATTTTTTTACACACAATTGTCCATTTACATAGAAATTTCTCCCACCCAGCATGGGTATGTGTAAAAATACACCCCAAAACACATTATACTACTTTTCCTGAGTACGGCGGTACCACATGTGTGACACTTTTTTGCAGCCTAGGTGCGCTAAGGGGCCCAACGTCCTATTCACAGGTCATTTTGAGGCATTTGTTTTCTAGACTACTCCTCGCGGTTTAGGGCCCCTAAAATGCCAGGGCAGTATAGGAACCCCACAAGTGACCCCATTTTAGAAAGAAGACACCCCAAGGTATTCCGTTAGGTGTATGGCGAGTTCATAGAAGATTTTATTTTTTGTCACAAGTTAGTGAAAAATGACACTTTGTGAAAAAAAACCAATAAAAATCAATTTCCGCTAACTTTTGACAAATAATAAAATCTTCTATGAACTCGTCATACACCTAACAGAATACCTTGGGGTGTCTTTTTTTCTAAAATGGGGTCACTTGTGGGGTTCCTATACCGCCCTGTAGTAGTCTGGAAACCAAATGTCTCAAAATGACTGTTCAGGGGTATAAGCATCTGCAAATTTTGATGACAGGTGGTCTATGAGGCGGCGAATTTTGTGGAACCGGTCATAAGCAGGGTGGCCTTTTAGATGACAGGTTGTATTGGGCCTGATCTGATGGATAGGAGTGCTAGGGGGGTGACAGGAGGTGATTGATGGGTGTCTCAGGGGGTGGTTAGAGGGGAAAATAGATGCAATCAATGCACTGGGGAGGTGATCGGAAGGGGGTCTGAGGGGGATCTGAGGGTTTGGCCGAGTGATCAGGAGCCCACACGGGGCAAATTAGGGCCTGATCTGATGGGTAGGTGTGCTAGGGGGTGACAGGAGGTGATTGATGGGTGTCTCAAGGTGTGATTAGAGGGGGGAATAGATGCAAGCAATGCACTGGCGAGGTGATCAGGGCTGGGGTCTGAGGGCATTCTGAGGGTGTGGGCGGGTGATTGAGTGCCCTAGGGGCAGATAGGGGTCTAATCTGATAGTCACAAACAAACACGAAGATATCCTGCGCTCCAAAAGACTGCTGTGCACTCAAGCGATGGCTTTCCTTTCACATTCAGCACCCCGCAGCGCTCCAATAGGGTGTTTGGCAAAAATACTAGAGAAAGATAAGGCGCGCCATACTGCATTAAATGTGAAGGAATTTTATTAACAATTAAAAGTTATACTCACAAACATGAGTGATAAAAGCGCATTTCAGCGGACTGCCAACCGCTTGTCTCTGCAGTAGGGAGTGACGCGCTGTGGCCAGCAGCGCGGTTTCCGATGGTTGGGAATCCTCTCGCAGAGCGGTGGGCGTCGCTGGAGTATCAGTTGGCGTGTGACGTCATTACGCGTTTCGGCGCTCAGCGCCTTCGTCAGATGACGTCTCACGCCTGCGGGGAGGAAGAAATAGCATCGCTCTGATGGTCACCTTGGCGACCAAAAAGCTTAAAACAAACTTTATTACACGGCGAACACCGGGGGATCAGCGCGGTAGCGCTGTGAATTACTGTCAGGCTTGAAACTGACACGGGGGCGCAGTGGCGTTGTGGACTTATTACAGCGCGTCATGTCCCCAAACGAAAGTTAAATAACAGGAACAAATAATACCTCAAGTTTAGCACACATGATTGCAGTTCGATAGTTTGTCACATACTTGACTGGATAATGATAATATTTATTGAGATGTTTTTGTTTTAATTCATTTTAATTCAATTTAATTCATTTCATTTTTATTGTATTTTATTTATAATAATTTTTTGTATTATTATTGCATATCCAGTCTTGTTTAAATATACTGTAAATTATTGTACTGACATGACGTATGCCAGAATGATTGAGCATCATGTGCCCATTTTATGTTATGTTTTTTCTATAGAATATCAGATTTATGTAGCTTTCCATCAGACCAATCTAGTTATTGGAAGCTGCGCCCATTAATGGCCACTATTGTGCTATAAAATCTGTTATATGTATTTTATTCCATTATCCAGTCAAGTATGTGACAAACTATCGAACTGCAATCATGTGTGCTAAACTTGAGGTATTATTTGTTCCTGTTATTTAACTTTCGTTTGGGGACATGACGCGCTGTAATAAGTCCACAACGCCACTGCGCCCCCGTGTCAGTTTCAAGCCTGACAGTAATTCACAGCGCTACCGCGCTGATCCCCCGGTGTTCGCCGTGTAATAAAGTTTGTTTTAAGCTTTTTGGTCGCCAAGGTGACCATCAGAGCGATGCTATTTCTTCCTCCCCGCAGGCGTGAGACGTCATCTGACGAAGGCGCTGAGCGCCGAAACGCGTAATGACGTCACACGCCAACTGATACTCCAGCGACGCCCACCGCTCTGCGAGAGGATTCCCAACCATCGGAAACCGCGCTGCTGGCCACAGCGCGTCACTCCCTACTGCAGAGACAAGCGGTTGGCAGTCCGCTGAAATGCGCTTTTATCACTCATGTTTGTGAGTATAACTTTTAATTGTTAATAAAATTCCTTCACATTTAATGCACTATGGCGCGCTTCATCTTTCTCTAGTATTTTTGTCTAATCTGATAGGTAGCAGTGACAGGGGGTGATTGATGGGTAATTAGTGGGTGTTTAGGGTAGAGAACAGATGTAAACACTGCACTTGGGAGGTGATCGGACGTCGGATCTGCGGGCGATCTATTGGTGTGGGTGGGTGATCAGATTGCCCGCAAGGGGCAGGTTAGGGGCTGATTGATGGGTGGCAGTGACAGCGGGTGATTGATGGGTGGCAGTGACAGGGGGTGATTGATGGGTGGCAGTGACAGGGGGTGATTGATAGGTGATTGACAGGTAATCAGTGGGTTATTACAGGGGAAAACAGATGTAAATATTGCACTGGCGAATTGATAAGGGGGGGTCTGAGGGCAATCTGAGCGTGTAGGCGAGTGATTGGGTGCCTGCAAGGGGCAGATTAGGGTCTGATCTGATGGGTAACAGTGACAGGTGGTGATAGGGGGTGATTGATGGGTGATTGATGGGTAATTAGTGGGTGTTTAGAGGAGAGAATAGATGTAAACGCTGCGCTTGGGTGGTGATCTGATGTCGGATCTGCGGGCGATCTATTGGTGTGGGTGGGTGATCAGATTGCCCGCAAGGGGCAGGTTAGGGGCTGATTGTTGGGTGGCAGTGACAGGGGGTGATTGATGGGTGATAGGTGATTGGCAGGTGATTGACAGGTGATCAGTGGGTTATTACAGGGAAGGACAGATGTAATTAATGCACTGGCGAATTGATAAGGGGGGGGGGGGTCTGAGGGCAATCTGAGCGTGTGGGCGGGTGATTTGGTGCCCGCAAGGGGCAGATTAGGGTCTGATCTGATATGTAACAGTGACAGGTGGTGATAGGGGGTGATTGATGGGTGATTGATGGGTAATTAGTGGGTGTTTAGAGAAGATAACAGATGTAAACAATACATTTGGGAGGTAATCTGACGGCGGGTTTGCGGGCGATCTAATGGTGTGGGTGGGTGATCAGATTGCCCGCAAGGGGCAGGTTAGGGGCTGATTGATGGGTGGCAGTGACAGGGGGTGACAGGGGGTGATTGATGGGTGATAGGTGATTGGCAGGTGATTGACAGGTGATCAGTGGGTTATTACAGGGAAGAACAGATGTAATTAATGCACTGGTGAATTGATAAGGGGGGGTCAGAGGGCAATCTGAGCGTGTGGGCGGGTGATTGGGTGCCAGCAAGGGGCAGATTAGGGTCTGATCTGATAGGTAAAAGTGACAGGTGGTGATAGGGGGTGATTGATGGGTGATTGATGGGTAATTAGTGGGTGTTTAGAGGAGAGAATAGATGTAAACAATGGATTTGGGAGGTGATCTGATGTCGGATCTGCGGGCGATCTATTGGTGTGGGGGGGTGATCAGATTGCCCGCAAGGGGCAGGTTAGGGGCTGATTGATGGGTGGCAGTGACAGGGGGTGATTGACGGGTGATTGACGGGTGATTGACAGGTGATTGACAGGTGATCAGGGGGGATAGATGCATACAGTACATGGGGGGGGGGTCTGGGGAGAATCTGAGGGGTGGGGGGGTGATCAGGAGGGAGCAGGGGGCAGGGGGGGGATAAAAAAAATAGCTTTGACAGATAGTGACAGGGAGTGATTGATGGGTGATTAGGGGGGTGATTGGGTGCAAACAGGGGTCGGGGGGGGGGGGGTCTGATGGGTGCTGTGGGCGATCTGGGGCAGGGGGGGGGGAAATCAGTGTGCTTGGTGCAGACTAGGGTGGCTGCAGCCTGCCCTGGTGGTCCCTCGGACACTGGGACCACCAGGGCAGGAGGCAGCCTGTATAATACACTTTGTAAACATTACAAAGTGTATTATACACCTTGTATGCGGCGATCGTCGGGTTAACATCCCGCCGGCGCTTCCGTATGGCCGGCGGGATGTTGCGGCGGGTGAGCGGCGCCAGGCGGAGGCGAAGGATCGCGTCACGGATGACGCGATCGCTCCGCCCATGCCCCTACAAGGACCGCCGCCATTTGTCTATACGGCGGTCCTTGCGGGGTCCACTTCCCGGCCGCCTCTGTGCGTTAGGCGGTCGGGAAGTGGTTAAGTTCATTTAAATTTGGCTCCACCCATGACTATGACCAAATTCCCATGCATGGCCACCCATTTTTTTGGCTGTAGTGCCCAAAAGTGCCCTAGATTTCTTAGGATCCTAGCAACGCCCCTGGTTTGTGATTGCAATCATGATTTTTAGTTGAAATAGGCCCTTACTGCTTCTTCATGAAATAGCGGCAGTTGTTGCCAGCACTGCTTGCACTGCAGGCCAGCCATGTGCTGGTCAGTACATACAGCCTTATCCCCTGACAGAACTGTGAGGAAGGACTGTGGTGCATAAATCTGCCTGTCTCTCTGTTGTTTCTGTGGCCAAAGTGAACAGAATGATCAAATAAGGTCATGTAATTAATCATGTCACAATGGATATTGGCCTTGTCATTCTAGTTCCATTAGACCATATGTCAGCTCTGGTTCCCGCTATAATTATTCAATCAGTAAATGATTTAAGAGTTGAAACAAGACAGCTTTCTCTGTGGGTTACATCCAATAAATATGATGATGAAATTAAAATATGTTCTGTATGCATTTACACTGACTAGAGCAACAACAATACTTAAAATCAAATAATGACATGTAGACTGAATAAGCTGTCACACACAGAGCTCAGCATATCCATTTACTCATTGTATGGATTCTCATGTGCGTGTTGAGACTATAGGACCAGTAATCAGCAGACAAAAGAGCCATTGTCCTTGCAGGTACCAATATTCCCCATACAGGCAAACTGGCTCTGGCTTCCAGTGAAACCAGCACACCCAGAGGCAGACTTTGTGCTTCCAGTAGACTAGACAGCAGCCTAAACATGTCTTAACTTGTTCCCTTCTGTGCCCTCTGAGGATGCCATTGTTTCCTTGTGCTTGTGGCCTTTTCACAATGCTATTGACATTGGCCAGATTAAAAGAAAGCAGCTCAAGAGTGTCCTTCTACATCTTTCCACATCAGCGATCGGAAACATTGGAAGCCTCAGAAAATACTTGGAGTTCTGCATATTCCAGAGCTGAAATCCATCATCACTAGAGTAACTAAAGTCATCTGTGTCTCTGTGCAGTGGAACTACAGCCTCAAAACATGCTTCATGCACAACTATAAACAAAAATACCTCAGAATATACTAAACTTGAAGAAATGAACACAAAAAACAAGATTACTTGCACTGGTGTCAAAAACAAGCTTCTCTCTCCCAAGCAATGTACCAAATAGAGCCAGGCTGACTGAGATAAGATATATTACAGCAGAAACCTTTATGATTAGATTGGAATGCTCGCAATGTAGGGTAAGGTTGCAGTCTGCATAATAAACACAGAGCAGTGGGTAAATGGAATTTGAATTTATGGCTGAAAATCCTGCTTTAAAGGGAATCTAAAGACTATATTAAAATAAAAAACAGATACTTACCTAAGGAGAGGGAAGGCTCTGGGTCCTAATGAGACTTCCCGTTCTCCTCCTGCTGTCCTCATTCCCTGCAGGCTCCACGGTTTGAATCTCCTGCCGCGGGAGACTTTGGCAGTCTTCGGAAATGCTCAGGCTTCTGAAGAGCAGCCACTCTGTACTGGGCATGTGCGAGTGCACCAGAGAGGGTGCTTGCGCGTGCGCAGTACGGAGGGGCCGGTCTTCGGAAGGCTGAGTACTTCCGGAAGACAGCGGAAGTCTCCCCAACCCGGAAGAGAGCAGCAACGACCAAATTGGTGATGGACTTCTCACGGAGGAGCTTGCGGGAGAATGCGGACATCGGGAGGACAACCGCAAGGCTCATTAGGACCCAGAGCCTTCCCTCTCCTTAGGTGAGTATCTGTTTTTCATTTTCAAATAGGCTTCAGACCCTCTTTAAACACCTGAACACTTTAGAAATGATGGTGCTTTACAATAAAAGTAAGTGGAAACTTTTTTTTTAATTAAAATTCTTGGATCCCAGGGACATGCAACACTTTTCAGGCTGTGCCTTCTACTACTGGTAAATAGATGGTACGTCTCAATGATTAAGCGTCTCATAGGTGTTTATAGGAGAAGGCATGGCTCAGGCTGCCAGACTCCACCTCCTTAGGCATCTTCCTAAGGGAAGGTGGAGGAGTACGGCCATACTCGTACACATCGAGGAGCACAGCCAAGAGAACATATCTAACAAGATCTCAGGCCTGGAACCCACTGAAACCAGCAAACGTGAAACGCAACCGCTAGCGTTTTGTCTGAGCAGTTTGCAAGCGGATTCATGTGCGTTTTCGGGCGCATTTTGCAACATTGCATTTTTTTGCTCAGCGGTTGCGTAGCGTTTTGTGTTTTTATCCTGATTGGTCCTGTGAAGTATTTTTCATTTTGTTACAGTGTGCTGAACCGCAAAACGCTAGCAAAACCGCTCAGTTTAGGTTTTGCTGAGCGTTTCCGTAATACTTTACATTGAAGCGCTAACGCTCCCAAAATGCTGCACGTCCTGCGTTTGCGTTTCTAGGAAACGCAAACGCTCCTGTGGAAGTTGCCCCATCCATTAACATTAGCCCAGCGTTTTGGCAAAGTGCTAGCGTATCGCAGCGCTGCCAAAATGCTGCCAAAAGCGCTCCTGTGGGTTCCAGCCCTCAATGGTTATTTTCAGAGTCTGGTCCATGCGTGGCAACAGTGGGGGTGAGGAGGACACAGGAAGCCTCTGGACTATCCAAAGACTTCCGTCTACCTGGGTATCTCACTTTTTTTTTCCCTGGTGCCTCCATGGCAACATACTACTGGGTTAACTCCGCCCCCTTAACCCTACTAGGACCATGACTATAAGAAGCTTTACTTGCAGGCCTACGGCCATTCTTTTTTCTGTCCTCTCTACAGGATCATGCAGGACAAGAGACAGCAACAAACATCGATTTTTTTAAAAAGATAAATACTTGGGAACATGTTGGAGATGTGAGTAGGGGTTACCCTTCCCCTATGTTTGGATTATGCGGCATCTAAATGAGCCTAATATGTGCCAAAAACACTCCAAAACAGGTACATTTTTACCAATTGGTCATGTTCCCATAGTAACAAATGGCTTGTATTCCCAGTGCCTGATACCTGGTAAATATGGTACATAAATGGCTGGCATAGTACACGTAGGTAGGTAGGCAGGCAGTGTTTACTTACTGTACTTTATGATTAGGATATTCT
The DNA here is from genome assembly GCF_040937935.1 of Hyperolius riggenbachi. Lineage (NCBI taxonomy): Eukaryota > Metazoa > Chordata > Amphibia > Anura > Hyperoliidae > Hyperolius > Hyperolius riggenbachi. The sequence continues at coordinate 462,688,252 of NC_090647.1, forward strand.
ATTGTCTTCTCGCATCTTGGTGCAGCCTTCTCCATGTGGCTGGCCGGGTCGGCGTTCTCACTGCGGCCATTGGGCATGTCACTTCCGCCCTGTTCGGAATTCCGGAAGTGCGTCACTCTCGATTCTGGGCGCCAATTGGCCGGGAGGAACAGGGCAAGATGAGCGGGCGCCATCTTGCTTAAGGGCAAAGGAGGTGTTTCCGCGCAGCTGATTGGCCACAGGTTAAAAGGCCGTGCGCGAGGGGCAGCGGGGCTCTCAGTAAACGCTGGACAGCGTGGAGGACAGAGAGTAGCTGCTGGGAGTCTGGGTACTTTTACTGTTCTATCTATGTAAGCTAACACGTTTTCAAAGCTCTTTCACTTCTATACTATCCATCTAGATCTGATACTAAAATTTTGCTTTTTGTATCTCTCTCTCTCTCTCTCTCCCTGCCTGTCGTAGAGTGTGTGTACTGTGCCCTTATAGCTGCAATCACATCAAGTGATGGGGAAATCAGCCAAAAAGAAATCCTCTAAAGGGTATGAAAAAAAAAAAGGAGGGGGTAATATTACCTCTTAAAGATACAGTCACTAATAGTGATTTTTTTTTTATCTTATCTCTTCAAGATCTCGTAAATCCCCGGAGAGGCGAAGATCAAAAGACAGACGAACTAGATCACGGTCTAGATCACCCCACCAAAGATCCTCCAGAGGCTCGCCTTCAAGACAACACACATCATCATGATGATCGATCAAGAGCGAGACAGTGAAACTACAGAAGAGTCGCCGTTACCATCTCACAGAGGGAGTTTAACAGTGGGGTCGGATCTTCAGGGTGCCACGTCACAACAGCAACAACAATTCAGCCCAAGTAGTATAGTGGCAATTATCAAACAGACTGTGATGGAGGAAATGGCAGCCAGGGCTACACCTGCCACAGAGTCACAGAGTACTAGCATTACACAGCATGGAGCCACCTCATTAACAGCCTCCCAAGTTTCACATGTTGACGAGGAAGAAGACAATGAGGAGGAACTGGAGGAAGAGAATGATTCTTCAAACTTTGATTTTGCATTAATTGAACCACTTATTCAAGCAGTCAAGATGGCAATACATTGGGAAGAGGCAGAAATGGATCCAGCCAAAGTGAGAAAATATTATCCACATTTAAAGAAGAAAGGTGCGGTATTTCCCCTAATGGAAGAAATAAAAGAACTAATGACAGATGATTGGGAAAGGTTGGATAGAAAACCATCTCTTCAAAATCGCTGGGCAAAATTATATCCGGTGTCGGAAGAGGAAGCCAAATTCCTATCAACCTGTCCGTCAGTTGACGCTTCAATTTCAAACTTAGTTAACCTCCCTGGCGGTCTATTTATTTTGCCAGGGAGGCTGAAATGGGGTTTTTTTTAAATTAAAAAAAAAATATTTCATGCAGCCAACTGAAAGTTGGCTGCATGAAAGCCCACTAGAGGGCGCTCCGGAAGCGTACTTTCGATCGCCTCCGGCAATCGAAAGTAACAAGATAGGCCGCAATGAGCGGCCTATCTTGTTTCGCTTTCCTCGTCGCCATGGCGACGAGCGGAGTGACGTCATGGACGTCAGTCGACGTCCTGACGTCAGAGCCGCCCGATCCAGCCCCTAGCGCCGGCCGGAACTGTTTGTTCCGGCTGCGCTGGGCTCGGGCGGCTGGGGGGACCCTCTTTCGCCGCGGCGGCGATCGGGCAGCACACGCGGCTGGCAAAGTGCCGGCTGCGTGTGCTGCTTTTTTCAGAAAGCAAATCGGCCCAGCAGGGCCTGAGCGGCGACCTCCGGCGGCATACCCCGAGCTCAGCTCGGGATTACCGCCAAGGAGGTTAAACATCTGACTCTCCCAATGGAAGACTCGGTCACGTTTAGGGATGGATTAGACCGACGGATCGATAACGACCTAAAAAAGATATACTTTTCATCAACAGGGGCGACCAAGCCTGCTATTGCATTGACGTCCGTGGCTAAGGCCATCAAAGCATGGGGAAAAAATATAGAAGATATAGTTAATGCAGACGGAGAAAAGGAAAAAATCTTGGCAGCGGCACAAGATATAAAGATTGCAGCGGACTTCGTCAGCGAGGCTGCAATTGATACAATAAGAGCAGCTTCAAGAACAATGTTATCATCTATAACAGCTAGACGAGCATTTTGGTTAAAACCTTGGTCTGCAGACCCAACCTCGAAGCAGATGTGGGTGAAAATACCATTCGATGGAATTAATCTTTTCGGAGAAAAATTAGATGAAGCAATAAAGCAAGTGACCGGTGGAAGATCTACTTTAATTCCGCAGGAAAACAAAAAGAAAAGACAACGATTTTTTCAAAAAAGTCAAATTCAAGCAAAATATAAAGACACGAAAACCTACAGACCAGGTCAGAGTTATCGGAGATCGTGGAGAGTCAATTCGGCTAACAATCAAAGAGCATCTAAGTCCACAGCAGCCACCACTCAGATGCAGGCGAAGTCTTTTTGACTATGTGCCACCCCACGGTTGTCCAGTGGGGTCACGGCTAAGAGAATACAGACAAGTGTGGGAAGACAACATTCAGGATCCATGGGTGTTGTCTACAATAAAAGATGGCCACACCTGGTCATTCAAAAGATCGCCTATGGGGAGATTCAATCCAACGAAGATGCCAGCGTCAGATCTAAAGAGAACAGTTTTGCTTCAATTCAAAGAAAATCTACTGGCTCAGAATGTGATACAGCAGGTACCGACGGCAGAGAGATTCGAGGGAGTATACTCACCCATATTTCTCGTCCCGAAAAAACAGGAGAATGGAGACCGGTCATAGACCTGAGATATTTAAACAACTTTATAAAGTTGGAAAGATTCAAAATGGAATCTCTACAATCAATAATTACAGCAGTGCAGCCAGGAGACTACATGATCTCGATAGATCTTCGCGACGCATACTTTCATGTTCCGATACATCAAAAATATCAAAAATTTCTAAGGTTTACAATACAAGAAGCACATCTTCAATTCTCAGCACTACCCTTTGGCCTGTCAACGTCACCTCGAACTTTCTCAAAAATTCTGCAGGCGCTGGTAGCGCTACTGAGGCTACAAAAGATCCGCTTGTACAGTTATCTGGACGATTTATTACTGCTAGCACAGACAACAGAACAGATTATACAAGATCGAGACAGGGTGTTGACCACCCTGACAGAATTTGGATGGCTGATAAATGGTCAAAAAAGTCATCTGACACCTTCGAGACAACTTCTGTACCTAGGAGCACTTTTCAACACAGAGAACAGTACAGTAAGATTGCCACCAAGCAAAATACAGAATCTTATACAAAATGTGCAAGCAACACAAGCGGTAAAATACATGTCAGCAAGACAATGTCTGAAGATCTTGGGTCTACTAACTTCGACGATACCGCTAGTCAGATGGAGCAAGTGGCGAATGAGACCGTTTCAAATTGGTTTCCTGAAACAATGGAAGAAGAAGAGTTATCAACAGTCGATACGAATAACTACGCCAATGAGAACTTCACTGACATGGTGGAAAGACAGCTGCAATCTCCAAAATTGCACATCTCTTGCAATAGACGAAATATTGATTTTAACAACAGACGCAAGCAACACAGTATGTGGAGATCGTGCAGTACAGGGACAATGGTCTTGGTCACGACCAGTAGTATCGAACGAACTAGAGCTCACAGCTGTCCTCCTAGCTTTGAAATGCTTCCAGAAGGAGACGTTCAACAGAGCTTTATGTATACACTCAGACAACAAGACGGTGGTCTCGTACCTCCAGAGACAAGGAGGTACTCGAAGCCAAACATTGATGAGGATAATGGAGGAAATTATGTCTTGGGCAGAACTCAATCTGAAGAGTTTATCAGCATTCTATATTCCAGGGAAAGAGAATACTTTGGCGGACTTCCTATCGAGATCGACACCAAACAATCTAGAGTGGTCTCTGAAGAAGGAGATATTCGATCAGATTACACTACAATGGGGCAAACCAGTGATGGATCTGTTTGCAACGAATTTGAACAACAAGGTAGTGAACTTCTTTTCAAGATACCAGTGTCAAGATTCAATGGGGATAGATGCGTTGAGTCAACAATGGCCACAGCTAGTGTATGCCTTTCCCCCAACGCCGTTGATTGCCAGATTTCTTCACAAGCTCAGATTCCAGAAAGTAACAGCGATTGCAATACTACCATTCTGGCCCAGGAGGCCGTGGTTTCCGCTACTATTACAGATGATGGTGGAGGATCCAATCTTTCTACCCCCAGTTCCAGATCTGTTAACACAACAGGGAATACTTCACCCATGTCCACAGAGGTTACATCTGACGGTTTGGAAACTGAAAGGAGGAAGTTGACACGCTTAGGTTTCCCAGAGCAGGTTATTAAAACTCTACAAAGTGCAAGGAAAGTTTCAACTAACAAACAATACTGTAACATCTGGAAGAAATTCGTAGAGTGTTCAATCCAAAATCAATGGAACCCCGAACAGCCGTCTGTAGCCAACATATTGACTTTCCTACAAACCAGGGTAGATTTAGGCCTAAGCTTAAGCTCAATTAAAGGACAAGTGTCAGCCTTAACAGCCTTTTCCTGGAACACAATGGGCCAATGAACCGCTAGTACAACAGTTCATGAGAGCAGTGTTAAAATTAAGACCACCAAAGAAAACTTTTTACCCCAAATGGGATCTTCCCCTGGTCTTAAGATTTCTGGAACAATCACCATTCACGCCTACAGAGGACTGTTCGCTTATAGATCTGACACAAAAAGCGGTATTTCTGATAGCAATAGCTTCATCAAGCAGAGTATCGGAAATACATGCGTTAAGTATTAACGAACCTTACACTACCTTTTTTGGAGCTCGAGTGGTATTAAGACCATGTCCTGAATTCCTTCCAAAGGTAGTATCAAGCTTTCATCTCAATAGGGAGATATCACTACCAGTACTGTTTCTCGAGGAAGATACTGCTACACAGGCTACAGATCAGCAAACCAGAGTATGTCACCCACTGGATATTTCCAATGTACTTCAGATATATATGGAAAAAACAAAGGAGTTCAGAAAAACAAATCAATTATTTATCATTCCATCAGGTTATAAGAAAGGCCAACAAGCATCGACTCGAACATTGTCGACCTGGATAACAAAGCTTATACAGAGAGCGTATAAAGCTAGGGGACTAGAACCCCCTAAACAAATTTCGGGACACTCGACAAGGGGAATAGCAGCATCTTGGGCTGCATATTCAAAGGTCTCACCAGAAACTATCTGCAAGGCAGCTAGCTGGGCGACAGTACATACCTTTATATCCCATTACCAGGTGGATCCAATGGCATTAACCACGGCTGAATTTGGGAAAGCTGTACTGTCAGTTACCTAAGGCTGTAAATTGCTTTGACTTGCTTTTTGCAAATTGTAAATAAAGATGTGTTTGTTTCAGCATATCCCACCCTCGTTTTCAAGTTATTATTGCGATATACATCCCAGTAGTATGTTGCCATGGAGGCACCAGGGAAAACGGAAAATTGTATACTTACCTGACGGTAATTTTCCTTTCCTGGTGCATCTCCATGGCAACATACGACCCTCCCTTATGAGGAGAGATAATATTCAAAAGAATGGCCGTAGGCCTGCAAGTAAAGCTTCTTATAGTCATGGTCCTAGTAGGGTTAAGGGGGCGGAGTTAACCCAGTAGTATGTTGCCATGGAGATGCACCAGGAAAGGAAAATTACCGTTAGGTAAGTATACAATTTTCCGTTTTTTTTTTACCTCAGATCCACTTTAAAAAAGTGAAAATGAATTTGTAATATTTTAGCTGCTTAAAAACAATAAAAATTGGTAAATACATTTGTGCTCTATGTAATAAAACAGATATACCGGTATCTAAACCACTATACATCTACTTTAAACAAACATCAGATTTACTTAGCAATGTAGTTAAGTTTCCATTTTCAGTTCAAAGACTTGTGAAAATAGTAATAATAATCTCCAACATTTTCACCACAGAGCTATGTTCATTCTGTTCAGCATACCTGAAGTAAAAATAAACGTATGAGATTATTGTATGTGTTTTATTAAAGGTAAATAGAACGTAAAAAAAAGGGCTCTTATTTTATTTTCAGTTCAAAGCAAACCTGAAGCGAAAAAAAACCCTCTGATATAATGAATTGCACGTGTAGTACGGATAATGAATAGAACATTAGTAGCAAAGAAAATAGTCTCCTATTTTTATTTACTGTTATATAGCTTTTTTTTTTTTTTTTTAACATCATTCCATCATTCTGTCATATTTGCGATTTACAAACCACACTCTGTATTTTAAACTATAAAACAGACCAGAGCTAATGACCCTTTGCACTTCCCAGCAGTAAAACCTTATCTCAAGCTGTCTCTCACTGTTTCTTCACTGTTTAAGTGCTTCAGAAAACAGGACTGTATTTGACCCAAATTGGGTCAAGGAGCTCAGAGAAGCTATTTTGCATAGATAACAAGTGACCTTTTTAACTCTTCCTGAACTGGAAACAATATGAGACTATTTTTTGCTACTAATGTTCTATATCTTAGCTGTACTACACATACAATTCATTACCTCATATGTTTATGATTTGCTTTAAGGGCTTAATTTTAAAACAGAATTCTAAATGTACATGGGTACTCTTCAAAAAGAAGAAGGCGTTTTCAGCCCCTTTTGCAGAGTACCTCCTAATGATATGAACCATGTGGGCTGGTATTACTCATAGAACCTGAATTCTCTGAGGAATACTATCCTGCACTAGGCATAAGGGGCTGGTAAGGCATTCATAAAACTAGCGGGAATGGGGGAATTGGACTTTTTATTATTATTTTTTTAACAATAAAACAACTTGTAATGATGTTGATGTTGTCTCTGACAGACTCCAAAACCTGATACAACCATAATAAACTCAGCAGCCATTAATCACTGGATCATTTATTTTGGCGGTCTGGGAGTTTGGATAAAGCAACAGTTGAACACTGTGGAAAACATGATGAAATTATTAATTAGAATTTTAAAAGCCCAAAAAAGACACTTGACAATGCTGACAACAACAAAAACACATTTTATATTTTAAGATTTTTTTTTTCTGCTTTCTTTGTAGCTTTGTTTTTGTTTTGTTTTTTTCCAGGATGTTATGGCAATATAATGTTTCTCTGTATTTTACCAGAGCCATAGCAAACCAAAAATGCATAGAAAAAGCTGTTTGTTCCACACGCTGCTGCGTACCTCCGTATACACTCCTGCAGGCTTACAACTGACCCTCCCTCCAGAATGCCACGGCGATGCTTGTAGCATATTTACACAGTGCCATCATTCATAAACATCTCTCTCCAGAAAATCAGTGCGGGGACATAGACAAAACAAGGTTGTGTTTTTACCCAACAAGTATGAAAATAGAAATATACTTTGGCAGAGGGTGAGGTAAACAGAAAAAAAATGCATTTCAAGAAACGTGTCATTTCTCTGACTGTATTTAAGGAATACATGTATTTCTGGGAAGACTAAACTGAAATGAACGTTTCTTTCCCAGAAAAAAGCATTAAAATAACTACTCAGTATTTCAGAAGTTAAAATGGTTCCAGCGTAGGGTGAGCTGGTTTACTAGCACAGTAAATATATATGGTTTAAAGTGAACCTGCAGCAAATCTGAATTACAGAAAGGTAATAAAAATAGATAATGAGAGGTTACTTTTTGGTCCGGCGAAGGAATCAGTAATTGCAGGAATAAAGTCTGTTGAATAAATATGCAGATTAGAGTCAGTGTACTTACAGATGTGGCCAAAAGAATTCCTATGAGCAGTGGCCTTGCAACTGAGGCCGGTTTCACACTGCAAACTGGCGGTGCGCAAAACACGGACCTCCGGGAATACCACGTTACTATTTGGTAATCCCCATCTGGCATCTGGCTAACCAGGAAGTGACGCGCACTTGCAGTCACTTCCTGCTTCGGGGTATACGAAAGTGTATTGTACAAATACGCTTCCACTCATGCACGCTGTGACATCGCATCGGAAAATGCTTAAAAATCCATGCGTCGCCCTAGACTAACATGACTTCCGGGCCGACGCAGATCGCCACAAGTCACCACAGAAGCCGTGCGGTAGCGTAGTTCTGGACCCGCGGCAGATCGAGGACTTCTGGCGGACCGCACCGTGATGCAGGTTATATGAATGGCCTCATAGGTCTGCACTGGAGTGCGGTAGCAGTGCGTCAATTTGATGCACCGCATCACCCCAGTCTGAAAAGGCCCTGAGGATGCTGTGGCCTATTCAGGGCCCTCACTCAGCCACCACATTAGCCCTTTATCCAGAGGAGTAACAACAGGGGGAGCAGCCTTTGGAGTTACAGGTGGGCCCAGAGCAATGGAAGACCCCACCTTCTTACATTCCCTTCCTCCAATACAGGGGGTCCCCTCTCAAGCTTAGGTCTTGCTGTGGCCAGGGCTGTTATAGGCCAAGGCAGGCATAGTGGCTGTATCTATCCTTATATAAACCCTGGCAGTGGGAACCAGCAAGGGGGTAGAGTTAATGAAGTGTGAATGTGTGTGTGTGTGGTGAAGGAGGGTCTAACAAAGTTTGCAGGAGGGGGGGGGGGGGGGGGGTACATCATTTGTAGTTATGCCTATCTTCTTCAGTTCTAAAGTGGTGGTAGTTAACTCTATGAGACATATTTACTAGACTAGAAAACATCCATTAGCAAGCATGAAACGCATTTGTTGTGAGTTTTTTGTTTATGGACTTCACCGCTGGGGGTTGTTGAGGTGGTGGGAATACAGGAACTGCCAGATACTAGGAGGTAGGCAATCCCAAGGATGTGTAAAATGCTTTAAAACTGTTTAAAGAAACACTGAAGTCTCCTAAAATTCAGCTTTTTATTGCACGAACCTCTAACATTATTGCCCTAACTAAAACGCTGCATCCCTGCGGCTGAACTGTAACTAAATCCCCCCAAACTCCCCTCGCAAAACCCACGACTTTCTTGGTTGTGGATTTTGCTGCCCCAGGAGACAGAGCTTTCAGCTGCAGCTCTGCCTCTATATGCGTCAATCCGCGCATATCTCTGCCTCTCCCCCGCCCCTCTCAGTGAAGGAAGACTGAGAGGGGTGGGCGGAGGCGGAGATATGTGCTGATAGACGCATATAGAGGCAGAGCTGCAGCCGAAAGCTCTGCCTCTCACGGAAGCACTCCCCGCAGTGTGTCCCGGGGAGTTTGGGGGGATTTGGTTACAGTTCAACAGCGGGGATGCGGTGTTTTAGCTAGGGCAATAATGTTAAAGAGGTTTGTGCAATGAAAAGCTGAATTTTAGCAGACTTCAGAGTCTCTTTAAAGGGAACCAGAGATGAACGTTTCACACAAAATAAACATATCAGTTGATAGCTTGTAAAGAATAAATGCTCTACCTGATAATTTCGCCGCTCTGGTGTGCCTTTTTTAGTGTTTTTTTTATCCATTATTGCTCCCGGAAAAATCAAATATGGCCGCTGACTCATATCCCTTCTGCTTCCGGGTTATGAGTTGTTCTGGATGTGCTGTCTAGGCTATATGAGACTAGGCTGCTATCTAGGCTAAATGCAGCCTTTCATCTATGTGCTTTCATTTTGGTATGATATCTGCCTGTAGGAAGTGTCTCTCATAGGAATGAAACTGCAGTCATCATCAGTATCTACAGTATGCAGACAGAGTGCACACAGAGCACACAGGGATCATATTGCAGCCGCAGAGCTTCTCTCTCAGCAGAAGCAGCCCCTCCCATGCCATCACAGCTTTCAGTATGCAAAGCAGGAAATCTGAGCCAGGAGGTGGCAGGCTTGGGCTTGAAAAGACTCCACAGAAGAGTGACTCAGCTATAATGATTCCAGGTCAAACCTCGACTGAATAGTCGGTGGATTCTTATCACAGTTGCTAATAGACTAATTAAGCAGATAACAATGAAACTAAAAGCAGGGTAGGTGTTTACTGTCATGTTCCCACTGATAAATGTAATAAAATACATGAGGGTGCTTCGTTTCTGGTTCTCTTTAAAAGGCAAGAAAAACTTACCGCAAGATGAGGACTGCTTTAAGATACAAAAATAATTTATTTAAAAACACTGGCCAATGAGATTCGCTGGCATCCACCCGCTTCCTCAGGTTAATAAAACACTGTCTCAAGGTAAGTGTGAATTGGCTCGGAGTAATTATACGTTCGCTTCTGTTTGTTTCTTATCTCCCCCTGGAAGAACCACAGATAATCCAGACCCCAATCATAGGAACTGTGAGAAGCTCTTTAGATGAGTTTACTATAGAATTACTTTTTTCCTTTTAATGCTACACTTTTCCCCACCCCTTCAATGTCACCTTATTGATCCTTCGTTGTTATGGATGGCATCTTAGGCCAATAAGAAAGCTGAGGAGCTTAACTACTTTTCATTTCACTTTCAGTTTGTCTTTCATGTCAGCAGCATATTTCAATGTGAGTGCTGGTAACTGATATCCCACTTTCTATTTACTGACAGCAACTACTGCTTTTAGTAACTAGGGGTGGTCAATGAGATGCAAATAATGAAGTCTTGCAAGACATGTAAATTGTATGCAGCTTGTAATTAGGCAAATCAAAATTGACTGGAAGTGCATTTAACTGGCCCAGTTCCAAGCAGCAGACAATTTGCATTTAATTTGCATGCACTTCTACTATCCCCCCACTACTTACATTTCTTCGGGGGACTCCATGGCACCCGCTTCTCAAATATCATCAACTGGAGAACGAGGAGGTCATAGCATGTGGAGTTACTGTTCCCAATTGATGATAGCATTTTGTTTAGGGTCTGGCTAGCCTAAAAGTATTAAGAGACAGAGGATCAGCAGGACAGCCATGCAATGTGCATTATTTAAAGGGAACACTTTTGATATGGCAGCCTCCACTTCTCACTTCAGGTGTCCTTCTGTGTTAGAAACTTAGTTAGGTCTCTTTCACATTTGAAATGGCATTGGTGATGGATCAACATATACGTTTTGTGTGTGTTTTCATGCGTTTTTTATGCGTTGTGATATGTTGCGTTTTACTGCAATGAGTAGGTGTTTTTAATGCATTTTCAATCCAACACAGCCATAGGAAAACGCAGGTGATTTTATTATTTTGTAAAATTTTTAACGGTAACTATGTGCGTTGAAACGTTTTAAAAACGCATGCTCTTCTCGGAGCTTGTGTTTTACACTGACTTTCTTTGCAACGCGTAACACAAGCGCCGTGTGATTAAAAGCTCCAGAGAACGTCGAACCACAACGCACAAAAACGCAGTATTAGATGTGAAAGGTAAAAAAAAGTCTATGGACTTTCATTTTACCTTAGAAAATGCACACAATGGCCGTTGCGTCACAATGCCCAAAATTATCCCTGATGTCAAAGGGGCCTTAAGGTGGCCATACACTGGTCGATTTACCATCAGATCGACCAACAGATAGATCCCTCGAATCTGATCAGAGAGGGATCGTATGGCTGCCTTTACTGCAAATAGATTGTGAATCGATTTCACTCTGAAGCCGGTTCACAATCTGTGGAGCTGCCGCCGCCCCCCCCCCCCCCCCCCCCATACATTACCTTATCCGGCCGGCGCGAGTCCACTGGTCTCCGCTGTCTCTTCTCCGCTTTGGGCTCCAGCTTCACTTTATTTCCTGCCGGGGGAAGTTTAAACAGTAGAAGGTGCAATACTGTTTAAACTTCCTGTCGGGACAGGAAGTAAGTGAAGCCAGCCGGAGCCCAGCGCGGAGAAGGGACAGCAGAGACCAGGGGACTCGTGCCGGCGGAACAGGTAATGTATTGCCGCTAGCATCGGTCGTCGGACATTCGAACGCCGCTATCGACGTACTCTAGACCCGCCGGCGATCGAGCGAAATCTTCCACACGGACGGATCGACGGGAATGATTGATTTCGGACGGAAATCGATTGTTCAGTTAGCGTTTGCGCAACGATTTCACAGCAGATTCAATCACAGTGATCAAATCTGCTGTATATCAGCGGGAAAATCGTTAAGTGTATGGGCCCCTTCAGAGAACTTTATTCTTATATAAAGGATTCAAGAGATTTGAAGTTTGAAATGTTTAAGATAAGGTTTCCGATTTGAGAAAATGTTGGATTTGTCTCACCTCTAATTTTAATCTTGGACAATTGTACTTCTTCTAAGTATGTGTACATATGTACAAAAAAATACAACATGAACTTTCTTGCTGGTCTTTTGAGTTTCTTCAGTTGTGCAGAACCCAAGTGCTGCTGCTGCAAGGACTGTCTACATCAGGGGTTCCCATTAGGTAAATTGTGATCTACAGGTAGATCCCAAAGGACTTTGGATAGATCCCACACTGACCGCCTGAGTGAAGTATGCATTGTATTCCGTCTCTTGGATAAGCTTAGTGCCATATAGTGTCCTGAGATTTTGCACAGCAGTGTGTAGAGGATTATGATGTTGTAAGGTGGAAAGCCATACCTTTAGAAGCATAACCTACTACTGCAGATTACAATTTTGCCAGACACCAAGCATGTTATTGTAAGCATTGTATTGTGACTTGCATATGTACATAGATTCCTCTTCATAGATCATTTTCAATTCATAATTTTCTAAGTAGTTTGCAAGCTGGAAGAGTGTAGCCACCTCTGGCCTACATCATGTGATAACAGTGTAACCAAGTTTCATTAACAGTATTGAGGGATTTAAAAAAAACAAAACAAAACAAAACACAATCACTTTAAATGCTGAAAAAAACAACGTCGAGGTATTCTGCAAATTTATTTCTTCATGATCTCGGCACAACCCCTTCTGCTCAAGAATTATAAGTCCAAACCCCTGGATATTTCTTGTGTTCAATTCTTTTAGGAGATAGCCACTGATCTGTTGTCACTAACTGTCCCTCAGAGGGGCTCACAATCTAATCCCTATCATAGCCATACGTCCATCATAGTCTAGGGCCAATTTTGGAGTCAGCTAATTAACTCATCTCTATGTTTTTGGGATGTGGGAGTAAACCAGAGCACTCAGAGGAAACCCACACAGACATGGGGAGAACATACAAACTTTGTGCAGATAGTGCCCTGGCTGGGATTCTGGGACCCAGTGCTGCAAGATGAAAGTGCTTCCCACTACGTCACCATGCTGCCTGTGCCATAGTCAGATCTTCAACATCAGCAATACTTTCAGGAGTTGGTACAGTTGAAGGACTCATACGTCTTGCTGTATCTTCAGTCTCAAAATCTCCACACTGAGAGCTGTCATGCCACTTGTTCTCAGTGTGATTGTCATATGTCACTCATGAGTTCCCTTCAGAGTTTTCTCCTACAGGAACTTCATGACATCCCCAAGTTCAACGCTTTAAATTCTACACTTTTCATTTACAAGCTTCTCTCAATGGTCTAAAAATACAGTAGAATCCCTTTACAGTAAACTCCAAGGGACCAGGAAAAGTAGTTTACTATGTCAGAAGTTTACTATATCATTATCGGTCACACATTGTATATTTATACAGACACATTTGCTGGGATCGTAGGACTGAGTTTACTACATCCAGAGGTTTACTATTTCACAGATTCTATAACAAGATTCTTCTGTAGTTAAAAAATGAGTTTTATGATCCAGCAAATTGGCCTTTTACAATATCAAATAACAGTCTTTCCAGCTACAGTGACAGAATTACACTCATATTCTGGGAAGTAGGTCAAGCCGACAACTTTCAGCTACTCCTTGTACAATCCGTGACAAGTTCACATTAAAAGCAGGCACCAACCATGTATCTTTCCTGTTACACCATTTTATTAGGAACATTACAAATATAAATTATACATAAAGTGCCACCATTACAGAGGCTGTGGAGGATTTGACCTACAAAAAAATACTTATACCGGTAGCATGAAATGATACAGATGAAATTTCACCATAGCCTTCTTACAGACATGTTACATTGAAAGGTACATTACTTAGTAAGTCAAAAACATGAATGAAAGTGTTAAGTATATTTCAATAAAGTGAAAAACAGATGTGCAGTGCATGTACATTTTTTAAAATAAGAATATACATTTCAGAATTAAAGAGAAACTTTAGCGAAAAGGGGGAAAAAAATAAATACATTGAAAAGTGAGAAGTTACAAAATAGGAGATGAAGAAATGATTGATATTCGCAATGTCATTTGTTCATGTTGTTTGATCCATAATTAGCCTGCACGTAATCATCTTTACTACTGACAGACATGGAAAAAAAAAACAGACAACACCAACTGCCATTATCTATAACCGCAACCGTAACAAAGCGATAGGCTGAAATGTTGGGTTTTTTATGCAAGTACAGATATACATATACAGATATACTGTACATACTGGTTGCTTGGCAGTTGGAATCAGCCATTATTTCCCAGGAGCTTGGTCCTGACATCACACTGTGGGAGGGGTTTCACCACAATATCAGCCATACAGAGCCCACTGAAGATCTATTCGAGAAAAGGAATAGATTTCTCGTGGGGAAGGGGGTATCAGCTACTGATTGGAATGAAGTTCAATTTTTGGTTACAGTTCCTCCTTATGGCCCATACTCACGGGCTACAATTGTCGCCGCAACACGCGGCGTGCGCGTGTTGCGGTGACAGGTCGCCCGTGAGTATGCGGCGTTGCACGCGCGCGCACCCCGAACTGTCGCCTGCCGCTGATGTCGCCAGGCGATTGAAAGTTTCAATCGCATGGCGACAGTAGCCGCCGCACCTCCGCCGCAACTGTCGCTAGTCCGCGTGAGCACGCGGACTAGCGACAGCAACCTCCATTGAAGTATGTGGAGCTTCCGGCGGGGGGAGGAGGAACGTCGGCGACAGCTTCCGTCGCGCCGCTGGTCCCTCTTCCGCGTGTGTACGCGGAGGGACCTGGCGATGAGCTGTCGCGCACACGCTCACGTGTGCTGGCGATAGGCCACTTTTGCAGCCCGTGAGTATGGGCCATTAAAGAATACCTGTAACGAGAAAAAGTTCCCCTGAGGGGTACTCACCTCAGGTGGGGGAAGCCTCCGGATCCTATCAAGGCTTCCCTCGTCCTCGTTTGTCCCATGGCGGTCTCGCTCTGGCCCTCCAAACAGCGGGGATGTAAATATTTACCTTCCTGGGTCCAACGGAGGTGCAGTATCGGCTCTCCGCTCGGAGATAGGCGGAAATAGCCGATCGCTGTCGGGCCGCTCTACAGGCGCAAGTCTCCTGGTCCTGCGCAGTAGAGCGGACCCGACGGAGATTGGCCTTCCGCCTATCTCCGTGCTGAGAGCCGCAACAGCGCCACCCGTTGGAGCAAGGAAAGGTAACTAAATCTAGCTTGTCGAGCCCAGATTGTTGGATGCTTCGGGGGAGCCAGCGCTGGATTGCCTGCAGCTACAGGGGAGGGGGAAGCCTCATTTGGACCCTAAAGGCTTCCCCCTCCCGAGGTAAGTACACCCCACGGGAGGGTTTTTTCAATACAGGGTCTCTTTAAAATATATACAGCAAAGGAGGAAAACAAATAGCAAGTATAAATGGTCAATATCATGGTCGATGCCTTTAAATAGGATGCGGAAAGGCAGGGATACACAATGTGACAGTTAAGTCACTGAGGTGATGAGTAGTGGCACTTGGGAAGATGCTCCTGAGGTAGAATGTAAAGGATACTCACTCCTTCCTCTACAGATGAAACTGTCAGCAATACAGTCAATGCAAGTGAAGTTGACAGGAATGACTGAGTTAGCAACGGCATATTTTGAAAGATGAAATGGTACACTTCTGAGAGAGATACTCCTATAAAAATGGAAGGACCATTGAAATAAAAGAGTAATATACAATACCACTTTTTCTGCTATTGGAAGATGAGAGGTGTGACCAAAGAACCCAGTTTTAGAATTATCACATCTGAGAGTGAGAGTAGGAAGAGGGGGAGAAGGAAGGCAGCATTCCACATACATATATTTGGTGCAAAAAAGAGCCTCCTGCATCTATGATGTCTGCTGCAGTTAAATGGCACAGCAAATGCATCACTACTGTATATGACAACTGGCTCTTTAAAATGTATAAGCTATAGGCTTGCTCTATACCAGCGGTTCTGGATGTAAGCCTGGCTTCAGGGGCATAAAGAGATCATTTGCATATTCAGTAGTGATGCATTGTGGGTAATCACAGTTGCTCACTTAAAGCTGAATTATTGCAAATACCTTCTGTTTTAAGAAGACAAATTACACTGAGCATATGTAAGCCTGAAGCAGTGATTTTTTGTTGTTGTGTTTGAAGATTTCAGTGGTGGGCAGTACATAGCAAAGTACAATTAAAAATAAATATTAAGGGAGACTTATTTTATACAGCGGTTCAATACAAAGGGTAGAGGGTTAACCATGTCTTAATGCTGCACTCACCCTCTCCCAGAGGGCAGTTCCTTCCACTTATCTGCCAAAACTCACTGACCTACTTATTCTATTATTTGCTTCTTTCATCTTAGGATTATCAAACAATACAATTTTCTAATGCTGCGGTTATGATGACCTTCTTCAACATGAATACCTTTTCAGCCTGTCACCCTCTCTGCATTGCCCGGCTTGTCGCAGTGCCAGCATTGTGAGTTACTTTTCTCTTTATCCTGATGCCTCAGGGGACATAGGAGACAGGCCATGTGACCTAATCTTGGTGACAGAGTTTCCACAGCTGCTTCTCAAAGTCATCTCCACATTACTGAGCTGCCCCTACTCTCCATACCATATTGTAAATAGGTTTAATGTTAAAAAAATGAATTACAACTTAAAGAAAAACCGTGACCAAGAATTGAACTTCATCCCAATCAGTTGCTGATACCCATGAGAAATCTTTTCCTTTTCTCAAACAGATCATCAGGAGGCTCTGTATGGCTGATATTGTGGTGTAACCCCTCCCACAGTATGATGTCAGGACCGTGGTCCTGACAGTTTCTTGTCTGTGAACCTCATTGCATTGTGGGAAATAACAGCTGTTTACAGCTGGATCCAACTGCCAAAAAACAAGCAGCCTTCCACGGACATCATCTGCCAGCAGTGAAAATGTAACCATGTGGTAAATGTCAGGATGTAAATCAGGGGGAGGAAAGATTTTACAACGGGAAAACACTGACTAAATCATTTCTACATAATTATTGTAAAAATGAAGCACTTTTCATAATTACATTATTTTCACTGGAGTTCCTCTTTAAAGGAGAAATATCACAAAAAATATAATATTTTAAATGCATGTGTATGTATATGTATAAAATGTAAATGTGTTCCAGAGTAATGCACTATAAATTTCATTTTTCCTACATCACTTTTGCTTACAGTAGGTTGTTAAAACGTGACAGATCTGAAAGGTTTTGGACTAGTCCATCTCCTCATGGGGGATTCTAAAGCCCATGGGGCCACTAGAGTGATCCATAAATCATTCACAATTTCTAAATTGCAGAAGTACCGTGATTTTCTCTGTGATTTTTTTTGGGGGGGGGGGGGGGGAGGAGGATGAGGAGGGGGGAGTTGGGTTGACGGGGAGGGATGTGGTCCTCATTGCCTTGGACAGCAATTGCGCTAGGTCAATGGTAAAATAGTGTGCAAGCTCATATTGAGGCTGGCTGGAATGGACTTAGGTGATGAGCATGCTCAAATTATAGGCCCTACCCGACATTATGCCCTAGCGGCAGTAAGGGGAAAAAATATGGCAGCTGTTGTTACTGGAGCCGATGGTCTCACAGGTGAAATCATGGCGACGTCATTGGGCCAGACACAGCACTTGCTGCAATTCAGCGAGGGCATTGATGTTATGCACTAATGTTGCCTCAAGGATTGTTGCCCACCT